>NC_045638.1:117427746-118046357 GCF_009829145.1 Chiroxiphia lanceolata
GTTTGTTGTCTTCCTTGTTTCGTTTAGATAGCAAATGATTTTGATTGTGGTTCTGGTGATTATGGACCACAGGATTGGTTTAGGAATTATGCCTGAAGCAAGGTAGCATTAATGCTGCTGGTTGCATTGAGAGGAGAACTGCAGGCTCATCCATTTTCCCTGTTAATAGGAAAGGAACCATTAAGGATGGAGTTCCCAGCTTCCAGGATGTCCTGAAGAGGCAGATCAACATCCTCTCCAACAGTAACAGGTTTTTTTTCTAGGGAGTATTTAATGTGTGAATGTGTGTGTGATAGCTCCCTACAAAAATGTTGCTTTTTTTCCACTTTGTGGAAAAATGAAAATAATGAACCTCTGCTTGCATATAAAACTACTATTATATATGAAACCATGAGGCTTATTAATGCTGATAACTTAAAAATAAAAACCGTAAACTGTTTCCTGTGCTAGCAGTATCATTGTTCTTTAGAAAAGAAGTAAGTAAAACTTTCCATAGGTCAAGCTAACCAGCTATATAAAATACAAATAAATATTTTTTCTTTTTAGTTCAATAATTTTATTTTTACTATTAAAGTAGGTTTGTTTAGTTTTTTGCATTCCAGCTGGTTCCAATTCTTATTTTGGTATCACTGCTTTACATTGAAAACTGTGTAGCATAAAAAACCTTGATGTACACCCACTTTCACTTACAAGTCAGGATGATTAACATTTCAAATATTTGAGTGTAAATTAGAACTCAGCTCTAAGCCTCTGATTTTCATGAATACTTATGAATGTCACCAGAATTTCTGCTCTCTGTCACTTCATTATGTCTGATCAGTTCTGAAAGAACCTACCCAGAAAGAGCTGACAGAGGACAGAATTAAAGGAAAAACACAACACTCTTGGATGATTAGAAATAAAGCTGGTGTTTGAAACTCTTAAAATATGTTTCCCTACCTGCACTGGTAGGGAATATGTTTCCCTACCTGCACTGCCTCTGGCTGCTGAACAGTATGAGCCTTCAGCCTCCTAACTTCCTGGAAACCTGGGCCGTCAGCAATACACAGCACTGAGTCAAAACTGAAATGATTTCTGTGCTGTCCCTGTCATTTGGAACTTTCCTATTTCTGCAATTGTAAGTCACCATCTTGGGCACAAAATTCAGATTGCACTAGTAAATTTGTATGTTGAATAAATCTGAGTGTGACGCTAAAAAAAATAGTAGTCGGGAAATAGCTCAGTACAATCTTCTTTTAAAGTTCACTTGTAAGTAAGTCCTAGCTGTCTTAAGAATAGGGGAAAATATTTTTCATAGTGGTGGCATATCTAATTGCTAATGCTCTTGTCATCTATGTTATAGCCTTTGTTAGAAAGCACATTAATAATTCAACAGTACTGGTAGTTGGACAAGAGGCATTTCTTCATCACAGTCCCTTATACTGTCTTTCTCCCTCAAGATCTTAGTATGAATTCACTAGGAAGAGGGAATCAGCCTTGCTGAACTCCATAAAATGGGTTTCAAGACCAGGTGCAGTGTCCCGTGCTATCTTTGGAGGGGTAGGAGCTCACATAGAGGAGAACAAAACCATACTGACTGTGGCACCTCAAGTAAAGCCTGTAGACAGGACCACATGGTTGGTTGACAGCCCAAAAGACAGATGCTTTCCCATTGCCACAAGGTTATCAGGCAATTCTACCATTTTCCATGCTGAGTCTCAGTACAGACTAATGTGTCCTTTTCCCCTATCCTCAAAAGTCACAAATCCTCTTGCTGAAGGTGGAAGGTCTGTGCTTGAATCTAGGTGCTAAGAGGTAGTCAGGGATTTTAGCAAGCCAGGACACACATTTCTTCTTTCCTTGTAATACAAGGTAGCTGGGTGCAGTTAAGTGTTAACAGTTTAAGCCCCCAAATTGTCACACCATGTCTAGACTGAAAAAGGAAATACTGTGCTTCTTATGGCTACTCTGCTTATTGCATCAAACAAGAACATAGCAGTGGCAAATTTACATCAAAATCACATAAAAAATGCACCGAATGAGAAAGCTGGGGAATTCAGAGACAAGGCAGTCCCTAATCCCCTCTCTGTCTGTAAGATTCTCAGCTGTCAGAAATCAGGAATTTAGGCACAGCAGCGCTGCTTAAAGACCACTGTTAGAGGCTGACAGCACAGTATCTGTAAGCACAGGCAGTGTGGAGCAATTTAGTTGCTTTTTGAAAAAGCATTTGAACATTTTGCACTTGCTCAGATAGTGCTGAACTTCCATTCATTCTATGGAAATAAAAATTCTGAACTATTTTAGACGAGCAACTGATATCTTTATACTGATAAATGCTGCAGTCCCTGGAACTTATTGCAGATAACCTCCACCCTAAAAGAGCTTACAGTCTAAACAGACAAAATGAATAAAAGGTAAGGAATGCATTGTTATTCTTCCCATTTTAGAAAAGGGGAAACCAAAGCACTGAAAGGTTAAGTGGCTTGTCTCTGGTCACACAGGGAGCCCGTGGCAGGGCTGTGAATTAAATACCTCCTCTTGTAAGAACTGTGCTGTCTCCTTAGGAAATATGAATGGTAGAAAGGAGAGAAGCTGCCTAGCACAAATTTACTGTACGGTACTTGAATAACATGGCAGGTAGTACTGGAGTTGAAATAATGAACTGATAGCTGAGAGTGGACAAAAATGTATTATAACAGTGAAAAATGTAAGAAACTTGGTAATTTCTTCTCTCTCTCTCTCTCGCCTTTTCCTCATGGTAACAAAATTCATGCATTTGCTCTGTCAGTTCCACTTGCAACCAATCTTTATACAAAGCCCAGCACTTCTGAGGATACCACATTCCTAGACCCATTGCCAAAACTTGTCTCCTCAGCAGGGCCAAGAAAGCCTCTTGATGGTGATGGACTGTGGTCCACAGGTAAAGAAGAACAATCTAAGATCATTTAAATATGTTCCTTATGGGGTTTGTTATGATTTTTTTTTTCTTATTTTCTCCACTCTTTTATTTTTCCCTTCCTCTACTGCCACAGGCAGTTTCAAGTAGTCTTCAGTTTACACAAGTATAAATTCACAGCTTGACATTGAGGCTTATATTTCATAGACTTTGGTTTTGTTATCTTAGACTTCTCAGGCAAGGCCTGATTTCAACAACTGCCAAAGCTACCTGAGCTGTACCAAACAAATACATGACTATAATTAGCTAAACCTGGATAACAGGTAGACAGATCAGCTAGTGTGAAACAGTCATCACAAGCCAAGAATGTTGCAGAGTATCTAAAAGAGTTTAAGGACATGTAAATTTCAGCAGCTCTTCTAACTTCCTGTACAAAACTTCAACTACGGCATTTCATTGTAACAATGAACATGAAACAAATAATATAAGAAGCAATACTTTTGAATTTTATAGACTAGCTTGATTCCTATGCCGGCAAACAGTGTTTTGCAGTCAATGTTTCAAAAATTCAACCTTGAACTTCTCAATTATTTATAAGGCATTTTTTCTTCCTATTTTATTTTGGGAGGTTGTATGTTTTACAATGTGTATGGACTTCTATCATAATGCTATTTCAAGTCATTTGCACAAAATACATTGTATTTAGTGCCAACGGGTCTTTACCTCTTTAGATAACTCATTGAAATACCTAGAAGGATATCAACTTTCTGACAATCATTTTATTGTAAGGATACTTTTTTTTTCCCTTTCAGCTTGAAGTTCTTCCCTAGAAACAACAAAGGACATGTTCTGCAGCTCCTGATGGTGATTTATTGGCATGTTTAAAGATGTAGCTTTGAGATGTTCTGTGTTGGTGTGAAAACAAAACAGAGCACACACCTTTATTAGTAACTTTCAGGTATGTTGTCTTTCATTAATCATATTCTGTACACATGTAAAAAGCATTTCTCAGTATCTTCCCGCAGAGAAATGTGCTATTTCTGTCTATATTTATAGCTGTGAAAATGTTTGTTTGCCTGCACGTTTGTTGTCAGGCTCTTGTTCATGCTAAGAGAAAGAAACAGGAGGAACAAAAGAGCCTAAAAGAATCCAGTATTTCTTCAGAACGGGGAATGGACTAGGGTAGCTGAAAAAACAAGCTTTTCCCTATGAATAAAATGCTAAGCAGTGAAGAGCTGGATAATTCAGTGCTTTATCTTTTTGTCTGCTATAACTAAACTAAGAAAATAATTCAATAGAAAATCAGATATGAAATTGCTCTTCCACTTCTAGTGGTGTGAAAAGAAAGAAAAAATGGATATAGCCGGTCTTTTCCAAGAAGCACTCTACATGTCAAAAGAGGCATTATTCAAATTGTTTGGTGAACAAACATCAACCTAAATTCCTGGATCTAGTGTGTGTGACCCAAGCTTTTCCTTGTCTCCTATGTGTGAACATGAACTCGGGAGGCATTTCTCTGCACTGACACATGCTGACTGCCTGTTCTTTATTGGACCATTTGTTTTGCAGGGAAGCACAATCACTGGGATACGTGGAAATGTTATTGCTGCTTCAGCTTAAAAGATCAGCTCAGAAATTTCTCTAGTTTCTCTGTAACTTACTCTTTGCTCCTTTAATATCCTGGATTTCATTGCATGATTTCAACTCCCCACAGTAAAGCTTTTTCCGAGGCCACGAGCGAAGGGCAGTGGGATTGCACTGGTATTCTTGGTGCTAGAACTGGAAATAGCTGCTTCTCACTGTGCCTCATTTCACCTACCACTTCTTCCAGCGAAACAAAAAGCCTCTATAATATTTAGTTACTGGAATCTTCAATTTTTTAACCTCTCTTCCAGTACAGCTGGAAGTAACAGCTTCCCAGTAACATTTCTCCATACTTTTTCGAGTGCTCGCTGTGACTTGTTTTGATTATTTTTGTTTGTTTGTTTGATTCTGGGCTGAAGGTATGTTTTGAAAACTAGCTCGTGGGAAATTCTTCCTGTGTTTTATATAATTTACTCTGAGCAGCATAGCCTGTGTATTCAAATTAGTTGTCCTCTTCAATCATGTGCTATTACTCCAGTACCATTTCTCTGCTCTTTCCACAGACGTCTGAAGATATAATCTTAGACCTTTGTGCCAGCACGCTCAATCTGAGGAAGCTGTCTTTATATGTGCACACCTGCATTTCAGATGGAATGCCTGTACCTAGCAGAAAATGTTCAGCTATACCCTTGATATTAATAAAATACATGGGACGTATTTCTGCACGTCACTGCCCGCGTCTGAGCAAAAGAACCAGCCCTGGTTGTTAAGTGCCTGCCTAACAAGGGAAAGCTGGATGTTCCTGGTTAAAAGAGCACATTGCTCTCTCCTCCAGTTTTGTTTCTGGCTGGCAACCTCTGAAAAAAACTTTTGAAAAGTTTGAAGAATGGCACACTGTTACACGCTACAGGCAGAGTTTATTGGCATGTACTTTGTGGTGACCTGTGATCAAAAGGCTGGACTCAGCATTGCTTAATGTGCTCATGAGCATATATACCTGAGTGGGGAAGGCTGGCTTTTTTGAGGGGCTGGCATGACATGCTGAGTAGAGAGAGGCTGCAATAAAGAGATTTTTTTTCCCCACTTCTCTTCTGTTTTCCCCTGCTCTATACAGATTTCCTGCTGGTCAGAGTCTGCATCTGAGATGTACGTGTTCAGATTCCATCTCTGAACTGGGTGGGGAAAAAGGGTTTAGATCCTGTATCCTAAACTCTGCAATAAGCTCTGGTCATGGGTCATCTTGGACAGGAGATGTTTCTCTATGAAATTCTTGTTCAGTGTTTTTCATTAGAAACCACTTTGTTAGAAACCAACAACCCAAGGTAAAGGTAACAAACTCCTCCTCTGCATCCCATGCAGCTCTGCTCTGTAACAGTTCTTGGAAGTGGTAGTGAAAAGGATGACAGTTCATGATGGACAAGGCAAGAAAAAAAATAATGCAAGGGCTCTTGAGATGACTGTCCCATTTAATTTCAATATCTTTTGCTTTTCAAAAATTGTGCCTGACACTGAAACACCCCTAGCATTTCTGATAATACGCAAGGAAATGTTTTTCCTGTATTAACTAAACTTCTGCTTTTAACCTAATGAAATTTCTGAGTCAAATTAATTCTATAAAAAGAAAGTAAAATAATTTTCACTTTCACCACCAGATACGTAGTTTGTCCAAGTGAAACTAAATTAAATAGAGAGGGTGTTCATGTTTGGTTTTTTTCTCAGTTTTGCTGCTTGAATCTAGTCTAAAGAGAAAAGAATTAATCTCTCCTCCCTCCAGAAATGTATGGGGCCTTCTGTGAAATAATGTATGTAGCTTTATTTTTGCTGCATCTACTTTCTACTTCTTTCTTTTGACAGTTGAGTAAATAAATCTAAGCCTACACCTGCAGAAACAGTTTTAAGTGGCTCCAATAATGCAAGCAGATCTATATGGAATGTTCTTTTCAGTTGTGGGGGACTTCACTGACCTTCTGGGCATCTTGTAGGCCTCAATGAAGATACAAAGGGGATAAATTTGCCCTGTTCTTTCCTATTGTCATCTTCGCTGTGTAGAGTTCACATACTCACTTTGATACAACATCCCCAAAATTTGCAATTCAGGATACCTAAAATCGGACTCTTCATTCTGATACGCTAAAAATATGAATGTACATTTTAAATTAGGATTTTGTTGTTCTGTTTTACCAATTATGAATGTTTTTCCAGTCAAATTAGTGAATTGAATGTAGTTTTGAGAATCTACTAATTGTTAGCATTACTTAAGCCTTACCCAAGAACTTTTGTTTTACTCACAGAAATGATGGTACTGAGATCCTGTGCAGATCTTCTGTCATTGAGACAACATTAGTCACTTTACAGCTTGGGTTTCTAAAAATAGATTTTTTCTAGCACTGGGGAACTTCTGTGCACATCAGTCTTACCTGTTTGGATAACATTTTTTTCGTCCAAGTGCGATTGTACCTTGTGCAACTTAATTTCTGATGTAATGATTATGAGCACACTGACTCAGGTATTTGTCTCGCCTCAGGATGTTCTCATAATTATTTGAAGGGGTAATATGTAGGGTTCTCCCCGTTATGTAATTTTTCTATTAGATTTCAACTTAACCCTTTTAATCTCTTTTCCTCAGCAGCCTCATCTTTTTATGAATAAACAATATTGTCAGAGACGCAGAAAACAACACCTTAATGCCTTTGGGAAATACTCTTGGATGATCACAGAAATGATGTAAGAAAGACATAAAATTGCCAGTATTTGACAAGAAGGATCTAAGTGTATGAAAATAAGTCCTGTTCCTACCTCTTTGTTATCCAACAGGACCTGGCACTCAGCCTGCTTCCTGAGGGACAGAAGAGGCAGCAAAAGCTAAAGTAGATAGATCGGGGTTTGGGGATTTCCTTTCTCAAGGATATTGTATAAATTTGAGATGAGAGATAAATACAGTGCTTCTGTCGTCAAGCTGACTTTAACTGTGATTTTAATGCAGGTAAAAATGGGTAGACATTATGAAATCAAGCAGCAACTGGATTTGGGAAATTGTAGATATGTCGTATCTCCATGCAGAAGAGCGGAAGGTCATTTTCAATTCAGATTCCCTTCTACAACTTGTCATCTCTTTCTGTAAGTATTTGGTAATTTGTGGGTTAAATTTGCTTTTTTTCAGAGAAATTGTCACTTAAATTATTCAAATAATAAACTACTGTATGGTTCTATGCAAGGTAAGACTCCTCTTCCAATGTCAAATTGTTTTCTCACATTTTTATTTTTTCTAACAACATTTCTAATTTGATGGTCAGGAGGTGGTCCAAAGGTAACATCTCAAAACTTTTCTGCTCCTCTCTCGTTTCACCTATCTCTGCAAAGTTTCTTGCAAATTTATTCCATGCAAAGGCTGACAAAAGTAGCTTTCCCAGTTTATCTTCCCTTCTCTCTTCAATGCTGTGCATATTAATGTTTCTGGTTTGTTCTCTGCTCTTTTTTGTCTGTTTGGCCTGGACTCTTTGAACCCATTCTTGATTACTTCATCTGTATTTCATCCTCACTCTCCTTTTATTCGGTTTTTACCACCTTAAATAAATGCTGGTGTCCCATTTGCCTCTGCCTGGGATGTGTCAACTGTTTCCAGTCCAGATTTTCTAAAATTTAGCTTCAATCCTGAGTAATCTACTTCTCCAAATTATTTCCAAGCCTTCTAGTTTTGTTCACAGCCAAAGATCTGTTCCCTGAACTGCTAATTGCCTGTTATGCTGTCATCCATACATGTCCTGAGATTTGTATTTTCCCTGGCTTTCTTGCCTCTGTTCTCAATAGATTGTCCTCTGACTCTTTCAGTGTATAAACAGAATTATTATCCTCATCTTTCCTCTTGATATTATAATTTTTTACAATCATTGTAAGCAAGAACTTCTAGACCCAAAACCTTAAACAACAATAAGCTCAATGTGTTCACAGGATGTAGAGATGTAAGTGGATTAGTTTACTGTAAGAATCATGAGTATCTGCAATATATGTTTAAAGGATAATGATATTATTTTAAAATAGTAAGGTGTGGAAAACCAAGGAACTACAGCAAAAGATTTTCCCTGGTTGTAATAAAGGATGCAACTTCCAAGGGAATGTTAGGGGCATATACAGAGTAAATTATATCCACATTGATTTAAACTGATTTTAGAATTAGTCTGTAACCACAGAGTACTCCCACTGTGCATGTGTTGTATAGCTAAGCAGAAGAGAAATGTTTAGAATGACTAAGCAGAACATTAGAAAAGATAAAATGGTGCATTAAAAAGAAAAAAGGCAGTAGTCTACTTTTCACAGAAGATTCCCAGGTTGTCTTTGACCTGCAGATGGTTTTGCTAAGCTATAGCAATTGCTTATGCCAAATGAGTACAGGTGACTGACCTCCCTGGCTGTGTTTTGTTTCTCTCCTGCTCTGGCAGCCCCCCTTAAGGCTGGCATCAGATGGCCTTGGTGCCCCCCACCCTGAGATGACTATTCTGTTGCAGTCCTTTGTAGCAGGTGAGGGATGAGCCAGAGGAATGAAGTAATTGAAGTGGTGGGTCTTTGAGTAGTCAGGGATAAACTTACCAAGGGGTCTGATCCTGATCCCTGCTTCCTGCTTTCTTCAGCTGTTTCTCAAAACTTATTTTTCTTGTCTCCCTCCTGCTGTTTGACCCTTGGTAATATTTTCTGCAAACATTTATTTCCCTCTTTCTCTCACTTAATTTGCTGCGTGTTTTCCTTAAGCTCACATCCCCACCTTTGGCACCTGCATTTAGGTGGGCAGCCACCAGGCAACCTCAGCAGTGCTGGAAGAGCTCCTGCCTGCTGTCCTCACCCACACCTGTCAGGCCCACAGTCTGCCCACTTTGACTAGAGAGGCTTCTGGACAACATCTCAGCCTCACAGGTTCCCCTTCTTTAGCACTTCTGAAAAAGATTTCACTCCTAAGGATTTTATACCCAGCTCATTCAAACTCTCTTCTGACTCAGCCACAGCAATATGCCTCACTCTGGCTTTGACAAAGAGCATTCTGTTGCACTTGTAGCTGTGGAGGATAGTGCTGAAAAGATCAGCTTCTTTCATTATCCTTTTCTCACATCTTTTCTTTTCCTGTGCTGCATCAGAAATAACTGCTTTTACCTTCCAGGTCCAACCCTATCATGGCTGTTACCTCTCATTCACTGTCGGGATGCTGGCTCTTGCCTTTGATCAACCTGTCACAGCAGCCTCCACTGCCTACTTGTTAAATTTTTAAACAGCCACTTGTGTATGTATTCCTGAGCTGCCTGTGGTGCTTGGAGGAGATTCTCCATCCAGAAACTTGAACTAAACAGACGCTTTCCCTCCTACCATTTGTAAACTGTAAGTTCAAAGCCCTAAATGGTGTTGTCCCTTGGCTATTGTCCACAGCATAAGCGGCCGGATCTCTGAAATGCCTGATGATGGGCATTTAGCACACAATCCCTGAAATGCCTGATGATGGGCATTTAGCACACAATCCCCGAAATGCCTGATGATGGGCATTTAGCACACAAACCCCAGAGGGATGGGCACTGCCCCCTCGGGTACACAGCATGGGGCGGTGGGGAATTCCCTTTTGCATCCCCTGATGCAGCAAGTATAATGGTGCTGTGGGTAATTAAGAGGATCACAGTAAGAAGTTACTTGTCTTACAATGGCACCTTGCAATCACCGGTTTAAAGCAAGTATTCTGGCTCGATGTGTAAAGGGGTCTCTTCAATAGGCCTTTGTGGAGTAAGGTAATGGTGCCTAAAAGACCCAGGGAAAAAAACTCCAAGGTAAATTAAGTAGGAGGTAAGATAAGGGAAGGTTTCAATGAAGCCTCTCAGGCTCTGGGAATACATCCCCGACCCATGTGCTACGATTTTTATAGTGATGTCCTGTTCATCCACCCCCCAGCCTTTGCCCCGTTCCACCCCCCAACCTGGCCCTCAAGAATTGAGTCTGGGAAAGTTTTGGGACCCCCTCTTCCTCATCTTCATCTTCCTCGGAGCACATACAATCCTTGGAGGCTTTCCAAAGTTCTGGGTTTGAAGGTTGCTTTGCCTGGGTGATATCTTGTTATCCAGGCCAGGGTGCAGATGTTCTTAAACAGAATGAAGGCCTACCTTGAAAAAGAGACTAAATATACTACTGGAATTTACAGGGAATTGATATGGAATGGGGTAATAGGGTTGGGTATGTGTAACTGCTGTGCTAAAGAGTGAAGGATGTAATAAATACAACTACTTCTAAAAATCTACAAAAAATAAAAAAAACTCCAAAGCAACAGTAAGCTATGCTTTTCTGTCTTTCACAAGTGAAAAACTTGGATGTGTTGCCTCTTCTCCCTTCTCTGGTACCACTGCTAATTGACTTTTGCATCACAGGTGCTGAAAAGTGAACCTGGATATAGCCTAACACATGTGATAGACAGGGTAGAGGCAGCTCCTCACACTAGTTTTAAAATAAACACAACTGAAAAAGGAGAGAGTGGCTTGCCAAAGCAGGTGACAGTATGATGGTTACTGAAATTGAAGCAATTTAGGCAAGTTTAAGCAGAAAGGAGTAATTTTAGTGAAAGGTAAAGTGAAACAGAGAGAAGTGGACTGAAGGAGAGGCAAAGTCAATGCAGTACAAAGGAGTCTCACTTTGATTAAAATCCTGTCTGGCCTCCATAAAACTGACTCCTGCCTCCAGACAGTTACGCTTGCCACCATTCTCCCAAACCTGGGTGAGGTGGGGTCTGAGCAAATAGCCTCAGGAAGCTAAACCCACACAGTTCCCATCAGTCACACCTTCAGTGCTGGGTGGGAGAGCTTCTGCAGCTGGGGCAGGTGGAAACCTACCCCTTCAGGCTACATCTGACCTTCCCTACAATGGTTTCAGAGCAGACACAGGGAACTCGCAGATTTTTTACCTTGTTCTTCAACAAGGTAAAAGCTCCTCTGTTAGATATGGAGAGGAGAAAAAAAAAAAGAATCATTAACACGCTTCATTCATGTTAAAGAAAAAAAAATGAATTTGTTTATTGGAGTGTTAGTAATTTTGTAATAAATTAATGTAATAAAGCCATTTAATTTTCCTAAATAGAAATACTCAACAGAAGGCATTTTTCTTTCCTTAACATTTTTATATTTAATATTAAAAAAATTTCCATAGATAAACGCTTTTGGCAGAGAAAGTGTTCAGCCCTGCATCCAGTCTCAGTTTGCAGTATTTATCCATTATGAAGTAAGTTAAAATGTGAAATTCTTATTAAAGTAAAAATCAATTAGTGAATGAAAAAATATACATGGATCTATTTGTTAAGTATAAAGAAGTATTGTCTTCAACCAGTAATAGACTTGCTTCAAAACTGTACTGAGGAAAACTGAGTTAATGTTGAATCATTTCTTTTTTGCAAAGTTAGAGAAGAAAATTACATTTTCGAAATAGTGTAAGAAAGCTTCACCAGTTGAAGGGGAATAATGTTCTTCATTAAACCCAGTGTAAAACATTTGGAAAGCTGGGGAGCTGTTGGAGTAGTGTACTTTGGTAAATAGGAGTTATAGATACGTGTGGAAAAGTTAAGAGAGCATAACAGTGTGGGACAAAGAGGAGGAAATTCTTTCAGTGCAGCAGAAACGTGGAAGACTAACAGTGGTGCACTGCTGATACTAGACAAGGAGGTAAAGCTGTCAACCACGGCACAGAAAAGGTAAAAGAACCCAATGAATGTTTCTGTTCTGATTTGGAAAGAACCAGTGTGATCTGGTCGTATCTGACAGTGATAAGGACTACTTTCTACTCGATCAATAAAGTGGGAGATCGCTAAATGGCAACTGTCAGAGCTAAAGGGTGTTTTGAATTTACAGGGCCAGATAACGTGCACCTGAGCATTAAAGGGGCTTGCTGGGAAACTCTCTGAACCATACTGCTGATTTTAAAGAAACCACAGAACAATGAAGATGTTCCAGAGCAGCAAAGCAAATTCAATGCACAGATAATTTATGAAAGTAAATGTCTTGCTGTAAGTTGAGTTGGTAACCTGCTATTAATCTCTGTTGTGTCATGTTACTAGCTGTTTAACTGGTGGAGAATGTGAATGTAAAGGAGAAATCATCATCATTAACCAGTTTGTTCTGTCAGGGTTTTCCTCTCACCAGCCCTATTCAGTATTTCTAATAATACAGCAACAAGCACCACTGGGCAATTCTTTTCATATCCTGGGCATATGACACCAGGTAGGTGTTCCCAAATGTGTGCTCAGAGAGTAGCTGGAGCTGAGCAGTGACCCGTGGCCTGGGTTTCGTTAGGACATGCAAGGCTTGAGAGATCACTGAAAACTCAAAGCTTATTGAGTTTATTAAACTCAGTCAGGGAATAGAAATAATTGGAAGTGCAGCCATTTTACATGATCACAAAAGAAATCTCCATCTCATACACACTTCCCACAAATATGCTCTTCTGAGCTAAACCTGCTTTCAAAACTATCACTTTCTTCACCCTGAAGGGGTGAGATGAAGCTTAGGTCACTTGGATGCAGACTCTGGGTCAAGATTACACCTGCCCTCAGGAGTTACTGTCCTAATATGCTTCAGAGCATCTTGCGCTTCACCTCAAAGCATTCAAATAA
This sequence comes from Chiroxiphia lanceolata, assembly GCF_009829145.1. Taxonomy (NCBI): domain Eukaryota; kingdom Metazoa; phylum Chordata; class Aves; order Passeriformes; family Pipridae; genus Chiroxiphia; species Chiroxiphia lanceolata. The sequence continues at coordinate 117,440,823 of NC_045638.1, forward strand.
TACCTGTGCTCCTGTAATAAAACATGGTTTTTTGTAACTGATAAAAAGCAGACTGAGTGTGTGCAGGGAAGACACAGGAGTACCCACTGATGAAAAAGAGACCTTGTCTGAGTCCAGGGTTTGGACATTGGAACACCTGAGTCCCTTTGCTAATGCCCTGGTGTGGTTTTTGACTCTCTGCTTCAGTTTTCTTGAGCATAGCACCCAATTAGGCTGTAAGGCTAATGTTTTGTAAAATGCCCTTACTACAAATTAGATTTTTATGATATGCCTACTCAGTACTCCACATCTGATTCATGATATGTTACTAACAACAACTGGAACTTCTGCTTTTGTTTTCAGAGTTTGGGTCTGGACACCACAGCCTAAGCAGATGAACTCATGCTTAACCTAAGAAAAGAAAGATAAAGAAAGGCAAGTCTTGAAATCTCTGTGGAAAGCCAATAAAAAGGTGGGTTTTTTGTCTCGACATTGTCAGTGCATCACCTGTAAAGAAAATAGAACTATTTTTATGTCAGTAAAGCCTACAGCATGTGTCAGTAATGGATCAAATACGAAAAGTAATTTTTAATAAGTGTGAATCAAAGAGGGATTAGAAAAGCTCAGGGGATTTGGAGATGAGACTTGAGTTCAGGGAATTCCACAGCTCAGGGGCATAACAGGTGAATGCTCTGCTACTCATGGATGAGAGACCTAGCAAGGGGGCTGATGAATTTGAGATTTATTATTAGAAAGTAAGGACTGAGGGTATGTATCAATGGTGATCAGTTTTTATAGGTGTGAAAGAGATGATTCAGACGGGTAATGAAAAACTCAGAACAAAATTTTAAAGTCAGTGCATTGACTGATAGGAAGCAGGTATAAATCTGCCATAGCTGAAGTAATGCAATTGGATTTATTGCCATAAGCAAACATATGGGATGCAGCATACTGAACAACGGGGTCATTTGTGAATAGTGTTCCGTATAGTGTGTGCCTATTACTGTAATATAAAAGCCATAAAAAGGAGGTTTAGAACAGGGCAGGCAACACGGAGAGCAGCAGTAATACCTGCCTTACACCTGCAAAGTGGAAACGTGCCACCTGAGCGACTGCTTTTGAGAAAAGCTTTTTAAGAAGTTAACAGTAAACGAACCGAGGAGCCAAAGAAAGATACAAAGTTGAAAGTTTTGGAGGATTCATTAGGTGCACACAAGTGCCACCAGATGGGAAAACAGAATATGACAAACAGTACACATTGAAAGACAGACAGGAAGGGGGAGGGTGAATTTGGTGATTTGATTTCAGAAAGCAGTTTCTTATGTACCCATCACAAGGAATGCCTTCTAGCTCCTTCGTGTGTGGAAATGTGCAGGCCTTTTTATCCCCTACCCTCCATCATCCTCCCTCCCTTGCTTTTTCTTTCAGTGATTGACAGCTCACAGTCTGAAGAGAAGCTTAGAGAGAAACCCATACCTTTTTTTGGTCATACGTTATGAGCTGAGTAATCCCTCGAGAAAGAGAGTTTTAATGTATTAGGTGCCTGTGAAGAATTTGGGTATGGATCCTCCACAAAAGATTTTTGTACACTGGAGTAGGTAAGAACCAGATCACTGGGGTCAGTACTGAAACTGTAATTGTTTAGAAATAATGTTGAGAGTTATTACTCTTTGAGCAGTTGCTCAGATAACATTTACCTAAAGCTCTAATTTGCAATGTTGTAAGTTCTTGTGCATTTTATTACCATCACTGTTGGCTTATTTTTTTATATTTTTCCATGACTTAAAGAAATAGGCATTAAGTAGTGATTTTTCTGTTTATGGATAAAATTCAATGCTGAAGAGTTACAGCTGTCTGATATTACCACTACTTCCTTTTTGAAACCCTTTTTGTGACAGGTTTGTGATCAAGGCATTGCATTTCAAAGCAAAGCGAATATTCCAGTATTTTATTATCAACTCTTCAAAGACTTTTAGTATTACACTTTGGTGAACCTGGTATCTCATGGAATCATGATCTAGTACTGCAATGCAGCTGCTGCTTGTTCTGGAGCAGGTTGTGAGTGGAGTTACAGATGACTGGTACATCTGTACCCAGGAGGTGAAGCACTGTGTGTTGTTGCATTTCTACTGCCTTGGCATCCTAGTTTTGGATCCATGGTTTTGAATCTCCTGATTTCAGCAGCCTAAACTAGAGCTAGCAAGGACGGATGATCGATTTGGTCACAGAAAGGATAATTCCTGCATGACTTTCTTACTCTTTCTTACTCTTACTTTGCGTGCTCTAGTATGCACTAGCACATTGTGGTCAATAAGTTTAGGAAAGGCAGCATGTTCTTTTTTAAACTCCTGCTAGAGATAAGGAATAACATCCCCTAAATTTGTTCTAGCTGGCATTTAATTTTCATTACCACACCACTTTACTGCCCTGTTATCACCCACTAGAGATGAAAAAAGCATTGATATATTTGCCAATCATTTTTGATCTCTTGATAGCTTTGTAACTCTGTTAAGCAAAAGGGTTTTTTTTTGTCCAAAAGCTAAAATAAGATATTGTATAAGATCACTGTATCTTTCTGTTTATAGGGAAATGAGAGAGCATTGCTAAATAGCAGGTAAGAGGGCCTCTAGGCTTTCTGAATCTTATTTGAGGGCTTATTAATATTTAAAAAAAACTTATAAGCAGATCTATAAACGCATGTAGGTGCCTAAATCCTATCAATATTAGAGAAATCTGGAAGTCTACACATATTTGCAAAAATATGTTTAATCACCTGCTTACTTCTCCCACAACATCAGGAAAACCAAGCAGGCTATAGCAATATTTTGACTTTTTCAGCCATTTTTTATGACATACTCTTGACTGGAGCAGACATTCTTTATTTTGTTCAAGTTTTCTAATTTTATCAAATAGATCCGGTTATTTAGACAGCATAGGTAATCTAACTCCACAAAGACGTTATTGTGCTGCTCAACTATTGTTCAATAGAGGGGTTTTTTTCCCTGGAAATTGAGCAACTGGCACTCAATGTACTTCTTGTCACTGCAGGTGTGTGACTTATCTTGTTTAAAGCTTAGGACCCCCTCAGGAAAGCTTTGAGGAGCTTTAACCCACTTTGGGGAAGTATGGAGCTCATTAAGCTGTTGCTACTAAAGGTCACATTTTGACTCCTGATTATTTGTAGAACTCCAACAGATGGTGTGAATGAGTGACTTTTCTTCTGTCTGGAAAATGTAAAATGAAAAAGCTGATAAATACAGAAGAAAGATGCAGACTGGTGAATGGCTGGGAGAAGATGAGTAAAAATTGATTGCCTGTCATCTTGTTTACTGTAATAACATGGGGACATGGAATTAGGTCAATAGATACCTGGTTCCAAACAAACAATGTAGGATAGAGGGGACAGCAGAGGAAGAGAACATTTGTAGCCCAATCTGCAAAAATTAGAATTTTTTTCTAACTTAAACCTACTCTCTTTCTGTTTGAAACCATTCCCCCTTGTTCTGTCAATACATGTCCTTGTAAAAAGTCCCTCTCCATCTTTCTCGTAGGCTCCCTTCAAGCACTGGATGGGGCAATCACCCCAAAGTCTTCTCTTTTCCAGGCTGAACAACCCCAATTCCATGCCTTCACATTTTGGGTAGGTATTACTGTGCAATTGCTTCATTTTTGTATTCTCTGGATACCTTTCTTTGGCCTGTCTGAGACAAAACATTAATGCATATGCGCCTTAGATTAGGTTTCACTCAGTATGAACCTATTGTGATGCTTTATTTGTACCTATTATGATATTTTATTTGTATTTTGTGGGTGACTCTCTTCACCTGTTCCCTGGACGTGTTACACCTGTGACCTTTGCCAACATTTCTACTCCTTCAATCACAAGGTAGCACACACCTCACTCGGTGGTTACTTCATCTCACCAGAGCAGAGCAGCACCCAGATGCAGGAAACATCACTCAAGAACCCCAATGTGATGCAGAGAAAAGAATCAAACCTCTTGTCCGTGGTGGGAATGCTTTGAAACTCACGTCGCTCTCACGTGGGTTACGTGTTTTGCTAAAACACACGGCTTTAGGATGAAAGGGTTGGGTGCAGATGGAGAGCCTGTGGAAGAAAGGTGATGTGCTATCTGCCCTGCCTTAGGGATGTGGGGGGGGACGTGGGTCAGCAACAAAAGGAGTGGGGGATGTGAGAGCCGGCGGGGTGTGGGCGCAGGGCACTGCATCCCCGGGTCCCGAAGGAGAGTGCTGCAAAGCACACAGGAGTGTGTGAGGGCAGGTTTTCAGCTCTATTTATACGCCTCTTCTATTACTTATTCTTCACTTTCTTTTTCTTTTCTCTTCCCCTTCTTCCCCCCGGGAGAGAAGCACTAAGCGGTGCCTCCCTGCGTGCTTTGAGGAGCTGTGCGAGCGCGCCTCTATTCCTGCCCACGGGCGTGGGAGAGCTTAAAGCAAGCAGAGCAGAGAGCACAGCGCCCTGATTGCTGGGGCTGTAGCACACTGAGCCGGCACCGTGAGGAACTGCACACGCAGCTCCATCCTGCGCCGCTCAGTGTGTGAAACCGCCTGGGTTTTGCAGCCGCAAACCCAGCACGCGATCAATCATTAATTAGTTATGCCATGAATTCATAGTTCGTGTGGCTTAGCAGTGAAGGTCAAATGCAAAAATTTGTTAAAGTGCCCCCGGTGAAAGGGCGCGATCAATTGTTGTCACATTTTAATTACCATTCTTGTAGATGGTTCTTTCCCTTTTTTTCTCAGCCCCCGTCCCCAGCATTCGTATTAGATTAGACCATCTGCTTAACCATGCTACTTGTGACCTTCAAAAAGAAGTGAGGCTATATATTTATGGGTTTTTTCTTTATTTTTAAGATATGCTATTACAGAAATTATTTTAGTAAACATTTGAACCTTTTAGTAGATCCTTTTAATAACACGAACCTTACAGCTATTGGGGTAATGCAGCAGTTTTCAGAAAAATAAAAGTCAACCGAAAAGTTACTTTTCTGATAAACACTTAAAAAGACTGAGTTAAGGAAAACATTGGTTTAGATTATTTTCTTTTAAAATCACAACTGTGTTAAGAAGTAGAATTCACTGTAAATGTGTACAGAAGAAGAGTTAATGGAAGTGATCAACTGCATTTCTAGGCTGGGGTTCCTGGCTTGAGACAATACAGTACTTTAGCCACGGTCATACCAGGAGTGGGCTGATGCCACCCAGGTTTTTATCTCACCTCATGGCTATATTTAAACAACACAGTTTAAGCAGTATTGAACTGGGCCCTTGCATCTTAAAAAGGAAATATTTTTTAGATACCTATATGTTAGCTCACTGGAAAAGATACCTGTCCCACCTGAGTGATTCACTATTCTATCTACCCTTCCAAAGGCTCCTTTGTCAATCTAAGAACTTCATCATGATTCTTCGAATGGTCATTTCTTCAGATAAATAAATTGCTCAGGAAGCTGCTACAGGCAAAAATGTAGCTGTACATTGTACTAATTTCTTCTGTTGTCTGACTTGAAGCAGGTTTAGTGTGGGCTACATCTTTCCAACTAGCATACAGTCGGAAGGATTTTCTTAAACAAGACATCGGTTGTGTGGTGACAAAAGCTGGCCAGCTCTCTAAGTAAGGCACTCTTACAATTAAAATGGAAAAGCAAATCAATTTTATGAAACATCAGAAGTTTGAAGCCTATTTCGTTTTGCAGTAAAATGAATGTGAAACTAGGTTTTCACAGAGGAAGAAAGACTTCAAACAGGCTCCTACTGAGTATTTAAAGCATGGACTGAGGATGGCTGAACTAGATTCTATGCTTTGCCTCTTTTGGAGCAGAAAAGTTTTATTAATTTTTGTCCATTCTGATTCCAGCAATTGTTATTTTGAATATGAGAGACTCTTTCCACAACCTTTCCTAGCTCTCCATCCAAGACTCCTGTGTATAAGAATTCACCTAACAAATGTTTAATTGGAATTTATTCATTTTCACAAAACATTTAGCTTCAGCCAAATTGCATTTTTCCCAGCAGAAAAAAATATTAAGGGAAAAAAAAAAAAAAGATGGGTTGTAATTATACTCTGTACATAGCCATCAGGAAGAGAGTATACAACAAGATCATAATGGTAAATCAGAGAGTCTGAGTTACAATTTTTTTTACTCTTCTGCATAGAATAATAGTAAACCCCATCTCTCTTAGAAAGACATGGTACTTGTCCAGACACCAGATGTGGTCTATGTCTCTGTATATAGCGGTCACAACATGATCAATATTAAATGTTCCATGGAAGCAGATTGCATGCATAGCAAAATTAGGTTGCTTATGTGACCAGCCCTTGAATAAACCAATTTCTAATAAACAGTGAATTGATTTGCTTATTCTAAACTTCTCTGCATTACCCACTCTGCTTATATATTACAGCTCACATTTTCTTGTGCCGGGGTAAGTTTTATCCATGAAATATCCCAAGGTAAGATTTTAGTGAAGGAAGAAGCTAGGCCAGTGCAGAATCCTTTAAAAAATATCCTCCATTGGAATTTTGACATTCTAGTTGGTTGACACAGTTGATATTTTAAGTAAGCAAATTTGTGATTACTGGTGGGTTTGTTGATTTTAAATTTCTTTTTCCCTCTCCCAACCCCTCAATCCTTTCTTGGCAGGAAACTAAGTCCATTTTTCCTATTATGAATGTGGATCTTGTTATAAGTATTCCAGTGGTGTAGTCTGAGTACAGAACTGGTAGGGCACATGCCAGTGTATGAGGACTGTGCTAAAATCCACTGTTGTACATCATGTAATATTATCAGGATGTCTTTTGTCAGAACTAATTAGGTGGGTCTTTAATGAATGAATCAGGTTAACTAAGCTGTAAGGAAGGCTCTGAGAGCTGGGATTGCTCAGATGGCTCATTGGCCTGGTGGAAAATAAACCTGTTAAAGCAACAGGTTTTCTGCCAGGTGACTGTGCTGACCTCCCTCCCTGGAGAAAACCCTCTTTCTACACACCAGGCAAGGCAGGGGAGCAGTAAGGAGCAGGAGGCAGAGGGAGGCAGCCGTGGGACTGCCTGACCTTCAGGGGATGCAGTTCTGCACATGGGAGACCGTGTCTCAAGGCAGCAAGCAGAAGAGAAAGGTGAGCTGGGACTGGCACTCTGAGCCTCATGTCAAGACGTTGCAGGCAGCCCTGCAGCACCCCAGGTACCTCAGGGGGTTCAGCTCTCTCCTGGCTGTTTCCTGCAGCATCTCCTCCCCTGTCTTCTCTGTGTCAGATTTTAAATTCTGAATGTCTGCTTCTTGTTCCACCTTCTTCTCTGGAAGAAGCTGAGAGTTGTTACTCTTTTCTGTGCAGAAGTCAGGAGGAACATGAAAAGATTTTGTCTTTCCTGCCATTTCAGCTTTAGCTGTTCTGTGTAGCCTATGCATACTGGCTTATGCCTGCAAAAATTACCTCAGGTGGCCAGCTATCAATAGTCCTTTCTCAGTGACAAGTGATGTCCTCAGGGGTCCATATTGGGACCAGTGTTACTTAATATCTTCATTAAACGACACAGATGAAGGGATCGAGTGCACCCTCCACAAATTTGCTGTCGACACACCTGAAGGATGGGATGCCATCCAGAGAGACCTGGACAAGCTTCAGAAATGAGCTCACAAAAATGTCATGAGGTTTAATAGGACCGAGTGCAAGGCACTGCACCTGGACTGGGGCAAGCCCTGGTATCAATCCAGGCTGGGGGATGAAGAGATGGAGAACAGCCCTGAGGAGAAGGATTTGGGGTGCTGGTGGGTGAGAAGCTGGACGTGACCCAGTCATGTGCACTGGCAGCCCAGAAAGCCAATTGTGTCCTGGGCTGCATCCAAAGCAGTGTGGGCAGCAGGTGAGGGAGGGGATTCCGCCTCTCTACTCTGCTTTGGTGAGACTCCACCTGCAGTGCTGTCTCCAGCTTGGGGTCCCCAGCACGGGAAGGACATGGACCTGTGGGAGCAAAATTCAGAGGAGGCCACTAAGATGATTATAGGGATGGAGCACCTCTCCTTATGAGGAAAGGCTGAGAGAATTGAGTTTGTTCAGCCTGGAAAAGAGAAGGCTTCAAGGTGACCTAATTCTGACCTTCCAGTACCTGAAGGAGCTTACAAGAAAGACAGAGAGGGACTTTTTACAAAGGCATGTAATGATAGGACAAGGGGGAATGGCTTCAAACAGAGAGAGAGTAGGTTTAGATTAGATATTAAGAAAAGCTTCCCTGTTTGGGTGGTAAGGCATTGTAACAGGGTGCCCAGAGAGGCTGTGGATCCCCCATCTCTGGAAGTGTTTAAGGGCATGTTTGGATGAGGCTCTGAGAATCCTAATCTGGTGAAAGGTGTCCCTGCCCATGGCAGGGGGGTTGGAACTAGATGATCTTCGAGGTCCCTTCATACCCAAATCATTTTGTGATTCTGTTATTCTCCCTACATTAGTTTGTACAAGCTTGTGGAACCTGCGTAGCTGAAACTTGACACTTAAAAAGACATTAATTAACACAACTTTTACATGCATAATGAAGTTGCAGTCCACTGTCTGTTGTCACCCTAGCCAAGGTGTCAACTGCAACACACAAGCATGATCTTACATGCTAGAGACTTGCATTTTTAAATTCTTCATCTTCTGAATGACAAGGAGAATAAGTTTGAACCGGTACCTCATAAGGGAAGATTCAGTGCATAATGGACTCATAATCATTAGTCTAAATTGTCTTTGAGTCTGCTTACACATACTCGAAGTTACACATAGCATCAGTTTCTGCTCTTATCTTTGCCATTTATTTCTTTTTTTTTTTTTTAAATTTTGCCTTCCTGTCCTTTGCTTGTTTGCTACCCGTCTTTGTGCCTTTCTGTAGTTTTGCATGCTTTTTAGTTACTTTTAAAATGTTCCCTACCTGCTTCTTTACTTCCAAGGCACTTCTTTCTATGAGTTGTAGTGGCTTCCATATTTTCAATCCAAGGAGGGATTTTATTTATTGAAATAATGCATGCCACGTTTTTGCAACTAGTTCATGTTCACTCACAATAAGTGTTTTCCCCACTGCATAATCTGAGTTTTACATCCCTGTGTTCAATATGATTCTTTTTTTTCTATTAAAACCATTTATTTAATGGACTACAGTTATCATATTAACTTATGTGTGAGTGTGTAAAATGTAGGTCATAAAGGTTTTTTTTCATATTCAAGGAGATAAAAACAACCTCTGATTGTGGCTTTCTCTTGAATAGTTCCCATAAAGGAATTTTGTTCACTGTGCATATGATGCATATTTTGTTTCTCTTTAGGTAGTTTCAGTTCTCTGGCTGCAGGCTTCTGCAAAATGTTTTCATTTCAACCATAATGACTCTGTCCAAGCATTGAGTACTGCTCAGGGTTTAGCTCCTTGTCAAGATTTTGAGTAACCTTTCATGCTATCTTACATCAACTCATTCCAATAGTATTTTGCAGATATTTCTTTAGACTTCATCTCTCTTTTCCTTTTCCTGTTTCATAAACCCTGATATTTACTATCCAGGACCATCATTTTAGGTTCATCTCTTTTCATTCTGTTCTTTATGATAGTACCTTCTTTTATTAATTAATTAATTGCTTAATAATATTTTTAATATTAGTTAAGATATCTAAGCACTCTTTATCTGAGATCTTGATTCCTAATACCATTTCTGTTTGACCTCAGATTATGTTTTCATAAACTCTCTAATTCAATGGGACTTCAGCTGGATTTCAGATCTGTTGAAAAATTTTTGCAAATTTCTCACTCGAGTTTCTTGCTCTCCTGGTATTCCCAGATGAAATTCTTCACTTTCTAAAAAAATTCTTTTAGAGAGCAATGTTTTCAAATTTTTATAGGCTAAACTGGTAATTGGTTTTGACTTCTTTAATCCATCTCTAAACTGTTCAACAACTTTTGAGTATCTGAAACGTTACGTTAAAAGAAAAAAGTTTTCTTTAGTGTCTCTCTACCTGATTTCATAAGCAGAGAAAGCTCTTACATGAATTTCTTCCAGTTGTCTGTTGTACTTTCTAGATTTCAGAGATCCATGTTCCCTTCACGCCTCATCTTTCTCTTTTGTTCTGTTTTTAGATTTGTTCTTCTGCTCCTTTCTTATACCAGATGTATCCTGGCAGGGTCTGTAGGGTCAGAGGGTCATCACTGACAACTGCTTGGTGCCTGGTAATACAGGAAGCAGGTAACTGTGATGAGGTCCCAAACCAGAGGGCAGAGCTGCCTAGAATATTTTTTTTTTTTTTCCCTGAGAGTGAACTTCCCAAGGAAGATCAAAAGATTTTTATGTTAAAGAAAATTCATGGGGTTTTAGGTGGTAAACCAAGTTGCTTTAATGTTTTAAAGAGAGAAAGCCAGACAAGCCAGGTTAGGCAGATAAGGAGATTAAAGGTTTTGTAAGTGACTTTTTCCCCAACCTCAGTGTCCTTGCAAAAAGGTGTGTGTTTCCAGGCTGGATTTTAGCCAACTTTGAATTGTAGCAAATCCTACGGAGGTCCCTAGGGGAGACCAAATAATTGTAGGACTTTGCACCCTGTTCTCTCCATATTTTATAAATTTCAGCATCATTCTTCTTGTCCCTGCATTTGCCCTCTTCTTTCAGCCCTGGCAGAAGGCTCAGTGGTTTCTCTCCACCAGAAAGGCCACTTGAACCAGCTGTTCTTTCTGTCTCAAAAAGCAGTATACACACATTTAGAACAGGCAAAACAGAGAGACAACTGTTGCAATACTTAACACACAGGTGACAAAAAAGTTGCAAAAGATTGTGTCTGTCATGTTGCTAAAATCTATCAGTGACAGCAGCAGCCCTCTCAAACCAGACTTTCCAGTCTCCCAAGGCCAATTATCAGTATCATTATTAACCATGATATGCTGGCAGTGTTCATAGTAGTTGAAAGTATGGATTTGTTCGGTAACTGTGTAGTTTGACTGCTGAGGTAAAGGAAAATCTTTCCTGTTGATTTCCTTTCTCATTTTCTGAAAAGTAAAAGCAGTGTTCTGTGAAAAAAAAAAAAAAAAAAAAAAAAAAAGTAAAAACCCAGAATATTTATACCTCTTTCATAGATGTGTCCCAAAGCCAACTAGGTCATTGAATTAAACAGAGAGGATTTTTTTGTTTGTTTGTTTATATTACATCATTTTTTCCCCTTCCATTCTTTCTCACTTTATTTTTTTTTTCTGTTGGGGTTTGAATTTTTTTTTTTTTAACTAACATTTTACTGATTGTTAAAGCAAAAAAAGAAAAGAGGAAAACTCTACAAGCAGGAACTTGTGACTATTGCTATATGTTAATATTGATGCTAATTTACAGTGCTTTTATTTTAAGGATGCTGTGTTTTTCTTCAGGATAAAAGTTCTTAAAAGGTGAAAAAACAGAAAGTAGTATAAAATTAAATTGGCAATGGGAGAAAGTTTCTCTTGTCCTCTGTGGGTAACTGCTGAATTTTGTGGTGCATCATGTACTGCAGAAATATTTTGTTTTCTCAGGTACAGGTGCTTTTTCAACAGCTGTATTCTGATGATGTTTCAATAAATATTTTAATTAGATAAATTTAATTAGGACTTCTGGAAAAAAAAATAAAAACCAACCAAAAAATTCTTTGGAAATGCTGTACTTGTGTCCTTAAATGTGCTGATCAACATCTGTGATGGAGAATCTGTACCTTCCTTCTGACACTCCTCCAGGGGGTTCCTGTGCAAAACTGATTAAATTGAACAGAGATAAGACACTTCTAAATAGTCAATAGAAACTGCTCCTGTGGAGGCAGAAAAGGTCATGGAGAACATTCTTTTGTATGTGAGATACTTAGGATATGTTTTTAATGGGGTTTAAAGTAGCCAGTTCCAATGGCTTGTGCATGTGCCAGAGTGGTCACATTAAAACCATGGGCCAGATGGATTATTGGAGTCCTGCAGAGCAGCAGTTCAGGGGGTCTTGCCTGACCTAGCTGAAGGTGTCATTGCAAGGATCTTGGTGGTTTAAGGGAGTTGATCCTCTCTTCCCTGCAAGCACTAATTTATGCCAAGATCTCAAAAATAAATTGTTTTTTTAAAAAAAAAAAAGCCCTGCCTTTTCCTATCTGTATAAAAGGTTTTGGGTATATACCATAATTTGAGATTCTCAAAAGAATCTGGGGGGAAAGTTAGGCATTTAACAATGGATTTTTAAATTTCAGGAGGATATGGAATTGGAAACAGAGATGACTTGATTTTCCAAAACGAGAGCTGTGGATCATTTATCACTTGTCAAAATTCATGCAGCCAGCTGAGAGCTGATTGATCTGTGAAAACCTGGTTCTGACTGCTGCTACCCCCCACTGTAGGAGGTACCTGCCTCCAGGCTGAATGGCCAGTTGCAATGTGACTCTACTAGTCCAGGTAAATACAAACAATTTACTGTAAACTTCTGAGACTGTTCTCTGCTCAAAGAAAAAAAAAAAGTTAAAACGAGGTAAGCTGTTCAAAGGAGCAATGTTTGAAACTGGAACTGATAATTTACATGTCTTTTAGCATTCCTGCCCAATTTTTCTTGAATATTTCTTTCTTTCTTCCAAATTATCGCCGTTTCTGGAATATGCTAAAGATTAATATGTCAATTACTGGGGATATATTCCAATGGGAAAAGTGCCTTCTGCTTAATATGTGGCATAGAAAACCCTGTGCTTGCTACCTGATACCATAACACACACAGTAAACAATTAAAAAATGTCCCATTGTATGACTGTTTCCTCTCTTCTCTGAACAGAGTTATTTTTAAAACTATGTATTGATTTCCTTCTTTTCACTTTAAAACTCCCTGGAAACGACCTCCTCTGTCCTGCAAGGACCCCTGTTTGTAAATTGTGGCTCAGTTTCACAGGTGAGTAAAAGTCTTCTATTGATCCCTGAAGGACCACTGATGAGATCCTCAGGGACCAGGACAGGAAGCACTGCTGTAACAAGCACCCTTTGAGGGAAATACTGTGGGAAATAAAAGAGAGAACCTGCAAAATGTCCTTAAATTTATACTTCCATCAAGATTTCAGATAAAGCACACAAATGTCCTGGACTTAGTCACAATTTTGTCATTCAATAATACGTTTCTGTCATTCAGTGATTCAATTCAATCCCAAATCATTTGTGATACTGCTGTAGGAAACCAGAAGAATAGAGAGCCACAATCACCTTAGAATAATTCCTATGGAACCCCGGGTTTAGTTTTAAAAAAATTATTATAATTACTCCATTGAAAAGATCTCATTGTGGGAAGAGGTCCAGAAGCATCTGGATTCCCAGCTTGAGTGTATTCTCATTTTAAAATAAAAAGTCATTAGGTGCTTCTTCCCCACCTAATTCCTGGTAAAGATGTTGGGATATTGTCAAAAAAAACCCAGAGATGGAGCTTGTCATGGGGGACTAATGCATTTTACACCAGGGCTGCTGCAGAACCAGCATTAGAGCCACATATATTTGTATGAATACTTTTTTGCCCACCCCAATAGATAAATCAGAGCTGCATACCAAAGGCTTAAAGTAAATTTGATGAGGAAAGACACACGAAGGAGATCAAATTTCAGAGACTTACATATTCCACAAGTGTTAAATTTACTAAATATGAAGATTTTTTTATGCACTGTGAAGAAAACGTACAGGCGTTATTATCTAAAATGAGATGTTGTAAGGGCAAAAGTGCTTTCTTGCAAAGTTGGATGTTTATTTATAAATGGACAGAGGATATCTGCCATTCCTTTTCCTGAGTTTAGTCAGTTGTTCTGTGGTGCACATTGGTGACAAAGATGTCTGCTTTGGAAATAAGGAACTATAGATTTATTTTTTTTTTTTACATTTTCACAACATTAGGTGTAGGATTTCACATCGATTAAAAGTAATTTCCCCAGATGTTTCTTGTAAAATGAAACAATAGAATTACTGCACAAAATGTTTCCTTCCAGAAGCTTTGAAAAAACCTCAGAATTTTCATTTACAGTTATTCTTGTGTACATCCATCAACTGTATTTATGTTCCAGACTGGATTGAAAATCAATGCAAACATTTCCAAAACAGTCTGTTCAGTATGGTAATTGGCTCTTGCCATGGCAAGGTGCAATACTGTTAAAAAAACCCTGAAGATTTTATATGGATTCTAGTACTTTACCACAGTATAACCATTTTAGATGCCACTGTTAAGTTTGTGACCTCAAAAGAAGGATAACATGTAAAGGTTAACCAAGATCAATAGAGAGGAGAATGGACAGAATCTAGAGAAATGTCACTTCTCTTCTTTTTTTATGATTGTCAGAGAATGCTTGAAGCAATTTTAACAAACATAGCATTTTCTGGGAAATATAAAATGTATTTTTTACATGTTGATTGAAGTAAGAGCATTTTAGTTCTAGTTATGAGTTTAAATGTGTTTGGACTGTTGTAATTTATGTTCCTGGGTGTCCTAACTTACAGTTGCCTAAGTATATTGCTAAACTTGTTTTTTCAGTGTTTTCACCTTTCATGAGAGCATATCTCAACCAGCATATCTCAACACAGTCTGAAAGCCTTATGTGAAGTGACATGGCTCCAAATCCACAGAACCAGAGAATGGTTGAGGTTGGATGGGACCTCTGAAGGTCATCTGGTCCAACCCATCCTGCTCAAGCAGAGCCACCTCGGACCAGCTGCCCAGCACAGTGTCCAGGCAGCTTTTCAAAATCTCCAACTCACTGTCCATGGAGAAGGGGTTAGGAAACAACAAGGAGAGAGAAACAATTTTATTCCTTTGTATAATGGTCTCCCAGAAAATTTACACGTTGCTCTTTCTGTAACTCTGCTAGGTGACAGCAAGAGAGCAGGAAGCTGATGGCCATATGTCTGTTAAAAAGGAAATGTAATTGCATAATCTTTCAAATGCTCAGACACACAGATTGTGGTGGTAAAGTGTGTGAGTGCATAGTGAGAAAACAAGTGGCTAAATGGGACATTTTTAATGAAAGTATCTTTTAAGTCTACTGAAGCTGACTGCAGCAGTTTTGGTGATACGTGTCCTGAGCCTAACAGGAACAGTAAAATGGAGCAGAATCCCCCTTCAAAAATCTTTCTTCATTCTCTTGAATGATACTAACAGCAGTAGCATTAGGGATGTCTTCATGTATTTAGGCAGAGCCTGGATGCTTTCTGGAATGGATTACGTTCAGAGGTGACTGCATAGTTGCCGATGCATCTTCCTCTGACTAGTGGAGTTGTTCTTCCAGGAAAAATCACTATGGGAAATGGAGGAGGATTCAGGGTGGAAGGGAAATCTGGAGATCACCCGTTCAAAACCTTGCTAATTGTCTCCTGTGTAGTAGTCTTCCTACTGTAACAGTGTTTTACCTTCCACTTGTCCCTTTGCCAGTAAGGCTGATTGAAGAAGACATCAGGCTCAGAGATTCCCCCCGTGCAGCTGCACTGGAGACCAAATGCTGCAGTGGAGAGTGAGGAGTAAAACAGTAAAAACCTTTAGAAAAAAGTAATTGTTTTTGGCAATGTGTAACAGATATTTTCTGTTCAAAGCAGAGTGAAAAGCAAACTCTAGAGCAATGCCTGTTGCAAAATACTGAACCGTCTGCAAAGACATAATATTTTGTAAGTACAAATCATTTAATTTCTAGCATTTTCAATGGTTAAATTGTGATGTGATCCACTTTGTAAGTGTCTGCTTTGCTTCTTTGTTTTTTTAGGAGTCCTCTCTTATTTTTGGTGAAACACTTTTCCACATCGAAGTCATTAGTTTTGTCCTGTCATTAGAATACCACAGCTATGTTTGTTTTGTTGGTGGTTTGTCAAATTCTGAAATAGATATTGTCTGGGTTACCTTCCTGGATTTAAAAAGTGTCATGCCAGTGGGTAGCATGCTTGAGGATAATAGCAAATGACTGGTCCTGAAGAATTTAGTTTGACCTGGTTTAAAAGATACCTCATTGATTTGAAAGACGTGACACTCTTAGGTGGCAGACAGCTGTGGGATAGGTAAACATACATGAGTGAACATGGTTCTAAAGAAGCATATATGTGAGTTCTGAGAGGTCTGCTCTAAAATTTGCCTGAAATTATGTTATTTCTAAATCTGCAATTGATCAAACTTCAGTCTGTGTTTTTAATATGTCTTGAGTGTGTGTAATTTAAAAAGGAAAGTATTAAAAAAAAAGCTCAGGAAATTTGAGGCAAACTGAGAAAAAAACATAAAACTGTTTAGGTACAAACGTAGAAGAAAATAAGGTATCTATTTTTTCTCTCCCACATAAAATTAAAATAAAAAATGATGAAAACACCTCTAAAGCAATTACATATTTTGGACATCTTATTGTAAAAATGTAAAAGAATATTACCATTGAGATGACAAATAGTTTCAGGTGTTATAACTGAGGAAAGGAAAAATTAGACTTGTAATCTTTATGAAAGGGGAGATTAAGAGGAGCCATTATGTAGGTGTTCACTGTTCTGGGGAAAGTGCAGTGGATGCAGATGCAACAAAACTACTGGAGAAATGTGAGTTTTAAATATGTTGTTTTCTTATTGAGAAAATTACTGATATATGAAACAGAACATATTTGGAAGTTTTAAAACCTTGAATATGTAAAATGCAGTTTGGTATACGGGAAGAAAAATTGTATATGTGGTATCCATGAGTTAACATGGGCTCCTAAGTTACACTGAACTTGTGAGATATGAACCTGTTTCCCTGTCCTTTCACATTGTGCTTCCAGCCCAGATCCTTGAATAACACTGTCATGATTTCTTCTTCTTTCATGTTTAGAAGCGGGTCTGAATCCACAATGGTGCAGACACATGACCTGCACGATTCTTTGATCTCTTTCAAACCAATTGAACAGTAGGATGCTCTAAGGAGTGATGTCCAAAACTTCTGGGAAAGGGTTGGCCACTGTTTGACTCAACAGAGGTCAGTTACTTACTGAGGAATTCATGATACAGGTCTTGGAGTCCTAAGTTCAGTCTCCCAACATCAAAGCAATTGGAGATGCCAATGCCAATATTGCACATCACAATAACATTGCAAGTCCTATGAACTGTGGAAATGTTATGTGCTGTCTGACTCCCATCCAGGATCAAATGGTCCACTCCACTGAGAAGCAAAATAGCAGCTTCTTACAACATCTCAGATGAAGCCAACATCCTAGACTTGAGACAAGCTGGATGTCACGGATTTGCATTGGGTTTAGCAGTACTTAGGGTTCATCATTTGCTTTTAGTAAATGGAGGACTGTTCTCCATTCTTGGAGACAGTTTGGATCTGTCCCTTGTTTTTGGTATTGCCCACAGGAACATAATGTCCTGAGTAATGAAGATGACAAGATAGAGAGACTGTCACTATAACAAAGTATGTTTTCCTTTCCCTAGCAGGAACAATTAAAACAAATAAACTCTGAGTGCTTCCATTATGGAGACCATGTAAGGATTGGTTTTTTGTTTTGTTCTTAGCAACATTTCTTGGAGCTATAGGAACTGGTGAGATATTTTGAACTTTGACATCAACAGTATGCAAATTTAATCTTCTCTGCTTAGCCTTTGCAGTGTAGGAAAACATTATTGTTTCCAAGCTAACCCAGGCATTGGCTCATATTTATTAGCAGATGAGGAACAGCTAATTGAGACCAAACCAGAACAAGGCTGAGCTCCTGCTGGTTGGCAAAAATGCACATATAGGATCCCCAACCATATTAAAAAGGAAGAATTGAAGAGCAGCTTTTCTTGAACAGCCGCTTTTGCTCCTGTCTAGTATAGATGTATACAGTGTCATGTTTCACAGAAAGAAAAGTATAAAAAAAGTCAATCTGACAATCTTTTGGCCAATTGACAACACTGCATTTAGCTGGATACAGAAAAGTTAAAAAAAACCCCAAACAAGTACTAAATGGGACACTTTCTACTATGGAAATTTATTGAGGTTTACTTTGCAGAAGTGGGTATCGTGTATAAATAAAAGTAACAAATTCCTGAACAACATGAGTATTCTTAAAAGCAGAAGTATATGAATTCAGGTATCTAGAACTGACAGAATTTATAGATCTAAATGTCATTTCTAATAACTGAAGGGAAATAAAGCAGTGATGCAGGCATTCTCCTTTTCAATCATGGGGAAAATGCTCTTTGGCTTAAAGCTGAGTGACACTAAGTTAGAAAGTATTGCCTTATATTTTTATGCTTACATATATCTTTTTCTGTATGTGTACATGATCACTTCTACTGAGGTTTGATCTTACTGAGACTGATGATTGAACAAAAATCATTCCTGTTTTGTGTTGATATTATAGGAGATGTTTACATGATGCTTACAGAAAAGGTAATGGAAAAGGTAATGGATTATCAAGTCTATTTTTAAAAATCCAGTGACAGAAGGGGTAGTAAAAGAGAAGGAATTATGTGAGGAAATAAACTTCAGGCATTTAAAAATATATGTGAGAGAATAGTCTACTCACTGATTTCAGACAGAAAGCAGAATTCTGGGATCTCATATGCAGATTTTAAAAAATATTACCTAATCATATAATCATAATATTAATAATATTGTTTATTATTAGAATACAACTGAACATTTTGAAGCTTTTTCCCACAGCCTGGTAGTATTTAAATATGATAAGACATTCTGCTCCTGTAGCCAAAACTGAAATTCCACAAAACATGTATGTTACAGCTTAACCATAATACCTGTACCACAGGATAAACTCATACCAAAACTATGAATTGAATTGGTGACAACAGAATTATGAAACCTGGTTTCACAGTCTTATCTACCCTCAGACTCCTTCTGTCCACCTTGTTTCATCCTCTGATCTCAAGCATATGTGAAGTAGTCCCCCTGCTCAAAAGCACAAAGCAGAATGATAAAGAGAACAGTCTTTAAAATATGTCTTTATATGCAGATTTTTACTATGAACTGTTCAAAACATACGGAGAAAAAATCATCGAGGCTGCCCACATTCTGGAGCAAGGGAAAAGCGGGAGGAAGAAAGAGCAGCAGAGGAGTTATGGAATTACCATGACCCCCATTCCCCTTCCCCGGCTCTGCTTGCGTTGGGAGAGGTGGAGGAGTGGGAATGAAGGAGTGAAGTTGAGCTTGGGCAAGGGTGTGAAGGTGTTACTTTAATTTTTTGTCTTTGTTTCTCACTACCCAACTCTATTTTCATTGACAATAATTTAAATTAATATCCCCCAAGTCAAGTCTGTTCTGTCCATAATGGAGACTGATAAGTGATCTCCCTGTTTATCTTGCCCCATGAGCTTTTCTCTTCTATTTTCTTCAACTGTTCTGTTGAGAAAAGTGAATGAGAGCTGCTGGGTAAAATTCTGGCACTTGGGTGGGGTCATTCCACCTTAATACTCAATATGTTCAATATAATTGAACATTTTTCTTTAGAATAAGGAGATTTTTATCCTATAAAAAAGCCACCTATTAAAAAATCCTTCTAAATAACGTACATTTCCAGTCTTCTACTAAGGCAGAATACATCTTAAAGATCTGTGGTACACTTTTCACTGAGCAATTACTAGTTGTTCCAGGCCCCAAACACCAACAGAATTAAGCAGAATGTATGCTCAATAAGAGTCACTCAGTTCAGATGGAACAGGTGAATTTATATACACGAATTATCTTGCTTAAAAAGTGTAGCACATTTTAAAATATTTTGCCTGCCTGATGTTTCCCTTACTTGCAATGAGAGCTATATGTGAGCTTTTCAACCAGAGCTGCTGTATAAGAACAGTAACAAAAGACTGTGCACAAAAAAATAGAGATGGGGGAATTCTGATCACTTGTGAGCTTCTGTGTTTAATACTGGTGTGGTTTACTCAAGGGGAAAAGAAAGAGACATCTAATATGGGGTAAAAAAACCCATTTAGTTCAGTGAAGCTTGTCTCAGTATTTTGCAGTTTCTCTGTTACATTTCTTACTAGAATGAATGTCTCTTTAGTATGAAGGTGTTCCAGAGTTAAAATGTAGAATCCAGTTCCACTGAGTTACTGTTACCAGAACCTCATTCTTTCTTAAGTGTGCATGTGTAAATTTTACTTGCAATCTAAAATGACAGCCTGGAAAGTGCAGAACTGAACTGGCTTCATCTTTGTGCATTTACTTAGTAACAAATTTGCACCATTTATTTGGAACAAAATAAGAGCGTTGTCTTGAGTCAGTAACCTGTTAGCCACAAAGAAGATACCCAATGTTATATTTATCTGAAATTTCCTAGTTGAAGACATAAAAACTTTCAATTTCTGAAAACTAGGCAGCTAAGCTGAAACTAGTACTGGCTCAAAATATTTACAGTTAAAGTGATTAACCAGTGGAGCAGAATATAAAAATATGTGATACTTCATCTTTGACAGCCTCTAAATTGAGAGTGGGTGTCCCTCTGAAAACCACAGTGTCGTTCAGCCACGAGCTGAACTTGGCTCAGGAATGGCTGAAATCACTGTCCTTGCTTCTGTTGCAGATGATATCGAACCACATTCCACAAATGGTTCCTTCTGCTTTAAACATCTGTCAGTGTCTGTGTGTCTGCCTTGCCCGGGTGTGAAGAGATGAAATAATACTGTGTGGTCAAGAAAGGAAATGCTCTTAGATAGATGGCTATCAAAAAAATAATGTTAAACAAATTAATTTGTAGGAAGGCAGCAAACTCAGAGACGACTCAAAATTTTAAAGACATGTAAGAGAAAAATGATTGAGTTACTAATATGATTTAATATGTAATTTTTTTTGCAAGGTTGACTTGTATTTATAAAATTTACTTAAAATGTCTCAAAGTCATCCAAATAAATTAGGACAATTATCTATCAGGAAAAAAAGGATCAGAAGTGTTATATTCCAGAAAGTTAATCTACTTGCATACGTTTAATTATTGCAATTGTTGTGCTTTCTAGTGTGCATAGAATAATATGAAGCGATTTTGCACTAGTTTTTGGTAACTCCAGGAATGCTCTGTTTTAATAGCCTCAAATTCATGAAGAGGTGTGTATGATTCATGTTTTATTACAATCAACCCTTGAATAATCAGATGATAGTCCTTAGAAGAAGTGAAACACCAGGCTAGATGTACTCTTCTTGTGTTTGCTATGACAAAATCATATGTTTCTATGGCAACAGGGTTAATCTATACTGTTTCAATTGGATGAACCCTGACAAATTTTGCTACCTAAAGTAATCTCCACTGTGACATTAGATTGCATAAAATAAATTGTCTGAGTCTAGTCTTTTTCACTGTTTAACCAAGATGTATTCAAGAATTTGAGTAAGGTACCACAGCAGTCCCTATTCAGTACTAAAATGCGGTGCAGAAAATCTCCCTTCTTTAAATCATATTTTCTTGGCTACTGAAGTAACTAAGTCATACCAATCTGACTTTCTACTTTTTGTCTGATTCCCTGCAATGAATACATTCTGAAATTTGGCCTCTCTAAAAATTAAAAATCTAATTGAACTGCTTTGCCTCACAGCCTTGTGAAATTTCTGCTCCTGTGGATACCCAGATCCATCAGAGGCTTCAAGCCATCCTTGTCTAGTGTACCAGCAATGCAGATGAACTGCAGTTTCACCTTTTAGGAATGCATGGTTTTGAATCAAATTAAGACACTCACAGATTTTTATGTGTACAAGAAAAAAAGGGGGGAAAAATGTTCTTTTTAGTGCAAGGATGTAGAGCTCAGTTAAGGAATGACAGTGTATGGTGTGCCTGCTCCTTCTGCTCTTTGGCCTTAGGTTGTGGTTTCTTGAGGAGTCAGATATTCATTCCCTTGTTGCATTTCCCTGGCAGCAGAAACCTTTTTTCCTGTGAAGTTTCCTTCTTCAGATGAACTTGCAATTAGTAAAGATATCTTTGCTCCTGTAGTATTTTTCTTTTCAGACCTGCTCTTGGCCTTCTTCCTCAAAACATGACTTAGAAGTTAAAAAGTAACTTAGATGTCTCTCAAGTTTCTTTGTCAAATGACCCTGAATGACTGTCATCAGTTCATTACATTTTCTTTTTAGGTGCTTTGTTACTTCACTTTCCCTTTAGATCTGGGAGTGTAAATCTACAATCAAGACCAGTTTTGCTCATAGCTTGTGCCACTTGCTTGAAGAATCATGAAAATTTAGGGACAGGCATCATATTTCTTTTCATCTCTACTGGATTCCAGCTCACTGTGAAGGAAAAGGACAGCAGACAGGGTAAAAAAAAAGTGATTTCCAAAATGAAGTTGTAATGCAAATGCTGGTGAAATCGTAACTGAACTTCAGACATGTTATGTGGAGAAAGGGGCCTTGAAATAGATAACATTCCCTAATACAAGCAACAGAAATACTTAGACCTTGTTTTAAACCTGCAGTTCAGTCAGCATACTCCAGATGGCACACAGTGATGATAAAATTATTCATGTACCACTTTGAGGGATGGAATATGCAAACAGAAGGAGCTTGTTAACACAGAGCCCCGTGGAAGCTGCCTTCAGGACTGACAGTCATCTGTACATTCAGAGAGCAAACAAAACTTCCAGCTCTTTCAAAGACATGGGGAAAACAAACAAACAAACAAACAAAAACACCTGCATTAATCTCAACGATAATGCAGATACACAAATGTTTGAAGAATTATCACCCTTTATATGCTAATAGATATTGAATGACAGATGTTTTCCAAGCAGAGAGATGATTAATTTGGCCCTAAGTTACAAAGAAATTCAAGATACATGAATATTTAAGGGAGATTATTACTTGAACGTAATTAGAAGGGATATACCAGTAACTTCTTATATTAAAGTTACTTTGCACAACTTTTTTCTCATTCTGAGTAAAAATTTTCCTTGTGATTAGTCCTAATTAAAATGAGTGCTGCAAATTGCAAAGGGCAACCATATCTGAACATTTATGTGCTTAGATTTCAAGAATAATTCCGTGAGACATCAGTACATGCCTATATATATGAGACGAGAAAGAAGACAATTCTCTGACTTAATTTTAGCAACAGGCCAAAAGCCATATTACACAAAATTTTTACAAACTAATATTGCAGAAGCATATCAGGTTTTCGAATTGTGGGTTAAAACCTGTATTTCAAGTGAAATGCCAAATTCTACAGGATGTGAGCGCTAGTCCTGACTTTGTGCTGAATGAGGACTGTGGGGTTTGAAGATTTACAGAAAGAACAAAACAAAATTTCTGGAACTTCTGATGTTAATGCAATTTCTAACAAAAATCCAGCTATGTTACAGAAACGGCTTGCAAACTGGCCCTTCTCACTTTGCTGCCCAAAAGGCTCTCTTGAGATCTCATGAAAACAGTTTTCCTGAAGCACTGGTCCCATCTAAGGATAGGCAAATGGTGAAGCAGTTGTCTAAAAGCAACAAAAAACGGCACTAGTAGAGCAGCTTTCCCTACAACAACCCTCTGAAGTATATTCAAAATAGTTTATTCTGTAGTCTAGGTGGCTTTAGATAAATGCCACAGCAACACTCTTTGTACATGCACAAATCTAGGTAAGTACTGTATTGTGCGAGAGGGCAAGGTTTACTTTTTGTAGTTCCACACATTGATTCTGATGAACATTTCATGCAAAAGGGGTTTCTGTAGTAGAACATTTCAGAATTCATGAATAGTAATTGAACCCTTTAGTTGTGCACTAAACTTAAATCCATTATTCTCCATTTAAAGCAGACACATCATGTTGCTCTACAGAACACTGCTCTGTCAATTCAGTGCTTCTTTCAGTGAGCTGGGCTAGAATATTAAGCACTCTTTGCTCTCAGTATTCTTGCTGTGCTTGGCACATTTGGATTCCTTTTGAAATAGGCAAATAGCAATTCTGCTGTTCATAATGAATAGCCTATATGTGTATATGCACCTTGCCTTTGAAAGGGAGAGCATACATTATTTGCCACATTTTGAATCTTTGGCAATCAGTTTGCTTCATTTCCTCTCTCTCTCTCCGCTCATAAGCAGCGAGACGTAAAATGTAATAAAAGTCCCTGACAGATTTTTGTCTTCTATACCAAACAAACCAGTCTGCTTTGGTATTCAAAATGTATATATACATAATTTTTTTTCCTGTCATGAACAAACTAAAGAAATACACATAAAAACAAAGAGTTAAGTAAGAAAGATTAAAGTTTCTAAAAGTCCCCTCCCATGCTGAATATTTTTCAATCATTTGCTAGCATGCAGCTATTACTGTGCCTAGGTTGTAGTGTGCTGATGCAGCCATATGTCTGTTCATACCATGCTAGTGGAGATACAATTCAACCTCTCCCCATACAATTTTTTTTGTTGCTAAAGTTCTGTGAATACACAGCATAAACCCTGCTGGTATGTCCCAGTAAGTGTGTGCGCTGGAAGGATTTTATGTTCATCATAAGCAATGAATCATGCAGGTTTGCTTAAATGAATTATCTCGTTTGAGAACCGTGTGGTAAGGTGAGTTTTATAAAAGCATGCCAAAATTTAAAGTTTCCAGCCTCCCAGTTTTTTTTTCCCTGCTAGCTGTGGTTCTGTTACATTTAGATCCACATTGATAAGGTTTGCCTGCACAGAGGCTCAGGGGAGGAGGAATTGATAAGAGCATCCGAAGAAAAATTATCTGTGTCTTTTGCTTAACAGATCTGTACAGATTCCCATGTCTAGGAGAAGTCATACAAGGAAATGTATGACTCGTATTCATCCTTACTGCTGTCGGAGCCCTAAAATAATTAGATTCTAAGGAAAAATTATGATGATGCTTATACAGCGGGACACACAACATGTGGTGTTTGTCTCTTCTATACCAGCAAAGTTGAAATACAGTTGCATGGGACAGCCCTCTGTTTCTGAGCCACTCTGTGTATGGAGCTGAGTCTAAAGCCTACTGCTCCTGTCTGCATTGCCTGATGGTGTTTTCATCCGGGCATCAAGTAGACGTTCAGGTAAAAGTGCTGCCAACATTACGATGATGGTTTAAAACTAAGGCTGCTTAAAACGGGTGTCACAGTTCTTTACCAGCAGTTAGCTGGTTAGATTGAAAAGTGAGGGTTTCTTCAGCACAGCACGTGTGAGTTCCAGCTGTTGCAGCACCCGTTTATATCCCTCTCGCCAGCCAGTGGTGGCACTGAATAATCTCCATGTTTTACCTGGTGTGGTAACGCCCGTGCAAAGGGAATCCCCAGTTTCCAGACAGCTAGCAGGAAAAAGCAGCTTGAGAAGACTTACAGCCATATTTTGGGCTCCTAAGCTCAGAAGATGTCAATGAAGCGGTTTAAGATTACCAATTACAACTGTCTTGTTTGAACTGAAGGATGTGTGAGGAATGGGGATGCTATTTTAGAAAATTGTTTAAAATGCAAAGCGTTGTCTTGCCTCACAACCAATTTTTCAAGAAAATAAGAAGGCAACACTGGAATTTAAAGATTGTAATTTGAATTTAATATTAATGCTTGGATGCTTGGATTGCAAAGCTAATTGACCCAGGGCCTCATGTAGTGTACAAAGTAAGTGCTCACCCAGAAAAGCCAATTTTTTTTGTTTTATTTTTTTGTCAGGAAATGGAGACATTCTGCTATGGGCTAGGGTTTGTTCCTTGCAGAGGTCAAACCAGTGTCTGTTTGAAAAATTCATGATCCAGGAAAGGTAATTTTTAATGAATATTTATGAAAGATGTCCTTTCTTATCAGAGCTGTGCAAGTTTTCAGAAGCTTGCCACTAAGTCTGACTTTTGATTTTTAGCAAATAACTTGTGAGTTCCTTCTGAGGAAATATTCAGGTTACATTTTTGTCTAACTTTTTCTGTTTTTTTCTGGGATGTATCTTTTTGCATGGTAAGGCATATCACTGTGAAGCACATGTATTGCATCACATACAGGTTGGGGTTTTTTTCTATAGGAAGCTAACATTTTGAGAAGGTTAATGTTTTAAATTAATTCTATTTCAGTGTTAATCGCTTAAAAAAATCATCATGAAAACAAACACGAGCTGATGAGTTTATATAATTCATTTTTCTAATAAAATGTGTAGCTAGAGTTGCCAAAGATCAATAACTGAAAGGATTCACTAGACTAGTTTGCTTTTTTTGAGTCTCAAATCTTACCTGCAAAGCCTCAGGGTATTGCTGAACAACAGGTGAAAAGAATATTCCTTTTGGGTTTAACACTATAGCAGCACCTAGAAAAAGAAGCTGAGGTTGGTGTCTGGTCTTGTGTTTGTAGTGGCTGCTCAGCACAGTGTGTCTGAAGAGCTTGTTGTGCACTCAGCAGAGTAAAATGGGTCTGGAGCCAGAATTGCTCCAAGGTGCAGGGACTTGCCAAAACCATGGGGCAGGCAAAGGCTGAAGCATCATCATGACCAACTTCCAGACTAAGTTTTGTGTTCCGTGGTCAATGTTGTTTTAAATGAGTCCATGCCAAATATCTCAAGAAAAAATATTGCTCCTAATTCTAGATAGAGTCACAACGGATGAAGGAAGTACTAGATTCTGATTTCTTCTAGCAGTAATACAATTTACAATTGCTGTGATGAATTTCACTTACTTTCCTCTCTGGTTTTTTACACCTTGTTTGTTGAAAAGACTTCACATTTTCATGTTACTTAATTTCTCCTACATGAGAGGTTTAGCTAATATTTCCTCTCCTCCTCACCAAAAGCCTTATTTATTATTTCATTGTATATTATAATATCATCATATATAGTATTTTAAATCATGCCTTTTTAAAGGATACAATTTGATCACAGTGATGCATCTTTTGTATGATGCCACCTTGCTTGATGCCTCTGCACACAGTGACCATCCTGGGGCCAACATCAGAGAGGCAGATGTTTAAGGTACTTTCAGCAAGGAAGGACTCTGACAATGCCTCAGCAGCCTGAATTTCTGCTATGCTGCTTAAGAGTTTTCTTCTATTTCTGACCCCCTGGACTGGTTCCCTCTCGAATTTCTTTCAGAGTTAATCCCAAATGGATGGGAATTATTCACAACTTAATTTAATATAGGAGTACAATTCTCAGCTGGTAGATAAGCAGGCTTAGAGGTTGTATATTGTCTTAGGGTTCTTTTTAATACTCTAGATGGTAAATACAAATTTTGTAGACAATATCAAAAGTAATATTACCTTTCAATGGAATCCCGGTGAAGAACAATCAGCTCATGATAAAGTGTTGAGTTTCTTTGGTTCTTTTTAAAGATTTTAATATCTATTATGTGTATCAAATAGTATTTAACTGAAAAAAAAGGAAATGTCTATTATATAGAAGAAATATAATATCATGTGACTGTACAAAACCATAGCTTTGGTAATCTGAGTCTGTCTGGTTGGCAGGTTCTGGCTAAGCAAAGTAACAGAAGAACCAACTTTTTTGTTATCCTTTTCTTATTTTTTTCTCTAATAACTAGAGATGAAGGTGAAAAGTCCTTTTTCTTACAATTCAACACTATACAGAGGAGTTATAGTAGTAGACTTCATAGAATGGTTTTGAGTTAGGCAGGACATTAAAAATCATCTAGTTCCAACCCCCCACTGTGGACAGGGACACCTCCCACTAGACCAGGTTACTCAGAGCCCCATCAGGCCTGGCCTTGAACTCTTTGAGGGGTGGGGCAGTCACAGCTTCTCTGGTAACCTGTTCCAGTGCCTCACCATCCTCCATCCTCATAGTAAACAATTTATTTGTAACATCTAATCTAAACTTCTTCTCTTTCACTTATCCTGTCGCAACAGGCCCTGCTAAAAAATCTGTTCCCATCTTTCTTGCAGGCCCCCTTCAGGAACCAGAAGGCTGCTGTAAGGTCTTGCTGGAGCCTTCTCTTCTCCAGGCTGAGCAGCTCCCAGCTCTCTCAGCCTGCCTTCATAGGAGAGGTGCTCCAGTCCTCTGACCATCTTCATGGCCCTCCTCTGGTCTTGCTCTAGCAAGTCCATATCCATCTTATGCTGGAGGCCCCAGAGCTGGATGCAGTACTCCAGGTGAGGTCTCACCAGAGCAGAGGGACAGAATCCCCTCCCTCCCCTGCTGCCCACACTGCTTTGGATGCAGTCCAGGACACAGGGGGTTCTGGGCTCCCAGTGCACATGGCTGGGTCATGTCCAGCCTCTCACCCACCAGCCCCTCCAAGTCCTTCTCCTCAGGGCTGCTCTCAATCCATCTCCACCCAACCTGTATTTGTGCTTGAGATTGCCCCAACCCTCAATAGTGACCTGAATTTTTTGTGTTTACCTGTAGATTTGATAGAAGAGAAACAGAAAGAGTAACCACATTTTCTTTTTCTTTTAGTAGGACCTGCAAGTCACTCTACCAGAAGCCAGGAGAAGGTTTAAATATCCTCCTTGTCCTTTTGTGTTGTGGGATCTCTGAGAGCAGAAACATGCAAACTGGTAGTGCAGGAGAGTCTGCTCTCAGGAGGACTGATGGCATATGAAAGGTCAGTATGGGTCCTGCTTTGTCACTGTATATAGCAGTGTGCAAGGTGTTGCAAATCTTTAGGGGGAGGTGGGGAAATCAGCAATTTGGGAAACCAGTGTCAAAACTGAATTGACCATAAGATTGTGATTAATCTTAACTGTCTTTAATGGTTATTTTAGACTGCAGATTTTTTTCCTGAACAGAAATTATTGTTTGCTAGCTACATTTTGTAACTCTTCTTTTAAAACAGATGTTCCTTAAAGAAATCATATTAGGAAAAGCTTTTTATGCTCATTTTGGCCTCATTCTTGAATTGGCATCTGGGTTTTAACTTATATATATCAGTTGTCAAGCTCTGCTCCTGATACAGTGAAATAATAAAGCATTTGCTTAATGGATTCACTGAAGTAAGGCTTTAAGATTTGCTACATGTTTGCTTTAAAATAAGCTCTTACAAAAGAACAACTCATTAAAGCCTCTGGAAATTAGTAGCCACCTTTAATAAAATCATTGTCTGCTTATCCTTGGACAAAAGTGTTAAAGAAGGTCCAGCCTGAACTAAAGTGGCCCTTAGTTTTTCAGGGGCTTTTTTGTTTTTCTTTTCTTTTTCTCTTTTCTATGTTCTTTTGAAAAGGATAAACAGGCCAAGTCAGAACCCCAAGTATCTATTCATGTTAGTCACGTCATTGAAATCCTTAAAAGTTGAGAATGGAAAGCATCTGTAGTATAGCTACCACAGCCTTTTTTTTTCTGCTTCTGGTTTCTGGACAGCAAAAATTCCTTTGTCTGCCCCAAAAAGGGGCAGCATAGCTTCAAGGCTTGGAGCCTGACTGGTCTCTGCAGCCCCTCATCACTTCCCTGTTGGGAGGGAATTCTGCAGCTCTGAAATCTGCCTCAGTGTGGATTTATCTCTCAATTTGATGTCACAGCTTGGTTTTGATGTACCTTCTCCTCAGGGAGCTGCTGGGCAAGGGGTTTATAAACCCCTACTGAAAGTCCCTCCAAATAAACATATAAAAGTCTATTTGTCCATATGCAGTAGTTTCTTACTGACTAAAGGTATCACGGTAAAAAGCTTGATTATGGAAATTCAGTCTCCCTATCTGAAAATAGAAGAGGACATTTGTAGAAACCCCATACTGTCAGAAGAAAGCTAACTACTACACAATGCCCTGAAATGTAATCAGGTTGTGAATAACCTGTAATTCACATACTTTACAAAGGGTTTTAAAATAGCTTCCTGGGCTTGAAGTAGTTTTGCCCCTGTTATTATACTTACAAATAAAAAAAATCCTTTATAGGATTTTTTTTTTTTTTTTAATTTAAGGAATGAAGTTTCTAAGATCACAGCAGGCTGCAAAAGACGACTCCAATTTATGCAATAATTGAATAATCTCCTTAATATACTCTCTGTTGGGTACTCAGACACTTTTGAAAGGCACTGCAAAATTTTATACTCTTCTGTAGCCTCGCTGACTCTTTTGTGCTTCACAAGCAACAGGAATTAAGTATTCAAAATCACAGAGGCAGGGCATGGAACAAAGAGGTAGGAAGCAATCCCCCGACCTGTATGCTGGGCAGATTATGTGCTCTTCTTAAATTATTCCACAGAGCTATTCAGTCAAAGTGTTTGGGTTGTTTTAACAGGCCAATAACTCCTGTTCCACTGCTGGATTGCTTGGGGAGCCCTGCTCCTGTGACAAACTGCAGCTGACATTTTATCTTAGGGCAGAAATCTGCGTGTGATGGGATGGAAAGCTTTGTCATAGTCTCTCTTAGACTTTCTTTTCTCCGTCGTTGTGGGATTTCCATCAGTTACCACCTTTGTTTTCAGCCTTCTATTTTTAAATTGATTTTGTACTGTGTGGCCTATTGAACTCAAAACCATCATCTTTTAACATTGTGAACTTGGGAGGTTTTGCACAGTTAATTGATGCTCATCAGTACAAGCCAAAATAGCAGTCACTCAAGTCATTGTATGGATTCATAGACACTGTCTGTGAGGGAACCTGGCACAGATTATTTTAAAAATATGAATGTGGTAAATGTGTTCTTGTTTAACTAAGAATAAATGAATAAATAGCTCATTAAAATGCTGAAAGTAAGAGAAAACTGTAAAAAAATTTGAGCAAAATGAGCTGCAAGAGGAGCTATCTAAAGATATGTGTTCCTGATCAACATTGGAAATACCCATGAAGTACATTTGATATGTCACTATTAGTATTAGTTAACTGATTGCTTAAATGAAATATAAACATACCATAGCAAAATGTATATTCCTTATAATTAAGCAGGTGCTGCTATTTAGCAGTGAGTGTTTTATTTAGCAATGAGATATTAGTGTGAGTGTTGAGTGCTCTCTAATTTTGGTAAAATGTTGAGTTCATATTTTTAAGAATATCCCTTAAAAAGGCAGTAAAATCATGCTCCTTGATTTTAAAAACTTGATTTTTACCTAAGTATAGAAAATTCAAACAAAAGTCCATGAGAGCTGACCTGGAATTTGTCTCCCTTCTTCTATCTGAATATTTTCTCCTCAAAGTGAAATTTCAAAGCAAACTGTTGTGAAACTCAATCATTTCTGTGGTGCAATGTCCCTGTATTAAAATTCTTATCAGGATAAAGTGGGACATATTAGAATCATAGAATTCTTTCATTTGGAAAAGACCTTTCAGATTATCAAATCCAACATTTAATCGCAAAGAATCCCTTCAAGCTTCTCCCATAAACTCTAAAAATGTTTGATTTTTTTTTTTCCATTTAAATGGAATAATTGATCATCTCTTCATCTCTAGAGGAGAAGTTACTCAGAAGAATATAGGGACCAAGTGGTAGACCAACTTCACAACCAATTTTTTTCTGATTCTGTGGTAATTATATACTAATGAGCTTACCTTGGAAACTGTATTGACTCACTGCTTGCCACTCAGAATAACACCACTGGGTGGTTTATGTTAGAAGCTGAAAACTGTGGACACTCTTAATTTAAAAAAAATTTCCCACTGATATTACTCAGAGAAGCACTGAGGTTTGCATAGTTGGAGTTCAGTTCCATAACATGCAAGGATTATGGGAAGTCTAACAGCTGATGTGAAATGAGGAGAACTACATGGGGTGAGTAGCATTGTATTTAGAAGTATTAGCATAGTTGGGCTTTAAATCAGTGTAAAATAACAGCTTTAAATTGCGTATGGACCTCAGAAGGGAATGAACAAGTCATGATTAAACTGCTTTTTTTTTTTTTTTTAGCACTTCATTTAATTTCCTTCTGTGTATATTCAGCTCTGCTGTGGATTTTGTCATAACAAAAAAAGCTTCCAATTGTCTGATCTCTCTTTGTTTGACAAGCTGCTCTTTTTTTAACACAACAATCTAGCTTTGAAAGCTATTAAAATTCAGCGGATGCCTTCACCTCGGGCCACGTAAAGGGATCAACCAAAAGTCTGCAACTTCGGGCTGCGAGGACTAGTTTTGAAAGTTTGTATCTGCAGCTCGCGTTTTGTGGAGCAACAGTGACAACCAGCGGCCAGTCCCCTGAAGTTAGCTAAATTATTCCTTGACAGTGTCCTGAAGATCACCAGCCACACCATTCTTTTCGAACATGAATGATTTTATGACTCAAAAGTAAAGGGTAGGGCTAATTTATTTCCTTTTAAGTAAAAGTCTTAACTCTGGCGAAGTATTTAAAAGAAAAGAGTGCTTCCCTTCTCAAGAATAGATGTGCTCTTGCAACAGAGCTGCCACATGCAGAACAAAAAGGTCCCTGCTGACCCGTGTTGTCCATATTTCAGCACCATATCTACATGTGTATGACCACTAAAGGTTTCTGTGCCTTGCTGGTGGTACATGACACGGATCAAACCAAATTAACTGTGCAAAGCAAATCCTGCTTTAGTTCTTCTGGAGAGAAAAGGTTTGAGTATAAAGGTCACCCTTTGCTTCTGATTGACAGTTGATACACATAACACATGGCACTGTGCTGCCTGCATCTTGGTTTGTTATTTCTTCCTTAAAAATACAGATTTTATCTGAGGGAGAGAGAGAGTGTTACTCCAGGTAGTGACACTGTAGAAACCCTAGTAAAAATAATCTTATCCACTGCTTTTCAGTTTAAAGAAGTATCTCTTGTGCTCTGAAGTTTGAGCTAGCTGTACTTCAGGATCGGTGGGATTATTTTTGTGGTGAGGTGTCCTTAAATTTGAGGAAAATGCCAGGCCTCAGCCCAAAGTATTTTGATTTATATTGTTTAGAATTATTCCCTGCATAAGATTTTATGGCTTAACGCCAGGTAAATAGTTTACATCAGACTGGAAATACCAGCCCTTTAAACATCTTAGGACACTTCTCCTCCTTAGCAAATGTTTTTCCTCCGCTACACTAAAGAGTAAACAAAAGGAGGCTGGGAGGTGAAGGTATAAAGGGGGAAAAAAAAAAAAAAGAAAGAAAAAAAAGAATCTCCAAACCTTCATTTCCTCTTTTCTGGCACAGTTTTATGAGTGCTTATGGCAAATTTGCTTCTGTAATCATAACTTGAACCCATCTGGGGATGAGATTGGCTGCTAGCTCGGTATTTCCACTTAACATATTCATGATTAGCATGCACAGAAGGAGTAGAATTAGGATGAATGTTTTTGGAACAGTACAGATAAATCCTCCTAAATGTAGTACAACAGCTCTGGAAATGCACAGTACTGGAATGTAATGAAGCTGAACTCTATAGAGAGTTTGGTATTCTCAGTACCATGCCTCTCCTAATGAACTCATTTAGATTAGAAAATGGATTTAATATTTCATTGGAATTAACCTGAGCCAGTAAAGAGGATTACAATTTCTTTCCATAAATATGGTGATATTACAGGGTGAGGTAGCATGTTACATGAATATTAAGCATTTTATGAGCGTTGTCATGAAGCCAGAAAGAGTATAAGGTAATTAGGTTTTAATATAGTGATACTGTTCTTATGGTAATTAAATTTGAAAAGTGATAAAAGGATATTTGAAAATTATTTAAATCCATATTTTGTTGCATTTTAACAACTTTAATAATGCTTAAAATGAAAATCATGACACGGTTACCCTAAACAATCCATTTCAACAGGTTGTTTTTAAACATGGAAAACTAAAAATAGCATGGGTCCTTTAGACAGGGAAGAAGACATATTCCAGGAAAGATGTGATAAGTTTATTCTATTTTCTTTAGAACAGTATCTACTGGTGGGAGAATACTTACAGAAATAGGGAAAAAATCTTGACATAGATGTAATATTTTCCTTTGTTTTTCAAAACCTTGCAAAGTTGTGTCCCAGTGTTGTTTCTGTCTGTTAGACTTTTATAGTCACAAATACGTTCCTTATCACTGTCTGTGTTCTCCTACTTTTGAATGGTTATTTACTGAAAAAAAAAAAAAAGACTAAATCATTGTCATTGCAGTAGTCTTTACATTATGTAACAGCATAAAATCTGCTATAAGACTATATATGCTTGATCACTGCTGCCTGATCAGGGCTTTATATGGTTCAAAATTCTGAAGGATAGTCCAAGATTCAGAATTTTGTTGTATTGCAATCTGAATTGAGCAATAGAATAAAAATTCAGAATTTAATTAAAAAATAATTAGCCATGAAATGTCACAGGTTTAGATTGACTTATTGAGTCTGAAAAGATGTTTCCAAAATATTTCCTTTTCTCGTGGGAGACAAATAATGGGGACTGCTTTATTCTCACTTGCTCTAGGTCTTATTATACCTAAAACCACCCTAAAATTTTCTTGCTACCATTACACATGCATCGTGGGAGCTGTAACTCAGTTTATTGAAGAAAATGGAGTCCCAAGTTGTGACTCAAAAAATGGTGTATGATGAGAGGAAAATATATTTCAATGTTTTGATGAGTCACTTTAAAACACTCTGTATGTTTGTACTGATAGAGCCTTAATACACTCAGGGTCTTTTCATTTTTCTTAGTATCACGTGTACTAAGGACATCTGTGAGCAGTTGAGTTTCAGGAATACTTCCCCTCAAGGCCAGCTCTCAACAAGTCTTAAATTGCAAAATGTTAAACTCTAAAAATTTGGCTGGTGCCTAACTGAGGGGTGATAAATTCTGCCTCAGATTTTCACTAGTTTTTAATATTCATATTCGTTTTCATATTCACGGACTGGTTATTAATTCTAAAAAAAAACCAAACAAAAAGAAAAAAGAAATAGAAAAGAAAAACAAGAAAACAAACTGGTAAGGAGATCCCAAAATTTGGTTTTTAGCAGTTGTTTTGGTTTTATTGTGCATTCTGGTGGTGGTAGTGCTTGTTATTGCTATTGTTCTCTTGGGTCCCTGGGTCTGGAATTATTTATGTGCATCACTTATTTTGGCATTCCTGCCATATTTATGAAGACAAGTTACAGAATTCCTTATCTACATAACATTAGTCTGCTTGACCAGCAATTAGTTACGGCACCAGCCTTTTACATTATTCTGAGTGCTTCCAACCTCATCATATCTTCAGGGATTCTGCCTTTCTCTCTTGAGTCACCAGAATTTGCTTCTCCAATTAGACACCCTGGAGAGTAAAAAGGAAAGCAGAATGGAGCAAGAGGGATGGAGAGTAATGAAAAGACCCGCTGGATACTTTCTTTCCCCTCTTCTCTCCTCGACCTTGTTTAAATAATTTCATTTTCTTCCTAAGCCAGTTCTGCTAGTGAGTTTTCCCCGAAGAGGTGGGAAAGCAGCGACAGCTGAGGAGATTTGCCTCAAGGCAGGACTGAAATTCCCTAGAAGGCTAAAATGCTGCACATCACTGTACAGTGGCTTCTCCCTGCAAGAAAATCTCAAGAGGTGGCACTTCTTTTTATTGAATTTTGATCTTCCTGTGCTTGCAGTACAGTCCTGGCTGAAGTTCTGCACTGGGCTTGAGCAGTGAGCGAGTGGGTTACAACGTCAAATGAGAGAACTAAAATTTTAGTAGCAATGTCTTAATGACACCACACTGAGTTGTAATTGTCCTTTTGTTATAAATACATTTTCTTCCTTGGGCTTCTATCTCTGTTCTCACTCAATTTTTTTTTCATTTTCATAATTAATTAAAATGGCAATGTTCTATAACCAGTGATTGAATTGTATGATATTACTTGCCTAAGGCGATCAAAATTAATCAAAATAAGGAGTGAAAGTTTTGCTATTTTTAATACAGCTGATTTGATTCCTGGGGTTTTGATCAAATTAAATGAAGGATCAAATTAACCAGTGATTAAATTGAGTAAAAGGCACTTTTGTATGCCTGAAATATGTTTTAATTTAATTAATTTGAAGACACAAAATATTAACTGGTGTTTTAAAAATTCATTTGTATTTCACTGTTTAATTTTCTAGAAACTATTCCCTTCCCAAGGTTAGAACCCTTTGCAAGAGTAAAAAACAGACTTTTAAAATAATTTCCTCCTTAATCCTTTCATTTTGCCCCCATACTTCTTAATGCTTGAAGAGAATCCTTTGCACTCGTAAACTATTATTCCAAAGCTTCTGAACTCAGCCTACAAGAAATTGATGTGCCAAAGGCCAGCTTAGCAGAAATCTGAGGCTCCTCAGAAAAGAGCCTGCCAACCTGAGCAGACAGTTTTGACCACAAAAAACCTCGAGCTCTTAACATTTAACCCACACATTTGTGGAGGTGTTATCACTTTTGTCATGCAGAATTTCATTAGCGTTCTCTCAGAATCTAGTTCGTATCTTCTTTGTTCAACGGGTTAACACAACTTTTTACTGTACACCGGCGGGTGCAAAGAAATCTAAAAATGAGATTTCTGTTACGGTGCAGAGGCAGTCTGCGTGAGAACAAAATGTATTTTTGTTTGCATGGTCACAAAGGAAAACCTTTAAACTTCACTCATGACTCTTACAGGGAGTTTGCACAGACTGATGGAAAGTGGCTGACCCAGCTGGGGCACAAATGCAAGAAGCTGCGGATAGAGGTAATTTTCTTAAAGGTGGTTTTTACTTAACATTTAACATTCTTCAGAATCAGAGAATAACACAGTGAAAGGCAAGGTGAAGAACAGGGTCCAATTCTGTGAGTTACAGTATTAGGCAAGCGTTGCCTTGTATTGAAACACTTCTCTTCCACTCTTTACTATTAATAGAAGTGAAATAAAGCTGTAAGTGTGTAAACATACCCAACAGTGATTAAAAATACTCAGTGTTGTGTATCAAGGCTGAGTGTATTTATGTATTTGGGGCACTTAAAAAATTTCAAGTGGAATGTATTGGTTTTAAGTGGAGTCTAATCTCATTATTCCTTAGGCCCTGGAAAAGGCATACTTAAAGGATTAGGTCTATTTAGTTGATCAGCACGGTCAGTCTGTTGCAGCTATTTTTGATTAATGCATTTATTCTTTCAAAAGGAAAAAAATGCTTTAGTGGGAGGAGAGAGAAAATGAGAAACGAACACCTAGAGAAGTGTGAAAGTACTATCATCCTCTAAATAGCATTTTATAGTAACTTGTGGTGTCATTTTGAAATAACCTTTACCGGGAGGCGAACAACTGGCACAAGCTGGATCCTGACTTATTCTGTGCTTGGAAGTGATTGTTAGTCAGTGGGAACAGAAGCTGTGAGATAAAATGTTGGTGTTGGCAGGTTGATAGTCCTGGTGATAACCTTAGGAGAAGCGTGTAAGACAGGAAAAGGCACAAGGTGCTGGACAGTTGGGAAACAAATGGCTGATAAAGCCAAAGAGTAGAGAAGCACTGGAGAGCCCTAGGATTGCATAGATACAAAGACCAGGTTTGTGGCCTTCAGGGTAAGGTCACCTTTACTTTACTGGCTTGTCTTACATGTCCTGTGCAGGACTCACCCTTGAGGTTTTACACTTTGAGTCTCTGCTTAACATGGGTGTTTGGTGCCTTTGGGATGCCCAGTGCCCACATAAAGATCAGGAGATGCTCGCTGGTGGCAACTAGGTCTGCAGGCACCTGCAGTTTTCCAGGGTGTTTTACCATACACAGAAACATGATCTTTTAGAAACCCTACATGCAAGATCCCTTATAGAATCTAAATTGATTTCCTGTCACAATTTTTATGGTCGATAATGAATGTTTTATTTGGTGAGAAAAGGATATTGAGTTTCCTTTCCTGGTTTTGCTATTAATTTAGAATTTGAGTTCAGACCTGCATTTCAATAACTTTTTCTATTCAATGACCTGCAAAAGTGAATATAATTCTAGTTATTTATTTTATATATTTATTGCACGAGTAACAGATTTTAAGATCCTTGGATAAACACTGTCATGGAGCAAAGTGTTTTTACGGTGTTTGCTCTGTGTATTTTAAAATTGCTAATAAAATACTGGACAATTGTTTTATGGGCGTTATCAAAAGTATTTTGAGAAATGCTTGGAACTGCAAGGCAGAGTTTGATGTAAAAGGTCAGTTATATAACTCTATTTCTATTGCATCTCTGAGAGCTATTATATTTTCTGTGGCAGTTTTAACCTTGAGTATCAGTGGTATGACATCTGTGAGTTCTTGAATGTTGTTTATTATTTTCTCAAATCTTGCTGATTTATAGAAGTAATTCTTCAATCAGTAATATGTTTTGCTTTGAATTTATTCCTTCCTTATTCCTACTTCCCACTTAATTTTAAGAATTTCAGTTATGTAAAAGATGCAAACAGTAAACCACTCCTTTTTAAAATTCTACTACCTACCTGTTTTCTCTTTTTTCTCTGATGGATATAATCAAAATTCCCATGCTTCCTTTTTGGTGTTATGTACCTTACATGACATCTAGAGGCCAAAATTGATGTGAGCTGTAATTAATCTTTCTGTGAGGCTTTATAGACCCATTGGTAAACCAGAGATAGGAATCACGCTGTCTGCATACCTAAAGTTGTTGGACATTCCATAACAAATCTGCATTCAGAAACTGTATTTCATAGTGTCATCATCCAGCAAATGTAAAAGATCCGTTGAGGGGGGAAAAAAAAAAGATGTGTGAAAAACAAAGACTGCCTTTGTTTTATATGCAGTCCTCTGGACGATTAGTGCATATACAAGTTGTACAGTGATCTAATTAGAGCATCTGACATTTGCCTGTGACAACCAGAACCCTTCAGGTAATCAATAGTGTTAATATAAAGTGCCTGATTAAATACACCTTCATTTCCATCTGTATTCTCAAGCTGATATGCAAATTCACCTTGCCTGTATAATTTCTAATACTTATCTTCTGATTCTTGCTTTTAGATATATCTGCTTCATCCATCAAAAGATCAAAAGGACCAAATTTTGCTATATAAACTATATAGCTATATATGTTATACTGTTGCAATTTCATATGCATTCTGTGAGCTGTTTCAAAACATCTCATTCAATAAACTTGAGTTTCATTAAGCCATTGTTGTGTATTTGTAAACAGATTACTAAATGGAGCAAGCAGAAAATAACATACTTGTTTAGAGCTGAAGTTTGCATAGCTTAAATATGGATCACAAACAGGTTTTTTTTAATTTTCTTTTCTGCTTTATTAACAGGGAATGTCAAAAGTTCATTTTGTGATGATGCGTGCAGGAAAACATTTCCCCTTTTTGAAGAGGAGCATCTTTTTCTGCAAATTACTATGCTGTTTAGATCTGGTTTATCATTTTAGGCTACATATTTTAACATCTCCTTTTCACCCTCTGAGACTGGTTATCGGGTTTATTGTTGTCTCAGTCCTGGTAAAAACATGTCTCTCAGGATGCAGCCCATTGATCAGTAATTAGCTAAGCTTGTTTCAAGTCGTAAACACTTTAGACCTTGAACTGATGCTTACACTGAACCTTCCTAACTAGTTTATGCTAATTCCTCTAGCCTTGGAATTCAGTTTGGATTACCAACACTCAGCTGCAGGTCCTTGAGTGTTTGACATCATTATCAATAACAGTAATTAGCTTCTGTGTAATGTTTTGCTTTAGAACTCCTTAAAATTAGATCAGAGTGAAGCCTTCATTTAGCGTTTCTACTCAATATCCCCCAAACTCTGCTTCAAAGTGACTGGTCTGGGATTATTGGGACAGTCTTGCCCCATGGCCAGGGCAGGCAGGTGTCCTGCAGGGTGTCCTGGAGCTGGCAGGCTGGCAGGATGCCAGTGCAAGGAACTGGAGAAGTTAGGAGCACACTTAAAACAATTTCTGTTATATTTGTCTGCAGTCACTAACCCTAATTGGCTACAGTCGCCTATTTCTTCAACAAAGGAGTATTTTAGCCAAAAACGTCAAATGCCACTGTGGTTTTTGTCATGTCATAATAATTATTGTCTGTGATTGTTCTTCTGATAAATTTTAAATTATATTCATTTGGTACCTAAACCTTTTGTTTAGTAGTGAAGACTGTGAATAATTTTAATGTTTTGGTGTCTAGACCTAACACAGCACAGGACTATAACTCAACAATAACCATACAATACTTAAAAAGTACCTGAGCTAATTAAAGGCCTAAATTTTCATGACCATCACTCTCTCTCCCCTAATTTACACAGATATCTTTGAAATTACTAAATTTTGGCTTCTATACTTCAAATAATAACTGTTTACTCTGGAAAAAAAAATCCATACCCACAACCAATACATACACATAAACACAAACACACATTCCAGATAAGTTTCTCTACAGGTTCCTTTCCTGTATACCAAAACCTGACAACCTAAACCCAAATGAAAATGAAAAAAACCCACCTCTTTCCACTTCTTATTTTGCAGTTTAAATCACAGTTTTTCTTTCAGTGTATTCAAATACTTTAAACTGATAGACTAAGAAAGGATAAAGTTGACCTAAGATAAAATACAAAAGGATGTTGAAGACTTTCTTGGAAATGCCAGAAAATGTTTATTCATAGGTTTCTCAGAAATAGTACTTATAAGTCTGTGTATTATGCACATAAATATTTGCAAATATAGTTTTATATTTTTGAAATTTTAGCGTATGTTAAGATGTAAGATGATTGGCATCTCTCAGTCACCAAGATATTTTTTAAAAATATTTTAGAATTAATTTGATTTGTTGTCTGTTTCCAATTTCCTCAAAATATTTTTGTCATGGTAGGACTACACATGAGAGTTAATATTGATTGGTGTGAAGTTCAGAGGTGGTTTCATTTTATGATTATTTTAGAATTATCACATCCTTTTGAGAGCTTAGTGCTTAAAGAACTCATTCCTATTCTTAATAATCTAACAAATATGTTTACCTATTAGTTTTACCCTACTTAAATTATTTCAGAATTTCAATACTAATAAGCATAATGAAATATTTCTGCATTGGTTCTGATTTTTCTAGTATAGTAAATCATATTTTATTTCAACTTTAAGAGCAGATTCATCAATGTGCTAAAGCAAGTAGAGCATGCCAGCCAGCTAAGCTGGATTTTATGGTTGTTTTGCCTCTCTCCAGCACTGCTAAACTGTCAAAGTGTGTTGATGATGCATAAGATCCTAAACCTGAAATATTTGTGACATCAGCATGTTATAAAAGGACAAAAGGGCGAGCTCAGTCTCCAAGTCACAATTTCTACAAGCTCTGTGGAAATGTATGATTACATTTTTCTTCATCATGCTCCTTCCCCAGCAGAAGGAATCGTGTGAAAGGGAGTCTTTCAGGAATTGTTCCCCAGAAGGAATCGTGTGAAAGGGAGTCCTTCAGGAATTGTTCCCCAGGTAGTGTGTGGTCAACTGATTTTTAAATTCCATCTGAATGGAGCTGAGTACTCCCCACATC
Organism: Chiroxiphia lanceolata; assembly: GCF_009829145.1. Lineage (NCBI taxonomy): Eukaryota > Metazoa > Chordata > Aves > Passeriformes > Pipridae > Chiroxiphia > Chiroxiphia lanceolata. Next base: position 117,481,930 of record NC_045638.1, read on the forward strand.
ACATTTCTAGTACCTCCCCATGGTATACTTCTGATGTCTTTGTCCAGTCTCCCTAGACTCTTGAGATATTACAAGCACCAGAAGTTTTGCATGCAAATTTGGTTGACTAATTAGCTCTGATGTCACAGTAACCTACCAGTTTTTGATTTTAGTGTTGTTAAGTAAAATTAACTAATAGTAAGAGATACTAGACTTAACTCTTCTTTTTCTGGAACGGAGGACTGTATACAAGAATTCGATAGCTAATAAAACTAAATTTCAAGAACATATAATATTTTCTTTTTGAGGTCATTAGCAGAAAAAAAAACCCTGACATATGCTAAACGGACCAACACTTTTCTTACAAGAGTAAAATTTTAATTAACTTTAACTCAGATTAATTAACCACCTTGTAATTTCACAAAAAAAATTAATTGTTCTCACAGGCTGCACAGTAATTTCAGAGATAATGCACTACATTCATCACTTAGAACAAAAGTCCTTGCAAGATGGCACTTGGTCAATACAACAAATGAGGTTCCCCCTGAGCCTTCTCCAGGCTGAACAGTCAGTCCCACATTCAGCCTTTCCTTACAGGAGAGATGCTTCGATCCCCTGACTTTCTTTGTGGCCCTTCCCTGGATTCTCTCCAGTATGTCCATCTCTCTCTTGTGCTGGTGAGCCCAGCAATGGACACACTGCTCCAGGTGTCACCTCTCCAGCGCTGAACAGAGGGCAAGGATCACCTGGCATGTTTGCAAATAACGCAAAGCTTTGAGAAATTCAGCGTGGTTTTTTCGGCAACATAAAATATTCTGCCTGGCCTCCAGCTGTCAGCCAGAGGAAAGCAGATCTCCCTTGGGTTGTAAGTCATATCTGCCAGCCTTGTATGGTTGTCTTGGATGCCTGCATGGTAATGAATGCTATATTTAAGCAACTGAATCTTATCCCCGCTGCTTAGTTTCATGGTTTCATGGTGTTTGTTTTTTGGTTTTTTTTTTTGTTTTGTTTTTTCACATTATCCCTAGACTTTTTAACTTGTTTTAAAAAGATTTTAGAAAGATTTTACATCATTGTTTTCCTTTGACAGCTGTTACTTGTTTTCTTGTAATCCCTTGGGTTTACAAAAACCAAAGGATTGTGTATTTTGTTAGGTTATTCATCCTGGAATTTTCTTTTCTTTCTAAAAGAATATCACTGTACTTACTATGTTGTGTATACTAGGGCCTCATCTGTCTTCAAAATATTGAGTATTCTCAATAGCAGCCATCCACAAAGTAATAATCTGATGCTGTTACAATAATGTGGCAACCCAAATATATCAGAAGTCAGTAATTGTCTGTAAATAAATTATCTCATCTTCTTTACTACATTTGTTTTCGCACAGCACTGAACTCAGCATTGGCACTGTGGCTGTATGTGGCCCTAATTGCTGAACCTTTGGTTTGCATCTTTTCCTCCCTAGGGCATTATCTTTCTGTAGAATGAAAACCTCAGCTACTATCCCCCAGGCATCCTCAGTGATATTGAAATAATTGTAAAGTGTAACACAATTTTAGACATATACCCAGTTATACTGAATCCCATCAGTAATACCTTCTTGCCTGCTTGTCATCCCACAATCACAGCAAATGCTAACTCATTATTAGGGTAGCAATATTTTTTTACTGTTTTGAGGCTGCAGACTACAAGCAGTTCAAATCGAAGTAATGACCTACCAGTAGAATTTTCGTCATTTATGCTTTAAATGTATTTTTAGTGAATAGACCTTTAAGAAATCAATGAAAGCTCTGAAATGGTCATTTTTCAAATGGCTAATCTCTTCTTCAGCTTTTCCATTGTATCAGATATCAGGATCGTTTAAGGCTGAAGCACAAACTACTTTTGTCTCTCAGAAAATTTTTCATTTCTTTTTTTATCTCAAGTTTCAGCTTCAGCTACTGGATTTGGGCAGACCTTGGAATTTACATACCAAGTACTTTCCAAATGACTTTGAACTCCTCTCAAAGACATAGAAAAGGAAATTAGGTTTAAAGATGATAATTATAAGCACCTATATCTTGTACCCTTCATGTACATAAAGCTCCCATTGATTTCAACATGGGCTTATTTTCACCATCGGTGTCAAAAATGTGAGTAAGTTTATTCGTAGGCTTTATGGAACATGAATTGTAGATTTAGTCCTGATATATCACCTTTAGAATAACATCACCAACAAAAAAAGTGTAATATGACAAAAAGCAGTAAAACTCTTCTATTACAAACTTTGTACCAGCTTCCATGGTAAGAAATAACCTCAGTTCTCAGTGGTTCCTATTCCTACCACTGCTGCCTTGCAAATGAAACTTTAAAGATAAAACTATACTTGAAATAATTGCATGTTTACTCTTGCACAAGAAAAAAGAAGACAGTGTGATATTTGTTATCTAGAGAAAAAAACAGTCTCAAGGGTCAGTTTTTTTGATTTTATTTTTAAATATTAAGTATTTTAAAGAGTCAGAACAGTCTTTAAATATTTAAAGTAAACCCCTGGAAACTGAGTCACCTCTACTTTTTTAACTGCATGTGCTAGCTTCTTGTTATGGTTTTTGATGTGGTTCTTGGAATCTGTCATTCTCTAGTGCAGAAGTGTGTAGTATAGCTGATAACCCTTGCACTAAAATGAGCAGAGGGTGAAGGAATTTTGAGGTGTTCTTTTGGTGCCCTGGTGGAATCCTTGAACAGAATTTAGCTCTCTTAGAGTACAGATGGAGTGATTTGTCTTAGTGAGTTGTAGAAAAGCAATAGTAGAAGATCTTGTCATAATGATTTTTAAAAAAAATAATCCTTGAGTTACCAGACTCCATGAAAGGTACTGGGTGTTAAATTTTAAATAATCCTCAGAAAAGAGAGCTTGAAAATGGCAGTATAAATAGGTGGAGTATGTTTATATCTTCAGTTCACATATTTCATCTGTCTTGCTCTCCTAATCAGAGTAAAATGTTTCAAAAACTAATCAGTTTATGAAGTCACTCCAGAAGTACACACTTGTACATTTCCTGCTTTTCACCATTTTTAAGGAGGGATTTATTTAAAGTAATGACTGACAAGGTTAATAATGTAAATGGAATATTTCAAGAAGGGTATTTGATTGGACTTTTTCATATTTCCACTATCAATTATAATATTTTAACTGATTCTTGCAAGTTTTTCTACTATTACTCAATCTAGTTTTCAGGAAGCATTTTAAAAATTAGGAGACCATTCAATAGATTTGACTCTTAAATGTTTCAAAAAGCACATTTTTCTTTTGGGACAGTTTATAAGCTGAATTTCTGGATAGAAATTAGAATTTTTCTTCAATGCATCCATTATCAATTCATCAGTGAAATTTTGATGACCTTCTGTTATACAACCAAAGCTACTGACGTACAGCTTGTACCTTGTTATGTGTACCTTGTGTAACTCTAAAACCAAATTCAGAGCTTCTTTTGTCCATGAAAAAAATAGGAAAACAAAAACCATATGGGCTTTCCTAAATGAAGACATATAATGTACTGTTATTTTATACTAATATCTGCTCTAATGACAAATTTCTTTACAGAAGGAAGTGAATTTTAGGGAAATTAATCTTACCAATAAACTCTTGCCAATTGTGTTGGTTGCAGTCCTTCTTCACCTCTCAGAAGAGTCACAGAGGAGCAACCAGTGCACCTAAGAAAATTTCCTAATCTTTCCAAGTTCTGTGCTGGTGGACTGCCATGCATTGCTCAATCAACAAGGTAACCCAGGGGCACATCCAGTGGGTACAGACTCTGTGATGCTGCTGGGCACGAAAAGACTGACAAGCAACGCTGCTTTAGGTTCAGGAAAACTAGCACAAAATTCTGGGAGTGTCTGGGCAGCTTGGAAGATGTGCAGCTCATGGGGAGACCTTTAAGTGCTCTTTAGGCACCAGTCAGCATCAAGACAACTGCATGTCTGAACTCCCAGCTTCTGGAGACCCCCACTGTTGTCTCCAGCAGCCTCCTCCTGACTTTGCAAAACACTGATGAGGGCACAGCACAGTTAAGACGAAGAGTGTTTATGTACCTCTTTGTCCCAAAAAGTTTACATGGATGGGTTATCCTTCCCATGTGCCAAAAGGTGATGTTAGTCCTCCCCCAAGACCTGCAGTCACCGTGCCAAGAACTCTCAGAGGCGTTTGGTCACTTGTTGTCTCAAAGGAAGAACAAGGCCCAGATTATGGACATTTCTCCATTGCAGGTGTCTCTCTGCCATATATGTAACAGCCTCGTGTCTGTGACCACTCCTCTACAGTCCATGGTGGTCAATAATGTCCACAGGTGGTGATGGGGGCGGGACACAGTCAGCAAGTACCATTGTGTTGTTTGGAAATCTGCAGGTACTGAGTGAGTTACTGAGGAAAATGGGTGCTTTGGCTCAGACCTTACACAAGCAGTGGTGGAATGACAAGAAGAGTGGTGCAATAAGGCCATTTGCTTGAGCTGAAGAAAAGCACAGTATTCTTCCCGAAGATCTCCACTGCTGTGCCTGAGGGTGGACAAGGCAGTGTCCTTGGGACAGCCTCAGCAAGCCTTGAAGTGCAAGAGTGGTGTGGGTGCATGGCTAAACTACTCTAAGGTCTCTTCTGTAAGCCTCATACAACAAAAATTTGAAGAGTCTCAGCGCCAGGTGGTTTGATCTGTGCCAGATTTCACGTCAATGTGCACATAATTCTTGTTGGCAAAACCGGATTTCTCTGCCAGTGGTAACAAGATTGTAATACCCTCAATACAAGAAATTTAGGCTGGATTAGAGGTGAGTAAATCTGGTAATCTATAGAACCTAAAAATAGATATAAGTTCTTTATATATGTTATATATGTATGTATGTGCATATAGAATAGGTAACTGTCAGCACCTTTTCAGAGGGAAATGCAGTTATTCACACTGACTTCCTAGTTAGAAATATACTTTCAGGCAGTGTATCTTTCAAGGTGAAAATAAGTATAATAGCAAACTTATTATTAGATCTTCCATAGATATTTTGGTCCTGTGCACTGTAAAAAAAAACCAAAAACAAACAAAAAAAACCAAACAAACAAAAACAAGATGATGAAACTTCTTTGAAGAACATCGAAAAGACCAACATTGTTACAGAAAAAAAGAAATTCAACAGATAAAAGTGAAACATTTCAATGCCTTGTTTCCACAGGGCTAGTGCAAGCAAATATTGAATCAGAGACTGAGCCAATTAGAGGCAAAAAGTCCTTGCGCTGTAGAAGTGAAGAGCTGCAAACTGGGGAGCTAAAATAAGAGACGTCAAACCAATATTTATATGTATAAACAAACATATGCACCAGCCTGAATAGGTAAATAATTTACCTGGAAATTGCAGAGACAAGACACATTCATGACAATGTCCTTGTCTGTTGGTATTGCAAATGTGAAAATGTATATATATTTATTAAAATGTCTTTCCTTTACACAAAGAAGGGGAAAGGAGGAAGACTGACTTTCATCTGATCCAAAGTTCCATGAATTTTGTTTGTAAACTCAGTGATTTTGGACAGGGCCCCCACCATACAGTTTTATCAACTTATCTCTCCATGTTTAAATAATTTATTGAAGCCTGATTCTAGTTTATGATGAGCTCACAAATATATTAATGTTATGTATCCCATGCATTTCAAACCATTGAAATAACTATTCATGCAATTTTGTCTAGGACATATGTCAAAAATCTATATTATCCTAGAAATTTCATCATAAGCAATCTGATAAGTAACTAAATCTTTCAAGAAAGTTTTGTTTATTCATTAGCCTTGTAAAGAGTTTAATTGTTTGCACATAAATATGTTTTGATTCTGTTATGATTATGATTATGAACACTGATCCTCATTAAGGTCATACCCCTAGACTGTTCACATTGATTCAGCAAATGTTCCCACTGGCAGATAAATGAAAATAGTTTAATAAGTCATCACTTGCTACAAGGATCCTAACTTTTTTTTGGTGCTGGCCATCAACAGTCAATAGTTACATCTGGAAATTTTGTTGTGCTTGCCTGTTTATTCACATGGCCATAATCATAATGCCTTAGTATAAGTTTTGAAAATGAAAAGGAAAGGAAAGATTTATTTACGTTAAATTAGGAAGACATTGGAAGACACTTAAGTGCAATAATAGTCAGAGGAAAGCAATTAAGAGGTAAATATGACTGACTAATTTTTAAGGTGTTTCTCATCTAAATAGAGAGACACTGTGGTGTGAGATTGGAATGAGTCTGTGAGGAGGACAGTCATCCTTGGAAGATGCTGCTTTCCAGTTTTCCTTTTCTTTTTTGTCTACTTAATCTGATGAATTTTGTAGGCTCCACTTCTTCCACTGAGATGGGCTTATACGGATCAATTAAGTGCAGTTATTCCCTAAGTGGAAAATCAAATTAAACACCAGCCTGGAAAATAGAATGGTTAAACTATGGCACTGTGGTGTGAGATTGGAATGAGTCTGTGAGGAGGGCAGTCATCCTTGGAAGATGCTGCTTTCCAGTTTTGCTTTTCTTTTTTGTCTGCTTAATCTGAGGCCAAAAATACTGAGAGCTCTTGATGCTTTGACATTGTGTTGCTGCTGTGGGTAGAGCTGACTCGATAATACTGAGGGCAAAGCCTGGTTACAGCTTACCTCCTTCCACAGAGAAGTATTTGGGGCATTTTGTTGAAACCTGCTGGGAAGAGCAGTCCCTCTTGGCAGTGACCCAGGAAATCACTTAGTGCAAAAAAAAATTCTCATTTTGTTTTCCTGTCCTCTGTGAACAGTGGGCTGGACCCAACAGTGGGACTTCTGACTTAACGTGCTGGTTTACACATGGAGTCCTGAAAATATTTTCTGTTCATTTAGTGAAACAAACCATTCAACAAAACTCTCAATTTGTATACTCAGAGAAATCAACTGAATATAATCCTATCTTATGTATTTAATTTTTTTAATTATTATTTTTTTAAATTGACTCAGAGACTTTTTCTTAGTTAAGTAACTTAGATATTTAGGAAATGTTCTAATATTATGCCACATCATATTTAAAAGTCCGTGTGAATAAATGCTTAAAGAAGAGGGTGAAATAAGCTTTATAGAATTTACAAACTACACCAAGCCTTGTGCATTGGAAAACATTGCAAACCTTCCACAAAATTCATAAAAATTTTTTGACTCCTACAATCCTCCTGGATTGCTCTTAGTCTCTGTTTTGTATATAAATTGAGTTTGGAACTGTGAGTGTGGGTAAGGCCTTAGGGCTTGTTGGACTCCAGTTGAGATGCCTAAGGCTCTGTGTCAAGGCACAGAGATTCTGAGATATTATGCACTGATTAGAAAATAAAGTTTTAATATGAGGCTTGGAGTTCAACAGTTCTTTCATTTAGTTTGACATCCTCCTTGTTTACCTTTCACATACTGTGCCACGGCTTTTGCTGAAGTTTCCCTCTTTACTCAGTAAAAATAAATCTAGGAGAGGAAAAATAAAAGCCTCCTATTGTTCATAAATGCCAGGTTTGCAATAAAAGATGATGCAATTAATGCCATTTGGATGATAGAGCTTCAGAATTCAGTGGGTATCACTGGAGAAATCACCACGCATTCACAAAAGGAAAATCTAATGTTCTCTCTAGATTTCTCCATTACCCATTTTTTAGGGGCATAAAAAGAATAATGTTTCTCTATTAGAAGAAATCAGTGAGTTCTCACTCAAAGTAATTCACCTGCAATGTGGAAATTGGGCACTGTTTGTTTGCCTATCTGGTTTTTACACCGTTTTAATACTCAGGTATATACAACATATAAACGAGTCTGTTTCAGCTTCCATATTATCCAGAATATTGAGCTTTTATCACAAGTTTGCTCATAGTTTGGAGTTATTTATAGTTTGGAAACAGCTTCTGAAAAGCTGCTGTTGAAAAAAAAAAAAAAGAGGTGCAGGGACACTGAAGTGCAGCTCCTCCTGAAGGTTCTACATTGTCACCAGTGATCTGTGGTGTCTGACACTGTGGCCTCGACTGAAGGTTAAATGAAGGAGTTGAGTTATTGGCCATAAATATGCCAGTGATTTGGGATGTCTGATTTTCTGGGCTAAGCATAAAGCCATTGTAGACTGGCACTTCTTTCCTAAAGCTTTTCAGAGGAAAATACTGGAGAAAATAGGTACCCAGAGTCTTTAGAGGCCTGATCCAAAAGTGTGAGGCTCTCAATTAATTTTGAAAATATCCAAATCAACCTCATGCCATAGTGTTATTTAAGTAATAATTTCACATCAAATTATCCTGTAGTGGTTATATTCTACGGGCTGGAAGCAGAAATGTTCTCTGTTGCTGAAGAATATTTTCACTTAGCAGTGAATGGTTACTCAAAATTAAGAAGACAAGATGACTGAATAATGCATAAGATCTGTGACACAAACAAGAATATAATTCCTTTTTCCAGGACCGTGGTCTGATGCTTTATCCATATGAGTACCTCTTCCTGTCAAGATCATTTATCTAAAAATGGAATAGTAGAACTAGAGAAGATAGAAGGGAAATCAACAGAGTTATGGAATCATTTCTGTATGAAGAATAATTTTATAGACAAGGACTCTTCAGACTGAGAGAGCATTGAAGGGCGGAATATGACAGGAGACTGTAAAATCAAGACTGCAATGAAGAAAATGAAGGATATTTCTCATAAAAAAGGAGGGAATGATTGTTAAGTGGAACAAAGTGGATGCTTATTCACATAATGTGTAGGTAAGGAGTGAATCACATTTCCATAGGATATTGTGGCATTAGACTGGTTCTAAAACTATCACAAACATTGATGAAATAAAAAGCAAGCAAGGGCTATGAAATATAACTATTTTAAGCACAAATACATTAATAAAGATTAAATACTTATATTTAATATTTGATCTGTCTCAGAAAAATTCATAAAGCTTAGAAAACTGGAAGTTGCCAGAGAGTCCAGCAGAATTTGACTACTCTGTCCTTCAAAGCTTCTCCAGGCATCTTTTGCTGGCCACCCTCAAGACATGTGGTGCTGGACAGAACTTTGGAACTCACTTTTAATAAGAATGATTATCGAGGGTGCTGCTGACCCATTAAACAAGTTATTAGAATGAGAAAATTAAATGTTTATATCTAAATGTCTGAAACTAAATATGGAATGCACATAAAGCAATTATTATGTTAATAATCTTACTCTGTAAGATATGACAAGGATATAAATGATGAGGATATAAGGCTACTAGAGTGCATCCAGTGGAGGGCCACAGAGATGGTGAAGATTCTGGAAAGGAAGCCATATGAGGAGCAGCTGTGGGCACTTGGTCTGTTCAGCCTGGAGAAGAGGAGATTGAGGGGAGACCTCACTGTAGTTACAATTTCCTTGGGAGAGGAAAAGGAGGGGCAGGCACTGATCTCTGCTCTGTGGTGACCAGGGACAGGACCTGAGGGAATGGCCTGAAGCTGTGTCAGGGCAGGTTTAGGTTGGATATGAGAAAGAGGCTCTTTTCCCAGAGAATGGTTGGGCGCTGGAAAAGGCTCCACAGGGAAGCGGTCACAGCAGCAAGCCTAAATATTTAACACAGTGAAAGTGAGAATAGTCAACTTGTAAGGCTGGAATTTTATTGTTCATAGGTCAATATATAAACATAGAATATTTACTAGAAACTGAAAATCTGAGCTGTTGACATTAGGTCAAAACTTTCTTGGCCCAAGAACCCACCTTTTATTCCAACACAGAGAGTTTGTGAAGTATAAATTTCTTAATTTCACTATGAGGGAACTTTTCTTTTAGACCAAGTTATACATCCCAATTTGGAGAAGAGGTAAACAGACTAAAGCACGCACCAGTATGGTAAACTTAAGATACTGGGGTTTCCAGCAGGCCATCCCCAATTCCCTCTTTCTGTGCCAATTGTACAAGGTTCCAAGAGATGAGCACGAAGGACAACCTTCATCTACAGTACAAAATTATAGTCACCAGAAGAAAGACACAGCTATATTGCCATTCAATGATTTTACAAATCAGCTGTTCTGCCAGGAACTAATTTTTTAATTGCTCCTTCCAAATATAATTTAAGGGAGCTCTGGTGTTTTGTGACATTATGGTTTTTTGTTTTACTTCTGATAACTTTGTTGGAACTATAAGGCTTTATTCTTTAGAATACTTAAAGCTTGCAGTCTGGCAGGTTTTGCTTAGCTCAAAATACCTATTCTTTTTTGAAGCAGGTTTTCTGGGAATAAAGCTACAGAAATGTTGAACAAGATGTATCTTATTAGTGGTCCTAAAACAAATAGGAAAACATTCTGTAAAAGCCTGACTCTATATATGAAATAAACCTGGCCATAGATAAGAATGGGTTTGAGTTGTAATATTCATATCTGTTGTATGAGTCTAGGTAGTGCTGTATCCTCTCTTGGAGAATGACCAGATAGGCTGCCTGGGGACCAAAGCAGGCACACAGTGATATGTCTCAGAACGGTCTCCCAGTTCCACCATTTTGCTGCTCAGGGACTGTCTGACCCAGGGGTGTCTGTAAGTAAGTGTACAATTAATAATTCATTGTGCTCTTCCACTTTTCGTGAACTTGTTCTCTTTTCCCTTGGTGTTGTGCAGCTTTTTAGCATCCACCACGTTGTTCCTTCCCTCACCACTCACTCTTTTCATGGGTAAGGCTGTTGGTCTTAACTCTCAGTACAAAACAAATATGAACATGTATACCAAATACCTTAAATATTATTGACTGTAGCTTTTGTGTTGAAGAACACAGGACACTTCAGGACAATAGTGTTAATCATTGCTCTTGAAGTTTGCTTTCCATCATCACTTTTCACATATATCTTCCGAAACTGTTAATCTACTAAGCAGTGCTTATTTTTATACTGTTTGGTTTCTTGAAAAAAAAACAAACCAGTGAAGGCACTGCACAGAAAAAGTTTATGCTTGGTGACATTGAATACCTCTCTAGCTCTTAGAAAGTTAAAAAGTAAGAAAATAACAAACTAACAAGAAACCAATCAACCTCCTTTCACCAAATATGTTCCTGTCCTCCCCCTGGGAAGTTGTGTGGTTTCAGCAAGAGAACCAAGACAAGTATCTGAAATGAAGTGCAATATATCACTTTCAGGTCTAGTTTGAGAGGTTGTCAAGACCCATCACTGAAATATCGTTCAACCCATCACAACATTCTATTTGACAGAAACAGGACTTTTCGTACAAAGCTTTTAGAGCTTAAATATCGCCAGCAGCTAAATGCTTTAATCTGTGGTTTAAAAGGAAGAGCAGGAGAAAGCTGAGTGAGAAAGTCTTGGATAAAGCAGCCTCATTATCTTGTAGGTTTAATTTAAAGGTTGTACCTCCAATACTGTTTGCAATATTCTAGGACTATGAAATGCATATTTGCTGAAAAAAATTTGTAATAATTCATCTATGTAGTTTTTTCCTGTGTAAAGGATTTTACAGATGCCAGAATTAGATTTTGCTTGTTGGATTATTACTGATGTTTCTTATGGTTGTAAGATGACCAAAATCTAGCTTACACTTTAAAAAAAAAAAAAAAAAGAAAAAGAAAAAAGGTAGAGTTTTGACAAAGCAGATTATAATGAGCATTGAATTCTAGGTAATACTGAATACCTATATCCTCTTTACACAAGCAATATTATGTCTAGTCATTATAAAGACAATTCTAGTCTTTATATTGTGGAAAAACATATAATAAATAGTAACACACTGGCATTTTGAATGGCAACCCATATCTGAGTTCCCAGCAAGTTTCCTTTTAAAACTGTTTTTTAAGCCACAGCGACAGCAAGTGTCTTTTTTTTCTCATATGTTCCAAAAATGAAGCTTAGCAAGTTGGGGTTTTAGAGAGATGAGAACGGAGAATATTTTACTTCTACCCACATGATTCGTACCTCAGCATTGCAGATCTCCAAGATTTTATATAAAACTAAGTATGTATATGTATGAGAATACAAAGCTGAAGAAAATGAAAGATAGCAGGAAAGATATACTTAGTTTTTTCACCCCTGATTAGCTTCTTTTCTTTTCTAGAATACAGGATGGAAAAAATCCTTCCTTTGGGGCTTAGGAAACAAATGATTATCTAACTTTTGATAAAGAGAATGGAGGTTTAAAACCTCAAATTTTCAAGGTTTTACTCCATCTCTCCTGACAGAGTCCTGCTGTTCTTCCAGTGTCTAATTTCAAATTTACAAAATAACTATGCAAAAATAAATTGTCATTTTATTTCCTCCTTATGCTGATGCAAAAATCTGTGATATAAAAGAGATAAGTACTTCGGTCTGGCAAAATTAGGATTGCCATAATTGCATCCTTACTTAGACTTTCTCGATAAATCTCCATATTTCCATAGTATAAAAGAAGAGTGTTATTTTTACAAAACCTAATCTTGCTCCAGTACCAATGCATGCTAATACTGCTGCTTGGGAAGTAGTTTTATCTGCCATCATTCTGGGTAACACCTGCTTTTTTTTTTTTTCAGGTTCTAGGAGAGAATCTGTTGTGTAGCTCACACTATCAAAGCATTTTCAAGGGACACTGGAGTAGTAGTGCAGTAATTGAGTTTGTGTGACAAGAGTAAGACACAGGATGTAAAAGCTGAGGATCCTCCAGCATGGGGCCTGGAGGACATCCTCACACATTTCTGTGTGGCATGGGGAGTGTGTATCCTGACAAAAGCAAGGGAATGAAGGGACTTCACTTCTAAAACTGCTATTGTGTAAAAACTTTTTTTTCCTGCACTTCAAAGCCATTTTCACTCTTTAACTATTTCTCAATTGATTTGTTTGAAAAGTACAATTAACTTCAGAAAACAATAGAAAATAAAACTATTGGAAATTTCTGAGTTGATTAACAATAGGAGAACACATTGGCTTTCAAATATTTACAGATATTCCTCCCTTTTTACGAGAGAGAAAAATATCACCCAAGACGTCAGTCAGAATTAGAAAAAATGTTGAGATAGGTTTGAAAAGAAGTTTATTCAAAGTGGCTAGGAGGGAAGTGTTCCTTTATGGTAAAACACAGCTTCTGTAAAATAATTTTAGCAGGAGATTCAATCAAATTCCTTGCAGGGCGTTTTCTACTTGGGGGGAAAGGGTGAAAAGTGTGCAGTAGCTAAGAGTTCTTCAGTGTCAGGACCCAGACCAGAGGTCTTACAGCCTTAACATGTAGAATCATAACATTCTACCAAAAAAATGACTTCCCCTTGCTCTTTTTTGTCTAATCCAAAATAGATGACACTCACAAAGCAGCGTGCTGTGCCCTAAACTTTGTGTTCTCGCCACCTACCCAGGTAGGAATATTTTATTTTCAGTTCCCTTCATTTTACTTCTTAAGGATTCACTCAGGAGACACTGTTAATGTTGACGAAGAGCCTGGTGTCACTGAGCTCATGCTGATAAAGACAGAAGAGAGACAGGCTGTTCTGAAGCTTGTTTGAAGATTAAATACATCTCACATCTAGACTGGAGGGTTTTGACTTTGAAACCATGAGAAGGTGCAGTGACTCAGTGTGAATCAGAGATGAGGCAGTCATAGCTGCCTTCCAGCATTAATGAGCATTAATCTGGGATGCTGTTACACAAACATTTGCCTATTTCTAATGCAAATTAGGTTCCTCAAGCAATTACAGTTATAGAAATAATATTTGGTGCAAGAGGGTCTTAGAGTTATTCACACTATATGGACATCGTGTCATATTTTAACTGTCAAATTCCAACCAGTATTCAAAGGAAAGAATTGATTTAATTTGTTTGAAAAGTTAAAAATATAAGAAGTAGACATTTCAGTAAAATATCCAGTGAAAGTCAGCACTAGTATAGTGCTGTGCTTTCATCATCTGCCTTATTAAATTCACAATACCTTTTGTCTCTACCTATGAACCAAAAACTAGAAATAAAGACTCCCAATTTTTGTTGGTATGAGCTAGAAAAAATAATCTTATTTATATCGCTGGCTACAAAGGATTCACTGTTGAATCTTAAGTGAATATCAAGCTTTGAGGGCAGGGTATCAGCTCAAACACAAGCAACAAAAATGTAATTCTCCTTTATTGACAACCAACTTACATATGTAGTACTATGTGATATCAGAGTGATAATTCTGCACAGCAGATGCTGAAGTAAGTTGCCAGCCTAGCCAGCCATTTTCTTTGTGCATTCACTCTAAAGACCACCCACTCTGTGCTATCAAACGCACACAGGTTTCATGGATTGATATGCAATTGCTTGCTATTTCAAAGAATAAGCAATTTGAGAAGTTCCTGCTGTTCCTAATTACCTCTCAAGATTCAGGTTTCCTCTAACAAGAGATTTTTGTCAACTCTTTTTTGTGTTGCTCAGCATTCTTCAGAGCAAATTAAGCCCTACACACAGCCTTGTTTTGTTGCTGTTTTTGTTGTGCTCAACACAAGCCTGTGTGACAGTCCTTCATTTTGTCAGATTCCGGGGTTGTTGCTTGTTTGCTTTGCACAGAAATAGTTTCTTAAAAGAATAAGGTGTTTATGTACGTCATACTTCTCCTTTACTTGCGTCTGATTCATTGTGACAATATTAGAAGTAGCCATTAAATTTCTGTGTTTACAACTGTTTATTGTCATCAGATTACAATCTCATCTCCTTCCTTGCAGCCATGACAGAAGTTGGTTATTGGATCCCATTCGGCTCTGCACGGTCAGCCAGGTATCCCAGGCTTTTTCTGCACAAGGGAACATCTCCTTGGCCAGCCTGAGCACTTGTGGAACAACCTTACAGAATTCTAAGCAGGTCCCAAGGTCTGTATAAATACACATATATATTAGGTTTCTATTCTTGTTATGACCCAGAAAAGCATTTACTCATTCAGGGTAAATCCTTTGCAGTTAACAGAAATAAAGTGTTACGGTTTCCTTTGGTTTGGTTTGGTTTGTTTTCTCCAAGGGAAAGTTGCTGTACTTTACTTCAGGGTGGGTACCTCAACTGGTAAAAGCACAAAGCTAAACATGATGTGTAAGTGATAAATTTACTTCCAAAAGTAGGGTAGTTATTTGTAAGCATTTTATTATAAAATTGTGCAGTGTAATTTCAAAGTGTTATTTTTTTCATACCTGAAATTTGAATTGCATCACTTCACAATTTTTTCAACCTTAATCATTAATTAAATGAAAGGATGAAAAGCTCTGTGACTCTTTTTTGTCTACTTACTGCTATTGGAATATTTTACTCTTTTAAAGGACTTTTAATCAAATGTCTTATATTTAGAGTTTCTATTTCACGCCTTTATCTGACCATTTTATTTTTTTCAAACACAAACTTATTTGCAAAGGTGTTTTTCCGCAGGAGTTAAAAAAAGGGGGAACGGGGAAGCAAATCTTGGGTTCTATGTCAAAACACCATTTTTTATGATTTATTGCTTCTCAGCACTTTACTTTTCTATGGAGTTCCTGCAGGGGTTTGCAATATTCATTTCTGCAAGGAACAGCATGCTTTGATTTTGCTTCCTTGATTTCCCTGTAGGTCCCCTCAAACTCTGGAGATCCCTTTTTGCAGGGATAATCGGTTTTCAGTGGCATCTACTGTGCTTATGAATGCAGCACTCCTAATGAAGAGATTGAGCCTCTTGAATAAGGATATGGCAACATAAGCATAAAATGCATTGAGGACCTTTAGTACAAGATCATGGATTACCAGCATAGAGCACAGACCAACCATTAAAGGGAAAATGATGTAGAGAGCAGGCAGGTGACTGAGAAACTCAGATGAAGCCCTACAAGATACAGCGTGCTCTGTCCTGTGTGTTCTGAAGGACTTTATAGAGTATGAGGCTTTGAATTATTAGAAAGAGTAAGGAACATAATGCAGCAGAGAGCAGATGTAACTCTTGACTGTGCCCTGAGTGGTACCCCTGTCCATACTATACCTAAATCAACTATACCACAACAGTCTAACAGACTGCCAGATGTAATGTTTGAAAGGTGTCAGATAATAAATAGAAATGTGGAAAAGCTGGCATAATTAAGAATAATTACTAACTTAGTTTGCATCAGTATGAGGCCAGGAGTTACATACACTTGATAGGGTGTTGAACTTTAAAAAAGAATGAGCGCTTCCGTAGGGAAAGAGAGGATCTTTATCTCCAGTAAAAAAAAATTGCCTGTAAATACTACCATTGCAAATATACACAAAGCCATGATGATGATGATAAATTTTCAAAGCCTTTTGTGAGAGCCCTTTCCGTCAGATCTGAGGGAGGGCTTCTTATACAATTTATAGTATTTGTAATAAGAATGTCAAAATGAGAAGCCTGACTTGGAGAACACTTGTCTTAATTTTACGTGTCTAGAAATTTAACCAAGTGAAAATGAAAAAGTTAATGGTTTTTCATAATCTTGCTTAATCTATTACATGTTACAGCAGAGAAATATATCTTGTGATTCAGATTTTCAGAAACAAGTCCTTGCTTGCAGTTAGACTCCTGTACAAGTTTTCAAAGTGTTGAACTGCTGCTAGTTTCCATCCACCTCAGAGACATGGGTAAAATTATTTTTATTTTGTTGTAAATTTGCTCAATTTCAGTACAGAACAATGTAACTTGGCAAAAATGAGTAGGTGATACATGATGGATTGGAGAAGCAGGTATAACTGAGACCTGTATAGAATATAAAATTTGACCCCCAATCATCTGTCCTTTGCTTACACCTAATTTCTAATATTGTATGTAAATGAAGGATTTTGAATCAGTTGAGTTGAAACTCAACAGATAAGTAGAGAATGCAAAAGTGTACATTGTGATAAGGTAGAATCAGATTTATTTTTTAAGTTCCTTCAGATAATAGAAATTACATAGGAGTAACTTTTTTAAAATAAAAACAACTTCCTTTTACAAATTTTTTTTTGGTTGTTTTGGTTATAGAGTTTTGTTTGTTTGATTAATTGATTTTTTTTTTTTACTAGATCATCAGTGGCCACATCCTGATTTAAGTTTCTTCAGTATAAATCCTCATGACATGTTGACTTAAACTGTAATACTTCATCCCACAAAAAAAGTGAAGCATTTACCTTCTAAAATGATACCCTGAGTTTCAAGATTTGCCTGTTTCAGGCTACCAGCTCAAACTTTTCTCATAACAAACAGTGGTATTGTCAATGGAAAGTTGATTTGAAAATTAGTCTTTTTTAAGGTCATTTTAAAGAAGCCCTAAGTTATTTTGGTAGTCTATTGTGATTCTTCAAAATTCAAAATATCTTCTGCTTGCAGCTTCTCTGTTTTTCATTAATCTCTTACTTCCAATAGGGTATCTAAATAAATAGCGTGTTATTTCCATTTTACTAACATATATTCTGTGAATCCATCATTTGTTGTTATTCAGCTCTATGGAATGTTGTAGCATCCACTATCCATTTTCTAGTTCATTTACTTAGACACAAACACACACACACACTCATGTAGAAATCCCAACATCCTCCGTATCATTTGTGCCTAAGCATCAGTAGTCCAAATTATTATTTCCATCGTTTCACAAACACTTACTGTTGCCATTATTATGTTTCTCTGGTCACCTCCCTTGACTTGTAAACTTCTCTCACAGTAATAGATATTTCAGATAGTTCTATTACATGCCATCTCTATTTACTGTTTGTGTCATCTATCCAACACATCCTTCATGCGGAAAGTAGAAGCTACTTTTAGCATTCCAAATCATGAAGGCAGCTATAGGCCAAAGTCATCAGAGACTGTACAGAGTGCAGAAAATATTGTCTTTTTATGGTAGTCAGTTGCCTGTTATTCACAGAGGATTTACTGCAGTAAAAGAGAAGGCTCTTCAGGATAACCTTTAAAGTGCTGTTTCCGCGGAGGATGACTTGAATTCATACTAAGGCTGTCTAAGTGCTCCAGCAGTGGGAAAAATCAAGAAGAGAGGTTTTGAATCATGGGTCTTTATCCCCATGACACATTACCTTCCAGATATCACCATTCTCACTTCAATCTGTCAAATGTTACTGTGGGGAATACAGGCTAATGCAGTCATCTCCTGCTAAGGACATAATGTCAACGATTTTATCCTGTCATACTCCGAAAAGAGAAATATGGTTAAAGATAACCTCTGGACACCTACCACATAGGTGGATTATGAAAGGCAAGCACTGAAACACTGTGTGAGACTTGTATTGAATATATTCTTTCCTGTTAAAATAGCTTAAGGCTGGATGGATTTGTTGCCAAAGTGGAGCTAAATGGAGTTCAAACAATACGGAGACAAGGTCGTCTTGTTTAAACCGCAGGAGTGCCTGGACCTATGATATGAGTGTGAGGTCTGCAGTTAAATCTCCATCATAGTTTTGGACATTACGCCCAGGAATCATCTGTCTTTATTGTATGAAAAGCATTTTTGCCATTGAAAAGTTAAGTTTCAGGAGTTACTCTCAGGGATCTCTTTGCAGCTGCTTTTGCTGAGCTAATGTCAACTGTATTACACAACAGGCTCTTCTAGAAAGAGGAAGCCAGCTAAATCACTTCCACAGAAAGGAATGGAGACACCAGGTCAGATTTTCTGTTCTGCTCCAGGTTTTTTTAATAGTCAAAAAACTATATTTAAAATGAACTTCTTTAATCTAACAGGGGGATTTTTGGTTTTCTTGTTTGTTTGTTTGTTTTTGAGGGGTGGTGTTTGGTTTAGGGTGGGATTTGGTGTAGAACCACGAAGGAATCCCTTGCACAAAATTTCATGTTTAAATATTGGGTTTTTTCAGCACTCAAGAATCCAAGTTGTGCTGCTCTGTGGATCAGGAGATGGGTAGTTATAGGATATAGCAACTCTTTGCTGGTCTTCTAAGAAAATCAGGCCCATGGGGTTTGGCATAACTATGTGTTTCCATGTGCTGTTATAACTCCTTTTTCTCCATCCCCTTAGTAACATTTTAATCTTTTTTTCAGTTCCAGCAGAGGACACAGGCAAAACATGATTTTATTCAAGGTTTATTAAAATAAATTTTTGGGCAGGAAAATAAAAGTAACACTGCTGAAATGTGAAAAATAATGGCAGATTGCTATTGCAGGATGAGACATGAGGACACCATGTGAAAGAAAGCATTTCTCAAATGTACCAGGTGCTTTGTAAACTCTTCCCATAGGTTTACCCGTCGGGGTTGGGACTCACAAGACGTAAAAACAGTGGAAGCTGACTTCCTTACCTATGGTGTCTGACAGTTGCTTCTTTGACTCTAGACTTCCAGGGGGAATCAGGTCAGTTGAGTAGTGACAAGCTAACTATTGTGTGATATCTTGCTGTTTTATCTTCATGATCTCAGCTCAATCCCCCATGGGAGGCATTTGCATCACGAGGAACCCAGCGCTGCGGCAGAGCCCATTGCAGGCCAGAGGCTTTCACCATCTGTTTAAAAAGAGATTAGAAACTTTGGCACAAATGCTGCACTGCAAACCCTCAGCCACTTTCACTGGTGGATGCATAACTTCTCTGACCTTCTGCAGGTAATAATTTGCTTTGAAGGCTCCCAGTTCATAGAGAGCTATCTTCTCTTCTTTACAAAAGAGAGTGACTACTTTAATAATAGTTTCCAGCAGGATGACAGAGCAATATAGTAGAACATCCTGTACTCTTTGCTCTGTAGATTACAGAAATACCATATATATTGATTTGCTTTATAAACAGAAACTTTTGGGAGAATTTCATTGAGTTTCGATCAGACTGTCATTTCATTTATTAAAAAAAACAAATCAAAACACTCCCCCCAAATCCCTATTTAAGGGAGTATTTTTTGTTTCAAGAACTAGCTAGGTTTCAGATAATGCACTTCAAGAGAGGAGTTTTGTGAGAGAATTGTGAGATGACTAGAGAGATCCTTTTGTGAATCCCTGACAAACAGCTGACTACAGGCAACTTAAATAACCACTTAACCAGAGCAATATAAGGAAAATTGAGCTGACTTTTAGCTGGGTGATAAATCATACATTTATGATTTAAGTATAATACAACAAATTTGACTCTGGTTCTTTGAAGTTATTTCCTTCAATATATCTTGAAAAGGTATGTTATTAGCCTGTCCTAGTGCAAAACCATCAGCTGAAACTAATCTCTCTAATGAGGTTCATTTGTTCTCTGACAAACCAATAAATAGTTTTCTCAAGAAAAAACTTAACTAATAGTTGAGCCTCAGCCTTATAATTAATTTTCTTCTCCAGTGGTAGCAAGCATGGAAACAAACAGTAAATTTTTCATTTGTTCATCTCTTTCGAGCAACTGTTTAGCACAGATATGCTTGATTAATGGATTTAATTTGTTCCCTTCTCCTCTAGTCAGTTTTTATATTACAGTGGTTATCAGAGGGTAAGACAATAATGTGGGTACTCTCATTGTACTGTATTCCATCAGTGTCAGGGCTGCCTTCTAGCTCCAGGTCTGCATCTTTAACCTTTGTAGTTCTGCTGAATCTTTCATCAATCTGTGTTACAGTCACCTTGGGAAGGAAAAACAGAAGCACTCAGTCAGCACTTACAGGTAGTAAAGTGTTTCATTATTTCTTACAAAATGCTGGCAGCAGTGTACCTTTCATTTCCCATAGAAATATGATTTGTGAGATGAGCAACCTTATGGTTAAGAGAGGAAAATGTAAATTAATAGTCTGCTTACTGCTTGTATTTTTTTATTTATATTTATGTGCGTGTGTGAAAGTGTAAATTACATGGGGGTTTTTAACCTCAAAATTTATATGTGTATATAGGCATACCATATTTTACTGATTCTAAATATGATTACTGTTATATACTTATATTTTGTGTGCCTGGTTCAAGTAACATCATGAAAAATAAGACAGACTTCAAAAACTTCCATTTCACAATGTTAGTTCCCTCCCAGTGGAACAGATATAATTGTGGAGACTTGCTAAGGTTATTCTAGGTTTCAGGCTACAGAAGTGCTGCATAATTACAAGGTGCCATGTTCCTTCAGTTTCTATTATACTCAAAAGGAGCTTAACCAAATTTAGTGGGAAATATATTGCTTCTGTACATGGCACATTACACCCTTCTATAATAAATCAAGTTTAAAAGATCATTAAGGACTACTGAAATAAAAATGTATTTAGAGTGCCACTGTAGGCATGCATGATATACATTCTTTGAGGATGATGGCATGCAACTGGGAAAAATCATTATAGTGAACTTGTAATTTATGTTTTAGTGATTCAGCAACTGTATAAATGAGTTATATATCTTCTGAGGTATCAGATTCATTTCCATATTGGACAGTGGTATAGACATTTACTTGTGTTCTCCTGATTTCAGTAGCGTAGAAATGCTGTGAGAGACAGTCCAGGCCAAAGAACCTTTACAATATAAGTAGACAAGAACAATTACACAAGTGAAAGAAAAAGAGATGAGGGTGACTTGCCCAAAGTCCCAGAGCAAGCTGGTGTCATAGACAGGTTTAAGCCTGACATCTGGATCCTGCTCAGATGTGCAATCCACTGTGGCTGCCTCTGTTGTTTCTATTTCAGGACCTCTCCCTCTATGTTGTTTCTGACATATTCAGCTGATGAGGACTGAATGATACCATGATTCACACTGGACGTTTTAATACTTGTCAGATCAGGAGGAAAAACATCTGTTATGCAGAGTTTACTTTAGAAGAACATTATACTAAAGCCTTCATTTGTAAGTGACAATAGCGGCCTGACAAATTGTGAAATATCGATGCAAGTTTTTCTCATTCATCAGGATCACACCATTCATTTTTGCCTATTTCAAAATGTGACTGTCAATTGATACATTTATTAATTTGGCTTTTCTTTTACCTGACCCATCCTAGAAAGTGAAATTGTGAAATGACTATTAAAACCTCTGTGATTCACGTTAGATACTTTGAGAGTTTCATTGTGATCATTAAATCTAAAACCAAATGTAAAAGAACATATAGGAATATTAAAAAAATAGGGTTTTTTTTATTTAACAACGATATTTTTTGGAACATTTTGCAACTATATTGTCCAAAATGATAGCTTTGAAAACTGACATTCTAGTCTTGTTTTTTTAATCAGTAGTTTTTCTTGTGTGTGTTCCTAAAAGGTTTTTCTCCCCACTTATTTAAAGAAAGTTTGGTTTGCCAAGGCAAGTTCAGGATGGCCACACATAAATATTTGGTTCTTCTTCTGATTTTGGACATATCTGGATGAAATTAGTTTTGGTCTCATTTTTCTTGTCTCAGTGAGTATACCTGAAACTCCAAAGGAAAGAAGTAGTCATGTTTTATCTGCAGATCTTTTTTTCTTGGTTTAATTTGTAATTAGAATCTATTTAAAACTTCTATGCATTTTGTCTATGCTGTAAATTCCTATTTGTGTGAGTTTTCAGGGAAAAAAATCAAGTTTGAAAAAACAGGGTTGAAATTACAGACATATTGTAGCTAAAAGCCTTTTAATAAAGAGGATTTTCAACTACTTGGATTACTTAACTTTTATCACCTGTTATCAGTTCTTACTGTCTAGGTTAGCTTTATAACTAATGGGCCTTCTAAAAGAGAATTGAAACAAAAATGTAAAAAATCAACACAAAATAGACAAAAGCTGATAGCTTTGCAAAAAGAAATTAATAGACCTTTCAAGTAATTCATGTAGTTTTAAAGATACCATCCTCTCTCTGTTGATTACAGTGCTCCCTGTTACAGAACAGAAAAGAGAAGCAATGAAACACAGAAAGGCAAAAAAAAGCCCAACCCTCTAGACTTCTAATTACATGTGGTTGGTAATGCTGCTTCACTAACGCTTTGTAAAATGAGAGCCCTTTGTTCATTCCTTAAATTTCCGATGTTCATCTCTGCCTCAGGCTGAAGTCTTCCAAGATTGCCTCAGCCACAAGAGCTCAGACGTTTTTAAGGGCGCAGCAAGAGCCAGGCGTGGGCACCAAGGGAGATTAGGGAGCCACAGTGAGGCTGAAACAAAGCCATATCTTACCTGCTTCCAGTTACCACACCTCAGTCTTTCCACAAATGGTCCATAACTGTTTGTAAATATTCCATGAGCAGTAGGTGTTTGTTTCATTCAAACAGCATTTCAACAGTTTGCAGCCAACCTACAGGTGTGCTAACGAATTCAGTGAATATTTGATAGCAAATTTTTGCCGTGCTTCCTATTTTGATAGAAAAAAAACCCAGTGCACAACCTAAAAAAAACCTCTGATGTGGACATAGTAAATAATTGAACTTTCTCTCAGTATGTGATCTGAAAAATGCATTGAAAAAGCCAATCCTAATATTTTGGAAATATCGCACAAATAAAGTCAACGCTCACTGTATAGTGCTACAAATACAAATATTCCACAAGTAAATTAGTAGTTATGCTTTCAAATTAGAGTATTGTATGGGCTTTGGCTGAGATAGAGTTGATTTACTTGAGGGTAGCTTATGTGGGGCTGTGTTTGGGATTTGCACTGGAAACAGTGTTGATAACAGAGAGATATTTGCATTACTGCTGAGCTGTGCTTACACAGGGTCAAGGCCTTTTCCACCTCTTGTCCCACCTCACCAGTGAGTGATCTGGGGGGATACAAGATGCTGTGAGGTGACATAGCCAGGACAGGTGACCCCAGCTGACCCAAGGGATAGTCCATAACATGTGACATCATGCTCATTGTATAAAGTTGGGGGAAGAAGGAGGAAGGGGGGACGTTTCCAGTGATGGTGTCCAAGCCACCATCACACGTGATGGAGTCCTGCCCTTCTGGGGATGGATGAACACCTGCCTGGCCATGGGAAGCAATGAATGAATTCTTTATTTTATTTTGCTTTCGTGGTGAACTGGTTTTATCTCAACCCACAAGTTTTCTCACTTTTACTCTCCCAGTTCTCTTTCCCCATGTCACTGTAGGGTAAGTGAGCAAATGCCTGTGTCGTGTTTAGCTGCCTACCAGGGTTAAACCACAGCAAATATGGAAAAAAAAATTTGTGTTCAGTACCACAGAGTAATTGTGGGGTACAATAAAAATACTTACTCTTATAAGTAAATACCTTCGGTTCCTGTAGGTAAAAATAGAGAATAGCACAGTAATTAAACTGTAATTCCCATCTTTTTCTGTCTGTACAATAAATAAGGTTGCCTTGAAACCACAGTTCTGCAACATCCCCGTTAAGAAATGCTTTATAAGATTATCTCAGTGATGTTTTGTTCTCATGTAGCACTGTGTGCCGTGTGCCCCTGAGCATATAACACAATATCTATTCAAGCTCTGTCATTAACATGAGAGCTAACAAGCTTGGAGATGACTTAGTGAAAGGTCAGGTGCTTCATTAAGCCCACTTGTCAGCCATTGGAGGGTTTCCAGCAATGGTGAGCTCTGACAAAAACAACTGAATTTACATTATACTTCTGCACAATTAACTCTAAATTAGGAAATTAGAGGCAATCTAGGGGAATAACTGAGGGGCTAGTCACGATGAATTATGTGCATCTGTACTAAACCAAAGTGCCTCAATGCCCTGGCAATTAAAACGCTGTTGTCTCTACAGAAGTGACCTTTGTGTCAAGCAGTTTGAGCTCCTTAGTCAAAAACAGGAGTAAAGTTTTTTTTCTCAGAAGAAACAATTGAAATCAGAAAATTTCCTACCACAACAAGTTGAATATTTCAAGGAAATTGTAAATTACTCAAGAGCCATTCTCACTTGGGAAGACTGTGAATTATATGTTCTGATGCAATCTATACTTGCTGCACGTCCCATACAACCTGTAAACCTAATGGTGAAGGAAATGCTGGATTTCTCCCACGTGCCAGAGCAGGATGCTCCTCACAGAGGGGCTATTGCCTTGCAGTGGGTTTGGGCTGCTGTCTGAAGGGCATACTCCTACCTTAGAAGTGTTTAACTTTGCATGCCCAAGTGATGAAAGATCATTATAATAGCTAGTTCAATGTATAACAACTAAAATGAACTGTTGAAATAACAAATTTGCACTGTTAGATTAAGATCACTTAAATCTTACTCTGATCTGACACTTTGACAGAGGAGCTCATGATCCTGAAGGCAATAATTCCCTTTGCATGTCTTGTTACAAAATCCAAGAACAAAAAGAATTATATAGATATTATTAATTTGAAGAAGGCAGGGTAGAATTCACTTTTGGTGGAGGGTCAGTTGTTGAGGCTTGTATTTGAAACAGCCAAGACAATTTACTGAATTCTTATCTTAATAGGATTAATTTTTTTGCTATTTTTTTTTAAATACAAGTTCCTGCCTCAAGAAGTACCATGAGCTTTATTTGAAGGGAAAACTGAAATTTTTCTACTTAGTTAAAATTTTTGCTGTTGCCTACCTGTAGTATTACAAATAAACAAAAAAATTAAAATCAAAATGAAGACCAGGAAGCAAGTGGACAGAAATACATATTTTAAAAATCCATATTAACATTCCTGAAAATCAAATTAATTTATTTGAACATTCGGAAGTAGTAGCCATATAAAAATAAGATACATAAAGAAATGTTTTTATTAAATTATGTCTGTTGAATTAAGTGATGTTCTTGAGACATTAGAGAAGCTCATTTGACCTTTCTCTCTGGTGGCAGGGGAATAATTTTTCCATTTTTTTCCCCATAATCTGAAAAATCAAGTTAATTAATTTGGCATTTCCACAGTCTCACTATGATTCAGAAGCCATCGACTCTTCACTTCCCAACTTCATCTCTACTTTTACAACTTTAATGGGGTTCCTCTTTTTCCTCTTCCAAAACTGAAGCTGAGGTGGGGGAATGCGGACAAAGCAAAGAATAAACTTAATTTTACCAAAGAAGTTGGAAGTACCAAAGAACCTTTTTCTCCGCCTCCTCCCATCACATCCTTCCTGTGAATTACTAGGATTTGAGAAGAGGGGAGGACAGCTGAGGCTTTAATTAGCTGCTTTGATGAAACAGGTGAGAACATGTATAAATTAGATAATTAATGGTTGCTCTTTGTGATGGACAAAACAATTGGAATATCTCTCAACAAACAACCATGTGTGTCCCGATGAGAAAAATATGACAGAGAAAAATCAGGAGGTAACAAAACTGTTTGTGTAAAAATGTCAGGGTGTATTTCAGTACCAATCACAATGCACTCTTGACAGAGATCTAGTTTGGGACCTCTTTCTGGGATTGCTTGTCATGTAACAGCTGGGTACAGAATAAATGTTTTAAATTTTCCTGTAATGGTTCATCAAGTCACCAAGACATATTTCCTTCAATTTCATTAAAAAGAAACTTCTAATGATAATAATTAAAAAAGAGGAAATTACAGAGAGTTGGTGCCTTCAGACTGCTGCAAAACATCATATTGTCAACACCGTGGATGTCGCCAGAAATCTTATAATGCAGAGGGAACTATAACATGAAAATTTAATTCTTCCAGATCACTATTTGCAGGAGAAACATGTCAATAAATTTTGAATGCGGTACTTGTTCAATGACAACTTCTTATTAATGCTCAAAAGCTGTGAAAAACTGTTACTTATTTCTCTTTGTAGGCAAAGTTTGATAAAGTTGGAATATTTGTGTATTTATGCAGTGTAACAATGTATTTTTTAATAATTTCATTTTGTGAAACCTGGTGCAAATTAAATATGAAGTAAACCAACCTCAAAACTTCCTGAACTTTTTTAAAATACTGAGAAGAGCAAGCCCCTACCAAACAAGCAGGATTAGTTTAATGAATGCTCTTATGGGACTTAAAACTTTGAATTCAGTTCTCTTCTGTACCAGTTTTCCTGTGGAAAAAAAAATCAGTTAGCCTTTCTTTATTTCTCAAAAAAACCAAGAACACAATTTTATGACTTTAGTATTATGGGCCAGCAAGGGAGATTCAGAGGTTCTTAGCTACAATGGAATTTTCATTATGAAAAATAGACAGGTATAAGTTTTTTCTTTAACAAAATCTCTTTATTCTCTGAGTAGCTCATAAGGTATAATGAGCAATTACTACAATATAAGTAGTAAGATATAAGAAAAATACCTCAGTTTATTCTGGTTATTTGGTGTTTATTACAGAAATGTATATCAGTGAAGTTTAAAAAATTGGTACCATCTCAATCATTTGCTGTTTCTGTTGTGCTTTTGCTGCTGTTAAATAATTGCACACCTGAAGTATAGTAGAAATAAAAATCAAACATGCCAGCTCATTTGTTGAGAACACGTTGCTTAAATGATGTTTGGCTTTTTGTTGTCTTCTGACTAGAATTTCTGGTAGCGATATATTTCTTTAAAATCCTAAATAATGTTTCTTGGATTATATTATAACATATGATTTCCCTGCAACAGCAGAATACTTGTGGTGGCTTGTGGAATATTTGTGGAATCCCCTTAAACTGGAATTGTTGGAAAGGAGATCATTTGAACACTTTTTTTGCCCCATTTTGATCCAGAAGTGCTCCATTCTGATGACAGCATTTAAAAAAAATGGAGTTAAGGATTTCAGGGGGCACTGACAAGCAAGAGAGTGAAAGTCATGTACGTACGTGGAAATATACGTAAGTATACACGTATTTATATTTATGTGCAAATATTATGCATATATAAACAGCAAAACATAGAGATGGGCAACTGTACCAGCAAAGCCTCATCACTGACTTGGTACCATAAATACCAGCTGCAATGAGATTGTAAGAGCTTCAGTTTTCAGTTCTTCTACAGATCAATACAAATTCTCCAAAAAATTCAGAGGACTTAAGATTCTTAAACACGCTAAAACTCATGTCTCTGCCATTCTTTATTATGTCCTATTTAGTGTGCAAATGCAGGCATGCTGTCACAGTCTGTGCTCCCATCTTCAATTTGCTGTGAAATTGCATCTGGAAAACTTTCTTTATAATGCTTTTGGTGGTGTTTGTATTTAAACAAGAGGAGTAAATCAGGTACCATTTGCTTAACGATTTCACAATTCTTTTCGTGGATAAAAAAGGAGCTGAGAACCTGCAGAGTTCTTTTTTTGATGTGCATTTACATGTCAACAGATTTCTGATAAAAGCTGCAAATAAAAATATTTTCCAGGCAGACTTTCGTTTGGATTATTTTGCTTCTAACACAGAAGATAATAGTTAATTTACAGCTTTACACTGAGGTGGGGGAGATCTTGTCAAGGATTTCAGGGAAAGCATGACTGTGCTTACAACATATCTTCCAGTAACCCCAGTCCTTCTTATGAATGGGAACAGTCACATAAAGTGTGATATGAGGCAGATTAGCTGCATCTCAGTGTCTTCTGGCAGCACATTGTGTTCATGTCATGTTCTTGACTTTCATTTACAGACAAGCTCTGTGAGTAATTGCAGCACGCAGCTTAAAATGGTAATTCACTTTTGATGTGTGGAAACAGAGGAAATTAGATGGAGAGACTGTTTCAAATAACATTATATGTTATTTAACTTTTGAGTACATTGTTTTCAACAAGCAGTGCTTTTCCCCCACAGCTTCTCTTTAAATGTTCTCAGTCTCCAAAAGACTGTAGTTGAAGGTAAGAAGAAGAAATTGGTCACCAACGAGCTCTTGAAGGAGTGGGTTTTCCCTTAATGTGGTAAGTCCAAAAGGTCTTGCAAGCCTGGATGTTATTAATGTTATACATTATCCTAATGGTCTGAATGCCATTAATATTCTACATTAAGCATCAGTAATTACTATTCAAATGATATTTAACCTAAAAGCAACATATGAGTAGATTCCACCATCCCACTTTTCTCTCACACGTCTCTGTCACATGTAAGATGTGATTAGGAAATGGATTATATGATTTCCTAATTGCTCCTTTAAAAAAACCCTTCAAAACCCTTGTGATATATGATAAGCAGAGCATTCCATTTGAATGTAGAACAGTTCATTTTTCTGCTTAAGGAATAATTTCCAGATTTAACAAAAGAAACTCAGTTTTCACAAGGATGTCATAAACCATGGATGGTGCTATTCTGCACTCCTGAGATAATTTTAGGACAACTTCAGTCAACCTCTGTGCAAGGAAATCCTCTAAAAAATACTGGTCTCGTGCCTTAATAAAAATTGCCCATCAGCCTGGCTGCTCTGGAAAACTAGAAGTCCTGTGAAACTGTGGAAATAGGAATCTGTTGAAAAAATTCTTAAATTTTTGGGTGGTTTTTTGGTTTTGGTTTTTTTGGGGGAGGAGACGGTTTGATTTGTTTTGATTTTGGTTGTTAGGAAATCTCAGTTTTAAATATTAAAATTGGCCAGGGATTCCATTTTGGAAGCTCCCTTCCTCACTTCACACTAAACGTACTCTTCCTAGGTGACATCTCCTCCTGCTGTATCTTGTAAATATTCTACTATGGATTCATAGTTGTTCAGAGTTATGAAAGATAACTATCTCACATTACATCTACAGTTAGCAGCTTTCTCAGTCACAGCAACATAAAAAAACCATAAGGGTCATGATTGGAAATTGCCCACTTAACGATGTTAAGAGCTGTAATTTCACATCATCATAAAGAACTGTTAGAGCAGGGTTGTTTTGCAGGCAGCTAGTTTCCTCTCTGATGTATTTGCTTTGTTTTGGGAATTAAAACTTATCTTTGCATAAGACTTATAGAAAGATGAATCACAGCATATATCCTCCCTTATAGAAAGCAAATGAATATTGTAAAGGCATTTTATTGTATTATTGCTCCTCTGTATCATCTCTACCATTTCACAAATATCATTAAAACTGAAGATCAGTCATAATGTGTTTAAGATTTATCATAAAGAGCAGTTATGCATGTATATTTCCCATGCTGGAGCAGCAGATTAGCCCCTCTGGAACATCAGTATTTACTAACAAATCCACTTTGCTGGCAGTTAAGGTTGCAGTCAATTAGCCCTGCGTTCACTTCTGGGCTGCTCTTCAAAGTAAAACTCCTTCTCAGGGAAATTATTTTGGTGAGATGGACTTGCAGGAGCTACCTGTTTTCTGATGATCTTTTAGTGACTGATACCTACCTTTATTTGTCACAGGGAAAGACCTGGATACCTGTAATGCCTACAGACTTTAGCAGAAGAGAGAGACAGTGAGAAAACACTTTATTTACCTTGATACTGGTGTTTGAGCAATGCCCTGATACATAACACTGAAGTCATCAGGTGAACCTGAGGGGAGATGAACTTTTGTTTCAAAGGCCTCTGAAACTGTCCTTCCAAGGCTTTTCCAGCTAAACACACATTACCTGATGGGCTTAGTCCCAAAACTCACTGGCAGGACTTCACAGCTTTGGATTCTGGGGGCTCTTTCTCTGAGAATCACTCTTTAGTGATTCAGTTTGAGGTGCTCAGGGATCACTGTATGTACAGTCACTTTACTGCAAGGCCACTTTCAAGGGACCATACTTGGCAGAAGTTCCTTTGTTAGAACTCAAAGACACACATATATATAAACTTATAGTTAATATCCCTGTATATTTTAATTTTTAAAATATACCTGAGGTTTTCTGCTGCAAAACACCTTCCCTGGCATGTTTTCTTCCCTGGGTCCTGCCACTGTGTCCTCTTTAGGTGTTTTGTCCTGGCTCAATCTTGCATGTCCTATTAAAAGATCAGTGGACCTCATGCCAGTCAGGTGTATCTGCAGCTTCTCAGCAAAATGATACAGAAAAATAGTAGTACATACTACTTATATATGACATTTTTCCTTTGCTCCCATTTTATAGTGCGGAACTAGTGCTTCCCTAGTACCAGATTCCACTGAGCATGACATGGTACCATTTGATACTTTTGATTAAAAAACATGCATTCATACCTGCCTGTTTTGTAAATCACATTGATGTAAGTTATTCCTGAATGAATGCTATGAAATACTTTTCGTTATATATTTACTTGAAGACAATGAAAATTTCTTGAGAAATTATCCATAAAGACACTTAAATATTTTGGACAATATCTGACTAAAAACTTACAGAATACAGGAAAGACCTATGACTTAAAAGGAATTTTGATAAACCTTTGATCAATCTTGAAGGTTTTCTTTCATTAGTAAGGCATATTCCAAGAGTTAGTGTGTTCTACAGTAGCAGTAGAGAGGCAGAGGTAAGAAATTCTTTGCATTCCTTTGTGTCAATTCCTTTATTTTACAGGTGTTTGCTGCATGCTTGTTCCATGGTTGTGAATTATCAAAAAAAACCCCTGAGCATCTCTCTGGTCAAAAGACACAATAAAAGTGGTTTTGGTTTGGTTGGTTGGTTTGTTTTAATGGGTTTTGTTTGCTTGGTTTTTTGTTTTTGTTTGGTTTGGTTTAGTTTTGGTGGGTTTTTGTTTTGTTTTGTTTTTTAACTTTGTTTCCAAAGGAAATTTTCATTCAGAAAAGGTAAAAATCATGATTTAGAGGAATTTTCCTGGTCAAAATGAGAAAGAAAAGATATGAAGCCTAATCAGAGACTTCCCCACCCAAATTAGATTCCTGCCCCCTAGCTACAGAGCATCTTTCAGCGTGGGAGATGGAGCTCTCCTATTAAATAACACTTTTCTCTCTTGGGCATTGCTGACCACAATTTTTCTTCCAGATCTTGCTGTGCTGAATGAAGACATCAGCCTGCAGCCTGCCCACCATGGTTTATCATTTCTCCCTGCTAGAGGTTAGCATCTCTATCAGCTAACAGCCTCCCTGAAACCTTTTCAGGCCCAGGCCAAGCAAAACGCTTTAGAGTTGCAAATATATTTCATTTAAACTTAACTTCAAGCATTTTGACTGACATTATTTTGGAAGCAGCAGTACAAGTAGCTGAGTAGGAGGGGTTGGGAGGGGTTGGTACTATTGGGTAAGAAAATGGCAACACTGGATCATCTTCAGCTGTGTATTTCTAGTCCTACTCTGGAAAGCAGCTAAATTTTTGTATGGATGGTGCTGTACCACCTCAGGTACAAGGATGAGTAGTAATGTGTGCTCCTTTGTATTTGCCTTAAAGTAGTTTCTAAAGTGCCTGCCTTTTCTTTAAAAGCTCTACATTTATTTACATTGAAATGAAACCCCACATTTGAAGATTACTGTTCAGGAGGGGCAGAAAAATGACATTAAACTGCTAGTCTCCTACCACAAAACAGAATATTTAAGAAAGAAGAAATACAGTAACATTTGTTTAATTTCCCAGCTGAAACACAAACGTATTTACTCTCCTGTATTATCGGGGGATTCTTGTAATGTGATACATCAAGCTGGGTAGCTTTTCCACAATCAAATTTTTCCTTTGCTTTAACAATATATTTGTCCAATAAGCATTTTCAAGAACTTTAGTTAAAGCAAATAACATGGAGCATTGTTTCACAGACACAGGACTTTTAGTAAATGGCTTAACTTTATTATTGCTTGTAGGGAGTTAGGAGATAGTGAAAAGTAATTCATTACAATGGGAAACCTCCCAGAAAAAGAGCTCAACATGTGTAGGATGTAAATAATATCTATAAAACTGGAAGGAAGTTTTACTTCTAGAAATATATTTTAAAGCCCAAATAAACCAATAAAGTGGGGAGGTTTTTTCCCTCTTATTAAACACTACAACAAAAAGACCAAGTTCCCCTAGGTGGAAGTAGAATCAGACAACATATCTGTAGGAAGGTTCATTCCCTGAAAAGAACACATAAATTTCTGGTAGAAAAGAGATTGTTATGGAAAAAGAAAAGCAAGGAACAACATCCTTACAAACATTTCTGCTCAAAGAACTATTCCTTACACTTGTTCTGTACAGATTTGTCCATTTTTAAGGATCATTTTGTATTGTAAATCCAGTAAGTGACCTAAAGCAACAATGCTTAACATTTGTTTTGTGATCATGATAACACTTTGACAATGTTAAACTAATTGTGTTAAAGTAAAAAAAAAAAAAAAAAATCTGCTTGTTTCCTTTTTTTGAAGGAAGAGAAAGGATTAAAGGACCAGGGCTTTTTATAACAATGTTCAGGACAAATAATCTCACCTAACCTTGCAGTTATTGTTGTGGGAGCAGTAAATTTATCTCTTTTCACTCTTTTAAGGGCTGATGTTTTATCCATTAAAGTCAATGGAAGGTTATCAAGACTTACAGGAATAATTTACCACAGCTAAACATCTGATTTGTCTTCAGAGATATGTAAGTAATCAGCCATCTTTTAGTTTCATAATAAGTTATATAATGCTAAATGTACATTAATAAAAATTATGTAAATATAGATTTTTTTCTTTCTGAAGTTATGCAAAAATGTTTCTTTAAATTTTTACATAATAATTTGGCCTGCAATTTTTTGGTTGCTATGAAGAAAGAGTCTTCTGTGTTAGTTTTAAATTATTTCATGAAAAGAATTATGTAAGGGATTATTTTATGATGAAATATAGGAGTATAATACATGATCTTAAGGCTTATACGAAAATGACAACACGCATTATTTTAAAGGTTTAATTAATTTTTAAAATATTTTCTAGTAAAAAATTCTGTCCTTCACACTTCTTAAATAACAAGGAGTTTTTCCAGAAATAAAAAAATAAATTAAACTGTTGAGAGTGAAAGCCATAGAGGTATCAGATTATTTAACACATAAATCTGTACTGTGAATCCTGAGCAATGTAGTGATTTCATTACTTCACATCATTTAAATTGCTTCAACACTATGACATTTGCAGTGTAGGTTACTGAGAAAAAAAAGACAGGTGAGACCATTTATAAATCTAATCAAATTTAAAGAATGAACCTTTGTGTTTCTAAGTTTCTAGAGCTAAAGATGACAAAAGAGACTTTAACCCACTATTGTAACTTTTTATCAGAAATCACATATAATGGTGCTTCAGGAAATGTTCATTCTGTGGGTAACATAATGGTCCACGTTTCCCCCTCTAATATTCCAGGCAGAGAAGTTACTGCCTCCTATCAAACTTATTGAGATTTTCAGAGTAAGTTACTTGATAACAGAAATCATCAGACAGAAGTTTAGGACAATATGCAAAATAAGTATTAAGACTAGCAACTGATTGTCTATATTACTGCCTTGATTTGCTAAATTAACACATTTGTGTGAATTTAGAGACTTTGGATGGATTTTAGATCAGGCACTCTGCAATCAAGTGAGCAAAAATTTGGTAACATAAGGCCATAAACATAGGTCTTCAAATGTGCCTCAAGTCTTCCTTAACATACACTCCTGTAGCATTCCAAATGTATATCGTGTTGTGTTCTCCTACTTTTATGACTATTGTAAAGCAATTTCTTTTAAGCAATCATCATTTGTAAGTAAAATGCTCAGACGAATTCCTCTTTCCCTTTATTTATGAATTCCACTGATTTTCTGCAATTCTCAAAAGCATCCTCACAAAGTGACGTAGGTGAAAATTTGAGAGAAAATATACATCAAGGATTGCCCCAGTGATGCTTCAAAATAGACAAAGGGGAAAAAAACCCCAATAATTTTGGAGGCAGATACCGAAATATTCCTGCAATGTTAGAACTGTGTAAGACTGCCAGACTCACAAAGTGGGGGACTCTGTTTAGTTTATTTAGCTTTGTTTGCAAAGTGGAGCACAAAAGCCCAGAACTGCATAATGTCTTTGTACTGTGGAAAGGTGTGCTGTCAAATCTTGGGAGCAAGAGCCAAAAAGCCCAATTACCACAGCTGAGTAGGACCTTCAAAATGCTAAGAAAACTGGGGAGAAAAATGGAGATCAGGGCAAGTCTTTCATAGCTTTGTCTGGTGGCCTGTTCTACCAAAATGCTACCTGAAACATAAGGCTGGAAGATGAGTGATTTCTTAATATTACATTGCTGAAATATACCTTACATTTGGTGTTTGTGCCACGGCTAGCCTCGAAAATATTGTAGGGTGTTTATTTTTTATTCCCTTTTAGTAAATGTATTTGGGGCTGTGTACAAATACATTTACAAGACCTGGTATATATACAACTCTTTCTGTAATGAAGAAACAAGTGTGCACCACTGTATTTTTTCATTATCTCTGTAAAGAGGCACTCCATTTTTTTTTTTTTAATTTTCTCAGTCAGTCAAAATGGTAGAAAAAATCTGATCTGAACGACTTAACAGGTGATGCAGGAGTCTGTTATTTTAATTGTATACACATTGGTGGTGTATAAATTGGACCTACAAAA
The DNA here is from genome assembly GCF_009829145.1 of Chiroxiphia lanceolata. Taxonomy (NCBI): domain Eukaryota; kingdom Metazoa; phylum Chordata; class Aves; order Passeriformes; family Pipridae; genus Chiroxiphia; species Chiroxiphia lanceolata. The sequence goes on from NC_045638.1 coordinate 117,516,987, forward strand.
AAAAAAAAAAAAGAAAGCACAACCAAAAGAAGGCCCCCAGTAAGCTAAAATTCTTGTATTTCTTTAGGGGAAAAAGAAGGCAACAATTGATGTGAGGAACATCAATCTCTCAGGTTATTCTATTCTTTATTTTCCCAATTATATTAGCTAGGGACCAGAAGTGGTATTATATAATTAAATTAGATGGAAGGTAAGCTTGTGGATGAAGGAATTTCCTGGTTTAACATAACTCAAAAATAATAGAAGCTAAAATTCTCATAAATTAAGTATATACAAGGCAGTGGTTCTTCCCTTTTTCAACTGATTTGAAGTCAAAGAAATTAACGAAAATAATCGCTTTTGTTCTATGGGATTTGTTCAGGCTATATTCAGAAAGATATTTTCCTTTAAGAAACCAAAATTCTTCCTTAAACACAACAAAAATTCTACTTGGACCTGTTGAGATTTGGTTCCTAACCCCTTCAGTTGTATTAATCCCACGCAAGCATTTTTTTACAGAAATGTGAAATTTTTATTCACTCTTTTTCAGCAGATGTTAATACCTGCAATCTGGAAATACTGTTTGTTCCTCTGTGTCACCTTTGTACTGACAAGTCCAAACCCTTCTTAAACTTTGAACTGCAGAAAAATTTTGCAAAGTAAAGAACATATATAACTTCACTTTGAACCAGTGTTGTACAGCAGTTAATTAAGGCATTGAAGTGGAATACTACATTCAGTTTGAAACTTGGCTGTGAATTTGGGTAGATAGACTGCAAGTATGAAGTTTAGAGACACAAGAAGTCTCTAGACTGAGAATCTAATAAAGAAATAAGGGCATTATATGCCTCAATTTTGGGATCTCTGAGGTATATTAGAAGAACTTGACTTTTAGAAGACAGACAACTAGAATCCTCTGCAAGAAACCAGATCCCATTATGGCTTTTCATACAGAGCATGGAAAATTAAGGCATCCAAATTTAATAATTACATATGAAGATTTTTATCAGTGTCCTTGGTCCAATGAAAAGCCAGATGGTATCAGCAGGTGAGTTGGCAGACTTCATACCCTTTGAAAAGAAATACAGGCATGAAGAAGTTATGAAGGGACTTCAAAAAAAAAAAGATGCATTTGAACATGGACATTATGAACAGTTAAATAATCCTACAGATTGTATAATCTTAACTACTGTTATAGCTCCTTCAGAAGATGATGCCCTCTTATAGTCCCCCAAACCTGTCTAGAAGAAAGACTTCATGCTAGAACAGGAATGTCTATGGATTCAGTGCATGGTCTCCATCACTATGGATTTTTCCCTTAATATACCAGCACATTCCAATTTATTTGGCTTGAAGAGTGGTTCCTCCAGTAATAGCTGTTTTTAGAATGGTATTTCAGCTGATAGCTGCTATTTAGATACAAGACTGAAGTTACAGCAGCATGCTAATACATGAAAATACATGAATTAGAGAAGTGTTCTGGTTACCTATAATTTCCATACATGTTATCTAAACAGAAAAAATGAATACATTCTTCCATTCTGAATAACTATTTCTGGTTTAGAGAAGAGTGACCAGTCTTCTAAGCCTATATTTAGGGAATGCATTTGTACCAAGGTACAGAAGGTTATTGAAATTTGCTTAAGTAACAAGTTTCAAAAGTAATGTTTGTGAGCATTGCTTAGATGTTCAGGGGGGTTTTTGTGTCTTTCTCTTCAGAGATATTGCCTAAATGTTTGAACTTTAGCTTTGAAAACTGTAAGAAAGAATATTGTTTAAAAATAATAGCAATAATAGGGACAGTTTTCAAACGCTGGTTGGCACAAAGGAAATACTTGCAAATGAAAATTACTTGAACATGTGAGAGGAGAGAAACTCTAGTATGGAAGTGCAATTGAATGATGTTTATGCAAGCCAGTCAAATAAAAGAAATGAAGTTGCAGCAGACAAAGCTTATCATTATAATTCACTTAGAGGTTCTGTGCAGTGTCATCATTCTGCTACTATCTGAATTCCACATTTTTGGTCTGTGCAGTTAGATGTATATGGAACTGACCTTTAGCTTTTCCCCAGCTATGCAAACTGGTGATGCAGGTTCTCTCCCCTCTTCCATGCAAAATCAAGATGTTATAGGAGACAGAACTGGTTTTTATGGTTAATTTATATACCCTGTTTTTTAAAAATATCTTTCCTTACAAAGGAATATGCACAGAATATTTCTATCTTTCCAAGGCTAACAATAATATAAAATTAAGCCAGTGAAGGTGCATGATTTGACTTCAACCAGGCAAGCATAAATTCAGTAAGTACCAATGATCTACTTGAATACACCATATTGATACATACTTCACATTTTTGTGGCATTCTTAGCAGTATAACAACTCTGTGCACATGCATTATTTGTGAATATAAAATAAATAAAATTTAGAGGGAGATTTTGTTCATGTGAATCCATATACTTCTTTTATTAATGGCTACGTTGTGATGTATTGTAGATATCTATCTTCTATTTTTACAGAAAGTGCACTTTCAGCTTCTAAATTTTAAATTAAACTGCTGTAGACGAATAAAAAGAAGAAATAAAGTCTACTGAAATAAATTGCCTCTGAAATAGATTTAAACTTTGTAAGAATTATCAACCTCTTACATCTAGTGGGGAAGGCAAAATATGAAAGAACTATTAAGTTCATATCTCAGCGATTACAAAACAATATTTCTATATCTGCAGTACCTGAGATTACAGCAGTCTGAGACGTCTGTAAAACCAAGGAATCTGTAATGATAACTAAGGGAATTAGCAAACAGATTAAGGACTAGATTGCTTACCAGAAGGGCTACATACATAATTCCCCCAAGTCCTCCTGTCAGTGAACATTCCTCACTGGAACCAAGGCTGGCAGAAGCTGATCTTCAAGAAATATGACAGATAAACTCAGCATATATCAGGTGTAGCTATGTTTGAAAGTCCATAGAAAGGCAGGAAGGAAAGGGAGGAAATGAAGGAAACCATGTAGGCTGGCAGTCTCTTAGGCAGGCTGACTAAACCTCAAAGTGGAAACCAATGCAAAATAATGGCAAAAAAAATAGAAACAATGTTTTGCTTACCTATTAACAAGTGCCAGGTTTGTTTAGAAAATACACATTTCCAGAGAAAAATAGAAACAAATAATTTCTATGTGGAAAATCTACTAAATATGAGAATAGCCTTTTAAAAGAGAATTACCAAATTACTGGATGACTAGAAAACAAATGCATAGGATTCTAATGAGAGGTACGGAGAGAATTCGAGATCATAAAAAGACAATATTAAAGTAAGACTTTAATATTCCAAGACATCTCTTGGAAGCAGAGTAAGCTGCAACACATTTACACTGAATATAATATTCTCAGCAAAATCTAGACTAGTGTTCCTCTCCAGCTCTACTTACATTGCTCATGCTTTGAGCTCAGCTGGTAGTCTCTCAGCCCAACTAATAGTTAAGCAGGAAGAGAAGTGGACAAACATTAGTTACTCTTTAATCACACATTAATGGCCTATAATAGACATGTCCAAATTGGAGAGATGGATTTGAGGAGTGGACTGTTCAGTGGATAAGGAATTGGCTGGATGGACACAATCACAGACTTCTGGTCCATGGCTCCAGGTGGAGGTAGGTGACGACTGCTGTTCCCCAGGGATCTTAGAGAAGCCTTCCAAAACCTAAAGGAGGCTTATAAAAAAGAGTGACTTTTTTACATAAGTATGTAGCATCAGGACAAGATAGGGGAGTTTTAAGTTAAAAGAGGAGATACTCAGAACAGAGGTTGGGAAGAAATTCTTTACTGTGAGGGTGGTGAGGACCCTTCCAACCCAACCCATTCTGTTATTCTATAATTATTTCAGTATGCATGTTTTTTGTTTGCCTGTAATTTCTCAGAATAGCAGCAATCTGAGCTGCTACAATTGTCAAAAACAAAAACAACAACAAATGATGTTGTTTCCTAACTCACTGGTTCAGAACTCTGTTTTGTTTGAAACATGATATGGTGAAATAAACTAGCAAAAATGATGCTTATAAGCAGATCCTTGGTGCCATAATCCAAGTTTTTAATAGGTGAAAGAATTATAAAGCAGTCATCTGCTTTGCAATAGAAGATGAAAAAAAAATGCTCAGAAAAAAATACAGCTCTCTTTTTGATCATAGTACCTGTTATCTGTTACATGTTCCTTTTATATAAAGACAATGAAAAGAAAAATTCAAACCTCTTTTAAAATTCACAGAGTGGGAAGGTAGCAGCATTTCTATTTTCAGGCACAGTTAACAAGGCAAATACAACATCCTACATTAAATTGTGCATGGGCCATAGCATTTGCTAGTGCCTTTCCTATCTTTCCATTATTATCTTTACTGGAAGTGCAAGTGTTGCAAATACAATTGCCATAATTAATTCAACAGTGTTAAATAAGCATATAGACTGTTATAAATATTATATGAATATTTATACTTTCTGCTATATTTGTAATATCTCTCAGTATTATCAGTATTTATAAAAAATTTATAATAGTATAAATATACAAACCTAGTACTTTTATCTTTTGAAGTGGGAACTTTTATTAATTCACTTTCTTGCCTCCTTTTTTATCACTGTTTTTATGAATGAAGAAAATTGGGTTGGCAAAAGTACAATTAGCAATTGATAAAGGCTGCAACCTGAGGTCCAGTGCTGGAAGCCATGGCCATTTACTCAAACATCTCTGTCAGGAATACTCAGATGTAACACTGATGTTACTCCCATTTCAGAAAGTCCAATCATGAACTGAAGTGTTTGCATATGGATCTAATGCTCATTAAACTCCAGTGACATCTTCTCATAGCCATTCAGGTTATGTCTCCACTAAAAACACCAACAGCTGTGTTCCCAAGTTGAATTGCCATCAAGGTACAAAAACAGTTCTTCTTGCAAACAGAAAGGCCTAAAAGTTAAAGGTCTAACATAACTGGACTTTGAAGTTCCACCCAGATTCAGAAGAGATGAGTTTTGTAAGGGCTTCTGTCAGCCTTCTCACAAAAAGAAAAGAAAAAGAAAAGTTTAAAAAGCCTGTTTAAATTTGCTATGAGACCAAAAAATAAAGAGAAAAAATGGCTATTCTCACTTGTTGATTTTTTTTTTCCAGGCTGAGCAGTTAAAGCAGATAATTCAGGCTGGTTAAAAATTCATTTACATATAATTACCTTGAATAGTTCTGTTCTCAGCGGTGCAAGGTTGTTATCTGGCATATGTGAAATGAAATTCAAATCCCTGATCTGTCCAACTTATCATACATCAAAAGACTGTGCTCTAAATTTAAACACTTTCAACGGAACCATTGCATAATTGAGTTTGTAGGGGTCCACTGGAGGTCATTTTTTCAATCCCCCCACCACAGAGCACGGCCAACTTCAAATTTAGATCCAACACTGAAGTTAGAGAGAGTGGTCAAAGCCTTGTCCAATTGAGTTGTGAAAATCTCCAGGGATGGAGATTCTCTGGCCAGCCTGTTGCATTGCCCTGCCAGAGTTTATAAGAATTGTCTTTTTATACAGTGTCACTGCACACTTGGGCCTGTTGCTCTTTTACTGTCCACTCCTGGGAAGAGTCTGGTTCTATCTTCTCCATGACAGCTGTCCCTTGGATAGTGAGAGGCTGCAGAGATACTTGGTTAGCTTTTCCTTCCTCACACTAAGTCAACATTTCCATGATGTGCCACAGAGCCATTGCTGTAGCTGTTGTCTGCACTCAATTCAAGTTCATTCAACTTGAAGATGAAAATTTTCCTGCTCATTGTAGTTGGACTAGATGGCTTTTAAAGGCCCCTTCCTGCCCAAAACATTCTGTGATACTGTGATCTCTCTTTAGTGAGTTTGCTAAGGCCCAGTCTGTCCCGTTGGTCAGATTGCTCTTGAGTAACCAAAATAAAGCCTTTCCTGAAAACAGGTATGTTTATAGAAAATATGCAAAAGGCAAAGCTTAGCAACACAAAAAAAACAAAGAAGGAAATCCCCAGCCCAGGCTCTTTCATTAATGATCTAGAAGAAAAGAGTTTTTTCAGAAAAGATCCAAGGCTGTTCAGTTTTATGGAATTTTTAAATATGCCACCTTTACAGACTCTGGAAAAACAATAATATCTCTTAGAGGCAAAGTCACTCTAAACTGTTTGATTTAATCTTAACTCCGTAAGAATTTTCTTTTTTTTCCAAACAATAGCTAGCAGCTCTTGCCTAGCCTCCTGGAACAGTGTTATCCAGATCTAGACTATTTGGGATTCAAAAAGAGTTTTACAAAGGATACCATTCGTCTGAGCTTTTTCAAACTGCAGAAATCAATTGAACTGAATCTTTGGTGTATTCTGTGCACATTAGTTCAGAAAAGCATATGGTGCAGACAGCTTAGTGTATGCAACTGTGTTATGAATACATTTCAAGCTATCTTGTTTATTTAGGTTTTTAATCACGAGATTATTCAACAGGAATCTTGCATTTCCTCACCACTTTTGCTCGTAGACAAAGAATGGAACCATGGCATTTACGTGTACTAGAAAAAATGTAACCTGAAGAAATGGCCTCTAGTCACTAGTTTAAAAGTAAATTGAGAGTAAAGACTACTTTGAAGCAAAAGTATTAAGCAATGACCCATCCCTGAAGATATGGAGGGTATAACTAAGTGAATATAGGATAAGTAATAATGGAGCTCATGCTGTCAAATTAAAGTTTTAAAGCACTTACTTTCCTATATTGGCTCCATTACCAGTTATATACACTTAGGGCCAAAGAAAGCGGGTCTGCACCTTTATTTTCCTTCCCTTGTGACTCCATGGGCTATGCCAGCACCTGTGGGTAATCTATCTGCATTGCCTATTACTGAGGAAAATGGACAAAATCAACCAAACTGTGACACGTGACATGTAACCCACATGTATTCCATGCAGTGCAGCCTCCATACTACATTTTATGCTGACAGCTCAGGTAAACATTTTGTTGCTTGTATATGATGGCAATAAATCCTGTGAATTGAAATAGATTTGAATTAATGTTTTCCAATTGTTTTCACCACAAGTTGGGGGATCACACTGATGCAAAATCATCTGGCTATAACATAGATAAATATCTATGTTACACGGCATGTGTGTGTGTATTAGGACTGAAAGTAGAGGAAAAATGGGAACAGAGGCCATTGGTCAACACCTAAATTATATTTTAAGAAATCGACTCTATTTTCTTCTATCCAATTCATTTTTTCTGTCAAAATCCTTAATGTTTCCTTTCAAGGGGACAGAGAATAAGACAGATGCCCAGAATATATGGATGAAAGAACTGGTTTCATAAGCAATAAGAGCCCAGAAACACCTCTTGAATTTTCTCTTTCATTCCTGCACTTGTGAATCCATTTGTAAACACAGCTGTATGTCAAAACTGTATCCTCTTCAGTCTACACCTCAGGTTGGAGGCATTTAGCAGCTTGGTGCTTATAACCGTGTAGCTATTAGGACCTTTCTAGCCAATATGATCCCTGATGTTTGTCATTGTTTTGGATTTACCTTCAGAGTTGTATGGAGGAAAAGGTGGAGTCATGTGAAAGTTGTAATGTGAAAGACATATTTTCTCTTACATAACTTTTAATCCGGTCTTCATTCTGTCTGGGGGTTTTTTGTTTGGTTGGTTTGGTTTGGGAGTTTTGTTTGTTTGTTTAGTGGGGGCTGTTTTTTCTTGTTTTATTGTTTGGTATAGTTGGGATTTTTTTGTTTATTTGTGGCTTTGTGTGTGTGTGTGTGTCTTATTTTTTGTTTGTTTGTTTTCTTTAACAAAGAGGTATTAAGTGCTGATATAAGTGCAATGAGGGAAACTCACACAGGTCTCCAAAAGCACTTTTATGGGCACATATTGTGAACTGAGGGGCCCCTCAAATAGATAAAATAGAACTATCTGCATTTTTTAGAGGAATTAAAGCAAATAGAAGCCTCTGGAAGAATAATACCTCTTAGAGGAAAAGTCACTCTAAGCTGTTTAATTTAATCTTTACTCCCTAGGAATTCTCTTTTTTCCAAAGGGCAGCTGACAGCTCTGTCCATAAACCTGCATGTTACCTTGGAAATTCTCTCTCTGTGTATTTCAGAAATAATTTGTTCAGTTAATTAGTTCCATTACTATTTAAAGAATGCAAAGCTTACTACTACAACAGATGACACTGTCAAATCACCGTGCAGCCAGATTGATATAACACCATCATACAGCAATCACCAAGTGTGCAATGTCTCTTCTTCCTTTTATTACATTAAATGTATATTTGTTTCCACACTCTCTCAGCTTAAACAAAGCGAGACACAGATCCTGTGGGTGGTTTGTGCTGATTGTTTCCCATGGGCAGCCTTGTGCCAGTGACCCCAAGAATGAAAGGTGCCTTTCTCTAGGTCATCCTTCCTGTCTTGTACAGAAGAGCATGATGGGGGAAATGACAGAGAGAGGACTACCAAGGTATTTGCCTGATGGGACTGTCCCTCGTCTTTTCTTGTATATCACAGGCATCCTTAAAAAAATGTGATATATTTTATGGGCTCAGCCTTCATGAAACTAATTTTGGTACAACAGCACAGAGGTTGTTAGTAAATTGTTAGTCAAAACCTAAGTTTTCGTGAGTCATTGGACACAATTTGTCAGAAGTGGTCTTACATTACTGTTGTACTGGTGGCCTAAGGATATGTTTGAACAAAAGAATCATTCAAATTAAGCACAGTTAGAGTATAGTTAAATTAGATAGAAGTAATGCATTCTGTTAGACTAAAGAGTGCTAATGGAAAACAAACAAACAAACCAAAAGACATATTTTAAAAGAAAGTCAGGAATACACAGACTTGCATGCATTTAGCTCGTTTCATTTATTGTTTTACACGAATATCAGTTAAAAGAGAAAATCAGTGTTTCATGTCTCGAGGTGTCTCATGCAAGGTGAAGGAGTGGGAGGGCCCCAGTATAACTTTTAACTTGAACTCACTGCCACATCTAACTCTTGAACCTCTTACTGTCAGTGAGTGTCTGTTGAAATTTACTGCACTGTAGCGTAGTTTACACATCTCCATATGTCAAACCCATAGTTTATCGTCAGAGGCTGATAATCTTAGGGTTTTTTTGTAATTTTATATCATTCTAAACATAAGACTTACGCAGCAAGGCAGTGGAGTTCTACTTAGCCCACACAGTACACCTTTGGGATTGTTCCAGGAGGAGATGACTATGAAGTTCCTCCACAATGACTACCAGCAGGGTCTTCAAAGGCTCTTTCTTCTGGAAAAAGTGTGTTTCTTGCACTGTTTGTAAGCACTAGTACTGTATGTATTGATTTTATTAGCAAGGTGTTATTCTAGACCAAGAATCAGGATCTTAAATTAAGTTGACCTGACCTTATGTGAAACTGGAGGGAAAGAATAGTTCCTACCATCCTGAAAATAGATTTTTGAAACATTCTTAAAAACATATTACCATAATGACTTTTTAGTAAATTTTCAAAGGAATACCTTTTTTTTTTCCCTCATTTCTTGATTAAAATTGATTATTGTAATGTTAACGTGGTAAAGAGCTAAGTTTTTATTAAGCTTAATGTTATAGTCACTTGGCCAATTCAGGAGCTAAATTAATCTTTTGATAAAAATTCAAACACACAAATTAAGTTAGTGCTAAGGTATACTGGAAATCTATAAAAAGCCTACATGAGCTTTACACAATTCACACAAAATTCAAGGGTCAATTTAAGAAGAAATTTTGTTGCTAGGAGACGAGAACTGCAAGAAACCCCAATAATGTTTCCTCATTTTAAATAGGAAATGGGTTAAGAAATAGTAACCACAGATTAATAAGAAATAAACCAAGGTAAGTCAATGGGTCTTTTTGCGTGAATGTATGGAATATTCTGTGCAAACTCAAAACATTTGGATCAAACTCTCTTTTATGTTTAGAGCAAATGCATATGTAAGTAAATAAAGAGTAGAGAGTAGATCCATCCCCATATACTGAATCTTTATTTCAGTTTATATTATACCTGGCATTAAAATCTGCAAAATTATTATGGAAAAGTTAGCACATCTGGTACACTAAGTTGATTGTAATTATATATAAAATATTATTTAAAAATAAGAAGAAAACAAATAATTGCCCATTATAAACCTGGAAATATAGAACTAAATTTTAACTACCAAAGTTAAGGATTCATCAAAAAGGTTAATTTTCTATACAATATTCAACATTTCATAGCAAATCAGAAAGACAGCTGGAAGAAGAAAAGAAGACATAGTTCTAAATTGCCTCAGAGAAATGTTATTGTTTCATGCCTTGATACTGTTTTGCTCCCATCTTGCTCCATTTAAGCTCATCCAAAACTCTTCCAAAAAGCATTAGATTTTTTGTACGACTTTCTTCTCAATCCCTTTTTTCACTGTCTCTAAAATTTGTCTCTGTTTTAGAAGTGCATGCAAGATTACTATCTATCAGGTTCATCTGTTCAAATCTACCTTTTCAACACTAGGTCTTACCTCTCATACTTCCATTTTTCTGCTACTTTGGTCTCCAAGGGGCAAGTAGAGAAAATTCTCCTAAATAGAATGTTGGCAAATTATGGCTCCACAATCTAAAACTTTTGATTCTGTCTATGGGAGATTCTTAACAGTAAATAGAGAGATAAATCAGAAATGGACACAAAAACCAGTTCATCACTAATGTACTAGATTTCACTGTGGCTCTCTTCTGACAGACTTTTGTGTATATTTTTCCAATACATTATTAGTTTGTGGGGCTGAAGGAGTTACACAATAGTTTGAATATATGGCATGATCCTAATTCTGTGATTCCAGGTGGAAATTTTTATAATCTTTTGGTAACTGGTATTTCTTTTTTTTTTTTTTCCCCAAATTATTCGGAGTTGTATCAATTGCACACTACATGACACAGCTCCAGCTGTAGAGAAGGGACGTTCCAGTCCCAGAACTGATTCAGGCTACAAAGTTAGGGATTAAGTGCCTGGACCAGAAATGACAGAGAAGATTTGAACCTGAGTCTTTCACTTCCCTGAAGAACAGGTTGCCAATGAGTTTGTTAGGTATTCAGTAGCAGCTCCTGACGAAAAGATTTTTTTTCCTGTAGGGAAACTTGGAAGAGTCTCTGACCTATCCTTGCATTAGTGAGCATTTTGAGGAGGAGGGTTGGGGAGGAGATATTTGGTGCAGTGGTGAGTTGAGGGAATTTCTTACTCGTCTTGTAGTTTGAGAAGGTTCCATTTTTTTTCCCAGGATCCAGACTTTAGAGGGTAAGCGATGAGGATGTGATGAGAGAAGATGAAAAGCACTTAATTATGCTCCCTCTGTTGTAATCTGAATAAGGTGCAATGTGTGTTTTGCTGTGCTAAACCTAGCTGTAAAGGAGTATGATTAGAGGTGCTTTTTAAACTTAGCCTAACCTTTAAAGTGGAAGTCCTCATTTACTCCAACAAACTGAAGGAAAGGATTGTTAATTTTCCTGTTTGTTTCAAACTCCTTTTTATTTCTGAAGTGCAGGACATGGTAAGGTAAACGGTTGCCCCACAAATAAAAACTATATAATCTTTGTAAATTATTCCTTTCAGAATTGTGAGATTTTTTTTTTTACCTTTATCATAGATACATAGATTCATCATAGACAGGGTAGCATCATTTCCCCTTAGGCAAACTCTACTACACAGGTTGTGGATACTTCTCACTTCTCTGATCTTGCCACTGATTCCTGCAATGATGGCTTTTATTACTATTTATGTCCTGTCCAGTGAGACAACTTGTTTTTTAGGAAGGATGGTTGTGGTGAATAATCATTATTCATTGGTGCAGTAATTCACATCCCTGGTCTCTGAAGTTCAAGAGAAGAACTCAAGATTGAACAGTAGAGGTGCTGTTAGCCTGAGGGAGTTTATTGACTTAAAAGACATAGACAGTTCCCATTTAAAGGGGAACTTATCCCCATGAAATCTAATTTTACTAATACATCTGAGGTCAGATCACATGTATTTGGTCAGTTTGCATTTACAGGTTTCTTCTGACAACTTCAGGTGAATCCCCAGTGAGAAAACCACAGGCTGTAAGTGTAAAACCAGCAAAGATCCAAAGGAATTGATTAATAATTTATACAACAGTTTATTTTGTTTTGGTCTTAAATCTTCAAATAAGCATCTTGTTTCCCCTGTTGACTGCTGCATCTGACATTTTTCTGCATTGTTAGGAGTTAGAAAGGCTTGCAGTAATTTTTACACCATGTAGTTAAGTAGTAAGTTTAAAAAGTAACACAGACACTTTTTTAATTAGCAGAATAGTAAATGAAGAGAACAGGATTGACTTAGTTGTGTATGTTATGGGTACAGGAGTATAAACAGCAATACCATTTACACTGAAAGCAAACAAGCAGAAGGATTTGGTTGAAAACTGGCATTTTGAGAAACTGTCTCTTTGTAAAAGTTGATGACATAATGCACTGTCTTCTTGCTATGGATTGTGATGGTGTCACAAGGGCTAAAACCACGAGGAAGCCCCACAGGAGTATGAAACAAATCAAGGGACGATTTGCAAGTGAGACTTTCTAAATCCATTGTGTATTAATCAGGTCTACTCCATATAACTTTGAAAATGCAATTACTTCCAGTTAATGCAACTGGTGGGTAAGTCGGGCTTTGCATGAAAATAAATTTAAAGGAGGATGAGATAAAGAAGATAAATCAAGTGCTGCCTTATACGCTGTTAGAACAGTCAATGAAACTGAAACACAACGCAATTCAAATTGAAAAAAAGATCCATTGTGCAAAACATTTAATTAGTCTGTCAAATTTGCTGCTGTAAGAGAAAGTTAATTACAGAAGCTTAGGAAGATTCTCAAGAAGAGGGCTTTTGCATGGGTATGGGAAACATTTTTTGCTAGAGGTGATTTAAAGTCAGTAAATTTAACTGTCTAAGAAGTTAGTGAATAAATGAAAACCAGGAAGAAGTTTTCACCTTCAATTATTGTCCTCGACAGGATTTTTGGCAACTTTTAATTCTAAAGAAAGAAAATAATCAACTATAAGCTACTCTTATCACCTAAACAATTTTAAGTACCTTTTGTAAGGATCCTGTTCGGCTAAATCAGAGTTTCTTCACAGCAAAATTTTGTACGCAGCAAGAAAAGCAAAATTTGCACCTGAATGATCAAATTGAGTCTCTCAGAATTAATGTGTTTCCATAAAACTGGCTAAAAATAATGCCTTTTTTGCCTTAGAGCAATTGAGTAGTTGGAATAAGGTATTAATTTTGTCTCAGTAAGTATATATTTAATTAAGATTCAAAATGCAATCAAAAAGGTTTTTAACTTCTTGCAATTTAAATCTTGAATTTATCTTGAGTGCACAAAACCTGTAACTTTCAAGCGTATTTGCAGGTTTTTCACTACCACTGGTAATTCTTCTCTTAGAGGACTCAGTTATAAGAGGTGAAGAGATACTGTTCATGAACTCTAAATTATATCAGTTAATTTCAGAGGCACTCCTGGCTAATACAGGTAGAGTTGTGCCTTCTAGAGGCATGGCATACTATTGTACTAATTTCTGATTATGCTACCTAAGCAGAAAGAAAACCTGCTTTGTATAAGAAAAATAGACAAAAGAATTAAGACAACAACGAGAGGAAGGAGATTTTTTTGGTTTAATGTGTATGTGGAGTTAGAAAAAAAATCTAACTCCTTCCAAACGTGGTGGTTTGTTTTCTTTCTCTTCTTTTTTTTTTTTTTCTTTTTTTTTTTTCCCCTCTCTAAAACTCAGGTTGATTCATAGAATCATAGAACATCCTGAGTTAGGAGAGACCCACAAAGATCGTCAAGTCCAACTCGTGGCCCTCCACAGGGCGACCCCAAGAATCATTCCAGCCTTTTCCAAGATACAATTTTTGTACTAACAAACATTTGAAAATGAATTTCTGGAAAGAGCTATCGACCCCTCTGGGACAGGCTTGAAATGGTCCCGATTTTAACGAAAATCCACTAAAGTTAATGATCTTCTCAGATGACGATCACACTGAAAACATGCAGTAGTAAAGTCCCCTTTCACACTGACAAAGATGCTGACAGGTGTTTATTTAAAACAGAGTACTCAGGACTGGGCAGAAATCCCAGCTGGCTCATTTTACATTTTGCTCTCTTCCTCCTCTCAGAAAAACAAAAGACAGTAGCAATAATTCTGTGAGGCTCTAGCCAAATTTGAACATTTCTTCCTTCTGGAATCCCAAGGACACATATGTCTGAAATCATATTTCAATATGAAGCTGTATTCTAACTTATGCTCTGTTTTGCTAATGGCAGCATAGCAAAATATTGACCAAAGCAATCTGCTCAAAACTCAAAACTGTGATTGTGTAGAGCATCCTATTTTCTGCTGTTGAACAATGTTTTGTTTTATCTCTTTACACAGAATGAAAATGGGAAAGCCTGGGTAGCTATGAAGAAAAAATAGAGGTCATGGATCTTCAGACAACACAGTTCAGCTGACACAGTGAGTAGAGCTGGAAGACATGCAGCACACCTTTCATATACATGGTTATTGACTTGTACTTGAATGTTCTGTTTGGTGTAATTCCCAAGTATTTCATTATTTGGATTTTGTATAGGGTTTGATTGCGGACTTGCAAGGACAGAAGTCTTTTATTTCATTAGGTGTAGAAAAATAAATCACCTTTGCTCTTTCTCATTTCATCTTTCAGGTGTTTTAAGCCTAAAAGGATACTGTGGATGTTGCAGCATGGGGTCTGAAAGTGGTAAGATAAAATAGAAGGCAAGTAGGAAAATAAAATAGAAAGCCTGGAAAAAAATGACTGAATAACACTTTTTCAGTTTTGAGGGTATTGTTTTGAAACATTTAGGGTTTTGTTCTTTTGAACTACTGTTAAGTTACTGAAAAAGGGCCTAATACAAAGATTGAAGTCAATGGAGAAATGGTCATTCACAACGGGATGCCTCAGACTTGGTTCTAATTATGGTATTCTGCAGACAAGCTGGTCTAGAAATAAAGATCACTCTACATAGCACAAATGAGGTTCTCACTGCTCAAATTCCTGTCTGACTTTGTCCAAGGACTTCTTTTTACACCTATAAGGCTTGTAGAAAAAAAAACACCCTAATTTAAAAAAAAAAAAAAATCTATGCATACACAATATCAGCCCTCCTGATCCACTAATGGAATAGGTAGCCATATAGATTGAATTTTAATAAAACCTATTTCTTTCTGAACTCCCAGACCATGTTTTTAAAACATATTCACCATTTGGTTTTCAAAGGTTATTCTATAAGCAGAGGTGTGTACTTTATTAGAATGCCCTTAAGTATAATCCTAAAGCCAAGTAGGCAAACTAAAATTTCTTCTCTTTTTCACTAAATTTGTCCTTTATTTGCTGACAACAATTGAATATTGTGTTATGAAAAGGTAGTTCAATTTTTATGGGTTTAATAAAAAGCAGCATTTTTTCATTTGTATTAAAGAAGAAAGGGATTTTTCCTCAAATCTGCTTAGGTAGTTATAGGAAGTAGATACCCTACTAGGACAGTTATGTTAAAGTAGCCACAGAAAGTTGATTTGAATCTAAGAGAATATTCTAAATAAACCCCTAGTAGCTCTGGAACTTTTCTTTCCTAACACTTGAGTGCCAAGTGCAGCCATGGGGAAACCACACTGCCAAAGGCATTCTTAGCTTGAGGTGTTTTCTGATCTATGTGTCTGGGAAAGGGAATGGAGGATGTTTTCATAACCATTAAATGCAAAACCATCCTGGAGTTACTGGCCACTGGCTTCAGATAAAGAGCTGACAGTCCTCCCTTAAGTTCAAAAAAGGCATATGAGTGCAGTTGACCCATACAGATCTGTTTGGCATATCAGCTTTGCTTGGGATGTTTGGGCAGGCATATAACAAAATAAGATGGAATGATTGTATTGTGACTAGACTCTGTATGTATTTCAGAATTCCATCATGAATAAGAAGTGTTAAACTTTGTCAATGTTTAAAACAAGGTATTTTCCACAAACTCCTCTTACAGGTCTGTAACAGGGGATGGAAAAGAGTGTTCAATGCTGCCTTTTCAGTAATTTTTCACTTTGACTAATGACTGTCTATCCGATCTGAGAAGAACAGATGTAACTTGTGTTACACGCTCCAGACTTTTCTGCTTTATTGTGATAACTTTGAAAACTTAACTAAAAAAGGCCATTTCTGTAGGGCAGAGATACTACAAGGTGAAATCAATCTTGCTGCTGATGAAAGGAATTGCATGCCACACAGTTTGCACTTTAAATTATTTACAGTGTTAAGGCTTCCTTGCCAGCAGAAGTAATTGATTTGAGAGTTGGTTCACTGAAGACTAGCAACGTGCTATGTAAAATTTGTGATGTGTTCTGTGTTGGCAGTTCTCCATGCTTCCAGGCTAAAGAAATTGCTTGGAATTGCTTGAATTCATAAAGGTGTTCCAAGAAAGTCTCTATGAGAAGAAGCATGGCAGAAATAAAATGGTCGCTACTTTTCCATGAAATACTTGAAATGGGGATTCAGTCTACTCAGTAGATTTCATCCTCACAGCCATCCTTCAAACCACTGGCAAATTGTCTCACAGATGTAGCTCCTGAAGCTAGAAAGAAAAGTCAGGCAACCATCAAATGAAGTAGAATGAACCAGCAAATTTCTCTGTGGCTTGTCCCCTCAGTCTAGGTGACTGGAACACTCACCATGCAATAAATTATAACTCTCTTAAATTATTTCCTGCATGTAAAACAATTTCCCACATTTTCTTTCTGATACTCCAGCAGGCTAGATGGAAAAAGCATTCTAGTGCTTGGAAATCTAAAAGGGCAAATGAGTTCATTTTTCAGTCAAAAGAACATACTAAAGTCTATCTCATCACTCAGCCTTTTGCTAATGAATCAAATGAAGTGGGAACAGAGCCTGAAGAACACTGCTTTCATTACATCTACTGTATCAGTCTTTATCCATCTTGCCATCCAAAAAGGCCAAGAACATGTATTTTCTCTGACTTCTTAGTAACTTAAGTATAAACATCTTATATGTTTCCCTATGCTCTTGGAGCTGCTGGCACGTATTTGACCCATCAAATCCAGCTGGAGATATTTTTCCCAAAGAATAAATAATTTGGGTGAAATTAGTTGAAAACTAGTTTAACACTTTCTGACTGTATGCTCATCAGCTGAACAATGTTGCTTGAATACCTGAAATCTCTTTGCAGGAAAAAAAAATCCCTTTATCATTTTTTATAGAGAGGTTTTTCACCAAGTAATTATCTGTTGGGCGTAGGCTCAGTCTACCAGAATTGGCCAACACTATGGAGACAATAAATTATCAGTGAAACAACTACTCATGATTAGCCTGCCATAAATGTCATGCATTTGGGGAAGAAAACAGAGCAGTGAGGACATCCAGTGCAGAAGGTCAGGCCTATCCATGAGCTTAATGAAAGATAGTGAAGCATGTCATGTCTGAATGGAGACTTCAAATAAATAATTTACTTGCTTGTCCATTCTGTCTCATTAAATCTTCCTTCTTGTCTTTCCCTTGTGACAATTTTATTACTTCCACAATGTATTGTTTTTATCTATCAGTCTTTACAACTGGCTTTCATTATTTTGACTTGGTCAGATGAAGCAAACATTTTGTGGAGGGTTTTTTTGACAATCAGCCAAATCCTAGGGTTACTGATGTGACCATCAGGTTTTTTAGTTCCTCCTTGTTCTGAGCAAGGTAAATTAATAGTATATTTAAGATAAAACTGTAGTTTGGTTTTTTTTTTTAGAAGAGAACTAACTTTAAGGTAACTTTTATTGCATATTACACCTGGATCAAAACCTTTGCTTTAAGTTATAATCTTCTTCTCACTGTAAAATGACAAAAATTCAGCTTTGGACACCTGCCCCTCTGTCCTGTTCCACCCACTTCCCCCAGCCATTCCCACCTCAGTAATGTCTCTGAAACCTTTGAGAGTAGTCCAGTAAGAATCAAGTTTAAGTGTAATCAGTATTAAATGGGTTACAATGATACAAATCTGTTTAAACACTCTTGTTTTCATTCTATTACAGATCCTTTAACAGTGACATTTCTCTACCCCACCAAAGAATCAATGAAAAGAAACAATTTTCTAAATTTAAGATGGATTATTTTTTTAATCCTGGTCTGATTTTTATTTTGTGGCTGAAAAAGCAGTTGTATTTGTTCAACTGAGGAGATGATGGCAAAGGGACAGGCAAGATCAGCCAGGAATGGGATTAACTCACACCAATTTTCCTGTTGCCTTGAAAAAGAGTTCTGACTCTTGTGTAGGGACAGCAACTGGTATTTCAAGGACAAAGGTGTAGTTAAATTCTGGAGCCCTGGATAAGTTGGGAGAAGGGAAAAGAACCTCACAGAATTTGGCAGACTACTTTTTGTTTTATTCTGGTTTGTCTCTCTGGAGGCTGAATAGCTTTCTGTAGATCAAGCCATATATAACTTTCACATGAGTTCTGCATATGTAAGAGGAGAGGAGTTCTGGTAACAACTTCTGTTAAACAAGTACAGGACACCAATGGGAAGTGCAGAAAAGTGCAAACAGATAGGTTTTTTTAGAAAGAAGTGAAAAAATGGTTTCAAGAAACAGAAGGAAATGCATGTACAGTCAGAAAAAGTGCAATAGGAACTGCTAATTATGAAGCACGACACTAATGCTAATTCAGGGAAAGGTGGAATATGGGTGCAAAAGCCTAAATTCTAAATCAATGCTGAAAAAAAAGATATTAGGAGAAAGGACAAAGAAAGAAATTTTTTAAAAAATAGTCATGTTTGTCTTTTTTTTTGCAGGATTTGTGCATGCCTCAAGACTGGGTTTTAGGTAGTACCACATCTCCTTTCATGAATTGTTCTGTATCTCAAGGACTGGAACTCCTTAATGTTTTTACAGTGAACATCTTAGCTGCATTTCTTCCAGTTCATTTTGTGGGGAAAATAATAGAATTGCTAGCCCATGACTTTTTAAATAAGCCTTACAGCAGGTATCAATTAATTTCCTTTTTTTTTTTTGCTTGTGAGACAATCATTTCTTAGTAGGTAATTTCAGCACAAAGACCAACCTAGGAAGCCCTCTGAAGCTCTCCACTGTAGCAGGAACAAGATCATGGAAAGTACTAATTATTTTTAAATCAATGTTGTTCATGAATCAGGTTCATAGCTTGGCTCAGAAACCACTTTGCCAGGCCTTTGTATTTGGGAAACAACAGCTTGTATCTCAGCCTGTAAGGCCAGAGGGGGTTTTGAGCTTCTTTGGAAAGAGCCAAAAGAATTACAGGGAAAAGTGGAGACTTTTTCCTAAATAATGGTTCAAAGTGAGTTTTAGGTTCCAGGATGGATGAGGATGGTGTCTGCAGGTTCCTTGAACCTGACTTCCAATACATATGAAGTCAAAATAAATGTCACAATAAAGTCTTTGAGGCTTGTTTTCCTTCTGTGCTGTGTGGGTACCAGATGACATTGAACAAAGTGGGCAAAAGATGGCATGGAGCCCATGCAATCCCAGTCTCCTGTGGCCTCAGGGAACTCTGAGGAGGAAATCGTGTTCTCAGTGGATCACATGCCTCGATATTGAGGATTTTTTGCACATTTTTTAACACATATTTTTCACTAATGCATGCCTTTTCCCCAGAAAATACCCGTTAGGTCTGTCATCATGAGTCTTGTACTATCTCTCACTAGTCTGGTAACTATGGTCCATGTTTTACCTTTCTTTTTTTTTTTTTTTTTTTGAGTCAGGCATTTTCCAAGAAATTCTATGTTAACTGCTAAAATGTTCTGAATGTGTAAAGGTATTCACCTTCATAGGGGTTAAGGACAGAAAAGGACATGACGTGATCTGGACTAGTTTTCTCGTGCTTTTGTATGCCTAGGCCATTGAATGTCATCTTTATCTGAAATCCAAGGGAATGTGTGTTATGAAATCCTACATTCCAGGAAAGTCCCCTCTGATTATGAAACTACTGAAAGATGAAGGCTCCAGACTTTTCACTTGTTATTTACTAGCACTGTTATTTATTTTAGTTCATAATTTATAAATTATGTTTGTTGTATAGGTTAAAAATCTCATTGATATCCGTTAATTTTTGTCTCTCTGTGTGTATGTGTGCAGACATTTATACAATAAAGTTACATCATTTTTTGCTAGAAATTATAGACTGAAGTCTTCCAGTCACTCATTGAAAAGACTTTTTTTCCCACAGGCCCCGAATTGTTCTTGTGGTTATACACAGGAGCCACTATTTATGGGGAACAAAGAGTGGTGTGCAGTGTTACATCATCTGTCTTGTGATGCCACTGACTGAGGTAAAGTTATTCCTCCATCCCTCTCATTACTTAGTTTGAATATCCATCCATCTCTGGCCCTTTGTGCAGCCTTGTTCCCCTGGGGACACTTGTTAGTTGCTCCCTACCCTCACAGCCCTTAAATCCTTCCCAGGGTAATTGCTTCCCAGGATAGCATCTATCTCTGTATGAAGCTGCATCTTATACACCTGTCATATCCTCTCAATTATTTCCAATTTACCTCTGTTACAGACAGTTTTTACTGGTTATTTATCTTATATGTCCAGATCACCAAAGGAAGAAGAATATACCAGATCCACAAAGCTCAACTACAAATTTGGAGTGGGAATGGAGGATTCTTGATTTCTCCATTTAAAAGCTTTTTGCATGATCTGTCAGTCAATTCTTAAATCTTTAACATGGACTTTAATGCTATTTTAATGGAACATCAAGTGACATTGAGATCGTGCTTTTTTGACATACTGACTTACAAAAAACTGGAAATATTTCTAAACTTCATTTATATAAGTGATGCAGTTCACAGGGACCTCACAGTCAAGTAAAAGGGAAGTTGTTAAACAAACAGAAAGAAAAGACTGAGTGAAAACAAGAAGTAGAGGGACAGAAAAGAGTATAATTCTTCAGGTTAACATGCCAAAAATTGCAACATAACAAAAAAATCTTCTCTTTAAGTTCTGAAATTAATCAGATTATTTAAATATCAGTTTTCTTTTATAGTAAGGAAATCATCCTTCATGCCTTTTTTGAACGGCATTAAAGACATTGTTCCACTTTCCAGAAGCGTCTCTAATATTTTCAAGAGATACACAGGTACCTTAGGTAGTACATTTATGTCTTTGGAGATAAAATTATTTATAATGGCTGGTTAAAAAGTTTGTGAATACAAAATCATATTATTTTCCCTTATTCATGTTATTTAACATTCTCTTAGGTTTATAATGAGCTGGAAAGTATTAAATCATTATCAGTGACTTCAGTGATTATTAGTACAGAAAAGATGTATTATTAAAGTTTCTATCATTCTGGTATACACATTAAAATGCTTTATTTCCATCTAGTTATTGGTCTATACAATGTACAGTTGTGAGAATAACTTTCTTCCATAACTTCTTCTCACCCTGACAGTGATATATATTTTTCTGTGTTTTTGACTTTCCTTAGCTTAGTTGGACACTTCATAGACAAAAATCAATATAAATAGAATGTTAAGTCCTGCTGTTATTTCTTTTCTATTTCTTCTCTGTTACTTTTTGGTTCTGAGTTCTGCTGTGGAATGAAGATGGAATTTAAGTCTTAGCTATTTTATTTCTCTTTGATTTGTGGCTTAATGGATATCTAATTTGATCCTTTTAAAGAACTTCTAATTTTCAGACTCATTCTCTTTTGTTTTTCAGTTCTGCACTAGTGAGTCTCAATAGCATCTCAAGTGTTCTGTAGAGGGAAAATACATATTTCTTTGGCTAAATCCTTATCAGAACTTGCTTTCAAACTATTTTGTCTCTGGAATCATCACTTTGCACTGGTGACCTTCAAACTGCTGAAGGAAGGAAATTAAATGTGATCTATAATGACAACAGAAAGTAGAAGTTGCTCTTTGTCAGGAATTGATTCAATAACAGCCCCAACACATTTTGCTTAGAACTGTGAAACTATAAGAACACAACTGTATGTGATGGAGGAAAAGAAAAAGACCAACTTAGTTTAGATTTTGGTGAGCTTTCAATTCTTAAGTGTAAAAAGGGAGGGAAGGAATCTCGAGCTCATCCGGACAGGTATTCGAAATATCAACAAAAAACCACCACAAAATTTAGCATTTCTCTGTCATTATTTAACCACCAGAAATAAAATGCTTGGTATTTTAAATGGAAGTTTAACCAGTGTTAGAAATAAAACAGACCTCTGTTTTCTTGCATTAAATTCAGTTCTTTTTGACTGTATACTGAACTTGCAAGATAGAAAGTGGTTTGTTTTTCTTTTTTTTTTTTTACTTCGAGACTTGCACATTGTTTCAGGTTAGCAACAATTTCATATGAAATAAAATCTTGTTTAAAGCATATTAATATTTCTGATCATTAACCTCTTAAAAATTCAGGATCCCCAGATACTTAAAGGACCAGAGGCACTAAGCAGGTTTAAAATTGGCATTGATTGGCAGTCCCTGAAAGGCAATTGCTCTGCCTTTGTGATAACTAAAGTCTATTTTAGCTTTCATTCACTTTATATGTTCTTCTAGGCAGGAAAAAAAAAATATAAAACTCTGCAAAAATTCCAACAAAACTTATTCAGATCAAATTATACACTTCATTCTGCAAGAGTTTAAGTTACTGAGAACTCTTTGGTTTGTAAGAGAGAAAAAATACAACTGTTTTGATATGTTTGAAATAAATAATATAAAAGTGTTTCTGCATATGAGAGAAAGAGTCTGAAATATCTGTCCGGGTATGCAACTCTGAGTTACCACAGATATCAACTGAATGCATAAATGTACAGGGACTGGGATAAAGAACAAATTGTATGCTCCTTCCTGAAACAAAGTCAGAGCTGCGTGTGAGTTAATTTGATCTGAATAAGTTTTGGTGTGTATTAAAATCAAGCAGTGAGGGTTTTAATGCCACTGGGTTCAGAACTGATTTCCAAGGTCAGTAGCTCTCATCACTTTTTAACAGATAAATTAAAATGTGAGCTGAGCAGGATAACAGACTAACAATTGACAGAAAGGCAGAAACATATAACCCTAGAACAACAGTGGGTGAAAGGATTTCTGGGGGTCACCTGGTTCAAGCTCCCACTCAAGGCAGAGACAGCTTTGCTTTTAGAAGCAAGTATCGAGTCATAGCAGGTTGTCCTGGATCATACACAGTTAAGCACTGAATTTTTCCCAGGATGGAGGTTCCATAATCACTCTGGGCAACCTGCCTAGAAGAAAAACATCTTTAAGGAAAAGTGTCACAAAGGACCAAATTAGTCATAAAATGAAGAGCAGGGAGTACCTCACCAGGACCTGCAGAACAGCTGCTGTGGTTTTATGGTAAGTCACACAGGATCCACTAGAAATGACTGCAGCACCTGGTTCCCATAAGGACAGCATCATTAGGAGTCACACCTTTTATTGGAGTCATGCTCCAGAGACTCCTCCTTGAACATGAGCTCAGGACCAGAGAGGATGTGGAGGAAGAACCTGTGTCTTCCTCGTGCAATGTTTTGATCTGTGTCCTCCAAAGGCTATCCTTGTTCAAAGCAGTAGTTTGGAGATCATGGAAAAAAATGTGAATATTGGATAAAATCTTCCCTGATTTTATCATGTGAGAATGTATATGGACCTCACACATTTTCTAAACACATCTCCATGTGTAGTGAGGAAGGCTGCTGTGAGAAATGATGTCTCCCCTTGACCAATATCAGCAGCACAGACAGACTGATCCCTCTGCTGCTCAGACAAGGATTCCTCCACACCTGACTGCCAGGCACAGAATCCCTGCCTTACTACCCTTGGTTAAAGATCAAAAAATAAAGCACTGAAGGTGAAATTCATCTCACCTTTGACCAAAAGCATTCAAAAATAATGGGCTAATTAGATTTTTTTATTTTTTATTCATGGGTGCAACAGATGGAAATTCCAATGAGGGAGCCATTTCATCTGCCTTTTTATTCTGAACTAAAAAGGAGCCTTGGTAATTAGATTAAACTCAATGTATAATTTTCTGATGAACTTTCTCATAGAGATTAAGGGTCAGAGGCATGATGGTATTTAAACTTTCAGCTCCCTCTTTAGGCAACTGTCTCACATTGATCTTACCAACAGCTGCCTGAGTAATTTCTGAGATTGGGGGCTAATTACAGATCATACCTGAAGTCTGTGGCAAGCCTTACTGAAATAAATCTTTCAAGAAACATTGCACCCTTTCTTGGATAATATCAATAATATTTTTCATGTCTGCTTCATTACTGAGATATAATTAATGGGAGAATGCGTTTAGAGCTTGCACATTTATGAATAATTTTTTAACATATAAACGATACATTTTAAAACTTAAATTACTGTAAATTATTGTGCTTTCCATTTTATTATTGATAGTAATGTTCCTATCCATCTTTCAGTTATATTGATAGAGAGCTTTTAACAAATTAATTAAAGGTAAGAGGCGGATGCAAGGAGCACAAGCTAATATGTGTTACATTAGTTACTAACTCAGGAAAGCACTTAGAACCATGGTTGCAGTTAACTTACCACAATTTTAATCAGGTTTTATAATGCGCTTATCAAATCAATTTTACAAAATGAAACTGCAATAAAAATATTGCATACATTGTTTCAATATGTCCTAATTTTAAAATTATTTATTTTAATATTAATTTCAACTTGCCTTTTGTGAATAGAATAAAATCATCTACCCAAATTACCAAATCGTAGCGAATTTCAAAGGCAATCCTGCTTTAGGAAGTGCTGTCCCCTACCGCTGAATTTTAAAAAAGCTGAGAGCATCTCTAAATTAATTTGAATATGTGATTGCAGAAATGTTAAAAAATCATTATTGAATTTACATGTTTAAAGTAAAAACTATTTTTTCTATAGACTAGATGTTATTTTTAAAAGAAGGCATTATTTCTTAAACACGTTAATATAAAATGTAATAAAAAAGATAATATTCCTTAAATTCAGTCAACGTTCCTATGACACATTATTTCTAGGCTGATAAAGTAGCCACACTTAGTTCATAACCATAAGTATGTTATTTAACAGAGTTTTGGCACTCTCTTTGCTTTTTTCAATGTCATGTAAATGAAGTTTTGTAAAAAGCATCCATCCAGCTTTGGTGATTTTTCTCTGCTAAAGCATCCAGGAACATGTTGTGTTTGGAAGCTGTTTGTTTTTTTCAGTGCTTTTGCACAGAGAAATTAGTGGCTCACGCTAGAAACACATTTTTTGGATATGTTGAGGTGGCAGATGAAGTGAACTCTTTTCTTCCTGCTAAGCGATGCTAATTTTGGGGAGTGGAAGAAAACAATGCCTGGAGGTGCTCGGCCTCTTCCTGTTCTTCTGACATAGGTCTCCCCAAGTGAGACTGCACGAGACTTTTATCCATTCCTTGTGAAACCAGCTTCCTAGGGCAACTGGCCTTCAAATAGGAAGTAAAATCCTAGCAGCGACGAAGATCAGAGGAGGCCTCTGAGGAGGGATGAATAACCTCTTGAAACGGTGAATAACGCCTTGAATGCTGAAGACAAGCAAAAAATGCCCAAGGACCATCAGCTATAACGTTTCCAGGGCCTGAAAAATAACAGCAAGTTCTAGAATCGATTTGAAAGTTTGCTGACTCAGATGTTAACTTAATTTTTGAACAGTCCAGGAAGAGAAACTTCAATTTGGATGAGAAACTTTGATTTAGATGAGCAGAGAAAAATAAAACCCACTTGTTTGCTTTCAATCTGAAAATAAATCTGCCTGATTTCTTTCTCTGTGAAATTCAAATCCTGCCTTTCACCACATTAATAAGATTACCATATTTGCATGTTTGGTTAATCATAGAAGCTTATTTCATTTATATGGCTTTATTTACCTTCTGAATTAATGGTATGGTGGATGTTTAAAGAGTACATGGCTGATATTATCCTCTTTATTATTGCTTAATGCTCAGTACCTCTAAAAATGACTGATGTCTCTGGTGCTTGGCCCATTAATACACACAGGAGGAGGGAGAGCAGAACTGAGACAAAACTTGTGCTTTGATATGCCCAGTCCTCAAGTAATAATGGCAAAGTCAGAATCTGGTCTGGAAATCTGAGTATTTCTGATATGAGAGTGTTCTGTTCTTACTGTAGTGATGGTGATACTGCATGGTGTTGCCTCTTAAACACCCTCTAAATTGCTCATAGGACTTAAGTCACATTGTCCAATAATAGCCTTTTCTGCTGAATGCAGCCTCAAATAGTTTTCTTTTTAGCTAAGAGTATTTTAGTATCAGGTGGTTTTAAATGAGAAGCTTTTAATTCTACTTTATGGCATGATTTCTGTAACATAATAATAGGAACTACATTTTTCAGAAAACCTCTAGACTATTCTGTTTTCTGTCATGAAATTCTTTAATACACAGTGGCTCCAGAAACAAAAAAAAAAAATGTTTTGCGCAGGAATAAAATAGGAAAGTTAGAACAACACGATGTCTCTTTTAAAAATAGTCCAGTAACTGAAAATTGGATTGTCTGCCTACATGTGGGGTGGTTAATTGCTGCTGAACTTTAACAAAATAAATATTAGACCTATAAGGGACCTCCAACTCTAATAAAGGGCAAATACTGTGTAAGATCATTTAAAGGTGTTTATGCTTCACCTGTCTCAGTCTATATGGGAAGGCAGAAGTCCTGGAACTATCCTATCCACTTGACCCAACTAAGTTTCTATAACTTAATAATTAGGATTGGTGGGCTTTTTTCTCCTTTTGTCTATGGAAAAAAATGAAATCACTCTTTAAGAAAAAAGACTAACCCCTTGCCACAGACTTATATACGAAGAGCTAAAAGGTATCTCATAATATCATCAAACTTTGCATAATACAGCATTTAGAGAGGAATAGGTTTTGCCCCTAGGAAAAAAACCTTAGAAATTTGATTACCTTTGATTAAAATTTATTAAATACTATTAAATACTATTGAGTAATTGGATTAAGCTGATTAAATACAGCTCCCCTTGGCTTCATTGTATTTTGAATCAGCTTCTCAGCAAGTTACAACACTAATCTAAATTATACTAACTCGCTGCATGAAATTTTGGCTCTCCTGAAATCAGTGGTAAAACTCCCATGGACCACATTCAGGTCAGAATATTATTGAAATTGCCTCATCAAAGTAGTGCTCAGCACACCTGTGGTGGAGGTGAAGCTCAAAGGCTTCTTTGCAGCAGTAACCTAAGTCCTGATATCACCTGGGGGATCAAGCTGCTTGAGTGAGTTTTAATTCTTGTCCCTGCTGCTCAAACAACAAAGTAAGGACTAAGTAGGGCTGGAGGTGTCCTGAAGGAAGAAAGCTGTAAGTTTAAAGGCTTTTGGGTTTTTTCTTAGTCCCAGATTTTCTGTGGACTGCTTGATTTCTCTAAATTCTTTCTTTGCAATCCTATGCTTTACAAAAGACAGCTGGTTTGGTAAAAGTCATAGCTGTAAGGTCAATAGGCCACCAGCATTTTAACCTTGTTATTTTCCCCTTATTGTTGTGACATTTATTTTAACGTGTTGACATGGATTTTGCACTAGCCTTAGCACTTATCAGGACATGACTGGATTCAAATACATAAATAACTCGCCCAGTGGCCAAATGCAAGCCAGCTTTGTTTGTAGCATCCCATATGGTGTTCTGTTGTTGTGGATTTGTGACTATAACAGTATTTTTAAAACACCAGTGTTTTGGCTGTAGTTAAAAATGCTTGGGCAACATAAAGGTTTTCTCAGCTGAGATTTGTCTGTGCCCTAAACAGTCAAAAAGTTCCATTTCACTTCTGTGGTTTGTTTTCTAGAACTTTTGTTCGGTTTTGTTTGTTGGGTACTTTTTGTTGTTGTGGGGGCTTTTTGGTTGTGTTTTTGTGACTGTTTGTTTCAAAATTGAATAAACAAAATAATATTCTTTTGATATTAGGTAACTGATTAAATGGAAAGTTAGTTTCTGTGGATTCTTATTAGGAAATAAAAAGCATAGGTATCTAGAATATAAAAAAAATAGTTGTGCACATAGGAAAGCTGGTTAGACAGCATTTGTTGAATATATTATGAATTGTATTTCTGGATTTCATTTAAAAATTCATTTAGAAACCGTTGAGGTTCTTTTTCACTGTTAAACAGCTGTATGTTTGTCTGAATAATGTATTGCAGGTATTAATAGAATAGTATATTGCCAGGTCTGACAGTAAGCAGCAATATATATTGAACATATGTAATGAATTTTCATTCTGTCATTCAGCTCTAAGAAGGGTGTCGTGAAGAGGTACGTTACTTTAGTTTAATTTTGTTTCTAATGTTGTTTATCATCTGTGCATTTGACTATGTGGTGTTTTGTAAACTGAAGTTCTCTAATAATCTGTCACGCAGACATGAGTCTATTGTATCAGATATCACTGACTTCATGTCGTCTTTTTTGAAGGAATTACTAAAACATGAGAAGGGAGTAAGGTTTTTTTTGTGAGCGGGAAAATTAGGGTGAAAGAGAATCAATAATTAGAGCAAGGGCCCTCCCTAAGCTGGCATCTTCAGTCTGGGCTCAAAAATTCCCTAATCCACTTGTGTGTAGTGATTGTCCTGCTGGGAGGCCAAAGTCTGCCAGTCCATCCCTTAAGTCAGCCACGGACCTGTGCTGTGACCTTCTCAGCTGGGAAGTGGGGAGCACTGAAGGGGAGAGATGTCATTAAGGTGAAGAAGGAGAGATTATGTTGGGAGATAAAGGCAGCAACTGATGATGCTATTGGGTTGAAATTCCCAACATTAAGAAAAGGACAGCTGGGTGTGCCAAACTGGAGTTGCATTCAGAAATGGAATACTGAGGTTAGTAGGCTCCCAAATTTATTAGCGCTGCTGCTCATGGGATTATTTATTATGGGAAAAGTACCTATTGGTCTAAAAGCTGCATTGGCATAAAAGGTATTCAAAGAGCTGATAATTTTGGCTGTTAACCAGAAAAATCTACAGATTAGAAAAAGGATAGGGTAACTAGTCAGAGTGGAAAAAGTCTTGCCTTTTTTTTCCATCTAAATAATTTAATGTAAGCAACTTATTTTGAAAATGTTTTTGTTACTGTTGTTTTGTACATCAAACTGATGTAAATTTTCAGATATTTAAATAGCTTTTAATAGGATCAAATTAAAATGCTTTAATTTTTAATTTTCTCATTATTTACTTGATTCAACGTAAAACTTTTAAGTTATTTTTATCTACCATAAGCAGCATATTTGACAAACTTATTATTCAACCCCCAAACTGTTCAGTCCTAAATCAAATTCCACTGTCAAGCCCTTCGAGCATTACAAGGATTTACCCTTTTTTCATATGTACTAATTCATACCATGCTGTACAATTACACAATCTAAAACACAAGAATTAATAACCATTTTTGCTTTGTTTGGCTGTTTTTCTTCAGATGTTTCTGGGGAAGAGTGGTGTATGTCTCTTAAATATTCATTGCCAGATGTCTAATTCTCATACCTGGGTTCTTTAGAAATTGGTATTGTTTAAGTGTGTTATAGCTGGAATTGATTAGAGTAATAAAGGGGACCTGATGTGCTGGGGAAATTCTCTTTACCCTCTGCACCTCTTTATACAGGCACTGCTGCCTCCCATACAAACAAAGTGGAATTTTCCAGGATGTTAGTAGGAAAGCAATTCTGTGGTGCTTCCTCATCTGAAACACTTTTCCAAGTTGCTTCTGTTGAAGGAAAGAAATCAAATTCCTGGTTGATTCTGCAGATAACTATGTCACAGATTTGCACTGGCGCAGAAGTGCTCATGTTGCTATATTAGATGCCTGCTTTGGTAATTAATTCTAGGTGTGGTGTACCTGAAGAGCAAAACTCCTTGGTGTAGTTTATTCAACACTGATTCCCTTCCAGCAAAATAATTAGTTTGCAAGTTTACCATTTTGCAAGCATAAGATCATGTAAATACAGGTGGTTTTTTTGGCGGGACTTGATTTAATTCCTCATGATAGATTGAGGAGCATAAGCCAGCCAACATGTAGTGCAAATCTGACCTCCTAGTGATTCTTCTTTTGCTACAAACAGATTTTATCTCATCTTCTCAGACCTAGCTTAGTGGTTTCTGTTTGTGGCTGAATGTTAATCTTAGGTTAAGCTCTCAGGTAGCTTGATCTTGTGTAGAAGGGTTCTGAGGATGATCTTATTCAGGTGGAATCACAAAAGGTAATTACCACTGGGGTCTGCATGATTTTAACCCACTGCTGGGAGTGGAAACTTGTGACTGTGGCAATCAGATGTTCTGGGAGAAAAAATCCCCTGTGATACAGAATGGACTTTCAGGGTGAGGGAAGGTCTCTTAAGCTCTCACAAAAAGCCATCCACCCCTTCCTAAAATTCTGTGGAAATAATCAATTGTTTGAATCTCTGGCTGCCAGATCATATGCTTTTCTGTAAACAGCCCAAGTAACATTATTTTTAATAAATTTGTTTTTTAAAGATGTTTTATGGCGAGTAGGACGTCTTCTATCACATTTCAGTAATCTTTTTTTTTTTGTTTGCTTTTTTCTGTCCAATTACCAGCTCCTGGTCCTCTGCCACAGTAGTGTTTCAGGGAGCTCATAACTTCCCTTAGACTCCCTCCCTAAATAGAATGGTACATCCTCAGTGTCCTAAAACAGGGCACTGCAGACTGAGGTTACATTTCAGGCCTGATTGTAAAGTAGTTCATAGATAAGGATTATATGACAATTCTGCTGAATCTTCTGAAGAGGTTTGAGGAATATATACAAGAGAGATTCCTTTCCTCTACTTGTTTCTGTTGAGCACTTTAATAATTTAAGGAAAAATCTCAGTGGAGCTGGTGAATTAGTCCCTTCTGAGGCTTTTTCTCTTGTAGTTATGAAATGTGATTTGTGCGTAGCAGGTTCTGAAATTCTGGTTTTCTGAAATTAATAAAAAATATTATATTTTTTCAAGTCACTCTCTGCTTAAGCAGAGTAAGTTCCAGCAGCCTGGATACCCTTCTAAGTGTGCCCCCCAAAAGACAAGACTCTTAAATGTAAAAATCAATAGCTTCAGTGCTTCCCAGATACCAACAAGTAAAAGCTATCCTTTCAGACAAGTGTTTGGATTTTAGTCTGATGGATTTCATTTCAGCAAAAGGGGCATAAAAATCCAATGCTTTTTTTCCCCCTACAGAGTAAAATTGCAATAAAAAAATTTTGTCTCACTTATTTTTTCTTCTCTTAAGAAAAAAAAGAAACTAATGTTGAACAGATGGTTTCAGGCTCTATGTGACTACAACGTCAGAATTGTTTGCCAGAGTATGGAAGTATTTCAGAGTACGTGTTGTCCTAATTATGTACATACAAACCTCAGTGATTTTTGAAAGCAGTTTTGAATTACAGGGGTTTTTTTAAGTAACTTATTCCATTGTTTGTACTTCCTTGTATTTTTTTAATTAATATCTAAAAAAGGCTTAATATAGGTTATAAATTAGAAGCAGGAAGAATTCCACTAAAATACAAAAGTATCTGTGATGTTGGCCAGCTACAGAGACCATTTTAGGTGTTGTAGGTATTGACTCTGTAGGTCAGCAGGTAAGTTTTAGGCATTAATCCTCTCGTAACGTGTGCATGACAGCAAGGGGAGCACTGAAAGGTCATCCAATATCTGCCTTCAAAAATGAACTAGAGGGTTAACCACTTCTGCCTCAGTGAATTCAAACAACCCCAGCCCCACTGGCACAAAAGCCTGTTTCAGAGGTCAAAATTAGCAGGCATAACTAGGTCTGTTTGCAAGGAGAGGGACAATTGCACTCTCAGCATCATTTATTTGACTCCTCTTAAATTCAAAGTGCTGCCTGAGTCAATACTGCTAGTATGATAACTAGCAGGATGGACTCCATAGGCAGGTTTTCTTGGCCATTGCTGATACAGTATGAATAGTAATGATGCTCCTAAATAAAAACACAATTTGTGAACTATGTAATGCTTTTCTGTTGATATGTGCAATATATCAGAGCACTGCAGAACAAGCAGGGAATGCTATGTGCATAAATTTGTCTTGTTTACCTTCACATATTAATGCTTCTTATCAAGCCACTGCAAAGGAAGTGCAAATAAAGTTGTATAATCTTGGGTAGAATTTAAAAAAACAAAGAAAACCCAGCAAAAACCACAACCAAAAAACCCAAACCAACCAAAAAACATCCCAACACGGAGGGGCTTTGGGCCACAAGATCCCATGGTATATATCCAAGCTTAACTTTACCCCAGATATATGTTTTTGAGTGAGACACCTAATTAGCTTTCTTCAACCCAGTCAATCCACAAAGAAAAATTCATTTTCAAGACCTACTTGACTAAGTCTTCCCACTAGAGTGGGAAATACAGAGTGCTAATCTTGCCTGAAGATTCTTTATCCCCTTATTAACAAAAGTGAATGAAACCAAGAAATTATTTTGGCTAATAATTTGTAAGCCGTCTCAAGAAAGCATTTATTTCAGTATTACACCCCAGAGGTATAACCACCATCCAGTCTCACCAGTGCAGAGCATGGGCAGCTGCATAAATGTGTCAGAGAGGAATTTCCTCTGAACTAGATGTGGTTCCCTATGGCCCCCTAAATCTTTTAACAGATTGAAAGGTCTCTGAGAAGGCTTCCCTTCCTTCTTCCTCTTCATCCTCTGTCACTTGATTCAAGTGTGTCTGGCACATCTTGTTGTTGTAACCTGTGTTGCTTGTGTAAAGTGGCTGATCAGTCAGGGTGAAAGTAGGTAGGGGAATAAAACCAGTGCAAAGCAAGTTTTAATAATGCTGAGGAGCTTGTCAAACATCCCCCTTGGGGTTGCTTAGTCTTATGAGCCTGGCCTTTGGACCTGCCTCCCTTCCTAATAAGCCAAAAGACGTGAGAAAACACAATAGCACCTCTGCTTTGTTGTATTCCTTATCTTCAATATCCCACATTTTCCTGTACTTCAAGAGCTGCTGTTCATAATCTGGCCCTTTACTTGTCACACAACCTGACAGCATTTTGTTGGTGGAAATGCTAATACAAGCTGCTCCTTCTTCTAGTTTCTTCACTGCCTTCACAGCTGTGCTGTATAACTATTCATGTGATGCCATTTCATGGCTGGGATGAGGTTTTGGTATGTTAATGTAAGACATGTTGCTGTAGCACCATGGGGACTTTTCAACACAAAACTGGTAAATTTTTAGAGATGTTTTAGTTTATAGGATGGTAATGCAGCAAAAATTCCATGAAGAAAAGATGACCTGATAGAATTTTAAGGGATAATTTGCCTGAAAACCAAATAAAAATTTCCAAACAGATTCATTTTTTGTAATATGTTTTTAGCAAAATGTCTTGCAAAGGAAAAAAAACTACTTTGAAAGTTACATGAGGCTATTTTATTTAAAAACTGTACTTAAAAATTCTGCCTTCCTTCAGGGGGTAGGTAAATATAATAAATAACATGTATAATATATATTTTATGTATTATAAATATAGATACATAATAAGCATGTTACCGTGATCTACCATGCCTTAGGCTACATATGGTTTATGAGGCTGTACTGAAGTCAAGAACTTAACAACCAGGCTATATTGTGAGGCAGGACTAAAGTCCAGTTTCCAGTCTTTCCTTTGGGAAGACCACAGGGCATGCCTTAGAAATTTCCATTGCATTGGCTATAATTTTATTATCCAACATAATTAACTTTTCTAGACGTAATCGTCATTCTATATTAAAATTGTAGAAGTCCATATAACAAGTATGTTTTTTTGGAAGTGTACATGTGCATTAAAAAGTCACATGTCCATGGTGCTCTGATCGTTTGGCAACGCTGTGCAATCATTACTTTTGTTTTTAATTTTGTTTCCTTCTGCTTAAGCACCTTCTCAAATGATGCTGATTCCACAGGTCGAACTCTGCTCTAGTGGCAACATTTCTAAATTAGAGTCATCAAAACAGGAAAAAGCAGTTGTCTGGTTGTAGTCCCACTTTTCAGCTGAGAACCCAGTCCACTAAATAGATCTATTCTTATGCACCTAAGTACATTTTGTCATATCCATAATACAAAAAATAATTTCATCTGATACTGCAATCTCCAGAATGGAAAACCGCAGCTCTCTAACAGCACACAGAAACATTATACAACAGTTTTGGTACAGGAAATGAAAAGCAGAATCTTATCCAGATAAAACTGCGGGGAAAATACAGATAGGCAGCAGAAAATTATCACTTGTGATTGAATTTGGCAAGGACAGGGAGGGTAAGTCTAGCCTCGTGATGAGTGCCATGGGACCTTTAATGATCAGTCACAAAGGGACCTGAGTGGGCTGTATCACCCAATTACTGTACAGATAGGCTCATTAATGGAAGATTACAGCAATCAAATATAGTTCTCTCTTTAATTTTGCTAATGGATCTAGTTTCCTACCATGAATTCCTGTGGTTGGGGTGGAGGGGAGAAGTATTCTTTTTCTTATCTTTTATAAATTAAGTTTTGTGAATGGTAATTCTGTGCCTCTGGCAACAGTGCAAGAGGAAGGACTTTTTCTTTCTTTTTTTTTTTTTTTTTTGAGTTTATCACTCAATAGTGACTGTTTTCCCATAGAGGCAAAAAAAAATCGATCTCTGCTCAAAATGCCCCTGAAGACAGAAGAATGCATTGTGTGGGTTGCTGGTTAATATGTCTATCTGATGAAAAAAAAAAAAATCAATACATTTTTCTTAAAAAGGGTTACTGCAAGAGGAGAAAGTAGTTTATCTCTTTCTGATTGATGAAACTGCATCAAAGTCAGTTATCCACCATTAAGTTCCATATTTATCCTCTTCACCCTTCAGACTGCTGGAGTTCAGGGCTCAGGTAGTATTCCATTAAAATATTAAGCCAAAGTTGAGAGCACTCAGAAAACTCGGAGAATTGGAAAGTTTTATTAAAATAAATGTTTTAAAGGGAAGCATGGTTGATTTAAATAAATGTGAAAATTTTTTTAAAAAACAAAGGGTTCAAAGGGACAGAAAAGAAGTCAGAACCTCGGCAGGCTGAGGTTATTGTATTTCTCAGAAGATTATGTATTCATGGGTTTATTTCTGATAGCCTTCAGTCTCAGGGATGTTATTCTTTTGAATCTCAAACTCAACCATGCTCTAGAGAGACTTGATGTCCTCCATTCCTTTTTAACTTGAGAAAACGATTTACAATTTAAAAGATGGATGTAAAAAAAAAAAATTACTTGTACTGCCAGAATGCCATTGCCTTAGCTTGAGGCTTCCTACACAAAAATATGCTGTAAGAGTTGGTATAACATATTTATTGCAGGAAATATAAATATAAAAGTGTTGACAAAAGTCAGAGAGACACTGGCACAGGCTGCCCAGAGAAGTTGTGAATGCCCCATCCCTGGAAGTGTTCAGTGACAGGTTGGATGAGGCTTTGAGCAACCTGATCTGGTAGGAGGTGTCCCTGCCCATGACAGGAGGTTGGAATGGGATGATTTTGTAGTCCCTTCCAACACAGACCATTCCATGATTCAGTGGTGCATGATGTCCTGTAACAGACAGTCATCTTCCCCCCTTCAGGAAAACAAAGGGACTTATTTCCTCCAGTGTAACCTAAATTCCAAGTAAGGTAAAGGAGTTACTACCCATCCTTATTGACCACTAGCAATATGCATAAAATCATGTAATTGTTAAGGTGCTGTAACATCACCAAGTGCAGCCCCACCTCTTGGGAAGTAGGAAAAGGCTGAACTCGCTCCATGTTCATCATTTAAGTGTTATTATTATCTATAATCAGCTAATTTACCAAGTCAACCCAAGAACATGAGAATTGGTTCTATATAATTTCAGATACTACATTATTCCCTTTACAGTTTTATACAGTGAAGCTTCTAGCTAACAATGATTTTAGCAGAGCTGTTATGTGTGTCACTAAAGTAATGAATGGCAGAGCTGTGCAGAGTTTTCTTTCTCCCAACTCTCTGGTGTTCTTAGAGTCTGACTGTCAACACCAAATATCTTTTATCACAAAATAGGAAAAAAAAAAAAAAGAGGGGAGGTTAAACAGGGCTGTGGTTGGTGAAGGGTTATCCACCATTTACTTGTCAGTTGGGAAATATTGCTGAGCTTTTAAAAATTGATCCAAGCCAATTAAAATCAATAGAAACACCCCCAGTAAAATTCACATGCTTTGCATCAGTCTTCTAAAAGATATAAATTTTTCCATAGGCTGAAGCAACATACAACCAGACCTAGACAAAATCCATTTGCCTTCAAACTCTGTGAAAAAAAAATCTCTGATTGAAAAATTTCCTGGAACTGTCAGCTTTCTTCCCTTCTTGATGTTTCTTTGAGAGTTCAATAGCACTCCCCATTACCCAGAAGATTTTGCCCTAATCCTTTTCTTACTTTTATGTTTCTGACATTGTCTCCCTAGAAAATCTATAGTCTAAGTAGGACTAATGTTAT
Organism: Chiroxiphia lanceolata; assembly: GCF_009829145.1. Classification (NCBI taxonomy): domain Eukaryota; kingdom Metazoa; phylum Chordata; class Aves; order Passeriformes; family Pipridae; genus Chiroxiphia; species Chiroxiphia lanceolata. Next base: position 117,553,497 of record NC_045638.1, read on the forward strand.
TTAATAAATCACTCCTTACTGATTAAGCCTGCTAATCCCCAGATCAGTGTCTCTTGATATTGAAGACCTTCAGATCAATCTTTGAATAAGCAAACTGAAGGCTTTTTGGAGTTAGGATTGATTGCACAAATTTAGGGGCAGCAAATTGTTAAAAACCTACTCCTACATTTGCTTTTTTTTTTCCCCCCTGCATATGAAACTATATCTTTTCTCCTTAATCTGTGACTTGAATTTTTTTTCCTTTTTCCCTCTGGTCTCCAACCTAATCTTCTGCTTCTTCAGTCAGACCCAGAAAATGCTGTAATTCATTGTTTTCCTTCCTTCATGCTGTGTAGCTTTGGCATTGCTGAGTGAAATTACATTGTAGAGTAATGTGAGATACGGTATTATATAAGAAAGTGTTTTTTAAAAATAAGTCTTTGTACCGTACAAAGTAGTGGTACATGGGAAATAGCTGGTGGTAATGATGAAGATAGGAATCATAAACACAAAGGAGGAGGAGAGAAAAACAAGGAAAACAAAAATTAGCTCACAGGTTTGAAAGCCTGCCTAGTCTAGTAAGAGCCAACCAAATGTAAAATAACATCAGAAATTATCATTGCAAACGTTTTTTAATTAGTAACAGACTTAATAATTGTCATGATGTATCTGTTTGCCCTTTAACAAAATAGGTAAAACATAAATTTCATTCATCTTTCTCGTCTTATGGGGGATTTCTTTGAGTGCATTAATTAGCTAATTCCTAATTAATTTTAGTTATGCTAATAAATAGCTAATAGACTACAGTGAAGCTGTTTGTTAACTAGAGGTGATATATTTTGAAGTTATTATTTAGAGATTCTAATAACCTTAAGCATTCTTATTATTATCAGTCTGAATAGACACAGATCTGCAGAGAGACAACTGCAGCTTCTACAAAGCCTTAAAGCCTGTAAATGTTAGAGGTGCCAGAGGAAGCCTGAGATGATGTAGGTCCACAGCCCTCCAGTGAAACCAACCTCTGCCCAGTCAACTGAAGGTTACATTTGTGATCAGGAAGGGATAACTTCTCACTGCACTCCAATAAAACTGTCTGATAGAAGAGGAATGTAAAATTATTGGAAAACTGTTTCCAGGGGGACTGAAACTCTTACAGCAAGACCTAGGCTCTTAAATCATGTGGTTCCAAGAACCACATGTTTTCTGCTGCTGGTTAACTTGATTGAACCTGAAATTTGGAATCTGAAGCAGCTCAGCTGCTGTGTGCACCCAGAGGTTTCCAAAGCACGCCAGCATTTTCCTGTGAGCTCAGCTTCAGAGAGAGCAGGCAATCATTTGGCACTTTCTCTGAGCAGAACAGGCTGTCCTTTCTGCCTGCCAAAAACCTGGTAACCTATAGATCCTATGAAGCATGTGATACCACCCCTGCTAGGCTGAAAGATCAGGGCATGCTTTTTGTCTTTGTTAATGCTGCTGCTCCAAGACATTATGATCTAAATGCACTGGTCATGCCATGTAGGCATAGCCCATGGTCCTATGATATCCAGTCATGGGTGCTTGGTATAAAGCTGTCATGGTTTAACCCCAGCAAACAACTGTAAGTATCACACATCTGTGTAGAATATCCTGTCTTCTTAGGAACCTCCTCACTGCCAGAGCATGAGACACTGAACAGTCCCCTTCACTTGAGGTAAGCACAATTCAGCAGCAACCAAAACATCAGTGTGTTATCAACATTATGCTCATACTGAATCCAAAACTCAGCTATGTACCAGCTACTAAGAAGAAAATTAACCCTACCTTAGCTGAAACCAGGACAGAAGTTAAAATACAATTACAATGGTCCTTGTCATGGGAATGGATGAAAGTTGTGTCCATTCCTCTTCAGGTATTAAGTAACTTGGTCTTTAGCAGTGTTTTAAATCTGTCAGGTTCAGGTCAAATATACTGCTGGTAACTCAAGGCACCTGACTGCACTGAGCAGCTAGTATTTATCAAATACTGTGCTTCTGAGAACAGTGGTCTCACATCTCCTAGTTTAAAAACACTATTCAATAGTGTAACTGTCTGAGATGGGACTCCACTCCTCCTATGAAAGTTGTATTATAAAATGATTAATAAGAGATGCAGAAGCAGAGTCTTTTATCAAATGGCAGTGGGACACTAAAGCAGTGGATTTCAGTCCTTGATACAGTTTACTCAAGTATAACTCAAACTTCATGGGTTCAGTTTGTTTTCCCCATTTCTGCCCCATATATTTCGAACATGGTTAGATAAATTTCTCTTTGCTGAAAGAGTCAGAAAGAGGTGATTTGGGAGATGATGGCTCATGCTCAGGAAAACCAGCTGACAAAGCTTTCACCAGGGATAGTTGCAATGATTCCAACACCTCCTCCACAACACAGTCAGAAAAATTGCAGGAGTAGGGGGGTTAAAGTTCTACAGTTTAAGACATAGGACAGGTATGAGACAGAATACACTTTATGTAAAGGTGAGAAAAGTGGAGATATTCAATAGGAGGGAGGAAAGGTCAAGAAATCTGAGATGGAAATCTTGATTGAAGGATGAAATGTGCAGAGAGTAGATGAGCGAGAAGTAGGGTGGGGGTGGTGAGAGGAGGTAAGAAGTAATCTTCATGCAGTAAAATAAATACAGAAAAAAATCCAAGGTCATCTTGTATTCAGGGTAATTCTATTTTTAGGGACTGCTGCATTTAATAAAAAAATAGGAAAGGAAAGGAAAAGGAAAAGGAAAAGCTACAAATTCTTCCACTCCAGGATCAGTGCTGTATGTGCATAGCCTCATGTGGCTATTCAACAGCTGATGAATGAACATTGGCCTCCTGCAAATGCCTTATAATCGATCTCAAGCAAATGTGCAGGAAGAGATCCTACTGCCTAATGAACTGAAGCCACGCTGGATAGTAAAAATATCAGTATGCTAACCTTCCTTCTTGGCTGATTTTAATCTTCTGGCTCCATCACACAGTTAATTGTTTCTCATTTATCCATATTAGTGGAAGATCATACGAAATCCATGTAAATTAGGCTGTGAGATCCTAACTGACCACGTTTAAGGGAAACTTACGGGTAGATTTTTGTCAATAGAACAGATTCTTAGCCAGTGACCTGGTTTTGATCAAGACTTGCTTGGTGTGGTGTGCTGTATGTGGTATGAGGTTTAACAAGGTGAAGTGCCAGGTCCTGCACTAGAGGCAGAAAAAAGCCCTGCAGCACTACATGCTGGGGGAAGAGTCACTGGAAGGCTGTCCAGCAGAAAAAGACCTGGGGATGCTGGTCAGCAGCAGCTGAACGTGAGCCAGAGTGTGCCCAGGTGGGCAACAAGGCCTATGGCATCTTGGCTTGTATCAAGAACAGTGTGGCCAGCAGGACAGGGCAGTGATTGTCCCCCAGTACTGGGCAGTGGTGAGGCCACACCTCAAATCCTGTGTTCAGTTTTGGGTCCCTCACAACAAGAAAGACAGTGAGGGGCTGGAGTGTGTCCAGAGAAGGGCAACGGAGCTGAGGAAGGGTCTGGAGCATGAGGAGCAGCTGAGGGAGACGGGGACGTTTAACCTCGAGAAAAGGAGTCTCAGGGGAAACCTTATTGCTCTCTACAACTCCCTGAAAGGAGCCTGTAGCAAGGTAGGGGTTAGTATCTTATCCTGGATAACAAGTGACAGGACAAGAGGACATGGTCTCGAGGGGAGGTTTAGGTCAGATATTAGGAAAAATTTCTTCACTGAAAGGGTGGTCAGGCATTGGAACAGGCTGCCCAAGGAAGTGGTGGAATCCCTGTCCCTAAAAGTGTTCAAAAGACACGTAGATGTGACACTGGGGGATATGGGTTACTGGTGGAGTTGGCAGTGCTGAGTTGTGGTTGGACTTGATTTTGGAGGTCATTTCAAACCTTTGTGATTCTATGTGCCCCATGTTGCAGATTCAAGGCCTTTGATCCGCAGGAGGAATGCTGATAGGTGGTGGCGCTAGGAAAATTTCCCTAGGATATTTTAGGGTTGACTGCAGCTTGCGTTTACCTACTCCTTCCTCTCCTGAATGTGACTGTCTTGAAAAATAATGTTTTCCAGAGACTGAAGCTGCTATCTTTGCCTGGAAAACCCTTCAGAATATAAAAATGACAATATTCTCTGTGGCAGATTTTATTTCTGAACCTCCTTCTACGTATTACATGTGGGGGAAGCTATGAGTAAGTGTAATGGAAAATAAAAAAAGCCTTATACAGAGTATTTGGAGTAAATATCTTTACTTTTTAAGCAGGATACCAGGCAATTTGGTAAATTTACTAATGTAAAGTTGAAAAAAAGGTCAGAATTCAATTTCCCTGTGTGCCTGGGCTTTGGAGGTAGGTATCTTGGTATTTGTTTGGTTTTGTTGTTTTGCTTTTGATTGGATTTCTTTCTGTTGGATTGGTCTTGGGTTTCTTTTCCTGAACACATCTGATACTCTGCTGCCCTTTGTCTTGTGATTTGCTAACTCTGAGTTGCCTTGTAATTTTCTTACTCTGAGTTTGTGCAGCCTACTGATGATCCATTAGTCGTAGGGTTTGAAATTATTTATTTTTTTCCCATTTTACTATTAACAGATTACATATTTATACATAGATAGCGAGGAATCAGTGCCTTCAATCTTACATCTTCCTCTTTATTTTATGAGCTGACCTTTGCATGTTATGATACCATTTCACTTTTGCAAAGAAAGTGCATTGCATAAAGGGTTTCTGATTTTTAAGACTGACGAGTTCCACATCATTTCTGCATTTTGGAAGAGGAAACCAGGCTACGAATCCCTCCTAAGAGAAACCCAGTGCTGTGTATTAAATAGAATTATATAGTTATTTCTTGCATTGTCTTGCTCTTGTGATCAATGGCTCTCTGAACACTGACTGGGAACTGATATCTTGTAGAATTTCATCATGATATATGGATAGTATGGGACATCATCATCACCCCCACAGTGAGAACAATGTTCTTTTTGCTGAATGGTTTGGTCCAGAGGACTGTGGCAGTTCTCCCAGTCCCCATTCCTTGGGTTCTTTGAAAAGGGGATATTCTTGTAATTTCCAGGAATTTCCAGCTCATGTGCTGTTATGCCTTTTCCTGCTACCAGGCAGTCTGACAGGCACTACAGGAGCAGCACACAGATGTACCTTGCCACCGTGCCCAGTGTGCCTCAGCCACAGGCAGAGGTTGGAAAAGTCTAATCCTTCAACAAAAAAAAAAAGGCAGGCTAATGGGACAGGAGTCCTAGTCTGAGTCCTGTATTTGTTCTGAGAGAGTCGTATGTTCCACTAACTCCTCACCCACGGTGTCCTCATCTCATTCTGTAAGACACTTCTGTATGAAAACACAAATTCAGGTTGGATGGATTGTACATTGGATGAGAACATCTTTTCTTTCTGGGTGAATGAGTTGACTTCTTGGGAATGTTTTGTCTTTATGGCTTATAATGGGAACATCTCTTTCTAAGTTAAGAATGTCCTGCCTTTCCCATCATCTTGGTTTGAAAAAGTAATCTTATTTTTCTTCCCCCTTGACCTTTTGAGGAGGAGCAGTGAGAAAGCAGCTGGGAGGGCATTTGGCAACCAGATAAGGCGAACCCACCACAAGAAACACCTTTATGCATCTTAGTTGCATCATAATGCAGCTCTTTTTTGCTATTCTCTGTCTTACTGTGCTTCAGTGGTATTAATGGTATCAAATTGGCCCAAAAACTGGGGAATTATTTGCACAGACAGTCGTGGTTGTTTGAGGGGAAAAGAGGGAGTTCAGTATGAAACCTAGATAATATAATTGCTGTATATATGAAAATGTTAATACATAAGTTCTTTCAGATCCAATTAATCACTCCATAAACTGTTCCTTTTCATGCTATTTTTGCTGAGGAAATGTTACCTGTCTATAGTTTATCTCTCTTTGTTCCTCTTTCAGTCAATAGATACTTTCTACTGATGCAGAAAGACAGGACATAATGTACCTAACAAGATAAGAAAATTATGAAATTGTCATTGTACAGATTCATGGTATAGGACAAAGATGTGCTGGTTATACTAGAAAAACTCAAAAACCTTATCTCGAAAAAAGCCAAAACAAAACCAGAAACCAACACAAAACATAGTGATTTCCTGTTTCACAACATAAGGTTTATGACAACATTCAGTAATTTGCATGTGCCTACAAAAATCTGTACTGACCTATGATTGTGTTTAAAAGATATAATCTATCTAAAAGATAGATTATTATTATAATATATCTAGAAGATAGATCATGATTATATCTAAAGAATATAGCAAAAGAGCCTGATCTTCAGTGACTTTGTATAAGTAAAAGGCTGGTCTCATATAGACTGAATATGAAATTCTGTATGATCTATGGTAGGAAACACTACAAAGAAATGAAGGTAATCAAGCAAAACAGTGATCTCTTACATGTCCATGAAGGGAGTACTACAAAAGGCTGAGAAAGCAGCAAGGACAAAACCTATTGATTTTGATTATTATTATTCTAATTTTAAGTGCAGCATTTAAATAATTCCGTACAGGAAAATAATTTTATGAAATGTAAGATAAATAAAGAGTTAAAAGAATCCTGCAGAACTCAGACGCAGCCAGTCTAGATTACTGTGTAGATAAATAAAGAGTTAAAGGAATTCTGCAGAATTCAGACCCAGCCAAACTAGATTATTGTGTATATTTTGATGTACGTTTTAAAGCAGATATCTTCACATTTTTAAGAACACATTAATTCTATTCATGTGTCAGGTACAAGCTACTTTTCGGGCTGTGTCTCCCTCCAGAGGCATTTTTGTAAGAACGTGTGTCCATTTTTTGATTTTATCAAACTGAAGGAAAACAGGAAAAATATACCTAGTTTACAGTGTAAGAGATAATTATCCAGAGGTAATATTGTATTCAGCTCTCTCTCAGGCTGAAAAGAGCAATTCCAGTGCTCATACTTACTGTCATGACATTTTGCTGGGATAGCAGAGTTATTCTTGGATATTAAGAATATTGCAGAAATTTATAGTTGAAATTGAAGTTTAGCCATACGTTATGAAAATCAACATCACAGTACGGAGAAAGGTTGTCCTTTAATGCATGTCCCTTCCAGTGAAATGTTGCAGTGGTTTTTAGTCTTATTCTTCCATATATACATATACATACGTACTGAATACAAGCACACCATACTAAATTGTTAGCGTTCCTTATTCTTCTGAAGAACGGTAAAAACCTTAGTTTCTTATTAATCTGAAGGAACAGGAAAAGGAAACAAGGAGAAAAGGAAGAAACTAGGTCATAGACAATAACATACAACCTGAAGATGTATAACTAACCCTGATCTCATCCCTAGGGATTTTCAAGTCCCTGTACAAAATTCCTCTTCTAGCTCCCTGAAGCTCATTCCTTACTTTCTGCACATCTCATTAAAAGGCCATTCCCTTGACTACTCCTCTAGCAAATCAAGCCTCCCATATTTTGAGGAAGATGTTTTCCCCTTATGTACTAAATAGCCTTCTCCGATTCTGTTTATATGGATTCATATCTGTGTTTCTGTGACAACATCACCTAAAGCATTAAAACTTATTCCCTGACTTCAGCTATTCCGGTCTGATGGGAACAAAAATAGCAACAAAACCAAAGAAATAAAAACTAACCAACCAATAAAAAAAAAAACTTCAAAATAAACCCACCACCACCAAATGCCTTTTGATTGGAGCACTGATCTTTGTTTCGTTCAATGTGATCAACTAGCCCCAAATCCTCTTCAAGGATTGTTTGCCTCTTCTGTGCCTAGGGTAAGGATTAGAAAAAAAAATATACTGGTTATTTCTCATTTAATTTAAAGAAAGCTCAGTATCAGTATGGGATGTGTCTAATTATGTTTTACATAAGAGCTAGAAGCCAACATACACCACGTGGTGAAATGCCTGAGTTCCCTCTGTAGCACAAACTCACCCTGTGTAAATTGTGCCTGTTGCCTTTTGTAATTGCATGATCTCACTGTCTCTTCAGGACTCGATTTTTAAATAGTCACAGCCTGGCAAAAGAGTATTAGAGGACATCCATTAAAGACCTATTTGATCTGTGAATTGGGTGCATTGCTGGCTACAGCCTACTTTGAGGCAGGAAAAATTGGTGTGCTCAACAGAAAAAGGCGAGTCTCTCTGCAACACACACATCTGTCCCCAGACCAATGGCACCACACAATGAAAGAGATTGCAGACAGAGGAGTAGAATTGATAATCCTGTTAAATAGGTCTAGTGAGCCTTTGCAGATAAATGGCATGGTTTCAAAGAAGAGAGGAAGATGACAATTGATTGTAGAATGTGTCTAAGTGGCTCAGGCATAAACGAACTCTAATTTGGGTTTGAATATGTTGCTGCTTCCAAGCCCCATGATGAGTGTTTTCTGCTACTAAGAATCCATCCTATCTAGTAGTGTTGTGCATCCTGTCTGGTGTTAATGTACTTCAATTACATGTCTTGGAAGCACAAGTAGGTTCGTTGGTTTTATATTTATTTACGTGTTCACTTTCTAAAATGTCCACCTTGGATTATGAAAAAGATAATGGAGATTTTTGAAGGCATATCTTAGATTCAGCAATTTAGATATGTTTGTTCCCATCAGCAAATGGTCAGAAAATCACAGTTTTCAGCTGGAATTGTATGTAACAGCTTAGGGCAACATGCTCCTATGCATACACTGCTTGGGCATAAAGGGACTCACCAGTTGCATTACAGGCATGTCTTGTAAAATACTTGCTGTCACAGTTGGTGTCAGCAAACTGAAGTTTAAAAGCAAGTCTTTCTTATTCTAAATATTTCTTTGGCTCCTGGCTTAGTGACCTTCCTTTTCTCTTGTTTTTCCTGTTTCTCGCTCTCCTCTCTGCAGCAATGTATCACTGCAGTGAACATCTCATCACAGCTGTCACTCCAGGAACTTTTCAGAACTGTGAAGTTTTGATGTCTCAGCAAATCAGACTGTCTTTTCAATTTAGTACCTGGCAGATTGCTTTTTAGAAGCTACTGGAAGAACTGGTAATGGCATATGGAGACTTTCAGCTGCTTAAATCTATTTCAGGTTGGCAGTGACAGAAAATTCATTACCAGCTGTATTGTGAATAAGTGCACATATTTGGAGAAAAGGTGGCCTCTGTTTTTCTTCCCCTACCATACTCAGAAGTTCAAACAGGTATCACTAAATTCATTTGTTTTACCATTAACCAACACTCAGCTAATTTTAAAGTATGTTAACTAATGATGATGTTATTTCTACCCCTTCAGTTCAGGAACAGATTCCTAAACATCTGGGAATTGGACAATGTCAACTCTGAGTTGGACCTAAGAAGCACAGATAATCATAGAAACACAAAATGTTTTGGATTGAAAGAGACCTCAACGATTATCTTGTTCCAATCCCTCTGCCACAGTCAGGGACACCTTCCACTAAACCAGGTTGCTCCAAGCCTCATTCAACCTGTCCTTGAACACCTCCAGGGGTGGGGTATCCACAGCTTCTCTGAGCAGCCTGTTCCAGTGTTTCACCACCCTCACACTAAAGGATTCCTTCCTAATATCTAATCTAAGCCTATCCTCTTTTATTCTAAAGCAGTTCCCCCTTGTCCTGTCACTATAAGCCCTCATAAAAAGTCTCTCTCCATCTTTCTTGTAGGTCCCCTTTAGGTACTGGAAGGTTGCTATAAGGTATCCCTGGAAATGTCTCCAGACTGATCAGCCCCAGCTCTTTTAGCCTCTCTGAAACCTCCAAGAGGTCCACATCTTTCTTGTATCAAGGACCCCAGAGCTGGATGCATCACTCCAGGTGGGTTCTCAGCAGAGCAGAGTAAAAGGGCAGAGTCACCTCCCTCAACCTTCTGGCCACACTGCTTGTGATATGGCCCAGGACACAGTTGGCTTTCTGGGCTGCAAGGGCACCTTATCAGCTCATGTTGAGCTTCTCTTCCACCAAGAGCACCAAGTCCTTCTCCTCAAGGTCTGCTTTCAACCCTTCTTCACCCAACCTGTGTTTGTGGATGGGATTGCCCAGACCCATGTGCAGGAGCTTTATAATCTTCCCCTTCATAGCTGAAAGGGCTGAAGTTACAGTGTAGCTTGGATTCAGGGAGCAAGTGAAAAATCTGATGGTTTTGTCTGTGTAGATCCTTGCAAGTGATGGTTTTGTCTGTGTAGATCCTTGCAAGAGCCACTGCCCATCACTCCCCTGAGCACTCTCAAGGATGCTGCAGTAACGCTGAGTCCTCTGTTCCATCCAGTGTCTTGTACATCCACGTAGATGTTTTAGTGGTTTTCCTTCTCTGTATTTTCTTTAATACATTTTATTCAACTTTGGCACTTTGATCTTCAACATTTCCTCAAATTTTGAGGAACTTTTGATGAGCTTTGTTCAGTAGTCAAGCACAGAGTTCTCTTCCTTGAATCTTTTCAAAGAGACTCTGGGTTTGTCTCCCAGATTTGTGACTCTAACAATTTTAAGGTGCTCTGAGTTTTGAGAATACACATGATACGCTCAAACTTAGCTGTTGGAGATGAAAAATTAATAATACAAATTAAGACAGATACAAACTTTATTTCCCAGTAAGGTCTCTTTGAATATGTTAACGTGTTTAACTATTGCTTTCCCAACAATGGATATTTAGGTCTGGGAGGGACAAATGAGTTTTGGATTGGGTTACTTCATCAGTTTTTCAAAAGGGCTTTGCTGACTATGAAATTGCATTAAGCCACTTTTCAATCCAAAATGAAGATAATTCCAGAGATTTGTGTGCGGTCAATTGCATTTCTGCATTATGTACCACTAATTTTGTATTTACTTATGCAAACACAAGGATGAGGAGCGTTATTATAAACTCTGCTGTTAATGTTCACGATACTACTGTTGTTTTCTTGGATTCCCTTTTCTTACATTTTTACAAATGGTAATTTTTTTTTTTTTTTATAATAGAAGTATTTATTTACTTAATAGTCCCACACATCTTGGCAGAAGTCGTTGGGGTTGCGTAAAGTCTTTATGTACAGTGAATCATCAAAACTGTGTTTGTTATACACGTTTTAAAAGACTGCATAAAAAATTTGCATAATACAATCATAATAGAGCTACTGCACTGTGATCCATCACATCAGCTCTCAAAGACTCTGCAGGGTTTATGCTCTTTTTGCTACAAAAAAGAGAAAATTAATTTACTACACTGATCTCATCTCCCTACTTGATGCCAAAATGTACAATGTTCATAATTTTTTTCCAAATCTAGGAAATAGAAAGTATGTTTATACTTCTTAAATTTTATTAGTTTTCATCTCAGAAAGTGTTCCATTTTGTACATCTGCTGAGAACATCTCTTCACATCTTAATTTCAAGCAGAACATGGAGAGCTTTATGGGCTTGATTGATTTTCTCCTTATTCATAGGAAGAATGAAAACTTATAGAAAGGCAAACCAATTTTCCCCTTTCCCAATGAGAAAATTACTACTACATATTGCCATTTAAGTCTGGTGCTTTACCTGGACTCTACTGTCATTTGTGATAATAACGGTCAAGACATCAAGAAATTACTTTTTGTGTGCAGCTTATATTCTTTTAAATTCTTTTTTTTTTTGTAAATCAGTAAATGACAATCACTCTTGTTCTTGTTCCAATTGAAATATTCTTTTTTCCTTAAAAAAAAAAAATCTCTATTCTCTATAGAAAGGATAAAGCAAAAGGTGTTATAGGTAAACTCTCCTGCGCATCTCTCTCTATGGTTTCACCAAACTGTGAACAGAATGTCCTACTGGCAGTTTGTCACCGTGTAAATTCTTACCCCATTCACTGCCTGCCCCCTTTTCTCCCACCACATGTTAATATTTAGAGTACGTTTCACTAGTTGCCCACAGCAAGGATCTGCTGGTATAAATTGCATCCCATTCCCAATTAAATGACGTGCAATTCCACGTCCGTGCTTACAGACTCTGGGTGAAACTTCATAGACAGCTTCACTGCAAAATTAGAAGGAAAAAAACCTTGAGCATGATTTCTTTCCTTCAATCCCCGGAAACCATGGGACTAATTCTTGTGTCTCTCAGCCTTTGGTTTAAGAATGATGGGACTGTGGCCCTGCTTCCTAGTCTGAGTAATGTAACCCTTAAGCTATTACTGTGCACTTTAAGCAGATACACTGTGAAAAGCAGCAGCGAGGAAAAGAGTTTAACCGCACCTTATCACAGATCAAAAAAATATCATCACCAAATTCTCCTGGGAGACTACAGAAATAGTCTATAGCCCCTGGAGGAAGGAAACATTTAAAGATTTATTCATTAAGGCATCTCTAAAACTTACTACACGATGCAGAGAGCTGTGGAGTCTGGGCAAAGGACTAGTCAGTATGCCAATGATGTCTAGCCTTGAAACAGGTATCAAGGGAAAACTCTTAACCAAGACTTGCAAAATGGTTCAATCAGTTCCCCCTCATTAGTCCTGTGACAGCCTTCTGCTGTTGCACATTTGACATCCAAATCAAATAGTTTTTGTATGATAGTAACCTATTAATTGATAATTTAGCTCATGTGTTTTATAAATGTGGTTTACGAGTGTAATTTAAAGACGTGATGAACTATATTACTTGAGTTTTAAATATCAGTGGCAGTTGCAAGCCCGTCAATCACAAAGCTGAAATGTTTTTTATGTTTAAAGCTGAACTGGACTTTGATTTTTTTCAGTTACACTTGTTACAATACTCAAATTGTGTATGAGATCTCGGGGAGCTTAAGGGACCTTTTGATCATTTAATCTGACATCATGCATACCATAGCCATTTAAATTATGCTCATGCAAGCCAAGTGACTCTTTGCAGCTTAATGCATTTCAGTCTTCGAGACAGAGATGGCACTAGATGTCACACATGGCAACAGCCAGGGGTTATTAGTATGACTGACCCAGCAGTGAGCCCATTCCCCATGCCCCTGCTAATGGAAGTAACTTCTTTTACCCTCCTGCTTTCCCTCATTTATTTCACCTTTAAAATTTGTGCCTTTACATCATGAGTTAAGATTCTTGCTGGGTTCAAATCTCATTATCAATGAAAACTAAATGCACTGATTTGTCATACAAGTATTTCACATCCAGCTGGTATCCAAAGTCTCTTGTTTCAATGGCAAGTGTTTTGGTAGGGGTTTTTTGTGGGTTTTTTTGTTTGTTTATTTGTTTGCTTTGGGAGGGTTGTTTGATTGTTTAACTGAAAACATTTCTAATCAACTACAAGAAAAAGAGTATCATCGACTGCCTGAAGACCTGAAGCATGAGATTTAAGACATTATCATATAGTACAGCTGGAAATGTTATTAAATACTGAAGATAGTAAAGACAATGTGAGATAAAAATAGACCCAGAGGATTCACAAGTCAAAACCATGGTCTTTCATTTTTAGTGTTTTAGGAAAACCCTAAGTTTTTTCTTAAAGATCTTGCCATCTTGCCCAGCACACTCTCTCCTCGACTTTACCATCTCATTCCAATGCTGACTTGCAGCTAAGCTTTCAATTATTTCTCAATTTTCCTTTAAGCTAGATGAACAGACCAGCCTCTGCAGGATTCTTTCAGCTCCATTCAGTATATATGTCTTTCTTTTTTCTTTTTTTTCCCCCTTTCTTTCTTGAAAGTTTCGACTTGAGGAAGGGTTACATTACTGTCATGGCCAAATTGTATATGTGTTCCTTTTGTTCTTAATAATGGTGTTATGCCAAAGGCCTTGAAGAAACTGTAGCTATACAGAAAGATCTGTTCTGTTCAGGTGATTTGATAGGCAAGGTTACCTTCCATTAAATTATGCTGAAGAACACCACATACACTCTAGCTTTCAGTTTTCTATTGATGAGTGTCCTGAATGACATTGCTGTATTTCAAGCACAGCTGAATGTAGGTCTAATTGCTGTAAAAACAGGTGTACCACATTTGAAGCACTCTAAATCTTTGGAATATCTACTGTTGCAACTTGCTCAGTTCTTCTCACTCTTGGAAAGAAGTGTTCTGGAATTTGAAATATTTAAGGTTTGAAATACAACCTACACAAACAGGGCTTTATTGTGTGAGCTTTTTCTACTCCCCATGCATATGTCATAGTGAATATGAAGTAAATCTCCTTATGTTTCTGCTCTCTGTAGAGATTTCATCTGCTTCTTTTATTCTTCCTCAACATCTATCAGTCTTACCTCTGTGGATTGTAAAGAGAAAACACTTTTCCTTAAAGAAAAAGGGTGAGGAAAAAGCCTTATCAGGAGTGCTAAACTTGATCAAGAGCCTAAGGACATGTCATGAAAATACTTTTTTCTCCACACAAAGTGCAGGCCGAAGGGGCAGAGGATGGCAATGTGTGTGTGTGTGTTGGGGTGGGGGGTGTGTGGTGTTTGGTGAGTTTTGTTTTGGTTTTTTGGGGTAAGGAGAGGGATTGAATGACATATTGGATGAGGGCATGTTACTGATTGACGAGGGTGCTGGTCAACAGAGGCTGAACATGAGCCAGGTGTGCCCAGGCGGTCAGGAGAGCCAATGGCTTCCTGGCTTGTGTCACCAATAGTGTGGCCAGGGCAGTGATTATCCCTCTGTACTGGGCACTGGTGGGCCACACTTTAGGTCCTGTGTCCAGTTCTGGGCCCTTCAAGACAAGAAAGTCATTGAGGTGCTGGATCTTGCCCAGAGAAGGGCAATGGAGCTGGTGAAGCTTCTACAGAGTAAGTCCTACAAGGAGCTGCTGAGGGAGCTGGATATTTAGCCTGAAGAAAAGGAAATTCAGGGAGACCTTATTGCTCTGTCCAACTCCCTGAAAAGAAGGTGTAGACAGGTGGGGGTCAGAGAGGAAACGGCATCAAGCTGCACCAGGGGAGGTTCAAGCTGGAAATTAGGAAGAATTTCTTCACTGAAAGGATTGTCAAACATTGGAATAAACTGCCTGTTCAGGTGATTGAGTCACCATCCTGGAGACATTCAAGAAACAACTGGATATGGCACTTGTTTAGTTCAAAAGGTGGTGAATGATGAAAGGTTGGACTTGATGATCTCAGAGGTCTTTTCCCACCTAAATGGTTCTGTGATTCTGCGTCCTACATGTCTCCTCATGGAGAACTGTGCTTGTCTTGTAGTAGAGCACCTAGTGCTTAATTTGGGGTAATCTTTCAAAATGCACCCTAATTCAACTGAAAAAATACTGATACTTCCAGTCCAAAGGTCTTTAAAGACTGTGAGAAACAGGTAGGTATTAAATAAATCAGGAAAAAAGGAGTCTTGGTAAGAATGCAAGTTTATTCATATGGAGAGATGATGACTTCTATGAGCAAAAGAGAGGAGGCAATGTTCAATATGTTCTTTGTATTTTTTTTTTTAATTATTAAAAAAAAATATAGTGAGAGAACTGGAATACTTGTACTTTACAGGAGCATGAAATACCCTTCCAGTGGGTCAGTAACTGAATGGCTTTGCTTGTGTAAACCTTTCCTTGTAAAGCTGGCTGAATTTATCTTGGTATTTCCATAATCCTACTGGCATTTTACATATCACATGATTACCAGGTGAATAAATATTGGACAGGTTTTCGAAGCTGAACAAAGGCCCTGTCTGCCAGGGGGGTGTAAGGATGCTCCTCAAAGCAAGAGTTGCTCAGACTGGTCTAATACAACTACTTTAGCTGCTGGAATATTCTTCAGTATTGTCTTCTGCTGTTATGGGGAAATTGTGTTTATTATAAGGGAGCTGACATAAGTGACATTAGCCAAGATCAGAAGAGAAGAACCTGCAGACACATGCAAAAGGACAGACACGACTTCAAGTGCTCCCAGTAGTTGTCACTGGGGACAATTCTCATGTAGACCTCTGTTTTTGGGATGTTTCCACCACCTCCATCATAGGTAGTAGAAACATCAAAAAAAAAAGTCCATCTATTTCAAACAGATCCCCTGAATTATAATACAGCTATTTTCCAAATTTTTATCAATATAAACTGCCTTGAATAACCCTGCTTCTAATACAAATTTCCTTCTCTGTAAGACTTCACAGCCAAACTGCATGACACAATATTTTGTGTTTTGTTTGAAAAGAAAATGCCTTGCTTTTTCTTTAAAAGGAGAGAATTATAAGAAAGATGATTCATTAAGTAATTATCTGCTGATGCAAATGGAGAAACTGCTGCTAAGGCGAATAACATTAGCAGCCACTTGCCAGAAGAAGAAAAAATGTTATTTCCTCTGCTTTTGCATTTTAAAATGCTGATGCAGCAGCATGTGTCTGACAGCTTCGAAAGAATGAAATTCAAGAATTAAAAATGTTGTCTGAATGCCCTATTGGTTTGTCCCACTCATCCGACCACAACCAGCCTCCTGCAATTTTTCTTTCCCAAAGCAAATTTTCAAATAGGATTCAGAGAACTCCATTAACTCTAGAATGCTATTTAGAACAGTGCTCCAAGGGCTGTGTCACGGGTGAGAACGGGCGCTCACACAGACTTGAAACTTCATTTTTCTTATTTTGTTTTCCTTCTGCTGCAGCAAAGACATGGATCACTGCTCTCTGTGTGACGGCCCTAGCATGCTCTCTGCCATGTAGTTAACATCATACCCACCCTGGAAAATCACTGGAGCATGCAGCTGGCCCACGGGAGTCAGGCAGGTGGCCTCTTATTAGTGCATTGAGTGGCTTTGCAGTTTTTCTACAGCTTGCTTACTGAAGCATCAGTCTTGCAAATATATCTCATATTTATCCCTTTAATCATTAGGGTAGTTAGCTTCTCTGAAAATGAACGGAATCCACATGAGAGTGTGTAGTACATGTCACCCACCTGAAGAGCTGAGGAGCAGTGGCACACTTATATGAGCACTACCTGTCTTGCTGCATGACATTTATTGCAAATTAGAAACGGAGAGAAGAAAAAGTCCTTTGAAAGAAGAAAGTAAATAGGATGGAAAAAAAAAAAATCCTGTGAGGCTTTTTCTTTTACTCTCCAAGATACGTCGGGTTTTAATTGTATTTAATCTCAATTTAAATGGAAGAAGAGAAAGGTTTTAAAAACAATTGACATTTTATAACACTAGTAGTAGGCATCTCTGCTTGTGGTTGAATAAAAGAGAGGTAGATCTGGCAATATTTTTTATTTTAAAATTGAAAGATGCATACATAGAGGGGAAAATGTTTGTATGTATATGTGCATGATACATGTCTGTCTAAACACACACATGTGCAAAGTTGGTTTCTTGTGGGTTTTTTGTTTGGTTTGTTTTAAATCAGTGTCTTGGAAAGGAGGGTCAAGTGCCAGTTACTGGTTTGGAAACTAGCTGACACGTGTTAGTTCACTGTAGATAATTTATGGCTAGTTTTGTCTGTAAGAAATTGGTCTTAGAATGAGTTAGAAGAGTCTAAAAATGTGTGAGGAATTGAGCTAACAAGTAAACAAGATGGTCAGTCATGAGTTTGGTGGTCAGACTTACTGTTTGACCTTTTCTTTTAAGCACTGAATATTTAATCTAGGTGTCCAAAAGAGGTTTTAAATTGGTTATGACATTAAAGTCTTAATTTTAGTACTAAGCTGACATATGGCTGTGCTAAGAGCCTATGAAGGCTGAGTATTTATTATTATCAGTACACTACTAACTAGAACAAACGGTATTTCTTTAAATACAGATATGAATACATTTGATTATAAAGGGAAAGTACAAAATCTGCAAAGTGTAGACGCTCTGAAAGCTGTTCAGAGTTGATAAAAAATTCGTAAATCATCCCTACTCAGTACTGAAAAGAACATGTATATCTGTATTAGCAGATGTGCCTCTCTTCTCATCCCATTTTGGGATTGAGATTTGGTTACTCATCATCATCACCCTCAATCGTTATTGTATGATTTCTTTGGAGGTGAATCTATGGTTTCCTTCCAGACAAACATGCTTCTGTAGGTGCCTATTTGTGTGAGTGTGGGACCCAAACTCCACACATTTCGGTGCATCCCATCGGGTAAACTGATGCAGCCCGAGATGACCAGAAAGAAATAATGAATTAGGCCTACAAAAAGAAGTAATTAGTCTCATTATTTCAGATCTTCAGTTACTTTTCTAGATACCTCAGCTAAAAATTTACATTCCAAAGCTCTAGCTGGCATGATAACTGGTCGTGTACTAGTGGTTTAATCCATATATATACATACAAACTGAATAGTACCTAAATGTTTTGTCCTTGGCTTTAAAAAAAACGTTTGTCTGGTATTCTCTCTCTCTGTCTTTCTCTCTTTCCTTTTTTTTTTTTTAATTCCCAAGGAGGTTTGTCATCAGCCAACTAACCTAAGCAAACAAAAATAAGCCCTGTGTAGCTTTTCCTGTAACCACTATAAATGACCTGTTTCAATCACTTTTTTTTTTTTCAGTTTTAGAAGAGCCTCAGCTTGAATGATGACAAATCACCTCAGATAATAATAAAAATATATGTATTTCAAACTACTTGGTTCAATGTTGTATTTCCTGGGCTTGAAGCAGATGTTAAACTGAAGTCTGCTCAATGGTGCATAAAGGTCTTAGGCTGCTAGTATGAATAATATCCTCAAGCAGTGACTTGTAACCCTAAGGTATTTTCCAAAACCAGGAAGAAAACCATCCTTGTTCTCATGTCCCAGCAATTTGAATGTTGGTTGTTTGTTACCCCACTCATGCTAAGAATACATCACAAAATAAATATTTACCAGTGTTACACAGGTCATTGTTGGTTTTGGAAATACAATGTAAATGCATAAAACTACAGTACAGAGTAGTGATTATAGCACTCACATTTACCACAAGATTAGAGCATATACAAGGCAGTACAGGCAGCACAGACAAGGTGCAACAGCTTGTTTTTCTGTGAATAAGATCCTTCCCTTTGCACCTTCTGAGGAAATGAACCAAAGACCGTTTGGATTTTAAATTATAGTATGGGGAAAAAAAAACAAACTGTCTTGCATTGAGGCAAATATAAATGTTGCTTTATTGTGTTTCCTGTGCAGGCAGAAGCTCTTTGTTCTTCTCAAACCAGTAAGTGTTCACATTGTCCAAGATTTCTCCTGGTGTGTAGCAAATTGGCATACTATGTGATTCCATCCCTTCTAAATCACAAAGCATCAGAGAAAAAAGAGCAAAATACATACTGCCTTTTGTGGGGTGTGATCATTCAGCTCTATGAGCTGTATAATTGTCCTTTCGGATTTAAGATTTCTCCCTTCAAAAACAAAGCAACTATTATTTTTTTCCTTATTCTTTTTATAAGACTTCTTTTTCACTATTAAATTAATGTAAATAGATGGTTTGATATTAATTCTGTCAATTTGAACATTTCTCTTTCGATCAATTCAGGAAAAATGACAAAAGTGATTACTGATATTGGCTACAAGTGCTTCAGGGTTCTTAAGACTGAAGAGCTAAAACAACCTTTGCTCCAGCTTTTGATTTAAAAGAGAACATTTTGCATCTGAGGGGAAAAAAACAAAAGTGATTATTACTGACCAGTATTCTTCCCACACTCAACCCCTTTAAAACATATGCATGTGTATGGTTTTAAACGTGTATGTTCATGAAAAAGAGAATAAACAGATTGTTACCTTCCCTTTTCCCTTCTTTTGCGCCTCTCTTCCTCAGAAAGGTTTCTGTCTTTTGGGGGGGAAGAGAAGGGATTATTTTTAGGGGCAGGAAGCAAGAAGAATGTTGGAGTGTGTTGACCACCAAAGCAGTCCTGCCACTCCTCTCTGTAGCTGCAGTTTCCAGGTTTACTTGCGTCCCCCTGTAGCCTCCCCAGAACCAAAACCTTGCCCTGCAAACCCAGTACAAATGTTGTCATGTCTAAACAAGATCTAATTACACCTATTAATTCTCTATAACTCCATTTCCTTTATATCTGGTTGAAATATAAAAATGGGAAAGAAGATGAATTAAAGCAACAGTATCTATATTGAGGATAGATATCTATAACATCTATACTTTGGGATCTGTGCTTCAAGGAGGTGGATTGATGGAGAACATCTCCTTAAGATATATTTCCTTTCCCAAAGTCTGCCTGCAAATTCAAAGTCATGTCTTTTCTACAGTGAAATCAAGACAACTGTCATTCCAGACTGTAATGATGCTAGCAGTGAGTATTTTGGGAATAAACACCTTTGCTTGTTGCTTCCCATGCAAGCTGAAATCTCTGGTTTGCCTTGCATGTACACTGTGAGAAGCCACATTGTTCTTAGTAGGCAGTCATGCATCTTGTTGAGTTGAAGGGATGTTATGAGTGGTGAAAAGGAACAGAACAAGCAAGTGCTGATGTTTTTGCACCTTTCATGAAGTTTTCAGTACGTATTTTATATGACAGACAGTCCGCTGATAAGTGCCTGATAGTGGTTTTTTAACTGGTTGTAGGGATGAGGTTTGGATTTTCAGTAGCCAATAACTTCAGCTTTCTTATGCAAACTTTCAAAGGTGTGTAATATGGGCATGGAATTATATGTCTCTGGAAGTAAATGGTTTTTAGTTCAGTACTGATAAACAAAAGTGGAAAGGCAGCTTGAATATCACTATTTTTGTTTCAGAGAGCAAATAACTAAGAAATAGTTACTTAAGTGACCATTAAGCTGTGAAGGGTTGCAGTCTACAACCTAGTTACCGAGATTGTTATTTTCATGCTCTTGGAAGTCAGATTTGATGTTGTTTTGGGGACAGGGTTTTAGAAAGGTGAAACAACACATCAGCCAGAGGCAGTACAAAAACCAGATGAGTAAAAAACTAAACTTTGAAGAATTAATTTGAAGAATAGCTTTACATACTTTCACCTTACCATGTTTTCTGTGACATGTGTTAGCTTGCTCATGACATTTTCACAACCCAACCTCACGTTCTTTCTGTGTGCTCCCTCCATAGAAGTTCTCTAGGGTATAAATGCCTGCAGTTACATCTTGTGTTTGTGAAACAGGACGCACCAAACTCAAGGTAGCTGCCTAACCCAGCCTAGGTAAAGTGAATGAATTTTAATTTTAAAGAAGGTATTTTTTCATTATTTTTAAATCAAAGCCATTACTTTTTTGGTGGCTGTAATTGCTAATAGAAGAGTACAGCTTTCTTTTTAAACTACAGAGATATTTCCTTAACAGTTCTTCCTGTCTTGCAAAAATATAATGAGTTTCAGTAGTTTTCCCCACTCAGCACTGAAAATAAATATTTGAAAAGTACTGGAAGTATCTTTCAAACTGGGGGGTTCTGCTTGTTTGTGCGTTGGGGTTCTTTTTTAATGGAAGAAACTTCCATTTTAATGAAAGAGACTGTGTAAATACACTGGGAAAGCTATTTCAAAGGAATACCAGCAATTAAATTCTACTTAAACTATGCATATAACTCAGACTGATGAACTAGGGAACTGTAGCTCTGGGAGAAGTAGCTTGTGTCTTGTCACAGGTTAGAGGCAGGAGGAAAGACAAATACTTATAATGGCATTGTCAAAAATAATTACACAACTTTCTTGAACCTGATAAGGCCCATATGGCAAGATCCCAACTTTAATAAGCAGAGGAATGTTGCATGGATATTTGAGTGTGTTTCAGCATGTGATTGCTTTGTTAGCTTTTAAAATATATGAAGTGGTAAAAATTTTTGGACGTGTGCAATAACTATAGCCTTTATGTGGTGGTAATCACTGATGTCGCTTATTAAACAGTATCACTTTCCTATCTTTTGTCCCTGATGGTTTCACTTTTGTCTTCTCTGCTGTGTTTTCCACCACTCAAGGCTTTTGGGTGGCCAACTTGCAACTTCAGCCTCTTGGGAGAGAATGCTTCGAGGCTGCAGTTATTTCTCTCAGTGGTGTATTTGATGTATTAAAGTTATTTTTTTTCTCTTCTTTGAAATACAGTGGAGAGGGGATTTAGCATTCATTATTGTGTACATTAGCTCCTTTGTTACCACCAGAGTGGAACAAGCACTAGGCACTGGGATTAATTTATTCATTTATTTTCCTGGTTTGTGCTGTGTTTGAAGAGGTGTTGTGCAATTGCCTGTTGTTCTTGTGTTCTCCTGCTTAGGAACAAGCAGGTTTCTTCCTTTCTTGTTTTTGTGTATTATCTGAGGAGCAGTGCAGTTTCACAGTTCTCTTTTTGGGTGTTCCTCTCCACTGCTGTAGCTGGTAGATAATTGCAGGTCAGGAGGAGAAGTCAGTGGGCATAAACAAAGTAACTGTTCATCTGGCAGTAATGAAGTTTGGAGGGAGAGAAAATGAACTACCATGAAAGCAATTGTTATATCTTAGAAAATAAATAAAACTATCAAGAGACAAACAGATTTTTTTTTTATCTGTTTAAAGTCAGATTTGCTTGCTTGCTGGGTCTTTACCTTTGCATATTATCCTTTGAAATCTGTCTTCTATTTGCCTTCCAGTTGTCACAAACTCCGTGGATGGCATTCAAAAAACCACAGTTTCTCAGGTAGGAATAAAAAAGGCATTTTATCTCTTCTGCCAACACCTTGATATTGTTCTTTTGTCTCTGAAGTAACTCATACGGACTTCAGGAGGAGCTGATTATAATTCTGTCTGAGGCTTTCCAGCTTTTGTTGGCCTATGAGATAAAGGGCACGCTCTGAAATTTGAACTTGCCTCATAATTAATCTGATTAAAGGAAAGGAGTCAATCAAGAGTTCGACAGCAATATAGATAAATGGAATACTCCATCTTACATCTGACGCACAGAACTCTGTGAGAGAATATTCATGCTTCAGGCCATAAACAAGATTTTACCATAAAGTTAGGAACAAATGTGTCACTGCAGAGCTGCTGGTTATTATTTCCACTAAAATATTGGATACTGGCCGTGTTCAGAAATATACATTAGTAGATGTAGCTCTTTGGCTTTTGAGTTCCTACGTTTGCTTCCAAATTAGGATCAGATGTGCCAATTTTTGTACTGTACCCCTGTCTACATCAGCAACCCCTGTTTTAACATTCCAGCTGCTCTGCAGTGTTAAATCTCAGTTGCCTAGGATCCATTGAGAACCATCAGCCCAATCATTTATGAAGTTTACAGTGAACCAAAGTCTGTGTCAAAATATATGTCTCTGTAGCTGTTTTGCTTTACAGGTGTGCCAAAGCAATATAGGGAGGTGAAATAAATCACTACATAAACCATTGTGGTGGTTTCTTCCTTCAGTTTGGAAATGGAGCCATACTCTGGTATGATACCAGCATGTGTACCAACATCACACTGATTTGAGAAGGAGAATAAAAGAGCCCATATCCCAGGGGAACAGAACATATAGCTTGCAGTTTCCACAGTGTCCAGGGACACTAAGTACCAAAAGCTTTACTTCTGCCTTTCTAAGCAGCTGCAATGCTTTTGCCTTCCTAGGCTGATGAATAGCATCATCTTCTGAGACTGTAACTGCTCTATTCATTAAAAACTGCAACAAACTGTATGTGTTTGAAGCTGGTAAGCTTCAAAGTAGATCTGTGTTCAAAGAGCCCTTCTTTAAAACAAAATGCTCCATTTGTTCAAAAATCTCATTCCAAACTCACATACTCCTGTTCTCTGAGGATATAAGACAGCTCCTTAATATCCAAGACTTGTCTGTATGAAAGGACTAAAGTAGCTAATGTTTTCTGATTTGAGATTAATTCAGTGTGTTAACATGTCCTATCCTTTGGTTCCTACAAACGTAGTCAGAAAACATCATCATGAACATAGGATTACAAATCAGAAGTTTAGGACAAAACTATTTTTTGATTAATAATTAGCAAAAAACTCCCAAAGAAACCCAGTCTATAAATTAGGGACCATAGGCTCTTTGCTGCCTAAATAGATGAGGCCTTGAAGAAACATTAGCTAGTCTTGAAGAAGCATTTTGTTTTTTGTGGAAAATCAGTTTGTGATGAAATATTGTGAGAGATAATATTGTACCAAATACGTTCCTTTGCAAGCACAGGTGAAAAGGGGAAAAGTATATTCTGTGGGCACAATTGAAGTTGTACATAATATTCCTTTGTTCTCTGAGCAGTTCTGTAACTGAGAAAATTTTTCTGATCTTCTGAGATATTATTAGAGAAACCTCTGGCTTGCACTTGGAAACCTCATCCACAGACATTATCCAAAACAGACCATGTTGGGTAGCTATGTAACTGCACACTCTAATGGCACATCTTCTCTCATACAATTATTTTGCATCTTTTTTTGTGTTAGATCAGCTCAGCTGCAATGTAGCCTTGAAATAGCTTCCGGGTCATATCTACCCAGCTGAGAGCACAATCAGGCTTGCTTACATCTGACTTTACAACATATTTGTAGGGAATATTGTGACAAAAATTAAGCTCTGACAAATGTGAACTGCTGCTGTCATGTCTGTAAGAAAGGTTTGAGGCTTTTTATATCATTCAAATTTGAAATGATGCTACAGATGATTACAGTATCCAATAATGCCTTTGGGGAAGTAACAGGCTTAGTCCAAGAAAGCCCAAAGGCAAAAGTGTGACAAAACCACTTCAAAACAGCAGCAGCAGCCTTCATTCCCTAACTTTCATCAACAGTACTCCTGCTTTTGGAAATCTTTCTCTTGTAACAAAATATGGCACCAGAGAAAGGATAAGAAAAGGAAAGAGAGGTGCATACATTCCTTTTTGAAAGATACAAAGTAAAATGAACTTTCAAAGAGGAAATTCGTGGTCTGGTTCCTACTTGCTGGCTGATGGGCAGGGGATGTACACATGTAGCACAATTCCTAAGGCTGTCAGGCTGTAGTGGGTCTGGACAGCTGGCAGTGAGGTAGAAGCTGACTGTTCCAGCTCCTCATGGTGTTTGTGTTGCTTCCACTTAATATTTCCATAGCTCATAGTTGTTGTTCCTCGTAAGAATTAGAGAAGTCAACACCTGCTTTACAGTGCAAGAGAACTAGACAGCCTGTGCATTTTATACAAAAGCTGATGTCACAATTTCCCTGGTAATTTCTGGGCACTTTATTTCCCACTGGCAGGTTAAACAGTGGCTAAGAAATAATTAGAAATCAATTTAAGTCGGAACAATATAGTCTCAAGACACACAGAGAGACTAAGTGTGGTATGTGGTTGTCAAATTGCTGTGAAAATAAATCCTAGAAAAGGGTCTTATGTCTGTGTGGTGGGTTGACCTTGGCTGGACACCAGGTGCCCAACCAGAAGCTCTGTCATGCCCCTTCCCAGCCAGACAGGGGAGAGAGTAAGGTGGAAAAAGAACTCGTGGGTTTGGATAAGGCAGTTTATTTAAAGCGAAAACAAAGCTTTTCATCTGCAGACAAAGAAAGAAATGACAAACACCTGAGAAGGTAAAACGGCTGGATACTTTTTTCTCTGTGTATGTTGAAGTGAGATAAATGTATAGTGAGTTCATTTTTTATTATAGATTAAACAGAACCCTTTTAGGAGGCTTCTGAACAGTCTTGAATCGTTAAGGTTTTGTGCTTTGTTTCAAGGTTTGTTTGTTTGTTTCAAAGGCAAGCAGACAATCAAACCTCACACTGGAAATTCCTACAATGTCATTAATCTATATCAAAGACTTCCCACTTCTGAAGAAAAGAGTTTATATTTGGCTAGCACTTTTGAGAACTTATATATTTACCACTGACATGGCTTAACACCTAAAGGTGACTTGGAGCACAGGAGAACCATTTGATACATAGTCTTCCTGAGAATTACTCTTGGGACAAACTTGGTCTTAAGTTTTGATTCATAAGGAGAAAACTAAAGCTTATACCACACAGTGCAAGAAGCAACACAAACTGAGGTATAGCACAGCTCAGCTAAAAGACATTTCAAAATCTGGTTTTGTATTAGAGACTCAAAACCTTCCTTGGTAACCAGAAAGAATTTTTTGCTAAAACAGCTCTTGGCTTTCTCAGAACATTTCACTTGGGTGCTCAAACTGATAAAGGATGGAAGGTAAGTGTTCACAGTTATATGTGCAATGATCTTTCAGGCTGGAAAGAGAGGGAGACTTTGATCCTATATGACTCTTTGCTTGAATCCAATGGGACTGGCCCCATCTGATGGTGGAGAGGAGTCAGGTCTGCAGACCCTAAAAATAAAGACATAGAAAAGCATAAAGACACAGAAATGAATGACAGTGGTTTTCAGCCCACACATGGTGCAACCACTGAGCAGGAAGGACCTGAGCTGAGACAGCTTCATAAAAAAGCATAAAATTAATTAATACAAATATAATTATAAACATAAAATATATTATAAACATAAAATGATTAAACAAAGAGACACCCCCCCGCTGTATATGGGTGTTCATTTATGAACTACCATTCACATTTTTAATACCATATAAGATCAGTAGAATTTTTTTCCTCACCTCTCTCCATGTCTTCTCATTCCTTCCCTTCAGTAAGTTCCTCACCTTTCCTCTCTTTCAGGTGACTTTACAGCGCACACAAAATGAACAACCCCTTGAATAAAACACATGCACATACTTCCCACCAATCTTCCACTTCTGTGATATTTCCACGTGTAAAAGCCACTTTGTGACTACAGGTTTATATTTTAACCCTGCTGCTGCTGTCAAAACTCCTCCATCAATTTAACTCTGCTGAATAAGGTTTTTAATTCTTGCCACCTGTATGATAAGATTTATTAAAATAGTAGAAAATTCCTAAGGTTGCACTTAGTTGTAGTTAATTTGTTAGATTTTGATTTGTTCAACTAAATTTTGCTTTACATGGATTTACACAACATGTAAGCTTAGTGAAGAAATAATCCAAATGGCTCCTTCCAGCAAAAGATATTTTAAATTATTTCTGAAGTAAGAAATAATTTTCAAAGTTAAGAGGAGCAAGGTATTCAATTAATTTCCCCACATGTCCTTAGAACTACTAAAAATTTCCTTCTTTATGTGCTTCAGATATGAACCTTTGTCTGTACTGAATCATTCCCCATACTAACGTGAATGAAGTTATGATTACAATGAAACACATGTGATGTGTTTCAGGAATAGAAAGAGGAGCTGGCAGAAGGTAAACTCAGACCTGCTAAAGGATTTTAAATGGGATGGATCAGTTTAAAATTGTTTCTGAGTATGTTACCACGCAGTTGTCACGCTGACAAAATTACACATAACTTGGTGGGACTCAGTAAAGGTGAAAATGAAGGGCAGAAAGAAAGACAATAGCACAGTAATTCAGTCTCAAAAAACTCTTTTGTGGAACAGTCCAGAACCACATTGCTTGAGAAACCATTCCCATAATTTTTTTCCATGCAAGTTACACTTTTCTTACCACTTCTGCTCCTTCAATTGTTATTGCAACGAATGCTTGAATTAAAAAATCTGATTTCAAGTATCTTTCATGAAGCAGTGCTGGTAATATCATCTGCTTTATGGGGCCCAGTTTAAAACTGATTTTTTATTTTTTATTTTTTTAACTTATAAGTGTCATTTAGAATACGGGTTCACATTACAGCTCTCAACACACTTTGAACCACCCCTAGTGCTTCTCTCACTCCTTGATGAATGGAACCAGGGAGTTAAACAAGCCAGAAATCAATTTTACATGAAAGAAACGAGAAGTACTCTTTACAGGGATTGTCTGCATCGTATCATTTAGGAACAACTCTGGTGAAATGGAAATGGCAGAAATACCAGAGCAAAAGTGGACTTTTTCCATGACAAGAAGCCATTAGATCATTTTATGTTGAACTGCAAAATGTCAAGGCTGGGGTTACTTTCTTTGTTAGTTGTCTTCATTAAACCTGTGGTGAAAAGGATATCTCAGCATTTGAACCAAAGTAAAATAAAAGCTTGTGTCCTGGGGTGGGGGAAACAAACACCACAGTTTTGACAAGCTCCAAAATACAAAGAGGTACTTCTTAAAATATGTTTGAAGAATAGTAGGCACTAGCATGAATGCCAGTAGCAGAACTAATGTTATGTTCATACATCTCTATGTTTATTAGTAAGAACATATGAAAATTAGTAATTGAGCCTCCATTACAAATTGTTTGAAGAAATACTATCCTTTAAATACTATCCTTGAGTACTTGCACCTTTCTGATAATTAAGTTTCCATTAACTGCCCTATATTGGCCTGAAAGCATCATAATTTGTCACAACACTGTATAATAGAAAAACAATTATAGAATCACATAAATTGTTTATCAGCTTAAAAATTGTGTACGTTTTATCTTTTTTACTTTTAACCTGAGCTTTTTGTATTATTGCAATAAGAACAGAATTTACTTCCTGAATATTCTCACAATTATTTCTCCTTTCTAATTTTCTAGCAATAACAAGGCAAAACATATCTAACCTTAAATTGCTCCAGAAAACAGTATATAAAATAGTTTGATAAAGCAAGCTGCAGAAAGGAGATACATATTCTAATAAACCGTTTAGATTATATTCATGATGGAAATGTGTGCTTTCCCAAAATAAATGAGGCTTGGATGCTATCACTTTGTTGTTACAGATATCTTTCATCTATATAAAGATGTATTTTCATTTTTAATTTGCAGTTTGTTATGTACTTCCTACTATCTTTCCCTATTCCTCGTCTTTAGAGTAAAAAAATTCATACAGAAGAAGACATATGACCTGTAATATGGGAACCAAATAAGATTATCCATTCCTTTTTTATTCTTTTAGTGCTTTTCTCCCATTCTAATCAATATAAACCTTAATTCACCTTTTACATCCAGACAGATTATATTGTGGTCAATCTTACAAACTGGGTTTGACTGTTTCATTTGTATTTATCTGCCAGTTCCAGACAGACAAAACTCATTTTCTTTTGTCTAAATGTGAAGAAATAACTGAATATTTCCAACTAGTTCTACACACACACACATGCATAAACGTTTCATTCTGTGGAGGTAGGGTCTCAAAAAAAACCAGCTTATTAGAGCACATCATTGTGTTTACTTATGTTTTCACATGTCTCTCCAACCACAGCAGCATTCCCTGCTGTCCACAAAAATGGAGCCATGTCTTAAAACAGCAGCAGTGGTATTACCAAGACCACTCAGAAACCTGGACAGAAACCAGCTCTTCTCATCCTTTAAATACCTTGGTCCACACACATTTCCCTCGCACAGAAACATAGAAACACCTCCCTCGCTTGACCCACTGACAGGGATTGTTACAGGACTTTATTATTTGTTTAGGATCAATGGCTTTTCTGCCTCAGAAGTCCTTTAGAGCACTCAGTCCCTAACGAGGTAGTAGAGAAAATAACACTTCTGAGGATCTTAATGGTAGGAGGTGCTCACCAGTTTCCCAAAGTGTCAGAATTGGTATATGTCCAAGAGAAAGCAAAGAGACAATTTAGCAGGATTTTGAGATCCTCTCAGTTTCTAATTATGTTAATTAGCCTGGGTTTCAGCCATCTGTTGCATAGAATGTACATGGAATTCTGACTTTTACCTTTAGTAGTAGCCTTTTCTAGTAGTAGATTTTTCTAACACACCAATTATTTTGCTATTTTAGGATAATAACATTCATAACTATTCAGCATTAAGATGTCTGAACAGGAAATTTTCCTCTTTTTTTAGACGCATTTGTTCTGCAAAAAAAAGGAATTATTTGTATATTTATTAATGTTTTATTTTTATGTAGCATAAATACTTATTTAAGAATAATAGTTAGATAATTAGACACCAATTATGTTTTCCACTTATCGGTCAATGTTTGGACTCGATGATCTTAGAGGTCTCTTCCAACCTGAATGACTCTGATTCTGAATCAAAGAATTTTCCAATCTGAATGACTGGAAGAATGATTCTCTAAGAAAAGCCTAAAAATGTTGAATATACTGCACAATGTCTGTATTAAATTAAAAAGGCACAGTCATGTGCTCAGTATACGAATGTTTGTGCTCCTATCAGAGAAAAGTCACTCAGCTGGGAATGACTTCTACATCATGTGTGGTGTGACTCAGACTTTAAAAGCTGTTCTCTCTCAACTGTACCCATAGTAAAATCTATCTGTTGTCTTTTCTTTGGAAGTGCACAGGAAAAGATGGGCACATCCTAAGGACTGTAAATCCCAAGTAACAGTGAAAACTTACTGCGTTACTTAAAATGCAGGTAATAAAATCTCTGTTTGTCTTTTCCTTCCCCCTGGAATCTTCCTGGAGAAATCCAAGATTTTCTCCAATGCCCTGGTGACTGTCCCAGCTTGTTGGTTTGGAGCATTGAGAAAGGTAGAGACATTTTTTAGCAATTCCAGTTACAAATATACAGGCTGTTAAAAAAAATGTCCAGAACCAGGGAATACACTTGCTGAGAAATGCAGCACCATTTATTTGGGGGCTTTCTTTTACCCTTTCCTGAAAAGATACCAAAGACAATTGATTATGAATATTTCTTGTTTTTCCAGAGATATATACATGAATACATATATGTGTATACATGTCTGGGTATTTATATGTGTGTATAATGTAAGTATTTCACTACTCTACTGAATTACTTAAACACCACTAAGGAATGTATTCTTCACTCTGTGAGGCAGGGTAGAAAACCTTCAAGGGAGACTGTCAGCTTGCTGATGATATACAAATAAAATGGAAGACTGAATTCTGCACAGAGAAGCAGTTACAAATGTGGTGAGGTGGTACTTCTGATATATTTTTTGCTTATTACATAAAATGTAACAGAAGGGAAACCGATTTCTAAAAGATCTGACTGCTTACAATTTTGTATTATAGCCAGCAAATGTTGCATAATAGTGATATAGTGACATTTCCTTGCCAGTGTGACTTATTCCATTTGATTTGTAGGAGTTAGAAGCTAAATGGATGTTAATGGAGTCACTGATGACGTTACCTTTTAGGAACTGAGCCAAGATTGCTGGAAGTGTCAGCACCCAAAACTGCATTTCAGCATATTTGTAAGTGTAAGACTCGGTAGAAACCTTGATATTCCTTGCTGTGACCTTAAGTTGTACTTTCCATTGCTGACAATATCAACTGTTACTGTTCCTTTTTTCCCTTCTTGGATGTGTGATTTTTTCTAAGGAACATGCAAGGAAAAACACATTGCAGAAGAGTGACAGGAAGGATGGAAATGTTTGTGCTGTGAGTTACCCAAATGACCTCTCTCTCTCGCCTCTCTCAAATAAACACCTACTTTCAGCTAAGAATGTCTAAGACAGGCAGTGGCTAAAATGTCACTGCTACAGTTTATATCTGCTCTGACCATGCTGTAGGAAAACTGAAGGGTCTGCAATTAACTTGACCAATTTTCTGCATGCAGAAAAGTGAAAGTCCTAAGGAGAGAATCCTGACTCTACAGTGTCACCCACATTTCTGATTTCGACCTAAACTACAGTAACCCAATTTTCCAACAAGCTGAGCACATACCTGTCCCACTTACACCTCCTAAAGTCTCACATGCCTGAAAGCTCTGAAAATGTAGTTGCATCAAAGGTCTGGAAGAAGTAGAAAGAAAATTGTTTGGCTCTACTATCAGGGTTCAAAAAGTTCAGTAATCCAAACACAGTTTGTACCTCAAGCAGACATACTTGAACTAGGCTCAAACAAGCTGATGTAGATGTTAATACGATTCAGTCTGACTTTATAAAGTTGTTTAATCAGCTGGTACAGTAACTTATCTTCCTCCTGTCTCCTTCACTTGCAAAAGTGTTTTGTATATGAGAACATCGAATGCTAGTTCAGGGAAAACCTGCTCTTCGGTGAGGTGCTAAATAGGGATGATGACTGGTACTCCTGAATTGAGGTCTTACAGGAAAGTTCTTGAACCTCAGGTAACTTTATCTAAACTCATATCACTGTAAAAGAAAGAAAAAAATGTATGAAGGTAAGATACACTTTTTGTCTTTTTGTTTTCTCATGGATTACTCTTAACATTGTTGTGCCAATGTAATATTTGTGTTTCCATAAAGAACGAAGAGGAAAATACCATTGTAGCTCCACAGGATATCACAAATTTTTGACTTTTTCAAGTTTATGGTGGTCATTTTTCTCGGTAATCAGGAGAAGAGAAGCCTTTCTATGGTTTCTATGCATTTTTAAATGCTTTTCATGTGCAAATTGTCATCTTGAAGAGATATTTCCTGTTGAAGCACATTTATAATTGCAGAATACTCCTGAACCTTCTTTTTCTTCAGTATTCTATAAGCCAGATGTGACTGGAGCCAAGTAGTGAGGCAGATATTTAAAAAGTGATCCCACTATTAGGAAATGCAATTCCTGTGATCTTTGGCATTTGGAGTCAGTAACATTCTTCAATGGATTAATTTTCAGAACGATCTTTTTAATCAGCTCTATTTAACACTCATTCCACTTAAAAAAAAAATCCAAAACCACAATAACTCTGTGAGCTTAGTAATTATGACAGTGGATTTTTAGTAATATTTTTAAAGTACATATCAAGTAGACAGTGTCATGGATAATTGGTTGCAGAAATCATTATCTAAAGTACTCTTAATGGAACAAATAACAGAGTATGCCCATTGCAGGCTGCTACAGAGCTGGCCTTTATAGTACCACCCACCTTCTGCTCAGCCTCCAGAAGTCAGAAAAATGCAGTGGGTGTTTCTGATTCAGAGATGCAATTTCAGCTGCAATTGCTGAGCTCACCATGGCTCAGAGGGGTGGTTTCATCTCATCCCTGTCCCCCGAGTCACCCTTGTGCCCGCTCTGGCACGCGTCTGCTTTTCATCAAGAGCTGATTTGATTGCCCGAAAGTAAATTAGTAGCTCTTTTTCTTGCAGCTTAGCCACTTTGTTACAGTGTTGGACGTACACAAGGACTGTGTTGTTGCCAAGAAAGCAGGGAGAATATTTGTGAGGGATGGGAAAAGAGAGGATAGAACAAATGAATCAGGTGAAGTGGGCCCTGCTGTTCCGGCTGCACGAAGACACTACATCAGCTCTGCTGTAGTGCATCACTACACCCTGACAGAGGGGCTCTGTGTCCCACTGCTCCAGGTCACTGCTGGTGTAATTGCAGTGTAGGAAATACACGAAGCTGACATAATACTGAAACAACAGTATTGTGTCTTATAAGGCAGAGGTACTGTGAATTAGACTGGCTTTTCCTCCCCATCTGCTTTGTTTGCAGTCTCAAATAGATCGAGTCAATGTCTGTACATCTGTAAAACACACTCATTGGTTTAATATCACATGCTGTTAAGATTGGGTTCATTTCTTAGTAAAGGATCCTCCAAAAAGAAACCACAATTTGAATAATTAACCCATCACAGTATTTGTATTGTTAAAGTTAATTTGACAGTACTTTTCCAGTCCTTAGTCTCTGAAAATAGTGTACTACCGTTTTGAGTAGTGACTCTGTAGGTCTGGTTCTGCTGAGCCCTGGCAAGTGGGCACTGCTTTATTTTAGCAAAAGCCTCTAGATTTTAGGATCTCCTGAACAACTCTGATGGTGGGGATGATGAACCTTCTCCAAACGTGCATGTCCTCAGTTGTAGGGCTGATGCCACTTCAGTTCTTTCACTGTGGTCCTTTCAACTGTAGACCTGTCTTTCCCCATTTCACTCTCTAACTACATACAGGGACATTTCTGGATGGAAAATCTGTGTGAGAAGATGCTTTTTTTTTTTTTCCCTAATATCTGTAGCTACCTTTGTTCTGCAAACATTCTTACAAAAGACCAACTAACACTTATTCAGCAATTATGTGAAAACATCATTGTTACTCTGTACAAGATTCTGCTCAAATTTTGCTAAGTCCAAACTTTACTACGGCAAAACTTTAATTGTCTGCAGAAAGTGTGGGGTTTTTTAACTTCAGCAATCAACTCTGTTTTCAACATCTCCAGTTACTGTTTGGACCTGATTCTCCTCTTTCTGTTGAAACATAGGAATTTAAGGAGGGTTGCTTTTGACTTACAATGGGGCAGCTAGGAAGAGAATCAAAGTGAAATAGTTCAGCAAAATTTAATATTTGTGGCAAAATTGGTCTTTTTTGGTAAGAGATCTTCTTCTGAAGTGTCTGTTATATTTGTGTTTCAGCAGAAAGCTTGAGCTAGAAAATTGTCAAATTGTCTAAGAAAGTTGTGTAGTTTCTGAAGTGCCAAACTCTACAGTATCTTGCCCTTTTTTAAAACCTTCAAGAGAAGTTTTGACACGTGATTAAACTGATGCAGACTTCAGAACACTTGAAGCCTAGGACATAAAGTAACTAAAACTAAAGGTTTGAACAGAGTGATAAGTATCAATGGCTTTTTATTTTCTAGCTTAAAGTAGACCTATCGTAAAATACTTAAGTCCCAGCAGCTTTTCTCAGTGATATTTGGAGTGATTTGGATAAAAGTGGACCGCTTACAACTCTTTACCTGGAATATCAAAATATGCCTCAAAGTTTTTCTTTCTGAAGGTGTGCTGTTTTAACGTTAGCTTTTTCATGGGATTTTGTGTGTCTTGGATTTCTGCTGTCCTGATCAATAACACATTGGGATCAACATACATCTTTGCCAGATTTCTGAGTTTCTGAGATGCAGAAGTATTGGTAGAGGATGCACAGCTCGGTGTACCTTGCACCTGAAATCAGCATTCCATAATCTGCAGTACCTGTTGACCATGAGTTTCTCAGTGGAGCCCATCTGTTGTGATCGACGTTTAAATGGTTTTACACCTCCTGGAGGTTTTGCTCCTTCTGTGTCCCCTGTGGTCATATTGCTGGTTAGATTTGATCATCAGCCTCTTGGAGTGACTTCAGAGGAGGTCACCAAGTTGATTAGAGGGATAGAAGACTCTTCTCCTATGAGAGAACTGGACTTGTTCAGCCCAGAAAAGAGAAGGCTTAGGGGTGACCTGACTGCAGCCTTCCAGTACCTGAAGGGAGCCTACAAGAAAGATGGAGAGGAACTTTTTACAGGGGCATGTGACAGGACAAAGGGGAATGGAATCAGTATGAAAGACAGGAAGTTTAGATGAGATATTAGGAAGAAATTCTTTACTGTGAGGGTGGTGAGGCACTGGAACAGATTGCCCAGAGAAGCTGTGGATGTCCCATCCCTGGAAGTGTTCAAGGCCAGGTTGGATGGAGCTCTGAGCAACCTGGTCAAGTGGAAGGTGTCCCTTCCCATGGCAGGGGGTTGGAACTGAATGATTTTTAAGGTGCCTTCCAATCCAAATCATTCTATGATTCTGTGATTCTGTGATCTGAACTGCATTTCACTCAGTAGAAAGGAGATATGGATAATAAACAAAGAACAGAAAAGGCAAGTGTTTATGTTTTGGGGCTCTTTTATCTGCTCAAATGTAAAGGAACAGCTCTGTGGGAGAAAGAAGTGTGATCACTACCACTAGAGAAAAGACAAGGTCTGAGTTGTTGATGGTCATTGAGAAGGACTAGCGAAGCAAGCAACTAAGTGCTTTAATTTGTTTTGTAAATTATGAACATTTTTATGACTACAGTAGGTGATAACTAGAAAGAAGGAAAGCTCACAACTAACCTATAGTTTTAAAAATATCAGTGAAAAATAATCACCATTCTTTTTGGTTTTTTCCCTGATTTTCATGTGAAAGATTTCATAGCAGTACATTTCACAGCAGGGTAGCTGGAAATAGCTTTACTACCAGGAGAACACTTGTGAGCAGTGAAGCCAGAAGATTATACCACCTCACTCTCTAGCAGTTTATTAGGATTAAATGTTCAGTCTCTTGCTTGAAGGTGATTATGAGGTAAACTGGGGCAGGCTATGATGCATGCAGGCAATTTTCTTTCATCTAATGTCAGTAGTAGTTGTGGTAAACCTTAAAAACATTACCCCAAAATAGGGGTTTTTGTGCAAACACCTCAGAATAAATCTGAACTCAGAAATTCATTTGACTGCTACTTTCAAAAGAACCTGTGCAAAAAAAAAATCAAAAAAATAAAGAGTATTTCTGTATTTGTTATATCTTTCCCTTATCTCGAATGATCCAAAAGATCCAGTTTTTTGTTCTTCGAGACTTAAAAAAATAATTGTCTGTGTGACAGAAATAATTGCACATATTCATGGCTCAAGGAAGTTACTCCTTTTTGACTTTTTGTGCCTGTAGACTGGTAATATCTTCTGAAAGCCAAAACCCTCAGTGTCTCTGACATTTGGTTCCCAGTCACTGGAGCTGTCTTTATTTCTGGTCAAAAAGAGGATGGAACAACTCCAACCTGTGAAGGTTAAGTAATACTATCTCTTCTTTGAATGATACTGTTTTGCATTTCATGGGGAAGCAATCTCCTCTGCTAATCTCCTTCATTTTCCAAAAAAGTCTCCATCCATTATCCTGCTGGGCTAGAATTTAAATCTGCCCTCCTGGACTCAGATCCTGCTGCTGGTTCTCGCCCTCATGCATAATTTTCTCCAAGAATGGGATTAGCTGTGCTTTCAGGTCTTTGAGAAACTCAGTACCACAGACAAGCAGCTGTAGTGCACGGTACCAGATGTGCTGCTTTGACAACAGTTGCAAAAACTTTGTGATTATTTCTTAACTCTCCATTCTTTACTGATAAATGGACCTGAATATGTATTCCTTGACACATTCATCATCATGCCTGAGCACCATGTATAAATCAACCTTGTTGTCAGACAGAAGCTGTTCTGGAGGTAGCAGCTGTGGCCTTTAGCTACCTCTGCATTTAGATGTGCATGTGGCAGTTTACCTAAACTTCCTCTTGAGTTAAAGGGTTCTGGATGAAGCTGTTCATTCACTCCTAACACATCTTTCTCCCAAGGGGTTAGTCAGCATCGGGGCTGCCATGAAATTTGGGGTCTTTTAATCCTAGGTGGGTAAATATAGAGACAGACAGCCATCCTACAGTTTGCAGCAGGACAGCAGTGGCTTCTGAGGCAGCTGCAGAGTATGTTAAGGTTGTTGAAGTTGTTAGAAATGCTTCCATTGACTTATTGGGAATGCAGTCTGAGAAAGTTTTGCACAGGATGCCAAATTACTTTTTTAAGGATACAGGAAAACCTCAGGACACACAAAAAAATTCCAGAGGGTGTGTTTAGCTATTTGCTACGTTTGAATGCAATGTTCCATAACCTGTTACAGAGGGCAGACAAATTATGAAGTTCTTAGTCTGGAACACTTATTTCTTGAAGGAGGCAGCACAAGCTGAGAGGAGGAAGAAATCACTCATTTTTATATTTGCACCGTGTCTTCCAAGCCTGATTATGAAACACCTAATCGCAGTTTGAAATCAATTTGACCCGGACTGGAGAGAAACAAAGCGAACTCGTGATACTCGGCAGTGACAGCAGAGGGCACCAGTGTCCCGCGTTGGAGGAAAAACTAACTTTTTCCGAACGTAAATTGCACAATAAATCCTTGTTTACTCTTACCATTCTAATACAACAAAGCCAGAGCAATATGTCAATTTTAACAGATTTTTAAGGCTGACTCTGTTGGGTGTTTCAGATATGTGCTTGTGATGGAAATGCGGTTTTCACCATCTGATGCCAGAGAGAAACAAGAAAAAATGTCTGAACTGTTGTTTAGCAAAACTTACTGCTCACACACTGGCTAAATATAATCTAATTGTAAAAGCTTGTTGCTTGGGAATTTTTTAGCCTTACAGCTCCCAAGAAAAATATTTATTCCTCATATAAAATATTCTGTGCTCTATATATTAGTAATCTAAAAGTTTTAAGGAACCAGTCAGTTGTGATTTATGTCACAGTAATTTTCATACGAAGTAACAGAAACAGAAAAAATCTGGCTACTGAAATCTATGTATAAGTTACTGGCATCTCCAAAAACCTGCAGGTGACATGGTTACAAAAACTAAGAACCACACAGGCTCTTCATTGCATTTATTTTGTCTTAAGATGCCTGTATGAATAGGTAGCCCCTACCATCAGTTTTTCAGCTTCCTGTAGGGACCTTGTGCCTCTAAGACACTCAACTTTTTTCAGGTACAAGGGCTAAGAGGGATGAGCTATACAAGCCATGTATGCATATGAATATTTTTAATCATGCCATGTAGATATTGTATGCTTTTATGATATTAAATACTACTTACAGATATATATTTTTTACATACTTAAAAAAAAATTGTGTTATGTTTACCTGGATGATGGTTCTAACGGGATGACAATAGGGATGAAAATTCTTTGCAAATAGCACTGATGTAGGTTACTGTTTAGACATGTTTAGAGTAGAGAATACTGAAATCAGCAGCTATTGCAAGGCCAGTGATTGAAAGAGGGATAAGGAAACCCATTGGTTATTCCTCTGGCTTAATATTATGTTTATTATTACATTTTCATATTTGTTTATTGAAAATAGCCATGTGAAGATAATGAGCTGAAGACCATCTTCATTTCTTAGCACTCTCAAGTATTTAGTCCCCAAGGATTTTGAAGCTGGTGTATAAATTTGTAATAAAATAACCTTTTAATTGGTAAGCATAGAAAATATTACTTTTATAAATGTTTGATGAACAGAGATGTTTTATCTATTCATTAGACTCCAGAGTAATATACGTTCATTAGCAGAAGATGAATAACAGCATTTAATATTCTTTGTTTACAACTGAAGGTCACATGGAAGACTATATTAATATGTATGTTGTAACCTTCACATTTTGTCAGTTTTAACAAGAATGGAGTTGTTTCCATTTATATGGTCAGATCTGTCTTTGATTTCCAGCTTTAATTAACACAATTACATTCACTCTGTGTGACAAGTAAAATGCACTGTGATTGACAAGACTGGTTTCTATACTTACAGTTTTTGGTCAGAAAAGGGGTAAAAGA
Organism: Chiroxiphia lanceolata; assembly: GCF_009829145.1. Taxonomy (NCBI): domain Eukaryota; kingdom Metazoa; phylum Chordata; class Aves; order Passeriformes; family Pipridae; genus Chiroxiphia; species Chiroxiphia lanceolata. Next base: position 117,592,185 of record NC_045638.1, read on the forward strand.
TCCTTTTTAAGAAGAAATGTGGTTTTTTTTTTTTTCACGTGCTCAGAATGCAATCGTGAATTACTATTGGGTATACAAATTACTATTATCAGAAATAATTAGAAATAGGTATCAGAAATTACATCAGGTTGTTTTTATTTTCAGATATGTATCTTAATAAGAAATAACAGTCATAGAAAGAGAAGGGTGCAGTGGGTCTCTTGCACTGCATGTCTCAGGAGCCGTGGACACTCTCCAAGCTCACGAGGCACAACTCTGTTTAAAATTGTATGACTGGTAAGTGTGTTACACTTACAGCTTTCAGGCATGATTTCACAGAACAGACAGTAGGGAGGAACAAAGAAACAGTGGGCTGAGAAGAAGTGGTGCTTAGAGCTCATCAAAAGCTAATTTCGTCAGATTGGCTTTTGAATGGAACTGTGATTTCTAGAAAATCATAATTTTCTTGAAAAATTTATTCTGTAGTTTATCTTGGGAACTGGGGTTTAGTCATACTACAGCCTAGAACAGAACCATGGAATCACTGAGTTCATTAAAAAAAGTTCTCTCTTTTTCTTACTGATTTTAAGATGAAAAGAAAGTCAAAATATCAGAGTTTTAATTTAAATGTCTTATCAAAAACAAGTAGAGAAAAACTGTTCCAATAAGATGTTTAATTTTGTGGAAGGCAAAGCTGTGGCCTAGCTGCTGCAGGTAATATATTTTGTTAATAATATAAAGATCTCACCAATGTCGTGTTCTGCTTTTTTAGTAGTTAGGCTGTGATGTTCTTTTCCTTGTTTCCATAAAATATAGTCTAAAGAGAATTCCTGTAGCATAAATGGGTCACACTACATAGTGCATTTAAAGGATGTGTCCCCTGCAAAAAAAAAAAAAAAAAAAAAAAAAAAATAGAGAGAGTTACTTTAGTATGAGAGGACACGACCTCAGTTATGCCACAGGAGGTTTAGATTGGATATTAGGAAAAATGTTTCCACTGGAAGGGTGGTCAGGCATTGGAACAGGCTGCCCAGGGAAGTGGGGGAGTCACCATCCCTGGAGACATTTAAAAGATGTGTGGATGTGCTGCTTAGGGACATGGTTTAGTGGTGGGCTTGGCAGTGCTGGGTTAGCAGTTGGACTCAATGGCCTTAAAGGTCTTTTCCAACCTAAATAATTCTGTGATTATTTAGTTGTCACACATAATCTGTAAATGTAAGCCTCTCCTTTCCCACTCCTCTGCTCCATCCTTTTTATTCAAAAGCAGAGCTGAAAAAACACCTCAAATCTTCATCGTAATGTTAAACTACTTGATTTTTCCCCCTCATTTTAATATTGCATTCTAAATGCAAACACTGAACATTGACTTCTTTGCACTGCTGTAGCCCATACTCAAGTTACAACAATAAGGTATTACCCACAGAGAAAATAACAGCAATAAAGCCTGTAATCATCGTGCTTCTGCCATCAATATTTCTGTAGTAAGACCTGAACTATGCCTTATCCTCGTGCATTTGATTTATATTTCATTGTCTACTTTTGTCTGTGCAGAAGCACTTTCTTCTTGTTTGCATAAACATATACATTGCATAAATAGGATTGGCTATGGAGTCAGCTTAAAGGAGCCAAGCACGAGTTACACATATTCAAAGCAAGGAATAAATAGATAAGGGGTATTATATCTCTTTTAAGGGAAGTTTGTCGAAATGTTTGCTGAAAAACTTGAGTTTGTAGATTAGTGCTGCTAGTGAAGGTCACCATGAGAAATGGTACTCAAGATGCTGAGACAGAAATGTCACCACATTAGGAAAAATGTGCCTCTTTTTTGGGAGTCGTGCTGCTACACTTATTAATCTCTTCTTCTCTATTCTGAGGTAGTTGTATGTCCTCCCCTGTGGAGAGGAACCAACCCTCTGCTCCAGCACTGTGATCTCCTCCACTTGGGTTTGATACCTGTCCAAGAAACACCAGTGCTTGTTGACATCTCTGCCCCCCTCCAAAAGGAACAGTGAAAGCACTGATCAAACCACCTCTCTCCCTTCCTTCCAACACCACAATGTTGTTTTGTGGCTGTTGTCCAAATATGTTTTCATTCTGTTTAAGAAAAGTCTTTCTACAGAATTATGAGCTCTTGTAAACCTTTCCCTCTGGTGACACAGATAATATGAGAGGTCTTTAATAAAGCTGCTTTATGGGAGCTGTGCTTGATTGAGATGAAGATGGCAGATGACAACAACCATGTCCAATGAGCATGTCCATGTGTCCTAAGTGTGGGAAAGTTCAGGAGAGGGATACAAGATCATAGAATCACAGAATGATTTGGGTTGGAAGGGACCATAAAGATCATCTTGTTCCAACACCCCTGCTATGGACAGGGACACCTTCCACTAGACCAGGTTGCTCAGAGCTCCATCCAGCCTGGCCTTGAACACTTTCAGGAATGAGGCATCAGCATCTTCTCTAGGAAACCTGTTTCAGTGTCTCATCACCCTCACAATAAAGACTTTTTCCTATTATATAATCTAAACCTACGCTTAAGGGATTAAAAGAAAAAGAAAAAAAAAAAGGAAGCTATTTACAATTATATACAACAGGAACTTCACCCTAAAGATTTTTAATCAGAAGCAGTGCCAGTGTGTGCAAAACCTCAACCACCATTCCAGATCATTCAGGAGACAAATCTGATTTTTTTTTTCTCCTCCTCATGACAGACATGTACAGTCTCCCTAAGTATGATATAGGCCAGTTACTTAAGTTGCTCACTGAAGAAATGTTTCATTTTTTACAATAGAGATTAATGTCAGATTGGGGATATTGGCTCAGCTTTGAGATACTGTTAGTGTGTTGGGAAGAATATACACATAAGTCCTATTTTCAACTGTTACCAAATTTTCACAGCTCTCATGTGTCTCCATAATGTAGAGAGGATACATGAAAAAGTAAATGATTTCTGGCCAGGACTTTTGGCTGACCTTCATGGAGAAACAGAAAGTGCACCTCTTTTAAGTACAGCAGAGGCAGTTTTTTAAAGGGTGTTCTTTTTACAGAGAACTGTGCATTTTGGTATCAATTTCTGCCCATAAAGGCAAGTAATTATTCAGCAACATCAGCACAGAATCTAGTTTTCATTTACTAGGCCTGGCTACTCTCTTTTCTTCTATGGCCCACTTTCTAAATGGGACTGGGACAAGGAAAGGTGGTAATGGAGAAGCTGTGTAGTGGCTTTAATAATATTTCAGTAAGCCAGTGGATGAACAAGCCAAGAAAGCACAGTAAATGCCGAGTTTCTATGATTTAAAGGAATAAAAGACACATTAGGACATCATTAGAACACTACATAAATACATGATGCCTTCACATTTTGGCCATTCCAGACCACAAGGAAAGAAAAAGTACCACAAAGCTTTTGGTATTTGCACAATAGCAGTATTGCAACATACTGCTATTTTAGATCTTTTCAGGAATGACCATTCTTGAAAATGTATAAAATTAAACAACTTTTGAAGGCGTATCAGTCAAAAATGAAAAAGAACAACAGACTGAAAAAAAAATTAACCAACTTTTAATTTCATACACTTTTTAATTTAAAAGCGTATGACAAGATCCATTAAAAATCGTCTCTGAGAAAAGAAAAAGGCTTTAAAAAATTAAAGGGTATAAAAATTATCCCTGTGTGAAATGTCATATTTCTGTTAAAAGTTGTCTGAAGTCTTTTAAGATGCATAAGAATATTCAATAATTATGCGTAAGGCAATTTATCAAAGTCATTTGCTTTGCTGGAATGCAGGTTTTAATATGCAAATGTAGAATAAAATCACTACTACAGCTGCATATAAATGCATATAGCTCACTTCCCTCGAGTTAATTCCTATATTGCCAATAGAGAAACAAGGGTGCTTTTTATTTAATTCAGTTCATTTCATTATAGATATTATTCAGCTATACATTCTAAAATGACAGTTTGATTTGGTTTCACTTGAATATTTAGAAGTTTTTTGAACTGTAAAGGTATAGTATGTACCAGAACAACGCTTGAACTTCGTGTTAATATTCAATATTATGCTCACAAATTGAATTAGTCAAGGAGCTGCAACTCCCATAGTAAAGCTCCTTGATATAAAATGTAAAGCTTAGTCCAGATTTTATGCCATCAAGCAGCTGTACTGTGACTTTGTTTGCCAGTTTGTCTATTTACAACATGTACTTTAAGATGACATGTCAGAGGCAATTCTGCTGGAGCAGTTTTAGTAGGAGAAACTGCTGAATCTCTTTTGAAATTATAAAAGCCATGATTACTGGAAAAATGTATTGAGAGCCTGAAATTTGGTGTTGAAGAGGACCTTTTTGCTTCTGAGCTAAACCCCAGTAAAAAGAAATATTTACTTTGAGTCAGATGGACTTAGATTCAGTCTTCAAAATAGTGAATAGTCATTCAAAATGCTGCCTTGGAATAAGACTGTTGAAGACCACAGAATAGGGGCTGGGCTCCTATTAATTCTAGAGAGCAGCCTGTTTCTGATGAAATTCCCCTACAAGTTTAATTCAGTGCAGGTTGTGCTTCCAGAAACACTTCAGCAGTGATGGTGTCTCGCAGTCACAGAAGTGTGCTTATTTTTCTATTCACAGGAAAGTGAAAAAAAGCAAACAAACAAAACAACCAACTTCGGGGCAATTAATCAATGAGGGAAAAGCCCATATGTAAGGCATGTTTATTAAGTGAAAGGAAGAAGGTGATAAAATTGAGTTAGTTGATTTTTTATCTGTTTTCCATTGCTTCAGGGTTTTTTTTTTGGGGGGGGGGAAGAGAGGTAGACAAGAGAAGAGCATCATTCAAATGTTTCCAGGGGAAAGACTGGAAATATAGATGGGAGAAATAATGCAATTAGATTTCTGAAATTACCAGCTTGATTAATCTCTTGAAGAGTATATTTTCATGGTCAGTAGCACAACTTTCTGGTTTCTGTTTGTATTAAGAAGCAGAGGCAACAGCTTATGGAGAGAGCAAAACAGAGAATGTTCATCAAAATAATTTCCTGCTGGGAAATGAGGTTTGATAATCAATACCCCACAAAAGTAAAAAGCATTATTTCTTTATTGGAAGCAGACTTTCTTAAAGTTCTCTTAATCTTTTCTATCAGTTCTTCCACTCTCTTGTTTTGCTTCTTTTGTTTCAGTGTCTTTTTTCCTTCTTTCTTATATTCATATTTTTCCATTCCTGTAAAAAAAAATCAATTTCTGTGGTAATTTAATCATTCGATATGCACATCCAGTGGATAGACAATATTTATACACTACACACTGGATCCTCTGTAACATTAAACACAGTTGGTTTGCCTTAAACATCCACAAACATCATCTTTATTTGAGCAAAATGTGTCTCTGTGAGCCTTGTGCTAAGCATGATAGAAACACATTAAAAAGGAGAATATGCTTCTTTTCTTGCCATATATTTCAGTTCTGAGCTGTAAATGAAATGAAGTCAGTGAGAGGACACTAGCAAGTAGATAAAACATTCTTGTTTGTGTAATTACATATGTATATATGAATGTGTGAAATTTAGCTTCTGAGGCTAAAATGTCACTCTTGGAACTGCAGCCTACTACAGCCTCAAAAAGCTGTAATCAAGTTCCAGAAGACATAGTTCTTTCCCCAGCCTATCATTGACAAGACCTCTTTCTGCTTTACCCAGACACACATGCATAAACCCTAAACCTAATACCAAAGACAACAAAATCTGCTGCTTTGAAATATGCCTGTGTCACAGGTGCTGGCCACCACACAGATTTTAATTAGCTGCCTCAAATCTTTGTATCTCACCTTTCTGTAACAGCAACACATATCTCTCATCACTTAACTCAATAGGATCTAAAAATAATCCCTTAAGGAAATAAAATTAAATGAGTTTGATGAATCATTGTGACAATTACTTCCTGCCCTTAACACTTAGGGTGATGATGACTTTAGACTTAGGATTTGTGATACTGAGTCTATATGTGTTTGGAGACAAGTTGTTAAGGTGATATAATTAATCCACCTCCTAGTCACCGCTTAAATACTTTAGAAATCAAATTTTAAAGGAAGGAGGTTTCTGTTATGTGGCAGTTACTGCATTTCTCACAGCAAATGAGGGTGTGAAAGGGGACAACGCACAGCACATTTCCCAAGCAAGGTTTTGGATGAAGATGTCCAGATGAGTCAACTTCAGTTGCCCCACTTTCTGACAGCAGTTCTCTGAGGTTTACAGCCACTTCTAAAAGGCTCAAGCCCCTTCCAACAGCTGTGGAGAAACACTTAAATCTCACAGTCTCCTGCCACCCTCCTCAAAAATCTCTTTTTCACCTTTACAGGTTCTAGTCAGAGACCCTTCCAGCACTCCCGTCCTCCACTCCGAGGCTTGACCAAAGTCTGGTTCTAATCAAGACAAACTTCCTGGGGTAAATTGCTTTCAAACTCTCTCCTCCAAATCTCTTCCCACCTAGAACCTTCAGCTCTCATGTCAGAGCTAAGCCATCCACTTATTGCTGAGCTCAAAGTCGTCTGTTGTCTGGTGCCAGAACCCAATACTGAACTAGCTGCCAAGATCTACGTGATCCTCACAGCGGCCACAGACAGTGGAGTTCACCATCCTCCCTGAGAACCATCCATGTTTCTAGTTCTTGGGTATAACCTTTGATTGCAAAGGAAAAAAGGAAAGAAAAAAAAAAAGAAAAGTGAGAAAAAAAATCTGACTGGGGTAAAAATAAAAAGAAGCAAAGGTTGGGCCATGGAACATCTGTGTTCTGCTACATGTATCAATCCAAATTGGCACTACATCTATTACATGCATGATAACTGATTTCCAGGTTTTCCTTAAGATCTTTAGATGCACAGCCACATGCCAGAGATTTCTAGTTGTGTAGCCCTCACATCACTTCACCTGTATGTCTGAAAACTATTAGTATTTTAAAATAAATAATCAGAAGCTTACATTTTAATTTATAGGGAGGTCCTGCTCTGTATTTAGTTGAATATTTTGATTTGGCTTGGAGATTCAAGTACACTCCTTCAATTGTTCTCTAATTCACAAGGCAAGAAAGGCTGATTAATGGGAATAGGTGATTGGGTTAGTTTGCACTGTTGGTTAGGTTTGAAGCACTGAGTACCAGTAATTCTGCAATAACCTTAATTTTTATGCTGTTTAGGTCATGGAAAAAAATACTGGTTATTTTGTGCAGGCATCAAAACAGTGTGAGAAACCTTCTTGTTAATTTTTTGGGGTTTTTTTTTTCAGTAATATTCAAATTTTTAATCATAGTTAGAGTGTAACTTTTACAAACAAGTAACTAACTTGTCAGATGTTTATCTGCTTAAATCAGTATGTAAAGACTTAGCAGAGCATTAAGAAGAAAATAAAAAAACCCAAGCAAATAATGAGGTAGCTGTAAAGCATGCAGGATAGCATTCATGAACCTTCAGCTAGTACCAGTCATAACTGAAAAGAGCAATTCTGGATTTTTATTTCTATTTATTTATTTCTGGCCTAGTTTTAATGTGCATACACTTTACCCTATGGCCACTCAGACACGTTGCTGAAACAAGAAAGGAGGGATAGAAAGGTCATAAGAGCAAGTGGCAGCAGCTGAGAGATGTCAGGGACTGCTTCTCTTGGGTTTCAGTCCTCTTGTATAAGGGAAAGGAAACTAGCTTTAGTAGAGTGCTGTTAGTAGGAAAAAGTCCCCTCAGAACTGTGCACTTTATATAAATTTTAAAATACTTCTATTTCGCTAAACTAAGTCACTGAATCAATTACAGAGCTACTGAACTCTTCATGCCTTATTTTAAATATCCATTATTTTAAAAGTCCTCAGTCTGCAAACTGGTATAAATAGGTATAAAAGCTTTCCATCAATTTTTCTTTTCCCTTGTGTATGGAATAGGAAGAATATATCATTTGTGGGGAACCTAGACAATTTCAAGGCCTCAACATTTCAACATTTATTCATTGATTGAAACCTCTTACTAAATACTTAGTGAGGTCTTTATTTATAAAATACAGTTCCATTTTATGCAGTTTGGTGTTAGCAACGCTTCAGTCCTTTTTTGCTTGTTTGTTTGGGGGTTTTTTTTGTTGCAATTCATGTCTAAGCTGTAAAAACTGAAGATATAATCAGGTCAGCATCTACATTACCTTTGCAGCCTTCTGTTATATATCCATACAAATCAGCAAATAGAAGTTAATCCTACAGCTGTATTGGGAATTAATGAACGTAGCTATTTAGACACACGTTAAATAAATCCCTACTGAAAAGTGAGATCTAAAAAAAGAGTAGTCATTAAATGCAGATCTGACATGGAGCATTACTGGAGTTTCTACCTCTTATGGGCAACAAGAATATTCAAAACAGTTACTCCAATGCTTAATTCCCTTCAGCAAGGAGAGCTCAAAATAGGCAAAAGAAAGCAGGTAAGAATATCTGTGTGTCTACATCCACACATAAAAGTTCAAACTGTGTATACGTAACAGAGGAATTTAAGTTAAAATCTATGGTTAGTTAATTAATTTAGAAAAAGCTTGAAGCTCTTTCAATGTAGAAATGCATAAGTTAAGAATTCGCCAGCATTATTTCTTCCATCATGTAACCTAAATAGTTTATTTAAGCTGTGATAAATTAAAGCTATATTTGATTTTGAATTTTGACTACGTGTTACTCTTGCAACAAATGAATAATTTCTCAATTAATTTTTAATAAAACAGATATTAATATTTTGTGATTATGGTTTCTTAGTAATAAATTTAATCTTAAAAGGTAATTTACCATTTTAGATTTCCTTTACTGGAATATGCTTGACAGTTTGAATTGTCTACAAGTCACATGAAAAGTTGTACAATTGGTTAAAATCATTGGTGTTTTCATATTTCTGATTTTTTTAAATGTAATTTCCTTTTCTTAATTTTTATATTACAAAGATTTGTTACAAAGATAATGAAGCAGAACATCCAATACACTTTCTTGAATTCACACTATTTATTTTTATTGAATTTTAAGTTGGTAATTGTGTTTTTACAGAAAGGAATATGAAAAGTAAGCCTTATCCATTCTTCTGTAGAATATACTGGAAGAACAAACACTGGAATATGGATTTTGTGAAACAGGATACACTAAAACAGAAACATACCATGTTCTGGGGTATAATTCAGAAAATTTTGCATGTCAAAAAAAAAAAGGTTAATTTTTATTTTCACTTCACTTAGTTCCAGAAGTACAAGGAACTGCAGCCTAAATTTTATGGTCTTCACCTGCAATTCTCTCCCTTAAAGTATATTCATTCATTGCTGATGCTGTCAAAGTACATTCAGTTTTCATGCCTTGTAAAAACTGCTTCGAGAAGAAGCTGAAGGAGATGTTTCAAATTTTGAGCAGAAGCTTCATGGAATAAAGGCACAGTAATGTCCCATTCCACCATGGAGGCACATTTTGACATTTCTTACATAAAAAAAAACAATAATAAAGTAAAATTTTGATTTGCTGCTGCATTGAAGTAGTTTGCAAGGCCTTGAGCTGCCTTTTATTTCTGTGTTATTTGTTAAAGACCCTAAAGTCTCATTTAGAACTGCTGTCTGTTATCTGTGTAAATCTGACTTGTTTCTATAGCCTATATATCTGCACAATCCAGCTTTGATTTTTTTTTTTTTTTATTTTATTTTAGTAGGACAACAGATTCAACGGCTCTCATAGTTCAGGTTTTAAATTAGTCTAATTAAACATAAAGGAGGAAAATAGAATTTTCTTGTTATATGGCAGTTAATATCTTCTTGTCTGGTAAACTATTATCTTGTTTTCCCTAAACAAAAAAAAATGTCTCTGCTGTCTGCAGTACATGTGACCTATCACCAAAAGCATAAGCAGAGCACACACCTTTTGTGCCTCCTTGAGGGAGATGCTCCAAGGATCTCTCATTTGGTGGTGAGCTCCATTAAAATACTGCTAATTATTGCTGACCTAGTCTGTGACACTGTGAATTCAATCACACACTTTCGAGCTTAAACTGAGCAACAAGCCAGTCCCTTGCTATATCATTATACATCTCTTACCCTCCTCTTTGGGACACTGGGGGAGAAGATTAAAGCCATAACATATTTGGAAGGCATTGTGTGTGACCTCTGAACCTTGCAGTTAATCTCTCGTGTCTGAGGAGCAAGGAAAAACCTCCCATAACTGGTATTTTTTCAGCTGATTTCATCTGTGCTAACAAACTATACAATATTCTCTGCTCTTTGACTCCAAAGAAGAAAGGTCTATGAGGAAAAAGAGAAAGATAAGACAGTGTTATAAAACTAATTGGTCAAATAATTGTGATTTTCGCTGCCCAGGCAAGCAGTGGATATCATCAGCAGTAAATGCTGTTAATCATTAATTTTCTTTGTCACAAGAGTATCTATTGAATTTTTCATTGGTCTTTCCACAGCTATAGTGCAAACAATACAAAACACTCTTGGGTTTTTACCCTCTGGTTTTAAAAGAGATCTACTACTTAGATAATTTGTGTTATTAGGGCAAGTCTTGGAATTTTTCTTCTCTTGAGGAAAAAAGCCACTGCTCTTTAGCAATCCAGAGATTTAGCAATCCTTGGAGACTGATGAGAAGATTATTCCTTATCAGTTTAGCAGTTTTTCAAATGCTTGTAGCAGGGATTGGGGTTTTGAAAAAGTTACCATTCAATTCTAATCTTCTTCTGTCTTTATGCTATTGCAAAACAACCTGTGATAGCAATGATTATTAACCCATGCATGGAAATAAAAAGCTTATTTTGTTCTTCATTAAAGAGATTTTGAGACCATGTGACCCTTGGCTGATGTTTGGTAGCACCCCTTCTGATCTCACTGATTATTTTCAGTAGGGACACTCGATGACAGAAGTCAACAGAAGGTTCAAAACCTGGATTTCATAACTCTGATATTTTAGTAGAAGGAAAAAACAGCTTCATATGGTTAGACTTCCCCTAGACACATTATACTGTAACATGAATGATCTCACTCCAACTCGCTGATAAAATTGATAATCTTAAGCCCTAAACACATAATGGATTTTTTAACAATTAGTTTTAAAAGTTTTTGATGTTTAGGAAGTGTTTGCTTGCCCAGCTGCACTATGTTTTTGTCTTCATGTGTACACCTTGACGTATTCAATCCAAACTTCCAATGACCTACAAACACAAAAAGCACTCCCATATGTAAAATTTATATTTATAGTAATTTATAGTGAATATATACTAGCATGCATTTATTTACGAAATGAAGTTTCATAATATCTTTGAGCTAGGTAGTGTATGTCTTTGACAGAGAAAGAAAGTGAAGCACGTATCATTAAGAAAATAATTTTTTCAAAACTTGCAACACATTTTTCTTGCCTCCAGTTTGGGTGTCCAACATAAGATGTGTTAGCCTTGATTTTTGGAATTATCAGGTACATGTGACTTTTCTCGACTTTACATATAAAAAGACTGCTCTCAAAAATCTTTGGAAGTCATCATGAGGAAGACAGTTGCAAGAACAGTGACTTTGGACTGTCAGTCCTTGGACTGGACTTTAAATATTCTATCTACAAGAATCTGGAGACTATTTAAGAGTGTGGACTGTTGATGACTACTTAAATAAATGACTCAAATTGTTTCAGATTTTACTTGATCAAGTAAAACACAAAGAGAATTTTTTAAAATCACCTCTTTTGACATGAATGCTTTTGACTATGACATCTTATTAACATATAATTTTTTTTAAACAACTTATATTTTACTTATTACATTTTAACACAACAAAAGCACACAAAATTTGTGCAGTTTACTTTTCTCATTTTGACTGGCTTTGCCCAGGAATTCTTCCTTTCAGTCACCAGGGTCTTAAGGGGACTAATCTCTTCCTGATTTCTCTCTCCTCCTTTACTTCACCAATTCCATGCTGAAGATCTATTGATCTAAAATCTCCTGACTTTATTAAGAAGAGGAATTCATAATTAAGTGCTTATCAAGACTGTGCTTAGTACAGTGCCTAGCAAATTCCAATATTCAAATGTCAATATTTCTGTTCTTTTTGCATGAATAATACAGTATGGCAACCTTCTGAACCTACCACTAATACCACCATGAACATTTATCAAAACTCCCTATAAAATAAAAAAATGAAGCTATCAATTGCATTAAAATAAACTTTTTTCCAGAGATTTCCTCCCCTGCTGTCTCATTCCTCTGCAGCTGTTTGTGTATTTTCCAGCACTGCTCTTGGTTCAAAACAGGGCTTTATTGACTTTATGGTAACAAATTAAATGACTGACCTTCTGTGCTATACAGTTACAAAAAGGAAAATCAATTCTTTTTCACACTTCATGATAAACCTTCACATTCTTTAGGAGATTTTAATGTGACTTTTAAGCTTCTTAAAATATATTTAGGTTTGTGTTAAAATACAGTTAGGTTTGTGTTTGCCTAAGAATATCTCTTTATTTTTTATACTGATTATTTCAGATCCCATTATAGCGTTTCTGTTAAGCAAATATATTAAGGAACATTAAAATGCCCTGTCCCATCTCAAGGTTGTTATTTAACAAAGGGTTCTAATAGTCAAACCTCTGCAGTTCCAGCAAAAGTAGATAAAATGAATGGTCAGCTCTTCCATTTAAGAAATTAATTTTTTTAAAACAATATGAGTTAGACAGAGTACCATCCACATTCTGCTGTTTTGGATTTCTTTACAGCTTGATCAATCATTTGTACTGTCTTTTGATTGATTTATTATTTACTGGCAGCTAAAGTATGTTTTCAGGTCTTCTGCATAGATTTAATCTTGTGATGGAAATCATATGTTTGACACTAATAATCATTGCTCTTTCAAGAACAGCTTTAAGCTTTTCACTTTAAATAGGTTTTCTTATTATTTTAATTTATAATGAATTTAAGTGGTTTTGGCATGAAGACCGACTCAACTGAAATCTATGTGTATAGTAAGTTATTTTCTTGAAGCACAATAAAATATTTTGCATTCAATACATGGGATAAAATACATTAAAAAGTTAAATTATTCTTTTTCTCTCTTACAGATAGACACATCAGTACAAATACGATGAATATAAATATGCATGGTGCTAGAAAATATTCATGAAAATAAAAATCTGATAACGAAGGTAGATTTTCTTCCCAAACCAGATGAAGTTGCAGTTCCTTGACCCCATAAATAACTAATAGATAAACAACTACATTTGAAATTTTCCACATCAGCTGCACAATCTGAAAATAATTACATATTCTCTCCTGGGCTTGGCTAGAATTTGGAAACACCTTATATTAATTTGTTTTCTTTCATGTCATTCCTTTTTCTATAACTCTGGTGTTCTGTAAAATTACTATTCACTTGTTACAGAAAGAGTAAAGGTTTATTTATTTTCCTCTTACTTATTGATAAATAGACTTTTTTTTTTTTTTTTTTAATGCATCTACTTCCTCCATGATGGAGTCTGATCACAGTCCTGTCACTGTGACTGTTCTGTCACAACTTTTTCTGGTTACTTACTCTGTAGCTTGAGAAACTGAAGAAAAGAAGCTTTATCATGGGCAGCTTTTAAAGCATCTCTTAAACCACCTGGTGATTTGAAGACTCTCCAGTCCAAATGAACTATAAATGTGGGGGTTTTTTGCAACTGTGGGACATGAGCTGTATCACCTATTGGTATGGAATTGATTTTTCCTCTCTGTACAACCAATGTAGAGAGGTCAAAGCTGATTTTCTTAGCTGAACAAGAAAAACGTGGTCATTGCTGAACAAGAGGAGGTAGGAAGTGATTTAGTAGCAATGGACACAGATAAAGCCAAGAGCACAGAAAAAGCTGAGTTATCTGAGGCCTTGTTTCCATCAGCCTTCACCAGCGAGGTGTCCCAGGCCCTGTGCTGAGGGATAGGGTTCATGGAACAGGTGACTACCAGTGATGACTGAGGACTGAGACAGGGATTGCTCGTAGAAATGTCACCTCTACCAGTCCATGTCAACTTTCCAAAACAAAGGCACATATTATTCTTTTTTTTTTTTCCTCCATACTCTAAATCAAAACTAATCCCTGAAATGCCAAGTTCCTCTATTTTTTCTTTTCACTTTGCCTCCTCTCCCAACCTCTTTTAATTGTTCTATATATTTATTCTATTTTTTAAGAGGCCATAATACAACAAATACAGGGAGATAAAAGACTCTAAATCACAGCCATGTTTAGACACCCCACTTCAGGCAAAATGGCAAAGTGAGTTAGGGAAGAGGGTGTAAACTAGCAAAAATTAGCTGCTCTGCAAATTTCAGGTGGAAGTGAAGACCTGTAAAATGGAGGTGCCTCTGTGCTGATGCTCCTGTCACCAGCTTGAGGGGATTAAGAGGGATCAGCCTCTTTGCTGCTGGTGCAGAGACAGCTCTGTCTGCACTGTTTGCTGCTGGGGGTAAAAGGGGAGTTTCAGATTCTGCACAGACAGGCTAAAATAATTTTGCTTATTGAAGTTAATTTTTTTTTATGAGTGAACTTTTCTAAGTTACATTCAAATTCTCCTATGTAGTTTTCTCACCGGCTTTGATGGTAATATAATGGTGGGGGGGGTTTATAAGCAGAAAATGGAAAATAACTCAAATGTAATCACTATTTAAAGATCAATCAAGATTTAAACTCTTGGATTGGGATTTCTAACACTTCTTTAATTCATTGTATGTCAAAATATATGTTTGGAAGTATATATATTTGCCTTGTAACTTATAGAGGGGCAATGAATGCTACACTGACAAAATGAAAACTATTATCACAAGATTATGACATTTTCATAGGAAAAATATATTTAAAAAATTCTTTCTTCATGTTCTTATGTCCATGTAAAAGTACTCAAAAAGTACAGGGCTAAATTCACCTAAGATTCCTGTGTCAAGCAGTGGGTACTGCTACCAGGTACTGTAGGTGTTCTGAAGGTCTGAACGGCCTGTTGATATCACAGTCTCTGCTGAGCTGATATATTACAAAGAAACTAAAAACTGTACTTTCATTTTTTGACTTCCTAAAGACCTTCCTCACACAACTCAGCCCTTGCAGTGATTCCTGGTGCACTTTAGTCTACTAGAGGGTTTTGGAGGATCATCCAGTGCTGCAACTGATATTGTAAACTCCACCTAAGTAAGTGAGTTTTTGATTCATTTAACCAAATCTGATAAACACTTTAAGAAAAAAAAATTGTTTCTAACAAAATAACAGTTTAGGTCTTTGATGAACAATTGGAAAGAGGTTTTTAAAAAATTTGGAATTCCCAAACCAGCACTGGTTTATGTTTTTCACAGCATTTGGTTTCTAAGCTGTTGTTTAAAACTGTTTAAAAGCCTCAAATGGTCACTGGGACCCAAAGGGAATTGCAAAAGCCAGTAGTTTCTTCTGACATGAAGGGCAATACTTCCTTTGTTTAGGAAAAATATTACACTTGTGCATGATGTTGTTATTGCTACTTATTTTAAGACAAATGCACACCTGAAATGTGTAGGTTTTAGTATTACTTTTCAGTTAATAAGTGGGCATGTCCCAGTGGTGAGGAGAAAATCAAAGACATTTTCTTCTTTCCAGCAGATGACAATGGAAAGGTTTCTGTCAATATTTTAACAGCCTCAGATAAGGTAATATTGTGTTGGGATTCTTCTAATTTATTAATTAGAAGAATATATTCAATACGCAAACTATGGAAACCAGAATAATTTTTTTCTTTATTCTCTTTCTACCTTATTTTTCCTAAATTACTTGTCTTTTAAATAAATTTCTTAATTAAATGAAAAAAATCAATAAATAATAAGATTCTTCTGTTAAACAGTGCACCAGTTTATGTGAAGTAGTACTGGAAACCACTACTTTCTGTTTCCTCTGGGGGAGTGGTGAAACCTAACAAACCTTGTGTTGCATTTAAAAAATACAGTCACCTTCTGTGGTGCTTTTCTTTTTTTTGTATGGTTATTTTATTTTTTAAGATTAAACCCTTTAAAGAAATATATTTGAAAAAGTCTCTAAACATTCAATACTAGTGAAAAAATGCAAATTTTATGCATGTAGAGTTTACTGAATATTCAACCATACTTTGCTCTAATAAGTACTTTTCTGGTAATACATCAAGGAACATATAAGGCACTTTACAGCTCAGCATGGATTTTCAACCTAATGACTTTCCTCTGGTTATGAGACAGTCTATTTCAAAATGATTTGTTTAGAAATATAGCAATTCCTTGGTTTTAACTCATCTTTTAGTTACTATAGGGGATCAAAGGAGTATGAGATGTTTCAATTAAGCATGTAAGATGAGACTGAATACTCCTCATGCTGTTTCCAGGTCATTCAGATGCATTTACCAGGTAGAGCTTTTCATTCAGGTTATTTTCTCAACATAAATGTAACAACTGCTTTTCCTTGACCAACAACTTGCTTATTGAGTTAGATAATCTTCTGCAGAAATGTGTGTGAAATGAGAGAGGAGGAGTGTGCAGAGCATATCTAACTCCTGACCAAATACAAAATACTGGAGCTCAGTCCAACACCAGTGGAAATCTAAATTTCATCCACTTGAAAAATTCAATTCAATCAATTTCTAGGATCTAAAGCTTCAATGCATAAAGCCCCAAACAGATCTCATCACCTCCTTAAAATGAGTACAGTGATGAAACAGGTGTTTGCTATACCCCCTTTGTGCTCTTCATCTGAACTTCCTTTGGGTGGCACCAGTGGATCTGTCTGTTCTTCTGGCAGCTTGGCAAACTGGGGCTTAGGAGATACCAGATGTGCTGCAGCAGTCCCAAGATGGGATCATAAGAGATTCAGGTTGCAATAAGTGGGAGGTAGGGGAGCAATTCTACATCCATCTATCAATGGAATTTCAAATATGAGATTGCCTAGCAGGTGGGGTGACTGAACCTTGCTTTCTGTTCCTCTATGTTTTTAAAAACTTAGAGTGAGTATTTTGCTTACCGGCAGAGGGAGCAGAGCTACCTTTGATCTAGAAAGGCCATTATAAGAAGGAGATGTTCCACTGAGCCCTGTTTTAGTGTTAATTGAGATTTTTAATGTGTAGCTTAGTTTGACTTATTAATTTCAGCATCCACCAGTGAAGCAATGTCCTTACCCTGACCCGAGCCGAGAGGGAGGGAAGTATTTGCAAACCTCAACCACTTCTGCAGTTAGGAGTCACTCTTGCTACATGCAGAACTCCCTGTGGAGGGGGTCTGAAGAACAGTGTGTTTACTGGATCCTCCTGAGGCTGCCTGCAGGAGGAGACGCTGTTAAGCACTTGGAGTTTTTTTGCTGAAAGTATTAAGTACGTGCAATGACCGTAATCTATCAAATTCTTACATGGAAGTCTAGTCAGAACAGTTGTAATTAATACCCAGTTCCTGTTACATTTAAGAGCAAAGGGGCCAGGACAAAAAGCTCTTGCTACCCGTCGAGTTTCCAGGCTGGCCCACCAAATGCACCAGAGAGCCAAAGGTTGCAGTCTTGCCTGGCTGGGGACAAGGGCTCTTGGCTTTATACAGCTCCAGCTCTCAGTCCCACTGCCCAAATGGGGTCCGGACGAAGATTCCTCCCAGAGCAAAGGGACCAGGACAGAAAGCTCTTGTTGCCCGTGGAGTGCCCACGCTGGCCCACCAAATCCACCAGAGAGCCAAAGGTTGCAGGCTTACTTGGCTTGGGAGAAGGGCTCTTGTCTTTTGGCAGCACCAGCTGCCAGTCCCGCTGCCCAAATAGAATACGGACGCAGATTCCTCCCAGAGCAAAGGTGCCCCCCGCGCAGGCACAGGCTTTGGGATTCCAAGGCAAACCCCGAGAGGCCCAGAGAGCAGCAGCCCCTCAGCCCCGGCACGGCCTCCCCCGGGGTTCCCGGGCCGGGAACCGGGCTACCCAGCCCCTGGTGTGCAGCACAGCACGCGGGGGGAAGACATTTGGGATCCCTCCCTGGCCGCTGCAGA
Organism: Chiroxiphia lanceolata; assembly: GCF_009829145.1. Lineage (NCBI taxonomy): Eukaryota > Metazoa > Chordata > Aves > Passeriformes > Pipridae > Chiroxiphia > Chiroxiphia lanceolata. The sequence goes on from NC_045638.1 coordinate 117,610,144, forward strand.
GCAATGCAGGAATCGGGGCCAAGTCCTGTCCGGCCCCCGGGTACTGCAGACAGTTCAGCCCTAGCAGCAGCAGCAGCAGCAGCAGCAGCAGCAGCAGCGGGCTGTTCTGCCTCTTGCTCCCCTCTCATTTGGAACCGGACGGTGAGGAACAAGCCCCGAGCAGACAGCGCGGGGACTGTCGGCCCCGGACACAATCGGCCCCGAGCAGCAAGGAGCTGAGCAAGGGGTGCGCGGAGTGCAGCGAGCTGGGGCGGGGCTGTGACCAGGGGAGGGTGTGCACAGTCCCCCAAAATCTATACCCAAACCCAGCCGGAAACAACCCCAGAGCCCAGAGCGAAGCGCCGCGGGATCGCGTTGGCCCCGCCCCTCGACCCGCCCGGCCCCGCCCCTCGACCCGCCCAGGCCCGCCCCCCGGCTCGCGCCGGCCCCGCCCCGCTGTCCCCACTCCCAGCTTCGCTCCCCTTATCCCGGGAGAGCTCCCGGCCGGGCCGTGCCCGCGGAGCTCCCACCCGCCCTTCCCCGGCCCCAGCAGCGCTGCCGGGGCTGCGGCGGCGGCGGGAGCCGCGCCGGGGGAACGGGGGGCGGGGCCGCGCCGAAGGGCGGGGCCGGGCTGAGCGGGCGGGGCGGGGCCGCAGGGACGGGCGGGCTGCGATTGGGCGGAGGCGCTCGAGTGCTGATTGGGCAGCGCTGCCGGCCCGCGCTATAGAAGGGCCGGCGGGGCAGGTGCGGGCGGTTGCGTGTGAGGGCGCGGCCCTGCTGCTGCCTGGGCTGCGGAGGGGAGAGCGCCTTGGCCGCTGGGTTTGTGGACTGGGGGAGATGGGGGGCGTTTAAGAGCGCGTTGTGCTGGGCAGCGGGGGCCGGGTAAGCCTGCTCCCGGGGGGAGCCGTGGCAGGGCTGCGGGGCTGTTGCTCTCTGGGTGTCTCAGGGATTGCCTCGGAATCCTCAAGCCTTTCCCCGTGCAGGGTTACGAGGCGAAGGCTGGTCTCACTTAATTTCTTGGTGCTGCATTAATGCTTTTTGCTCGTTCTGTGTCAGTTTCCAGCCTGGCTCGTGGTTTCCCCTGGTGCGGAGGCGAGTTGTGCTTCCTGCTGGGAGAGAGAACGGCCTTGGGAAGCTGCTCCATGACCCACAGCTGTGCCGAGCCTGGGAGTTGATCCAGGTAAGAGCAGGGCTTATACTGCCGGTGAGGAGCTGGGTTCTACTGTTGGAAGATAGAATATGCCCGTGCCTTCAAGTGTAAGGACAGGCAGAAGCTGGGAGGGACCCTGAACAGGTTTGGTGTCACAACAGCAATTTTATAAGACCTTGACTGTGGGAAAAGTGCCCAGGAGAAATGATTCCTTTTTTTGCAGAGAGGCAGTTTGCAAGGGCAGGGTGGTTGCTGTGCTCTCTAGCAAAAATACTCCCCTTGGGATGTCCAGGGTGAGGAAATGTTGGCCACGTGTGGGCTGGAGCAAAGGCGTGTGGGTGCCTGTGTGTGACACCCGTAGGTGTGCAGGAAGGGGGTTCTGGTGCCATTGGAGCTGCCAGGGAGCCAAAAAGGGCACAGTTCTCTGAAAAAGGTGAAAGCTCTGTTGACCTCTGTTGACACCTGCACCAAGGGAGATGGAAATTTTCCCCCTCTTGGTTGCAGACTTCACAAAGCTCCCAGGAAAGGAAGTTTTAGATTGCAACTCACCTTTATGCTTAAGGTTTCCTTGCTCTCTCAGCAGGATGTCGAGTGCCGCTGTGTCCCTGAGGTCACCCTTTCTGCTGTTGGGAGAGCACGAGGTGGATGGAGAGGATCCCCAGGGCATCTGCAGGCACAAAGGACTCGTACAGCCCTCAGTGAGAGGGACTTTGAGGGTACCGTGGGTTATGTGCCAGCTCTCCTGCTGGAGCTTTTGTTTTCTGCTATATTTGAACACAAAGAGAAAAACTAAAGTCAGGTCTGTTCTGGAGTATGTTACACTTGTGCAAAGCTCCTTCCCTCTGTTTATTTTCTGTTCTGGAAAGCACAGTCTGGGCTTCCTGGGCACTTCTTATTAAGTGATACCATGAAAATAATTTTGTACTGAAAGGGGAAAAGAGCTGTCTGTTGGAGGTCAGATGTCACTGATAAAAACTTCATGTTTTTTAACTCACTAAGCTCCTAAAATATCTCATGGCATGTAGGAATGCCTGGTTTCTAAAACTCACCAGCTGAGTCTTAGAGGCTTCTTTGAAGAGCTCAGTTCAGGCAGCAGAATTGGCCCCCCAGGAGGGATTCTGTGCCTGCTCTCCCGTGGCTCCAAGGGATCTCTGGGCCTTCACGCCAGCACCGAGATTTTCTCGGGAAAGGCCTCAGATCCCCGGACCGGTCTGGGACACAGGCAAGATCCCCCTGCCTTTAGAAATGAGGCCTTCTTGTGACTTCCTACCCGTCCACGTTGGTGGGTTCCAAAGAAGGCCTCTTGAAATGCCTTTTGGGCTGTCCATTGAAGCCTTGGCACCAAATTGGGCCCCCTGGAGGGACAGTGCTGTTGGTGCCCCCGGGCTGGGGCACCCCGAGGACTCCAGCGCGCACCAAAAGGATCATTCGGGGAGATCCTCGGGGTGCCCGGCCCTGGGGAGCTCAAAGCAAGGTCCCTGCAATGGATTCAGGCATTGCTGAGAGTATCCCAGGTGTACCTGTCCATGCTAGACATGGAGCTCTCTAATGGACTGTAATTGGGTTCTAAAAGTGGTGCTCCAACTGCCAAAGAAGTGTGGGATTGGGATTAAGAAATGAGCAGTGATGGTACAATTGGCTGTTTTCTCTTGAATACAATTATAAGAGCTCCAGGAGTGCCAGGTGTGTGTTCCAGTCCCCACCATTTGGTTTGCACATGTCCTGCTCAGACACAGGTCCAGCTTCCTCAGTCCTTAACAGAACAGAAAGAGAATTAAGGACTGGCAGTGTTAAGGTGATTGGTGTGACAGGGGTTAAACTGGGAAAACATTGGGGAATTCCTCATTTTTCTATTTGCCAAACTCACACAAACCTCTGCTAGGAAGAGATGGACTGGAAAAGTTGAGGCAGAAATGGAATTGAAAACTGTTGCTATTGAAACTGTAATTGCTGAAACTAAATGTGTCAAAGCAGCAGCTCTTTTTGTGCAGGGAATAACTCCTGTCAGCAGCAAGGGCCTGACTGAAGTGGCAGCTGCAGTTGTTCCTGTCGTGTGGGCCAGTGGAATTCCAGGAGAGTGGAAGAGGGCAGAACCTGTAGGTATAACCCTAATGTGGGATCTCTCCTGGTAAGGCAAAGCCAGTGTTCTTTAAAATCAGAATGCCAGCTTGGATTGGTTGCAGTAACAGCTAAATGTGCTCATCCTGGTTTGCTTGTAGGATGTGAATGCAAGAACCTGCCAAGAAATCCAATGGCCAAGGTGACTGATTAGTGCAGGACCTGAGAGAAACCCCTGAAATGACAGCCTCGAGCAGTTTCCAGTATTGGATTTAAAAGATGGCCTTTGCTGCATCTCCTTGAGCAAGGAAAGCCAAGAAACCTTTGCTTGTGAAGGAGAAAATCTGGCAAGTGGGAAGGAAGCAAAGAAGCCACCTGACTCCTCCCTGAGCCCCAGACAGCCCATGAACTGCCTTCCTAGGAATGGTAGGACAGGGTGGACTCTGGATTGCTCCCTCTGGATGTGTGGTAAGACTGTTATGGCAACTTTTAAGAACAGCCTGTAAGAATTTGCTGCCTTGGCTAGATGGTACAAGGGCAGCCTTTAAGCAGCTGAAGCATTCCCTGAGGAGAGTTCTGGGTCTGCCAGATGTCTCAGAACTGTTGGAAGCATCTTTGTTGGGGAGGGCAAACAAAGGACAAGGTGTCCAGTGATCCCCCTGAGAAGGGACTTTGAGTTAATGGCATCCCTGCAAGTGAAGTTTCTAGGCTGTTCCCCCTGGAGGGCAGGTGATAGTCCCAGCTACAGTGATGGGAAAAATGGTTAAAACAGAGCCACAAAAGCTGGAAATCATTCTGGAGGCTTTTGGCAAACAGAGTTTCCTGAGTTCCCCCTGAAAGAAGGATAGTGATAGCTTTTGAGTGCTGGTAGATCCTTTTAATAGATAGCCTTGAGTGTGTCCTTGTTGCCCCAGTAGACCTTGTCCAACTCCCCATATTCCAGGAGATATTCCTATTAAAGTTTTTAAATGATCTTCCTAATCCTTTGTTGGCTTGAGGCTCTCCCCTGCAGGAACTCCAGGAACTCCTGGTGCCGCCTGGGCCGATGGATTGGACGCCCCAGCCCCTCCGTTCCTGCCCAGCCACTGGGGCCGTGTCGAGTGGTGGCACTGCCAGCCCCTCCAGGTGAAGTGGGAAGGGCCTTTCCAGGTCTTGTGGATCACATTTATAGCAGCTAAAGTTGCAGGAAAAGGACCTGGGGTCTCTTCTTCTTGAGTTCAGAAAGCTCCTTTTGGTTGGTGAGCAGGACAAAGTGGATCCTTCAGAGTTCCCATCCGTGTTTGTGTCTCAGCCTGTGTTATGATTCAGTGCTGTAGCTGTTGTTGTCACTGAGGAGTCAAACTATGCTTTAAATAATGAGACAGTGGCCTAATGGCCAAGTGTCAAGAAAAAATGGGGAATGCTGTCTTAGTGTTGAGATGTAACAAGAGCTAATCCTTTTTGCAGTGGGATGTAACCTGGAAACTGCACACAGCTGAGCCAAGGGATTTAAAGGGACCAACCAAGGGAGGTGAAGAAAGAAGGAAGAAGGGAAGTGAGGCAGCAGCCAAGCAGCACCAAGTTCCTGTGTAAGCAGGTGAGTTGTCTTGAGGTTCCTAAGGCAGGCACTGAGGACTTTGAGGGCTCCAGACAGAGCAGACCTGCAAAGGCCCTCGGTGAAGCTCCTCGGAAACCTTCTAAGGGTAGGTGTGTATGGTAATGAGTGTTGGAAAATGTCCTGAGTGTGGAACAGGAATGCAGGGAAGGAAAATGAACCCTCCTGTAATGCTGACCCCTCCCATCAGCTGCAGTGGAGACACCTCCGTGTGCCCTTTGGGAGCTGATTGCCAGGACACCCGTCGGGCTGGGATCATGGCAGGGTGTTGTAAGCAAGGAATGCCTGGCTTCTAAAACTCACCAGCTGAGTCTTAGAGGCTTCTTTGAAGAGCTGAGTTCAGGCAGCAAAATTGGCCCCCAGGAGGGACTCTGTGCCTGCTCTCCCGTGGCTCCAAGGGATCTCTGGGCCTTCACGCCAGCACTGAGATTTTCTCGGGAAGGGCCTCAGATCCCCAGACCGGTCTGGGACACAGGCAAGATCCCCCTGCCTTTAGAAATGAGGCCTTCTTGTGACTTCCTACCCGTCCACGTTGGTGGGTTCCAAAGAAGGCCTCTTGAAATGCCTTTTGGGCTGTGCATTGAAGCCTTGGCACCAAATTGGGCCCCCCTGGAGGGACAGTGCTGTTGGTGCCCCCCGGGCTGGGGCACCCCGAGGACTCCAGCGCGCACCAAAAGGATTATTTGGGGAGATCCTCGGGGTGCCCGGCCCTGGGGAGCTCAAAGCAAGGTCCCTGCAATGGATTCAGGCATTGCTGAGAGTATCCCAGGTGTACCTGTCCATGCTAGACATGGAGCTCTCTAATGGACTGTAATTGGGTTCTAAAAGTGGTGCTCCAACTGCCAAAGAAGTGTGGGATTGGGATTAAGAAATGAGCAGTGATGGTACAATTGGCTGTTTTCTCTGGAATATTATGGGAAGAGCTCCAGGAGTGCCAGGTGTGTGTTCCAGTCCCCACCATTTGGTTTGCACATGTCCTGCTCAGACACAGGTCCAACTTTGTCATCCTTAACACAATAGAGGGAGAATTAAGGACTGGCAGTGTTAAGGTGATTGGTGTGATGGGGTCAAACTGGGAAAACATTGGGTAATTCCTCAGTTTGTCTCTTTGCCAAGCTCACCCAAACCTGTGCTAGGAAGAGATGGACTGGAGTCTCTGATCTCCTGGGCAGTTGTTCTGCATGATCCGGGAGCCTGTGGGATTAGACTGGAGTGGGCAGACAAGGGAGCAGTTTGTCCTGTGGAGTTGGGCTGGGTTTGTTCAGGATGCCTTGGGAGGCAAGGCTGGAGAGGCTCCTCTGTTGGCTGTAGTGGTGGAAGGCTGTAGCAGGAGGAATGGAGCCCTTGGACCTCCTGCTCCCGCCGTGAGCCCCGGATGGGACCGTGCCCTTGGCAATGGAGGGCCCCCCATTGCTGAGTCAGCAGTTCCGGGGGCCAGGAGGGATGGGATCAGGATGCCGAGCTCCACCCAGGGCCAGGGCTGCAAATGTGCAACCATGGAAAGAACTGAAAGCAGAGGGAGATGGAGGGCAAGCTCCAGCACAGGGATGGGCGAGAAAAGACCCTGGTCCTTAGGTGGAGCTTTGAATTCCCTGGAAAAATGGATCCTGTCAGACAGTTCAGGCCCTTGTGGGTACTGGAGCAGAGGCCTCTGTAATTTATGGTCGCCCTAAAAAGTTGCCAAGACAGCAAGTTCTGACTGCAGGATGAGGTGGGAAACAAAGTGAAGTGGTCCAGAGAAAAGCTGAGCTTAAAATTGGTCTTGTGCCAGAGCAGCCTTGTGCAGTGCTTGTTGCTGTCCCTGAGTGTCCCATTGCAGTGGATGTTTCCAAGGGCTGCCTTGTGCTGGGGAACCCTGGGGCAGTTCCCTTTCCCTGGGCAGGGCAGGTAGGGCACGTTTCCCCCCCTCGAGGGTGGCTCCACAGTCCCACCCTCTGCCCTGGGAGCCTGGCAGAACACCTGGACCCACTGTCCTTGCCAGAGAGGGGACAAGGGATGGTTGGATGGGTGAGGGAATGGTTCAGGGAGTACAAGCACCATTAGAATGAGTAGTGCAGCACATGGAAAGGAAGGGGGGGAGTTAATCCAGACAAAATTCAAGCACCTGCCCAACCTGTGATATTTTTAGGAACTCAGAGGTGTTGTGGTCACCAGGAAGTGTTGCCCAGGACTAGGCAGGAGACTTCAGGCTTGGTCACCCCCAGAGCGAGGTGGAAGCCCAGCAGTTGATTGGTTTGTTTGGCTTTTGGTGACAACAAGGTCCTCCTTTGGGACCAATCCTTGGCCGGGGCCATAAAGTCCCAGGGCAGAAGTGTGAATTTGAGTGGGAAATGAGCAGCAGGGAGGGTTGGAAACAGCTCAGGGAGCAATTTAACAGGCTCCAGACCTGTGGCCACTACGAGCCAGAGAGGGGGAACTAAAGGTTCCTGCCAGTGAAAATGATGCCAATTGGAGCCTCTGGCAGAAGTAGGTTAGTGTAAGGGGGGTACTTCTGAGTTAGGTGATCAATGGAGCATAGAGGCATGAGAAAGAAATCATATTAGGATGTGAAACGGGCTAGAGTAGGGTACAATGTAACTTCATGGCACAAACTAATTGTAAGGTCCATTGTGCTTTTTAGCAAGTCAGTTTGATATCCCCTATTATCAGAGCTGAGTTCTTCCTTGGTTTTGCTCCATATTGCAAGATAGATACATCTACCCTTGAAACACAATGGTAGAGGTCACACATAGGGGTGAGAAAGATGATGGTGAGAGGAAGATGATGTGGGCAGGGGTCGCTGGCCCCTTGCCCTACAAGCAGGGCAGGCACAGACTGTTGCCATCAGGCAATGATTAGGCGGTGTTTGGCTGCCATTCAGGCATCACCTTATACTGCATACTGGCCCTACGTGGTGAAATGTGGAGCTGATAAAATGGGCTGTCAGGAGTGCTGAGCTGAGCGATCCTCATCCTGCCCCCCAGCCTGTGTTGCTCCGCAGGGACGCCTGCTAAGGGATGGGCACTGACCAGCTGCTGCAGATCCTGACAGCCCTGGCCTGTCGGTGTGGGTAGGCACAGCTTAGTGATAGGAAGCAATCGAGAAAGAAGACTTTAAATATCCTTTAGTGTCCCTTTAATACCCTTTATTTAGTGTTCATAATATTTTCCCTTTAATTTCCCCTTTTACTAACAAAATGTCATGTTAATGGTTATCCATAATATTGTGTTAAGATCCTTTTTGGTATCCCTTTAACTCCCTTTTTACTAGTTAATATTATACTGTATTGAATGCTGTTCTTAGTATTTGTTTTAATGCCACATGATAAGGTAGTTCATTTGTATCCTCTTTTAACTTTTGATTCTCTTTGCTAAGTTTATTATTATTATTCTCACTGTAATAAAGATACTTTGTGTGTTTGAATGTTTGTGGCACTTGTCATTATTCCGGGCATGTATCCTAATGAACTGTTACAGGTAGGAAGGAAGTGCCTTCAGGATTTGGGAATAGGAAGTTACTGGAAGCCAGCCCAAGATAGACCCTGTTGGAGAAGCAGCTCTGAGTATGTTCTTGGGCTTTAGTGGAAACTTAACAAATGATCAGAGGGCCTGAAATCCCCATAAGGCCGTGGGTAAAAAGCTCCTCCAGGATGCACAGGCCAGGCCATGCTCAGGAAGGCACCATCCTGACATGGAGATGGTGTATCCAAGCCAGAGCCAGAGCAGGGGCCGGGGCAGGAGCGAGGCCTCGTGAGGGAGTTGCCAACGGCCCTGTGGTTGAAGCAACAAGTGTAGATCCCCACCCTTCACTCCAGAATGGGATGGTGAGTTTGGGCAGCTCTCTAATGGGTTCCCCAAGATGTAACTGTTGTGCACAGGGGAACACCAGTAACTTATGAACTAGGCTGAGTGCACATACAAAGAAATGAGGCACAGAACAACTTGAGAACCAATGAACTGATCTGGATGACTGCATTCACATCCTGGATTGCAAAAATTAACTGGATTTTGTCTCCTGAATTGCTGCAGTGCACCGACTGATATCGTGCTGGAAAAATAACACACTTCAATGTAAGTAAACCAGGGATTTTTGTATCTTAATACAAATTATTGCCCTGCAAATTTGAAATAAGACTTGACTTGATCACCAACTGCAAACAGTAAATATAGGGGTCAATTAGTGACCTTTGGGCATCAGGTAGAACAAGTCCCTGCTCACCACTGGTGGGACATATTTACAGGATTCTCACCATCTGCTACAAAGTTTTTGAACCCTTTAATCCATCCCCTGATCACAGTAATTATACTGATTTTATGAACAAAATGGAGTTGTTGTCTCTGGGATCAATTACAAGAAGTTGTTTCTCCTGTGTCTCTGCCCTGCCCAGGGATCAAAGGACCGAAGGGAAAGGATGAGAAGTTCGCTGAGAATTGAGCCCCGGGGCTGCTGCCCCTGAGGAGCAGGGTAAGGGCTGTGTGTGCTCAGGGGCCCTGGCTGAAGGCTGCAGGTGCTGGGAGTGTGTGCTGGGCAAAGGCAGCAAAGGTGTGTGCAGCTGTTCTGTGCCCTCCACCCTTGGCCCCACCGGGATGCCTGCCCAGCGCTCCAGGGGTGGCCAACAGGGAGCTCACGAGAACCTGCCCGTGCCCACGGCCCCACTGTGCCAGGCCTGGCCTAAAGCCGGCTTTGTTGGGCAGAGCCTGGCCAGCGGGACCCCCTTGGAGCCACCCCGCAGCCTCCCCTGGGCTGGAGGCACCCGCAGGAATTGTCCCAGTGAATCTGAAAAATCGGTCTGAGAAACTGCTCAGAGACTTTTTTTTTATCTTTAAGCAGCAAGGTATGTGTTTATTCAACGTTGGGAGCAAGCCAGCTCGCGCTGGACAAACTTGCTCACCGGCTCCTCAGAAAATCAACCAATGAAAATTTGTTTCTTGACATATTTTAGATTCATCTTTTCTACTTGCCCATTTTCTTGGAGTCTGTAGGGCATATGCAGTTGCCAATTGATTTTTAGTGCTTTACTTATTGCTTGTTCAATTCATGCACAAAAGTGTGAACCTCTATCTGAAGAGATGCTCTTAGGCATTCCAAACCGTGGTATAATCTCATTCAACAAGACTTTAACCACTCCTTTTGATTCATTTTTTTTCTACAATGGGAAAGCTTCAGGCCATCCAGAAAATGTGTCAGTCAAAACTAAGAGATAACAGGACCCCCCCTTTTTCTTGGGAGCTCAGAGAAATTAATTTGCCAAATTTCACCTGGGAAATGCCCTTTACTTATTGCCCTTTGGTGTATTTTTGTTCCAGTATTTCAGACAAAGTTCACATGGAGATGTGACTTGCTCTATTGTGGTAAATAAATTTGATCCTGCTACTCTGGTCCTTAAATGCTAATAGAGTGAGTCTAAGCCCCAATAGCTTTATCATGTTTTACTTTTACAAATTGCCACACTAATTTTTCTAATAGTATTAACTGACCTGTTTTTGGTTAACCTCACCCATTGTCTAACACCTTACCTTCATTTTCATGTATCCACTTATAATCTGTTTCTTGATATTCTACCTGTTGATCTGTGTTGAGTTCTTCTAGCACTAAAGCTGCTACTGATAGTTCTTTACTTCTTGCAGCAGCTAATTCAGCTTCTGCATCAGCTTTTCTGTTTCTTATTTCCAGGACAGTGTTACCTTTCAGGTGTCCTTGGCAGTGCATAATTGCCACCTGAGAGGGGAGTTGTACAGCTTCTAATAATCGTAGAGTTTCTTCAGTATATTCCATAACTTTTCCTTGAAGAGTTAAAAGTCCTCTTTTTCCAAATTGTTCTGTGAGCGTGAACTATGCCAAAGGCATATTTGGAGTCAGTCCAGGTGTTAATTTGTTTTCCTTCTGCCAATCCTAAAGCTCGAATGAGAGCCATCAGTTCTGCTTTCTGGACTGAGGTTCCTGCGGGCAAAGGATTTGATTTGATTACCTCAGTAGTAGTGGTCACAGCATACCCAGCCATCTTCACACCTTGTCTTATGAAACTGCTGCCATCGGTAAACCGGTCTTCTGCATCCAGGGGTGGTTCTTCTTTAAGGTCCAGGCAGCTGGACTGCACTGCTTCAATGGTTTCCAGGCAGTTGTGCACGACAGGTGCAGCCGAGATTCTTCCTTCTAGGAATGAAGCTGAGTTAACAATGTTAGTCACCTGAACGGTTATGTCATCTGATTCAGCCAGGATTACCTGATATTTCAGAAACTGGGAGGGTGACAGCCAATGATTTCCTTTCTGTTCCAGTACTGTAGATACTGTGTGGGACACTAACACAGTCATTTTCTGTCCCATTGTAAATTTCCTGGCTTCTTCTATGTTTATGATCATTGTTGCTACCGCCCTTAGGCAGGTGGGCTATCCTTTGCTTACTTCATCCAATTGCTTGGAGAAGTAGGCTACTGTTCTTTTGTATGGCCCTTGGTGCTGAGCCAGGACCCCCAGAGCCATTCCTTGTCGTTCGTGGGAGAACAAACAAAAGGGCTTCGTTACATCAGGCAATCCCAATGCCGGAGTCCTTATGAGTTCTCATCTCAGTTGTTTGAAGGCTCCACTTGCTTCAGGGGTCCAGATGAGGTTGCCCTTAGTCATTTTCAGCAGGTCATATAAAGGCTTTGCAATTAGTCCATACTGATATATCTATAAACAACACCAACCTGTCATTCCTAGAAAGGCTTGAAGGTTTCTCACCCTCTGTGGTTTCGGTGTCTGGCAGACAGTTTCCTTTCTTGTTGTCCCCAGTGATCATTGTCCTTCAGATACTTCGTAATCCAGGTACACCACTTGTTTCTGCACCGGCTGTGCTTTCTGTTGAGAGACTCGATACCCATTTAAGTCCAAAAAGTTCAAGAGGTTTACTGTCCATTGGTAACAATCAATAGATCATTCACATATTATAAAAGTACACCCTTTCCCAGTGGTGACTGCCATTGATCCAATTCTTTAGCTAATTAATTCTCAAAATTGTGGGAATATTTTCAAACCCTTAAGGTAACACTGTCCAAATGAGATGAGTTTTCCTTCCGGTGGTGGGATTTTCCCACTTGAAGGCAAATATCCTTTGACTTTCCTGTGTTAAGGGAAGGCAGAAAAAGGCATCTCTTAAGTCTAATACTGTGAACCAAATTACACTTTCTTTTAATATTGTTAGTAGGGTATATAGGTTTGCAACAGCTGGATGTATGTTTTAGCTATTTTATTTACTGCTCTTAAATCCTGAGCCAACCTATGTGTTCCATTTGGCTTTTGACTGGTAAAATTGGGGTGTTGAAATCTGATTCACACTCTACAAAAGCCTTAATTTCAAAAAGTTATCTATTATTGCCTCAATTCCTCTTCTATCTTCCAGCCTCAGTGCATATTGCTTCCTAATTACTGGGTTTGCTCTTGGCTGTAATTCTATTTCAAAGGGAGCTGCCCTATTCGACTTTCCTGGTGTTTCAGTAGCCCAAACTCCTGGGTATACCTGATCTAAAATTTGATTGACATTTGAATTACCTTGGCTTGGCTCCACATAGCTCATTGCTAAACTCAGAGCTGCTATTAATTGTTCTTCCTTTACCTTAAGTTCAATTTTACCTTGTTTGAATTCTATTACAGCTCCCAGATTTTCTAGTAGGTCTCTGCCCAATAAGAGTTTGGATAAATTTAGTAAATACAAAAACTGATGCACTCCCATTTGTTTTCCAATTTTGAACTTTAGGGGTTTCAAAAGAAAGCTTTTCTGATTGGCCAGTGGCACCCACGACTTAAACATACTTATCACTTTTAGGTATTAATTCAAAACAGAAAATGTAGCCCTGGTATCAATTAGAAAATCTAATTCTTCTTTTTCTTCCCCTAGCTTAATTTTTACCAGCAGGTCCCCTAGGCACTGGCCTGCCGGCCCCCCCCCTTCACTCAGTACTCTGTAAGCAACAACAGCCTCTCCTGTGCCTGTATTTCCACCTGTTAATTCAGGGCATTCTTGCTTCCAGTGTCCCTCTTTTCTGCAATATGCACACTGGTTCTGACCCAGCCTTGTCTGTCAGGGAGGTAAACCCCACATCTGTTACACAAGGTTCATACATAGAACTAATAGTTGCAAAACTGACAAATCTTAATTCTAGGTCTTATCCAAAGTGATGTGCTTATAGTTAACTCTTCAGCACTACCTCTCATATAGCAACTCTTAGCATGATAATACCTTTAACTATGTGCTCCTGGATGTTTCAAGGTAAGCAAGATATATCAGGTACACAATAACAATATTTGGCCAAATACAAACAAAACCAGACCAGACCAGAGGGGATATTCCCCTGGGAGAGCGTCCTCTCCCGTGTTCCCTGTGAGACGGCGTCCCGCCTCGACTTACGGGTATCCAGAACCAGAATAACCAGACAAAACCAGAAACCAGATACAAATACCTTTTATCAATAGGCAGTGTTCTTGTCCAGCCCCCGCACGAAGCCACCGAAGAAGGGAGCCCCTTCGGGTAAAAAGACTTACCCGAGGGTGCCCAAGGGGGTCCCGTCCTCCGAGGGATTCTGCAGCTGGGTGGAGAAGGTGTCCTGCCGCAGGTCGCCAAATGAATCCGAAAAATTGGTCCAAGAAACTGCTCAGAGACTTTTTATCTTTAAGCAGCAAGGTATTTGTTTATTCAACGTTGGGAGCAAGCCAGCTCGTGCTGGACAAACTTGCTCGAAGGCTTCACACAAAATCAGCATTTTTATACAATCTTCAGATGTGATTAAATGCATATTCAAGTGATTACAACATCTATCAATGCTTACTAATAATAGGCGGAGTACAGGTGGAGCTCAGGCAGGGCTTGGGGCGGTGCTTCTCTTGGCCCTCAATTTTCGTGGGTCTGGGGGTTTAAACTCATCTTCCTCAGCTTGACCTTCCTTCTCTTCCATTGTTCTTGACCCTCTCACTGAAGCTTGGAAGAAGCCCTGGCTCCAGGCCTATTTCTCCTATTCAAATGTCTACCTGATCCTGTTATATTTCTAATTTATTGCTTCTAGGCCTATTACATGTTCTTGTACTATTCTCTGAAGCTTTGGTCCAGTAAGTAGAATGAGCACAGATCATCTTCAATGTTGGTAGCTCGTTAGCAGGCCCAAATTTCTTAGTTAACACTTTTGGGCCTGGACTCCTGTTTCAGATTCCTCTCAGAGCAAAGGGGCCAGGACAGAAAGCTCTTGCTGCCCGTCGAGTTTCCAGGCTGGCCCACCAAATGCACCCGAGAGCCAAAGGCTGCAGTCTCGCTTGGCTGGGGAGAAGGGCCCTTGGCTTTATACACCTCCAGCTGCCAGTCCCACTGCCCAAATGACGTCTGGACGAAGATTCCTCCCAGAGCAAAGGGGCCAGGAGAGAAAGCTCTTGCTGCCCGTCGAATACTCAGGCTGCCCCACCAAATGCACCAGAGATCCAAAGTTTGCAGGCTTGCTTGGCTGGGGAGAAGGGCTCTTGCCAGCTCCTTTTGACAAAAAAGTTCCCAGGCTGCCCCAAAAACCGCACCTCAAAGCCACAGGATCCTGACTTTTTTCCTGGTGGAAAGAGCTGCTGTTCCTCTTTTTCAGCCCTGCACTGCAATGGTGGATCCCAGCATCCCAAAATTCAATCCAGATGAAGATTCCTACCAGACAAAAGGTGCCACCACAGAAAGATCCAGTCTTTTTTTCCTGGTGGAAAGAGCTGCTGTTCCCTTTTTTCAGCCCTCAACTGCAATGGCCAAATTACCTCCAAAAATTGAATCCAAATGAAAATCCCTGCCAAACAAATGTACCAACACAGAAAGATTTTGCTGCCCAACAAGTGCCCAGGCTGCCGCAAAAACTACATCTCAAAGCCACAGGATCCAGACTTCGCTTCAATGACCGATCTCACCTCTTGAAAATTGAATCCAAATGAAGATTGCTGCCAGACAAAAGGTGCCACCACAGAAAGCTCTTGCTGCCCAAGAAGTGCCCAGGCTGCCCCACCAACAGCACCTCCAAGTCAAAGCTTCCAGACTTTTTTTCCTCATGGCAAGGCCTGCTGTTCTATTTTTTCAACCCTGAGCTGCAATGGCCCGTCCCACCTCCAGAAAATTCAGTACAAATGAAGATTCCTGCCAGACAAAAGGTGCCACCACAGAAAGCTCGTACTGCCCAAGAAGTGCCCAGGCTCCCTTAATAACTACACCTCAAAGCCAAAGCTTCCAGACTTTTTTTCCTGGATGAAAAGGCTGTTAATTCCCTTTTTTTTAGCCCTGTCCTCAATAGGCCAAACTAACTCCTGAAAGAGACTCCAGATGAAGATTCCTGCCAGACAAAAGGTGTCACCACAGAAAGTTCTTGCTGCCCAAGAAGTGCCCAGGCTGCCCCACCAACAGCACCTCCAAGCCAAAGCTTCCAGACTTCTTTTCCTCCTGGAAAGAGCTGCTGTTCCTGTTTTTCAGCCCTGCACTGCAATGGCCAAACTAACTCCAAAAATTGTATCCAAATGAAGATTCCTGCCAGACAAAAGGGGCCACCACTGGAAGCTCTTGCTGCCCAACAAATGCCCAGGCTCCCTTAAAAACTACACCTCAAAACCAAAGCTTCCAGATTTTTTTTCCTGGTGGAAAGAGCTGTAATACCCTTTTTTTTCAGCCCTGCACTACAATGGCTGGTCAAACCTCCTGAAATTTATATCCAGCTGAAGATTCCAGCCAGACAAAAGGTGCCACCACAGAAAGCTCTTGCTGCCCAACAAGTGCCCAGGCTGCCCCAAAAACTACACCTCAAAGCCACAGGATCCAGACTTTTTTTCCTGGTGGAAAGAGCTGCTGTTCCCTTTTTTTTCAGCCTTGCACTGCAATGGCCAATCCCACCATCAAAAAATTGAATCCAGATGAAGATTCCTGCCAGATAAAAGGCGCCAACACAGAAAGCTCTTGCTGCCCAACAAGTGCCCAGGCTGCCCCAAAAACTGCACCTCTATGCCAAAGCTTCCAGACTTTTTTTCCTGGAGGAAAGAACTGCTGTTCCTGTTTTTCAGCCCTGCACTGCAATGGCCAGTCAAACCTCCTGAAATTTTTATCCAGATGAAGATTCCTGCCAGAGAAAAGGTGCCAGCACAGAAAGCTCTTGCTGCCCAAGAAGTGCCCAGGCTGCCCCAAAAACTACACCTGAAAGTCAAAGCTTTCAGACTTTCTTTCCTGGTGGAAAGACCTGTAATTCCTTTTTTTTTCAGCTCTGCACTGCAATGGCCGATCCCAGAATCCAAAAATTTGGTCGAGAGGAAGATTCCTGCCAGACAAATGGTGCCATGACAGAAAGCTCTTGCTGCCCAACAAGTGCCCAGGCTGCCCCAAAAACTGCACCTCAAGGCCACAGGATCCAGACTTTTTTTCCTGGTGGAAAGAGCAGCTGTTCCCTTTTTTCAGTCCTCTACTGCAATGGCCAATCCCACCTCCCCAAAATTCACTCCAAATGAAGATTTCTGCCTGGCAAAAGGTGCCACCACAGAAAGCTCTTGCTGCCCAACAAGTGCCCAGGCTGCCCCAAAAACTACACCTCAAAGCCACAGGATCCAGACTTTTTTTCCTGGTGGAAAGAGCTGCTGTTCCCGTTTTTCAGCCCTGCACTGCAATTGCCAATTCCATCATCCCAAAATTTAATCCAGATGAAGATTCCTGCCAGACAAAAGGTGCCACCACAGAAAGCTCTTGCTGCCCAGGAAGTACCCAGGCTGTCCCACCAACTGCCCCCAAATCGAAAGTATGCAGTCTTTCTTTCCTGGGATAAAGGTTGTTGTTTCTTTCTTTTCGGAACCCTGCACTCGACTCCCAGAATTGAAGACAAATGAAGATTGATCCCAAACATGAGGTCCCCAATCCATGCGTCCCTTGATGCTGTGCCAGTGCCACATCAGGATCGTGTGCAGCAACACGTGCTGGGTTGTCTCCTACGGCCAAAGCAGGTGTTCCCGACTCCAGGGCTCTTCCCCGATCCAGTCTGGCAAGAGCAGGAGATGGAGTATCTCGGCATCTCAGTTACTTCTGGCAAGAGACTCCATCCCTCCAGAGCCTTTGGCAGACCTGCTGGAGTCACACACAGGAGCCCCTCTGGCCAGGTCTCCCTGCTGCCTGGGAGGGGCGGGAAAGAGCAGAGCCCGCTCCTCGCCGAGGATGCACATGGCCAGGCAAAGGCTGCAGGTCAGAGTGGGAGCCCAGGCCATTGCAGTGTAAGATTGCCAGGAGCAGGTGGCCCAGCAGCTGCTGTCCCCAAGACACCGCTTCTCAATGCACGGCTGCCAGGAAGCTGCGGCTTTGCCGTAGGGAAGATCCTTTGTGTGGGGCTGGACAAGATCGTCCAGCGAGGAAGGCAAGTGTTTCCAACTGCAGGGCTGTCTCTTGAGCCGGCTCTGGAGTAGAATCTCAGGGAATATCTCCGCATCTCTGTTCCTTCCTGCGATAGCCTCCATCCCTTCCCCAAACTCTGGCAGTCCTGGTGGACTGCAGGCAGATTAGCCTCTGCCTAAGGGACAAAAGCCAGCCTATACGGCAAGGACTTGAAGTAGTTCAGTTTGGAGCCAGTAGGGCACTGAAGTCCTGTTGTGTAAACACTAAAGAAGGAGAAGGGGAAGGAAGAAAATAGAAACTTTTTTTTTTTGGTTGCAACTCGTTTTTTTCACGTGGGTTTAGGGTGGATATTTGGGAAAGGTTCTTCCCTCCGAGGGTGGTTGGGCACTGGACCAGGCTGCCCAGGGCAGTGGTCACAGCAGCAAGGCTGAGAGAGTTGAGGCACAGGGTGTGAGTCTTGGGGTCGGTGCTGTGCCGGGCAAAGGCTTGGACTGGACGCTCCTTGTGGGTCCCTTCCAAGTCAGCCTGTTCTGTGCTGGTGCGATGAGTTCCCTGTCTTTGAACACGTTTGTTCTTTTCAGGGCTCCTCGCCGGCCGGGGGCCGAAGCGCGCCTTGGGCGCGCCTGCTTCCCTGGGCGTTGTGGCGGCGGCAGCCAGGCGCTGAGTGGCCGTTCCAGGAGTGGCGGGGCAGCGTCGCCGGCTCGAGGATTCCCGGGATTCCCTCGCCCGGTTCCAGGCAACGCTCCCCGCGCGCTCGTCGCCCCGGGGCCGAACGCGCGCAGCCAATGGGAGGCGGCGGAGTGGGCGGGGCGAGGCGGGGATTGGGCGGGGCGGGGGCGGGGCCGAGAGGGTCGGTTGGGGAGGTTTGGGTGGGAGCGGGCGCGGGCGGGGCCGGGAGCGGGAGCGCTGCCGCTGAGCGACCCCGGGCAGTGGCTCCGGTGCGCGGCCCCGGGGAAGAGACCCCCGGCGAGTGGCCCCCGGTGCGCGGCCCCGCGGGAGGGACCCCCCGTGCGCGGCCCCCGGCGCGTGGCTGCTGGTGAGCGACCCCCGGCGAGCAACCCCCAGTAAGTGACCCCCGGTGAGCGACTCGCGGTGAAGAAGCCCCGGTAAGTGACCCCTGGGGAGGGACCCCCGGTGAGCGACCCGCGCTGAACAAGCCTGGCAAGTGACCCCCAGGGAGGGACCCTCGGCAAGTGACCCCCGGTGAGAGAAGCCCGGGGAGGGACCGGCAATGAGTGAGCCCCGGGGAGGGACCCGCAATGAGTGAGCCCCGGGCAGGGACCCGCAGTGAGTGAGCCCCGGGCAGGGTCCCGCAGTGAGTGAGCCCCGGGCAGGGACCCGCAGTGAGTGAGCCCCGGGCAGGGTCCCCCGGTGCGCGGCCCCCGGGGGTGTCGGGCCGGGGCTGGGCGCGTCCCTTCCCCGTGCAGAGCCGAGCGGGGCCGTGGCGGGAGCGGGGCCGGAGCGGAGCCGGCCGGGGGGGCAGAGGGGAGCCGTGAGCCGCCTTGTGCCGAGGGGGCTGCTGGAAAGGAGCCTGCGCTGGGAGGAGCGGGGGACGTGGCCCGAGGCTGAGGCAGGGGAGCTTCAGGTCAGCTCCCGGAGAAAGGTTTCTCGCTGTGGTTTTCGGGGCCGGCTCGGGCACTGCAATGGGTTGCCCAGGCGGAGCCAGCACCCCGGCAGGTGTTTGAGAGGCGCCTGCATCTGGCAATGGGTGACACGCTTTGGTGGTTTGGGGCTTCCTGGGGCAGTGCTGGGTGACAGTTGGACTTGATGGAATCATGGAACGTTGCTGAGTTGGGAGGGTCCCATGGGCACCGTGGAGTCCAGCTCCTGAGTTTTAGGCACCGCTAAAGGAACTGAATCTGGATCGAGCTGTTGGGCTCCAAAAACTCTTCTGCCCCTAGTCTACGCTGCCAAGGAAAACAAAACAGACCGTGCAAAATAGAGGCCTGTGTTCCCCCCAAAGGGAAAGCAGGCAGTTACAAACCAGGACAAGAAATCAAAACTCAGAGCTTACATTCCTGGTCCCCACAGTTGTATGACACATCAAACCAGTCCTCTGTTACCCATGTAGAACTCTCATCAGAAACCCCAAACTTTCTTGTGTGTATTTGGATATATATGTATATATACACATAGATATGTCTAGATATCTGTTTGTGTGTATCTCTCTAAGATTCTGTATCTTTGGATGTGATATTGGCATGCTATTGTTGTGTGGCAACAAGTGGACTTAAAAGGTTACAAGACTTTAGGAGATCACCTTTCTGCCTATGGGTTCTTTTTTTTTAAAGAAGGTAACAAGAAAAATATTCTTTAGCCTAATATAAGTTAAGACATTAATCAAAGCAAATGTATGGATTTTTATTTACAATTGTACAACAAGTCATTCAACTATTTGCATATTGCAATGCTAAGTTGGAAACTTCTCCCTCAGAAATAAGAAAAACTGTTTTCCCAGGCTGTTACTGACAGCCATGGCAGAATTTTCAATAACAACTCCCCATTCTTGAAATGCAAAGCCTGAAAAGTGAAACAAGCGTTAACTTGTTCTAGAAGAAACAGTCTTTTCTGTTTTATCAACTTTCCACTTTGAGAATACTGAAGTTTATGCCTCAAACTGAGCCTGTAGTTTCAAAAGATAAAAATCCTTAGAGGAAAGCTTTCAGCCTCAGTAGCCAATTGCAACATGCCCAGGGAAGTTCAGCAACAGCAGCATTCAGTAAATCCGCTGTTCTGGACCAGACAGCCCAGAGAGATTGAGCTCCAGTGCTAAACCCCAGAGAGTGTCAACTGCCATAAGAGCTGATTTTTGGCTTCGCTGAGATTCTCTCTTGTTTCCTTTGGTGTAGCTGGCACATCTGGAGCAAGGGGTCAGGGCAAAAGTACATCCTTAGCAGGGTCCAGCACAGATCATGTCACAAGAGTAGAGATTTCTCTAATTGAGGAAGGCAATTAGATACAGGAATGTATTTTTCTAGCCCCTCTTTGACGACTACCGGTGTCTTCCTTAATCATGCCCTGTGAGCAGTCCCAGTGCTCTCTGATTGATGCCATAAGGGACTTGCTAAGAGGGAAGAAACACCTCCTAGACAAAAGTGTGCCACCAGAGAAAGCTCTTGCTGCCCAAGAAGTGCCCAGCCTGCCCCACCAACTGAACCTGAAGCCAAAGGATCCAGACTTACTTTCCTGTGGAAAAAAGCTGCTCATCCATTTTTCAGCCCTGCGCTGCAATTACCAAAATAACTCCCAAAATTGAATCCAAATGAAGATTGCTGCCAGACAAAAGGTGCCAGCAGAGAAAGTTCTTGCTGCCCAAGAAGTGCCCAGGCTGCCCCACCAACAGCACCTCCAAGTCAAAGTTTCCAGACTTTTTTTCCTGGATGGAAAGGCTGCTAATTCCCTTTTTTTTAGCCCTATCCTCAATATAGACAAAACTAACTCCTGAAAGAGACTCCGGATGAAGATTCCAGCCAGATAGAATGGACCACCACAGAAAGTTCTTGCTGCCCAACAAGTGCCCAGGCTGCCCCACCAAGACCACCTCGAAGCCAAAGCTTCCAGACTTTCTTTGCTGTGGAAAAGGGCTGCTGATTCCTTTTTTTTTTCAGCCCTGTCCTACATGGGCCAAACTAACTCCCAAGATACAATCCCAATGAAGATTCCAGCCAGACAAAAGGTGTCACAACAAAAAGCTCTTGCTGCCCAACAAGTGCCCAGGCTACCTTAATAACTACACCTCAAAGCCAAAGCTTCCAGACTTTTTTTCCTGGTGGAAAGAGCTGCTGTTCCAGTTTTTCAGCCCTACACTGCAATGGCTAGTCAAACCTCCTGAAATTTCAATGCAAATGACGATTCCTGCCAGACAAAAGGTGCAACCACAGAAAACTCTTGCTGCCCAACAAGTGCCCAGGCTGCCCCAGAAACTACACTGCAGATCCACAGGATCCAGACTTTTTTTCATGGTGGAAAGAGCTGCTGTTCCTGTTTTTCAGCCCTGCACTGCAATGGCCGATCCCAGCATCCAAACATTGTATCCAGATGAAGATTGCTGCCAGACAAAAGGTGCCACCACAGAAAGCTCTTGCTGCCCAACAAGTGCCCAGGCTACCACAAAAACTGCACCTCAAAGCCAAAGGATCCAGACTTTTTTCCTGGTGGAAAGAGCGGTAATTCCCTTTTTTTTTTCAGCCCTGCACAGCAATGGCTGATCAAAACTCCTGAAAGTTTTATACAACTCAAGATTCCTGCCAGATAAAAGGGGCCACCACAGAAAGCTCTTACTGCCCAACAAGTGCCCAGGCTGCCCCAAAAACTGCACCTCAAAGCCACAGGATCCAGATATTTTTTCCTGGTGGAAAGAGCTGTAACTCCCTTTTTATTCAGACCTGCACTGCAATGGCCGATCCCAGCATCCAAAAATTTTATCCAAATGAAGATTCCTGCCAGACAAAAGCTGCCAGCACAGAAAGCTCTTGCTGCCCAACAAGTGCCCAGGCTGCCCCAATAACTGCACCTCAAAGCCACAGGATCCAGACTTTTTTCCCTGGGGGAAAGAGCTGCTGTTCCCTTTTTTCAGTCCTCTACTGCAATGGCCAATCCCACCTCCCAAAATTCAATCCAAATGAAGATTTCTGCCAGCAAAAGGTGCCAGCACAGAAAGCTCTTGCTGCCCAACAAGTGCCCAGGCTGCCCTAAAAACTACACCTCAAAGCCACAGGCTTCCAGACTTTTTTACCTGGTGGAAAGAGCTCTAATTCCCTTTTTTTTTCAGCCCTGCACTGCAATAGCCGCTCCCAGCACCCCAAAATTGAATCCCAATGAAGATTCCTGCCAGACAAAAGCTGCCACCACAGAAAGCTCTTGCTGCCCAAGAAGTGCCCAGGCTGCCCCAAAAACTGCACCTCAAAGCCACGGGATCCAGACTTTTTTTCCTGGTGGAAAGAGCTGTAATTCCCTTTTTTTTCAGCCCTGCACTGCAATGGCTGATCAAACCTCCTGAAATTTGAATCCAAATGAAGATTCCTGCCAGACAAAAGCTGCCAGCACAGAAAACTCTTTCTGCCCAAGAAGTGCCCAGGCTGCCCCAAAAACTACACCTCAAAGCCACAGGATCCAGACTTTGTTTTTTTAGTGGAAAGAGCTGTAATTCCCTTTTTTTTAAGCCCTGCACTGCAATGGCCGATCCCAACATCTGAAAATTTAATCCAGAAGAAGTTTCCTGCCAGAGAAAAGCTGCCAGCACAGAAAGCTCTTGCTGCCCAACAAGTGCCCAGGCTGCCCCAAAAACTGCACCTCAAAGCCACAGGATCCAGATATTTTTTCCTGGTGGAAAGAGCTGTAACTCCCTTTTTTTTCAGCCCTGCACTGCAATGGCCGATCAAAGCTCCTGAAATTTGAATCCAGATGAAGATTGCTGCCAGACAGAAGGTGCCAGTACAGAAAGCTTTTGCTGCCCAACAAGTGCCCAGGTTGCTTCAAAAACTGCACCTCAAAGCCAAAGCTTCCAGACTTTTTTTCCTGTTGGAAAGAGCTGTAATTCCCTTTTTTTCCAGCACTGCACTGCAATGGCCGATCCCAGCATCCAAAAATTGTATCCAGATGAAGATTCCTGCCAGACAAAAGGTGCCACCACAGAAAGCTCTTGCTGCCCAAGAAGTGCCCAGGCTGCCCCAATAACTGCACCACAAACTAACAGGATCCAGACTTTTTTTCCTGGTGGAAAGAGCTGCTGTTCCCTTTTTTCAGTCCTCTACTGCAATGGCCAATCCCTCCTCCCCAAAATTCAATTCAAATGAAGATTTCTGCCAGGCAAAAGGTGCCACCACAGAAAGCTCTTGCTGCCCAACAAGTGCCCAGGCTGCCCCAATAACTGCACCTCTAAGCCAAAGCTTCCAGACGTTTTTCCTGGTAGAAAGAGCTGCTGTTCCTTTTTTTCAGTCCGCTACTGCAATGGCCAATCCCACCTCCCCAAAATTCAATCCAAATGAAGATTCCTGCCAGGCAAAAGGTGCCAGCACAGAAAACTCTTGCTGCCCAACAAGTGCCCAGGCTGCCCCAATAACTGCACCTCAAAGCCACAGGATCCAGACTTTTTTACCTGGTGCAAAGAGCTGTAATTCCCTTTTTTTTCAGCCCTGCACTGCAATGGTTCATCTTAGCATCCAAAAATTGAATCCAGATGAAGATTCCTGCCACCACACAAAAGGTGCCACCACAGAAAACTCTTGATTCCCATGAAGTACTCAGGCTGTTCGAAAAACTGCACCTGAAACTAACAGGATCCAGACATTTTTTCCTGCTGGAAAGAGCTGCTGTTCCTGTTTTTCAGCCCTGCACTGCAATGGTCGGTAAAACCTCCTAAAATTTTTATAAAGATGAAGATTGCTGCCAGACAAAAGGTGCCACCACAGAAAGCTCTTGTTGCCCAACAAGTGCCCAGGCTGCCCCAACAATTGCACCTGAAGCCAAAGGATCCAGACTTTCTTTCCTAAGGGAAAGGGCTGCTAATTCCCTTTTTTTAGCCGTCCTGCATAGGCCAAAGTAACTTCCAAAACAGACTCCAAATGAAGATTGCTGCCAGACAAAAGGTGCCACCACAGAAAGCTCTTGCTGCCCAACAAGTGCCCAGGCTGCCCCAAAAACTGCACCTCAAAGCCACAGGATCCAGACTTTTTTTCCTGCTGGAAAGAGCTGCTGTTCCTGTTTTTCAGCCCTGCATTGCAATGGCCGATCCCACCTCCCCAAAATTGAATCCCAATGAAGATTGCCTGCCAGACAAAAGCTGCCAGCACAGAAAGCTCTTGCTGCCCAACAAGTGCCCAGGCTGCCCCCAAAACTGCACCTCAAAGCCACAGGATCCAGACATTTTTTCCTGGTGGAAAGAGCTGTAATTCCCTTTTTTTTTAGCCCTGCACTGCAATGGCCGATCAAAGCTCCTGAAATTTGAATCCAAATGAAGATTCCTGCCAGACAAAAGCTGCCAGAACAGAAAGCTCCTGCTGCCCAAGAAGTGCCCAGGCTGCCCCAAAAACTGCACCTCAAGGCCACAGGATCCAGACTTTTTTTTCCTGGTGGAAAGAGCTGTAATTCCCTTTTTTTCCAGTCCTGCACTGCAATGGCCGATCCCAGCATTCCAAAATTTAATCCAGATGAAGATTCCTGCCAGACAAAAGCTGCCAGCACAGAAAGCTCTTGCTGCCCAAGAAGTGCCCAGGCTGCCCCAAAAACTGCACCTCAAAGCCACAGGATCCAGACTTTTTTCCTGGTGGAAAGAGCTGCTGTTCCTTTTTTTCAGCCCTGCACTGCAGTGGTCGGTAAAACCTAAAAAAATTTTAATCCAGATGAAGATTGCTGCCAGACAGAAGGTGCCACCACAGAAAGCTCTTGCTGCCCAACAAGTGCCCAGGTTGCCCCAAAAACTGCACCTCAAAGCCACAGGATCCATACTTTTTTTCCTGGTGGAGAGAGCTGCTGTTCCTGTTTTTCAGCCCTGCACTGCAATGGCCGATCCCACCTCCCCAAAATTGAATCCCAATGAAGATTCCTGCCAGACAAAAGCTGCCAGCACAGAAAACTCTTTCTGCCCAACAAGTGCCCAGGCTGCCCCAAAAACTGCACCTCAAAGCCACAGGATCCAGACTTTTTTCCTGGTGGAAAGAGCTGTAATTCCCTTTTTTTTCAGCCCTGCACTGCAATGGCCGATCAAAGCTGCTGAAATTTGAATCCAAATGAAGATTCCTGCCAGACAAAAGCTGCCAGCACAGAAAGCTCCTGCTGCCCAACAAGTGCCCAGGCTGCCCCAAAAACTGCACCTCAAGGCCACAGGATCCAGACTTTTTTTTTAGTGGAAAGAGCTGTAATTCCCTTTTTTTCCAGTCCTGCACTGCAATGGCCGATCCCAGCATTCCAAAATTTAATCCAGATGAAGATTCTGCCAGACAAAAGCTGCCAGCACAGAAAGCTCTTGCTGCCCAACAAGTGCCCAGGCTGCCCCAATAACTGCACCTCAAAGCCACAGGATCCAGACTTTTTTTCCTGGTGGAAAGAGCTGTAATTCCCTTTTTTTTCAGCCCTGCACTGCAATGGCCGATCAAAGCTCCTGAAATTTGAATCCAAACGAAGATTCCTGCCAGACAAAAGCTGCCAGCACAGAAAGCTCTTGCTGCCCAACAAGTGCCCAGGCTGCCCCAAAAACTGCACCTCAAAGCCACAGGATCCAGATTTTTTTTTCCTGTGGAAGGAGCTGTAATTCCCTTTTTTTCAGTCCTACACTGCAATGGCCGATCCCAGCATTCCAAAATTGATCCAGAATGAAGATTCCTGCCAGACAAAAGCTGCCAGCACAGAAAACTCTTTCTGCCCAAGAAGTGCCCAGGCTGCCCCAAAAAGTGCAACTCAGAACCACAGGATCCAGACATTTTTTCCTGGTGGTAAGAGCTGTAATTCCCTTTTTTTCAGCCCTACACTGCAATGGCCGAATCAAAGCTCCTGAAATTGAATCCAGAATGAAGATTGCTGCCAGACAGAAGGTGCCAGCACAGAAAGCTTTTGCTGCCCAACAAGTGCCCAGGTTGCTTCAAAAACTGCACCTCAAAGCCACAGGATCCAGACTTTTTTTCCTGGTGGAAAGAGCTGTAATTCCCTTTTTTTTCAGCCCTGCACTGCAATGGCCGCTCCCAGCATCCAAAAATTGAATCCAAATGAAGATTCCTGCCAGACAAAAGCTGCCACCACAGAAAGCTCTTGCTGCCCAACAAGTGCCCAGGCTGTTCCAAAAACTGCACCTCAAACTAACAGGATCCAATCTTTTTTTCCTGCTGGAAAGAGCTGCTGTTCCTGTTTTTCCGCCCTGCATTGCAATGGCCGATCCCACCTCCCCAAAACTGAATCCCAATGAAGATTCCTGCCAGACAAAAGCTGCCAGCACAGAAAGCTCTTTCTGCCCAACAAGTGCCCAGGCTGCCCCAAAAACTGCACCTCTAAGCCAAAGCTTCCAGACTTTTTTTCCTGGTGGAAAGAGCTGTAATTCCCTTTTTTTTCAGCCCTACACTGCAATGGCCGATCCCAGCATTCCAAAATTTAATCCAGGTGAAGATTCCTGCCAGACAAAAGCTGCCAGCACAGAAAGCTCTTGCTGCCCAACAAGTGCCCAGGCTGCCCCAATAACTGCACCTCAAAGCCAAAGCTTCCAGACTTTTTTTTTTGGTGGAAAGAGCTGTAATTCCCTTTTTTTCCAGTCCTGCACTGCAATGGCCGATCCCAGCATTCCAAAATTTAATCCAGATGAAGATTCCTGCCAGACAAAAGCTGCCAGCACAGAAAGCTCTTGCTGCCCAACAAGTGCCCAGGCTGCCCCAATAACTGCACCTCTAAGCCAAAGCTTCCAGACTTTTTTTCCTGGTGGAAAGAGCTGTAATTCCCTTTTTTTTCAGCCCTGCACTGCAATGGCCGATCAAAGCTCCTGAAATTTGAATCCAGATGAAGATTGCTGCCAGACAGAAGGTGCCAGCACAGAAAGCTTTTGCTGCCCAACAAGTGCCCAGGTTGCTTCAAAAACTGCACCTCAAAGCCACAGGATCCACACTTTTTTTTTGGTGGAAAGAGCTGTAATTCCCTTTTTTTCCAGTCCTGCATTGCAATGGCCGATCCCACCTCCCCAAAATTGAATCCCAATGAAGATTCCTGCCAGACAAAAGGTGCCAGCACAGAAAGCTCTTGCTGCCCAACAAGTGCCCAGGCTGCCCCAAAAACTGCACCTCAAAGCCACAGGATCCACAATTTTTTTTTTTGGTGGAAAGAGCTGTAATTCCCTTTTTTTCCAGTCCTGCACTGCAATGGCCGATCCCAGCATTCCAAAATTTAATCCAGATGAAGATTCCTGCCAGACAAAAGCTGCCAGCACAGAAAGCTCTTGCTGCCCAACAAGTGCCCAGGCTGCCCCAATAACTGCACCTCTAAGCCAAAGCTTCCAGACTTTTTTTCCTGGTGGAAAGAACTGTAATTCCCTTTTTTTTCAGCCCTGCACTGCAATGGTTGATCCCAGCATCCAAAAATTGTATCCAGTTGAAGACTCCTGCCAGACAAAAGCTGCCAGCACAGAAAGCTCTTGCTGCCCAACAAGTGCCCAGGCTGCCCCAACAACTGCACCTGAAGCCAAAGGATCCAGACTTTCTTTCCTAAGGGAAAGGGCTGCTAATTCCCTTTTTTTAGCCGTCCTGCATAGGCCAAACTAACTTCCAAAACAGACTCCAAATCAAGATTGCTGCCAGACAGAAGCTGCCAGCACAGAAAGCTTTTGCTGCCCAACAAGTGCCCAGGCTGCCCCAATAACTGCACCTCTAAGCCAAAGCTTCCAGACTTTTTTTCCTGGTGGAAAGAGCTGTAATTCCCTTTTTTTTCAGCCCTGCACTACAATGGTTGATCCCAGCATCCAAAAATTGTATCCAGATGAAGACTCCTGCCAGACAAAAGCTGCCAGCACAGAAAGCTCTTGCTGCCCAACAAGTGCCCAGGCTGCCCAACAACTGCACCTGAAGCCAAAGGATCCAGACTTTCTTTCCTAAGGGAAAGGGCTGCTAATTCCCTTTTTTTAGCCGTCCTGCATAGGCCAAAGTAACTTCCAAAACAGACTCCAAATGAAGATTGCTGCCAGACAAAAGGTGCCACCACAGAAAGCTCTTGCTGCCCAACAAGTGCCCAGGCTGCCCCAAAAACTGCACCTCAAAGCCACAGGATCCAGACTTTTTTTCCTGGTGGAAAGAGCTGCTGTTCCTGTTTTTCAGCCCTGCATTGCAATGGCCGATCCCACCTCCCAAAATTGAATCCAACTGAAGATTGCTGCCAGACAAAAGGTGCCAGCACAGAAAGCTCTTGCTGCCCAACAAGTGCCCAGGCTGCCCCCAAAACTGCACCTCAAAGCCACAGGATCCAGACATTTTTTCCTGGTGGAAAGAGCTGTAATTCCCTTTTTTTTCAGCCCTGCACTGCAATGGCCGATCAAAGCTCCTGAAATTTGAATCCAAATGAAGATTCGCTGCCAGACAAAAGCTGCCAGCACAGAAAGCTCCTGCTGCCCAAGAAGTGCCCAGGCTGCCCCAAAAACTGCACCTCAAGGCCACAGGATCCAGACTTTTTTTTTTGGTGGAAAGAGCTGTAATTCCCTTTTTTTCCAGTCCTGCACTGCAATGGCCGATCCCAGCATTCCAAAATTTAATCCAGATGAAGATTCCTGCCAGACAAAAGCTGCCAGCACAGAAAGCTCTTGCTGCCCAACAAGTGCCCAGGCTGCCCCAAAAACTGCACCTCTAAGCCAAAGCTTCCAGACTTTTTTTCCTGGTGGAAAGAGCTGTAATTCCCTTTTTTTTCAGCCCTGCACTGCAATGGCCGATCAAAGCTCCTGAAATTTGAATCCAGATGAAGATTCCTGCCAGACAAAAGCTGCCAGCACAGAAAGCTCTTGTTGCCCAACAAGTGCCCAGGCTGCCCCAAAAACTGCACCTCAAAGCCACAGGATCCACACTTTTTTTTTTGGTGGAAAGAGCTGTAATTCCCTTTTTATTCAGCCCTGCACTGCAATGGCCGATCCAAGCATCCTGAAATTTGAATCCAGATGAAGATTCCTGCCAGACAAAAGCTGCCAGCACAGAAAGCTCTTGCTGCCCAACAAGTGCCCAGGCTGCCCCAAAAACTGCACCTCTAAACCAAAGCTTCCAGACTTTTTTTTCCTGGTGGAAAGAGCTGTAATTCCCTTTTTTTCCAGTCCTGCAATGCAATGCCGATCCCAGCATTCCCAAAATTTAATCCGATGAGATGAGGATTCATGCCAGACAAAAGTGCCAGAACAGAAAGCTCTTGTGCCCAACAAGTGCCCCGGCTGCCCCACAAACTGCACCTGAGCAAAGGGATCCAGGACTTTCTTTCCTGGGGGAAAGGGCTGGTAATTCCCTTTTTCGCCTTGCCCTCATAGGCAAACTAGATCCAAGCGAGAAATCCAACTGAAGATTCCTGCCAGACAAAAGGTGCCACCACAGAAAGCTCTTGCTGCCCAACAAGTGCCCAGGCTGTGTCAGGGGGGTGCCGGCCAAAGTGCCTTGAGGAGAAGGGAGGGACCATGGCAGCAGGATTGGGGCTGACATGGCAGGGCTGGGAAACAGAGGGGCCAGGGGGTCCTGGAACTCTCCATTCCTCTGGCCGACCACGTGGGACGGCAAGAAACAAAGCAGAAGCATGGCTTTAGTCAAACGTGGGAGACAGGTTAAAAGAGGAAGGTCTAAGGGAATGCATGTGGTCAGTGTCCATGAAAGCCAGCTTTTGGGCTCTTAAAGGAGAGTTTAAAATTTAGCTATAGCAAAATTTATGTGTGTTGCTGGAAGTCACCTGGTAGTACTGTTACACAGAATCTCAAAAGTTGATTTTCAACACATCTAAAGGGTGATGGACTCTAAAGGCACAATGGACCTTACAATTAGCTTGTGCTATGAAGTTACATTGTAACCTATTCTAGCTGGTTTCACATCCTAATATGATTCCTTTCTCACGCCTCTATGCTCCATTCATCATCCAATTCAAAAGTATCCCCCTTACACAGGGCCCTTTGTGACACGGTGGGCATGGCCAGTGCCATGGTACAGGGCAGGGTGTCACAGGGCCCTTTGTGACACGTGAGGACATAGTACTGGTGGTGAGGTGGCCACGCCTCAGTGCTCCTCGGAGCGTGCGACGGGACAGACGGGACAGAGCGGTGCTGTGCGGAGACCCCGTGCAGCCAACTCGTTCCTTCCTGATCCGTAGCGGTTTAGTGGTTTTTCTGTCGTGCAAGTGTGCTCGAGGCCGGACCGCGGGACTTGGTGACACGGAGCTTTTGTGAGGTGTCTCCAATCCCTGCGGCAGGTGCCCTCGAGGCCATTCTCTGGGGCTTCGTGCCCCGGAGCTTTTCCCTGGCGTCTCCTGTCCCTGCAGCTGGTGCCCTCAAGGCCCGACTGTAAGATGGCAGAGAGACGCTTCAGGCTGTGCAGGTTCCTCAGGGGGAACAAAAAGAAGGAAGACCCTGGGACTGCCCCAGCACAACACCCTGAGGAGGTGGAGCAGTCCCAGCCCCTGCAGGAGGGTGAGTGGCACAGCTGGGCCACAGGGCTGGTGGCTGCAGCCAGATGGGCCTCTTCCCATTCCATCCCCTGTGGACATGGCCAGGGACAGGAGAGGGGGGAAGAGGGCCCAGGGCTGATCCCCCGGCAGCCCCATGCACTGGGCATCTCGGGGCTGGCCCTGCCTGTGGAGCACAGGGCTGGGCCGTGTTCTCTGGCCTCTCCCGCAGCCTCTCAGCTCTGAGCGTGCTCACCTTTGCCAGATCCAGGACGGGACCGGACGCAACAGCAGGACCGTGCCCGTGGCTGCTTTCGCAGGGCAGCACAGGTACCTGCAGCCATCACCTCCTGGGCTGGGCCTGCTGTCCCTGCTCAGCCCGGCACCGCTGTCAGAGCTCTCCAGGGCTCATCCCTCTCTTCCCTGCCCTTCGTTCTGCTGCAGGCTTGTCTGACATCCCTAGCCATTCGGCGTAGAAAGACCAGGATCATGCCAGCTGAGGTCATAGCACAGCCTGACCCCACGCCGAGTGAGCTCAAGCCAGACCCTGATGTCGGCACCGTGTCAGCTGATGGCACAGGAAACTGTGACAGCGCGGTGACCAATGACGGGACCAACTCCAACACCGCACTGCCTGAGCTCACCGCAGAGGCTGACGGTGCAACAACTGAGGGCGTCGCAGACACTGAGAGCACACCCGTGCAGTGCCTGTCCGATGCTCCCAGTTGGGACGTTCTTGGGGACGGAGTTGTCTCTGTTCAAGTAAGCAGCCTGTGGGCAGGGACTGTGTGGCCCCTCAAGCTGCGTCTGCTGGGCCCCCTCAGCCTTTGAGGCCTGCATGGTGTGGTGGGAAGGGAAGCACTTCTCAGTGGACAGAGGGCAAGTTGCTCCTTCTGGCTGCCCTCCACGTGCGTCCTCCAGGCCAGAGAATGGGACTTGGGAACTCTCCGGCCCATCAAGTTCCATGGCCTGGCCTCGAGGGCACCTGCCACAGGGACTGAGATGCCTTGGAAAAGCTCCAGTTCACCAAGTCTTCTGTTGCAGGAGCCTTCAAGGCACTTCTGCAGGACTTGGTGACCCAGAGCTGTTCCGTGCAATCTCTCCTGCAGGAAGCCATGGAGCCACACAGAGGCATGGAGCAGAGACCTCCCAGCGTGCCCAAGCAGGCCTGGGTGAAGGAGGAGGAGGAGGAAAGCCCTGGGCCTGCCCCAGCACAGCAGCCTGCAGAGGTGGAGCAGTCCCAGCCCCTGCAGGAGGGTGAGTGGCACAGCTGGGCCACAGGGCTGGTGGCTGCAGCCAGATGGGCCTCTTCCCATCCCATTCCATCAGGACATGGCCAGGGAAAGGGAGGGGGAAGAGGGCCCGGGACTGATCCTCGGCAGTTCCGTGCACTGAGCATCTCGGGGCTGGCCCTGCCTGTGGAGCACAGGGCTGGGCTGTGTTCTCTGGCCTCTCCTGCAGCCCCTCAGCTCTGACCACTCTCTCTCTTTGCCAGATCCAGGACGGGACGGGACACAAGAGCAGGACCGTGCCCGTGGCTGCTTCCGCAGGGCAGCACAGGTACCTGCAGCCCTCACCTCCTGGGCTGGGCCTGCTGTCACTGCTCAGCCCGGCCCTGCTGTTGAACTTTTCCAGGGCACATCCCTCTCTTCCCTGCTCTCCATTCTCCTGCAGGCCTTTCTGACGTTCTTGGGTATTAGGCGTAGAAAGACCAGGACCTCAAAAACCCAGGTCATGGCACAGCCTGACCCCACGCCAAGTGAGCTCAAGCCAGACCCTGATGTTGGCACTGTGTCAGCTGATGACAGAGGAAGCTGTGACAGTGCGGTGACCAACGATGGGAGAAACTCCAACATGGCGCTGCCTGAGCTCACCGCAGAGGCTAATGGTGCAACAACTGAGGGCGTCGCAGACACTGAGAGCACACCCGTGCAGTGCCTGTCCGATGCTTCCAGCTGCGACATTCTTGGGGACGCAGTTGTCTCTGTTCAAGTAAGCAGCCTGTGGGCAGGGACTGTGTGGCCCCTCAAGCTGCGTCTGCTGGGCCCCCTCAGCCTTTGAGGCCTGCACACTGTGGTGGGAAGGGAAGCACTTCTCAGTGGACAGTGGGCAAATTGCTCCCTCTGGCCACTCTCCCACGTGCCCCCTCCAGGCCAGAGAGTGGGACTTGTGAAATGGAGCTTTTCCAAGGCATCTCAGTCCCTGTGGCAGGTGCCCTCGCGGCCAGACCATGGGACTTGATGGGCCGGAAAGTTCCCAAGTCTTCTGTTGCAGGAGCCTTCAGGGCACTTCTGCAGGACTTGGTGACCCAGAGCTGTTCTGTGCCATCCCTCCTGCAGGAAGCCATGGAGTCAGAGAGCGGCACGGAGCAGAGACCTCCCAGCATTCCCCAGGTGTCCTGGGTGAAGGAGGAGGAAGGCGGCCCTGGAGTTGCCCCAGCACAACATCCTGAGGAGGTGGAGCAGTCCCAGCCCCTGCAGGAGGGTGAGTGGCACAGCTGGGCCACAGGACTGGTGGCTGCAGCCAGATGGGCCTCTTGCCATCCCATTCTGTGTGGACATGGCCAGGGACAGGGAGGGGGAAGAGGGCCCGGGGCTGATGCCCCGGCAGTTCCATGCACTGGACATTCCGGGGCTGGCCCTGCCTGTGGAGCACAGGGCTGGGCTGTGTTCTCTGGCCTCTCCTGCAGCCCCTCAGCTCTGACCACTCTCGCTCTTTGCCAGATCCAGGCCGGGACAGCGGTGCGGACACCAACAGCAGGCCCACTCAGAGCGGGAATGATGCTCCCCCTCAGGATGTTTCTGAGGAGAATGGTGTCTCTGATGCAAAGCAAGTAAGCAGCCTGTGGCCAGGGCTCAAGCCCCCAGGGATGGTGTGGCCCATCTAGCCAGCTCCCCTGGACCCTCTCAGCCTTTGAGGCCAGCCCAGTGTGGTGGGAAGAGAAGCACTTCTCGGGGGAAACTGGGCAAATTGCTCCCTCTGGCCACTCTCCCACATGCCCCCTCCAGGCCAGAGAATGGGACTTGGTGAACTGGAGCTTTTCCAAGGCATCTCGGTTCCTGTGGCAGGTGCCCTTGAGGCCAGACTATGCGACTTGATGGATTGGAGAGTTCCCAAGTCTTCTGTTGCAGGAGCCTTCAAGGCACTTCTGCAGGACTTGGTGACCCAGAGCTATTCTGTGCCATCTCTCCTGCAGGAAGCCATGGAACCAGAGAGCAGCATGGAGCAGAGACCTCCCAGCATTCCCCAGGTGTCCTGGGTGAAGGAGGAGGAGGAAGAAGGCTCTGGTTTTTCCCCAGCACAGCAGCCTGCAGAGGGTGAGTGGCACAGCTGGGCCACAGGGCTGGTGGCTGGTGGCTGCTGTCGGCTTGACCTCTTCTCATCCCACCCCCTGAGGAGGGGGGATAAGGACCCGGGGCTGATCCCCTGGAAGCTTCATGCCTTGGGCATTCCGGGGCTGGCCCTGCCTGTGGAGCACAGGACTGGACTGTGTTCTCTGGCCTCTCCTGCAGCCCCTCAGCTCTGACCACTCTCGCTCTTTGCCAGATCCAGACTGGGACAGCGATGCAGAAACCGACAGCAGGCCCGCTCAGACCGGGAATGATGCTCCTCCTCCAGATGATTCTGAGAGCGGTGTCTCTGATCCAAAGCAAGTAAGCAGCCTGTGGCCAGGGCTCAAGCCCCCAGGGATGGTGTGGCCCCTCTAGCCAGCTCTCCTGGGCCCTCTCAGCCTTTGAGGCCAGCCCAGTGTGGTGGGAAGGGAAGCACTTCTTGGGGGAAACTGGGCAAATTGCTCCCTCTGGCCACTCTCCCACGTGCCCCCTCCAGGCCAGAGAATGGGACTTGTGAACTGGAGCTTTTCCAAGGCATCTCAGTCCCTGTGGCAGGTGCCCTCGAGGCCAGACCATGGGACTTGATGGGCCGGAGAGTTCCCAAGTCTTCTGTTGCAGGACTTCTGCAGGACTTGGTGACCCAGAGCTTTTCCATGCCATCTCTCCTGCAGGAAGCCACGGAACCAGAGAGCGGCATGGATCAGAGACCTCCCAGCATTCCCCAGGTGTCCTGGGTGAAGGAGGAGGAGGAGGAAGAAGGCCCTGGAGTTGCCCCAGCAAAGCAGCCTGCAGAGGTGGAGCAGTCTCAGCCCCTGCAGGATGGTGAGTGGCACAACTGGGCCACAGAGCTGATGGCTGCAGCCAGATGGGGCTCGTCCCATCCAATTCCGTCTGGACATGGCCAGGGAAAGGGAGGGGAAAAGGGCCTGAGGCTGATCCCCCAGCAGTTCCATGAACTGAGCATCCCAGGGCTGGCCCTGCCTGTGCAGCACAGGACTGGACTGTGTTCTCTGGCCTCTCCTGCAGCCCCTCAGCTCTGACCACTCTCTCTCTTTTCCAGATCCAGGCTGGGACAACGGTGCAGACACCGACAGCAGGCCCGCTCAGAGCGTGAGTGATGCTCCTCCTCCAGATGTTTCTGAGGAGAACAGTGTCTCTGATGCAAAGCAAGTAAGCAGCCTGTGGCCAGGGCTCAAGCCCCCAGGGATGGTGTGGCCCCTCTAGCCAGCTCCCCTGGGCCCTCTCAGCCTTTGAGGCCAGCCCAGTGTGGTGGGAAGGGAAGCACTTCTCGGAGGACAGTGGGCAAATTGCTCCCTCTGGCCACTCTCCCACGTGCCCCCTCCAGGCCAGAGAGTGGGACTTTGTGAACTGGAGCTTTTCCAAGGCACCTCAGTTCCTGTGGCAGTTGCCCTCGCGGCCAGACCATGGGACTTGATGGACCGGAGAGTTCCCAAGTCTTCTGTTGCAGGAGCCTTCAGGGCACTTCTGCAGGACTTGGTGACCCAGAGCTATTCTGTGCCATCTCTCCTGCAGGAAGCCATGGAACCAGAGACCGGCATGGAGCAGAGACCTCCCAGCATTCCCCAGGTGTCCTGGGTGAAGGAGGAGGAGGAGGAAGAAGGCCCTGGTTTTTCCCCAGCACAGCAGCCTGCAGAGGCGGAGCAGTCCCAGCCCTTGCAGGAGAGTGAGTGGCACAGCTGGGCCACAGGGCTGGTGGCTGGTGGTTGCTGTCGGCTTGGCCTTTTCCCATCCCACCCCCTGAGGAGGGCGCATAGGGCCCGGGGCTGATCCCCTGGCACTTTCATGCATTGGGCATTCCGGGGCTGCCCCTGCCTGTGGAGCACAGGGCTGGGCTGTGTTCTCTGGCCTCTCCTGCAGCCCCTCAGCTCTGACCACTCTCTCTCTTTTCCAGATCCAGGCTGGGACAGCGATGCAGAAACCGACAGCAGGCCCACTCAGAGCGTGAATGATGCTCCTCCTCCAGATGTTTCTGAGGAGAACGGTGTCTCTGATCCAAAGCAAGTAAGCATCCTGTGGCCAGGGCTCAAGCCCCCAGGGATGGTGTGGTCCCTCTAGCCAGTTCTCCTGGGCCCTCTCAGCCTTTGAGGCCAGCCCAGTGTGGTGGGAAGGGAAGCACTTCTCGGAGGACAGTGGGCAAATTGCTCCCTCTGGCCACTCTCCCACGTGCCCCCTCCAGGCCAGAGAGTGGGACTTTGTGAACTGGAGCTTTTCCAAGGCATCTCAGTCCCTGTGGCAGGTGCCCTTGAGGCCAGACCATGGGACTTGATGGGCCGGAGAGTTCCCAAGTCTTCTGTTGCAGGAGCCTTCAGGGCACTTCTGCAGGACTTGGTGACCCAGAGCTGTTCTGTGCCATCTCTCCTGCAGGAAGCCATGGAGTCAGAGAGCGGCATGGAGCAGAGACCCTCCAGTATGCCCCAGGTGTCCTGGGTGAAGGAGGAGGAGGAGGAAGAAGGCCCTGGAGTTGCCCCAGCACAACACCCTGAGGAAGTGGAGCAGTCTCTGCCCCTGCAGGAGGGTGAGTTGCACAGCTGGGCCACAGGGTTGGTGGCTGCAGCCAGATGGGCCTCTTGCCATCCTATTCTGTGTGGACATGGCCAGGGAAAGGGAGGGGGAAGAGGGTCCGGGGCTGATCCCCTGGCAGCTCCATGCTCAGGGCATCCTGGGGCTGGCCCTGCCTGTGGAGCACAGGGCTGGGCTGTGTTCTCTGGCCTCTCCTGCAGCCCCTCAGCTCTGACCACTCTCGCTCTTTGCCAGATCCAGGCCAGGACAGCGGTGCGGACACCAACAGCAGGCCCACTCAGAGCAGGAATGATGCTCCTCCTCCAGATGTTCCTGAGGAGAACGGTGTCTCTGATCTAAAGCAAGTAAGCAGCCTGTGGCCAGGGCTCAAGCCCCTGAAAATGGTGTGGCCCCTCTAGCCAGTTCTCCTGGGCCCTCTCAGCCTTTGAGGCCAGCCCAGTGTGGTGGGAAGGGAAGTACTTGTCAGGGAAGCTGGGCAAGTTGGCAGCTCTTCTCCCATGCTGCCTCCAGGTTCCAGCCTTCGTCAGGAACGTGCACCAGAGACTGACAGGCAGTGCGACTCCAGAAGAAAAGCTGCTGTTGGACTTTCTGAGGGTGACTGATGAACACCCTGCTGATGCTGTGGTGACCCTCCTGCACTGTGCCCCATCATGTGACAGGTACAGGACCCCCTGCCTTCAGGGCTCGCCAGCCTTTAGAGTCCATCACCCTTTAGATGTGTTGAAAATCAACTTTTGAGATTCTGTGTAACAGTACTACCAGGTGACTTCCAGCAACACACATAAATTTTGCTATAGCTAAATTTTAAACTCTCCTTTAAGAGCCCAAAAGCTGGTTTTCATGGACACTGACCACCTGAATTCCCTTAGACCTTCCTCTTTTAACCTGTCTCCCACGTTTAACTAAAGCCGTACTTCTGCTTTGTTTCTTGCCGTCCCATGTGGTCGGCCAGAGAGTTCCAGGACCCCCCGCCCCCTCTGTTTCCCAGCCCTGCCATGTCAGCCCCAATCCTGCTGCCATGGTCCCTCCCTTCTCCTCAAGGCACTTTGGCCAGCACCCCCCTGACACAGAACTCTGGTCCCACAGAGCTGCTGCCATCATGTGGAGAACCATCACCTCATCGGGAAGGACAGTGGTGAAGGTGCTGCCACAGCTGCTCTGTGTGATGGAGGACTGGCCACTGCACAGCATGTCCGCCTCTGACGGGGACAAAACGGATGTCTTTGCACTGGCTGTGAGTTTCTGGAAAGGGCTTTCGCTCCCCCCCAGGTCACCTCTGCAGTGGCTCTCCATCCTCCCTCAGCACTGCATCTCCCTGCCTCAGGCACTGGGCTGGAAATGGAGGTTAGGGGCAGGTTCAGGGGCACCAGGCCAGGTGCTCCCGCTGCATCCTCCCTGGCATCTCCCTGCCACGCTCGGGCCCTGCCACATGGATGTCTGGGCACTGAGAGCTGTGTCTGGGTGGTTTGTCTTTTGCAGGCAACCAGGGTGATCTGGGAGATTCTGCAAATGTTCCGGTTCCCAGAGTCATGGATAGAGTATTCCCCCCATCTCCTCGTGGCTCTGCTCTTCCAAATTCTCGTCAGCACAGAGCAGACGCCAGAGGAGGTCAACACCTTCTGGAGGGGATGCCGGCAGCAACACAACCTTCCCACCGAGCCCAACAGGTGCTCCATCCCAGTCCTCCTCTGCCTTCTGTGCCCTCGGGGCTGGCTCAGGCTTCCCAGCTTGACCCGGGCTTTGCTCTGCACACAGGTTTGCGTTGCTGACCCTGAAGGCCCTGCTTTGCCATCTGGAGTGTGAGGAAGTTGTGGTTTCAATGGAACGCAAGTGCGGCTGGGACACGCTCCTCAGCGCTGACACCCACCACTACGCGGTGGGTCTGCTGGCCAGGTGAGACCCCCTTGTCCCCACTGCCCCTGTCATTTCTGCTTGTGCATGGGGCACTCCACACGGTGCCTGTGGTCGTGGGCCAGAGGGCCTTTCACTGAGGGATGGGCAAGCAGAGTAGAAAAGGCTGAGAGAGGCGGGTGCACGGGAGGAGCTGCCTCCCAGAGTGCTTTTGTCCTGGGGAAAGACCAGGCCTATGCAAGTCCATCCCAGGAGAGGTTTGCCTACCGGGCTCACGGTCAATGGGTGCCTTTTTCCCCCTGGCAGGGAGATGAGCCGTGTCTCCGGCCCCTTGTGTTCCCGGATCACACTCCACCTGCTGGAGCTGCTGAGCAGGGAGGAGCCCCACTTGGAGCTCCTCACCCTGGCATTCCTTGTGGAGGTGAGCCTGATGGCGAGCGCTGCCTGGCCGAGCTGCTTCCACCTCTGCCGGCCGGGCACCCCGTCACTGCTCCGTGCCTTTCAGGTCTTGGACTGCCTGGACATGAGTGACTGGGGAGAGAGCATTCTGCAGAGCCTTTCAAGGCACCTCCGGAGTGGGTGCCCAGAGAGGCGGCGCCTGGCGCTCCGAGGCCTCCTGGTGCTGAGCCAGGATCCTGTGATGGTGAGAAGGGGCAGTTGGCTGAAGCCGTGCTGGAATCCTGGGGCTGGGGAACGCAGTCGCTTGGGCTTGGCTGGGCTTTGGGAGCTGTGGCAGCTGCTCCCAGCTCTGCTGCCTCCCCGCTCAGCTGCCCGAGTCCCTCGGCACAGGCCTTTGGCCTCTGGGCCCCGCGGCAGCATGTGGGGCTGCCCTGCCGGAGCGGGGTTGGGGGTGCAGCTCTTCATGGCTTCCCAGCACAGCATTGTGTTCCACACAGGTTGACGGTGTGCGGAGCCTGACAGAAAAGCTCCTGGAGCTACTGTGGGATGCAGACGGAGAGCTGGTCAGGATGGCCCTCTCTGTATTCCTCAATGAAGTCCAGGCCAGAGGCATCCCAATCTCCACCCCCACTGCCCTGGAGCTGGTTGAGGTGCTCCAGACACTCTTTGGCTACGTAAGGCTCTGTGCCCCCCCACCAGGCGCTGGGTGCTGCCAGGAAACTGTAGCCTGTGGATTTGCAGGCCTGTGGCCCAGTGGGCCTGGAGCAGCTGGTGCTGAGGTCTTTTCCTTTCCGTCAGGACAACGTCCACGTG
Source organism: Chiroxiphia lanceolata (assembly GCF_009829145.1). NCBI lineage: Eukaryota > Metazoa > Chordata > Aves > Passeriformes > Pipridae > Chiroxiphia > Chiroxiphia lanceolata. The sequence goes on from NC_045638.1 coordinate 117,649,261, forward strand.
CAGCTGCTCTCCATTGACCTCTTCCGAAAGGTGTTGAAGTTGGTAGTGGAGGAGGGAAAACAACCCCTGCAGACGCACGTGATCCAGAGCCTGCTGCCACTCTTCTTCCTCTCGCATGATGAGAACGAGCATCTGGCAGACGTGAGGACTTTCTGGACTCTGGTGTCCCCATGGGAGGGGGCCGGGCTGCCTCCTGCCCTGGCACCTCCTGGGCTCCAGCCTCCTCCTGGTCTTGGTCCAGGGACACGGGTCCTGTGCCCTGGGCTGTGGTGCCATGTCCTGCTCCCTGTTGCTCTGCAGGCCTCTTGGGAAGTGCTGATTCGTGCACTCAGATTCCTGAAGAGAAGGGATCTCAAGAACATGCTGGAGGCGGACAAGCCGTGGTGGTTCTGCGACTGCCTGGTAAGGACGGCCATGAAGGCCCAGCCCCCGGCTTGAGCAGCCCCCAGTCCCCGACGGCCAGCGTGTGGGGCTGGCACTGTGCCCTGCCCACTGCTGCAGCCGCCCGTGGGACAGCAGCCTGTGCCCCACCCGCTGCTGCCTTGCCTGGGGCGTGCGGGCTCCTCTGCAGGCTGCTCTGCCCCCGAGCCAGGCTGCCATGGAGCCCCGGCCCAGCTGGGCTGTGGGGCAGGGCGGCCCCGCGGCTGCCGGGGAGCAGCCAGCCCTCTGCTCCCTCCAAAGCCGGCCCCAGCGGCTGCTGCCCGGGCCTCAGGGCTGTGCGGGCAGGAGAGGCCAGTGCTGGGTGCAGGCAGCACCCGGCCAAGGGGCAGAGCCCCAGCCAACCCTTCCCTCCGTGCCCTGCCGCTCTCTGCAGGTGGAAAGCGAGAAGAAACGAGTGGTGGAGTTCATGTGGCAGGCCCTGCCGTATCTGGAGAGCCCACAGGAGCCCCTGCAAGAGTTGGCCCTCAGGTTCATTGGTGAGCCACAAGGTCCCTCCCCCCACACTGCAGCTCGGCCCCAGCCCCGGCTGCTGCAGCGGCAGCAGGATGTGCTGGGGAGCCCCGAGTGCCCTGGCGGCTGCTGCCGCCCTGTGCCAGCCCAGCCCTGGGAGTCCTGAGGCGGGAAGGCCCCGGGCTCAGCCCTGCCGGGGCAGGAGGGCGTGTGGCCAGGCCGGCACCGCCTCTGGGGGGGAGCTGTGCCGCTGGGGCCCTGACAGCATCTGTGTTCCCAGGGATCGCCGGCAAGTACCTGAGAAAGGGGCAGGAGGAGGACGAGCTCATCATAGAGGTCATCATTGACAGTGAGTGTGGGCATGGGCTGTCAGCAGGGGCTGGCGGCAGGAGCACAGAGCCTGGGCAGGGAGTTGCAATCCTGCCCCAACTGTGCAGGGCTCTGCTCCCTGTACGGACAGAGCAGAGAGAGATTTGGGGAGTACAGAGGGATCGGTGGCCAGCACCTTCTGGCTAATCCCGTTGGGCCCTGCTCCCTCCTGGCAGCGGCAAGAGCTGGGTGGGATGGCTCTGCCAGGAGGGGCTCCTCGCGTCCCTGCAGATGCTGGCTCTGATCTTGGCTCCGTTCTTTTCTCTTCCAGCCCTTCAAGGCATGACTGCTGACAGCCCTACCATCTCAAAGCGGGCAGCTGAAACCTTGAAAATCATCAGGGATATCCAGAAATCAAAACCGAAACCTAAACCTAAACCGACACCGAAACCTAAATCCACCAGATTCCGGTAGCCTCCATTCCTCTCCGTTCCAGCCCTGAGAGGAATGACTGATGACCTCAGACTCGCCATTGCAGGCCTGGCCATTCCAAACTGTACATGCTAAGAGCTGTACAAACAGCTCCCTGCTCCAGACTCCAGCAGCTCCAAGACTGGCTCTGAGGAGGAAAAGGCCTCTTTTCTTCATGGACGGCCTTTTACCCCACCAGGGTGGGAATATCAAATACATCTATACATCTTAGGAAACACAGAGGCCCAGGAAGTTTTTTTACAGTCTGGTGTCCACACAGGGGAAGAGGGGAAAAAGGGCCCTTGTGCTCAGCAACACTTGCCCAAAGGTGCAGTGGGGAAGGGAAAGTGCCCCAAAGACCCTTGGTCTTGGGGGGGTTCTGCTGGAGCCTCAACACTTCCAGCAGAGCACATGGCCAGAGCCTGCAGCTGTGGGGATCCCTGAGAACCTGATCCTCGGAGGTGGCCACAAACCCTGTGCCAGCCGGGAAGCAGCATCTGTGGCCTGCCCGTGTGTTGCTGTTGGGATTGCTGAGGGCTGGGAGGTGCCTCTGGAGGTGGCTCCTGAGGAGCTCCTTCAGGGCTGTGCCGCTGCTGGGCAGGTTGGTGGGGCTGGGGGAGAGCCTGAGGGGAAAGGGCTGTTGTTCTCTTTTTTCAGCCCTGTGCTCTTCTTTCCAGTGCCACGGCTCGAGGGGGTAGAGGAATGGGACAGGGCACTGCAGAGAGGGTCAGGACACAGTTGAGGGTGGTGAAGCAATGCCAAATTTATTCAGGAATACAGGGACTTAAATAGGGTAGGATCAGGAGGTGGGCTCAAGCTAGGGGAGGAGACAACTCAGGGAAAACAGGGATTGGATATCAGGGTCAGGATGGGTGGCAACTCTGGGTATCCAGGGGAAAGGGCCAATGAGAGCTCCCTCTGCACTGCACCAAACTGTAGCCATTCGCAGGCAGAGGAGCGGGAAAGCAGGGGAAAGGTGGGAAAACTGTGAGGGGAGAAGACAACAACATGGAGGATCTGATTTTTGAAACAGCAACTAGGGGTACAAACATCATCAGAACAACATAACAATAAACCGGGGACAACTGGGTATAACTGGGGTGAACAGTCCAGGCCAAATGAGTGTCTTTCCAGGTGAACAGTGTTCATTCCGGTAATAAAAGTCTATTCAGGGTTCGTAAATCCTCCTCCACGCCTGGAACCGCTCCCACTCATCTCTATTTTCTCCAGCATTCCAGTCCAACTCGATAAATTCCATACAGACAAAGATTCCTCCCAGACCAGAGCTGCCAGGATAGAAAGCTCTTGCTGCACATGGAGTGCCCAGGCTGGCCCACCAAGTGCACCTGAATGCCAAAGGTTCCAGGCTTTCTTTCCTGGGGGTGAGGGCTGTTGTTTGATTTTTCAGTCCCACACTCAAACTACCAGCCCGACTCCTAAAATTGCATACGGACAAAGAGTCCTCCCAGGAAAAAGGTGCCACCACACAAAACTCTTGCTTCTTCAGCCCTGCGCTGCAATTGCTGATCCCACCTCCCCAGAACTGAATCCAAAGGAAGATTCCTGCCAGACAGAAGGTGCCAGCACAGAAAGCTCTTGCTGCCCAACAAGTGCCCAGGCTGCATCTACAAGGGAATGACGGACCTTCCACCCAGGAAAGAAAGCCCTTACCCTACATCTCTCATGTGCAGTTGGCGGGCCAATTTTGGTATTCCGTGGGCATAAAGAGCTTTCTGTCCTGGCACCTTTTGTCCTGGAGGAATCTTCCTTGTGGGGGTGTCCCTGCCCAAAGGGAAGAACCCTTTTGCAATGATTACATTCACAGCTGGAAATGCCAACAGTTTGTTCCACCAAAGCAAGCTGTGCAGCCCTCCAGCGCCTGTGTAGGATATGCCTGGGACGTAAATGCAGGCAGGAATGTCTTTTCCTCCACACTTCCACCTGTGGACCAGTTTGCTGGACAGCCTACACAGGGCTTGGCCATGCTGTGCTGCCCTGAGCACTTCTGCTGCTGCAGATCTTGCAGGAAATTTAGAATAGGGAACTGGTTTGGGTCAAGAAGTATGTGGGAATTTTTTCTGTTGGAGGTTGAGGATTCACTGTTGGCTACACAAATACTTCTTGTAAGGCAGATAAAAAATAATGTGAAAACGATGTTATATTCATGTGAAAAGTTTAGGACACACATTACACATCTGCAGCAATTACATGGGATCTTCTTGGGCAATCTGGAAGATCTGTGCAGGATGCCTCCACAGTGGCAGTGCAGGAAACAGGCCGTGATGGTATATTTTTATATATATCTACGTTACACATTTGCTCAGCTTGAGGTCTAATGTGCTGTTGCTGTTGCCAAAGCCTGTGTGTTTCCAGTATTGTCATTCCTGATATGGGTCTGCTTTCCATGGCAGGATTTCCTGGAAGAGTATCAAAGCTGTCTTAGCTCTCATACATTTTCTGGCAGTCAACTGTCTGCCCAAGTACCCACTCACTCCAGGAGATTTCAGTCACCCAGTGTGCAGTGTGTCACCAGCTTCCCCAGTTCTGGAACTGGGAGCTTGGCAAATGCAGCTTTTTGAAAAAGCAAGAGACATCGTCATGCTATGAGCAAACAAGTTGGGACCAGGAAAAATAAATACAGAAATAAAAAACAAAGTAAGTAAATAAAATAAATAAATAAACCAGAGAGACGTTCAGGCTTTCAGATTTATTCCCATTTCCTTGACCAATAAACTTGACCAAGCAGTGACCAAGCATTTACCTTGTGACATTTTTTTTGCCACCACAAGTGATCCTTTTGAACCGACTTTCCAAATAAAAACTCAGCTCATTAAATGACAGACAAACCCAGTGAATGTAAGTGGAAAACGCTTCTTATTTGGGAAAGTGGTAAAAGTAATCTTGATTCTTTTTTGGAGCTGTGAACACTTTCTATCTGTGTCCCTGAACATTCTTGATTCAAACTCCTTAGCCTGAACCTTAGGATATTTCCATGCAGGATTCATCTGAGACTGACAGGATTCCTGTGTACGTCTGTTTTGGCACAGCTGATTCCTTTTATTCCTGTGTGTCTCAGTGTTCCAGGTCCCTGGACCTGTGCTGAGGATCACTGCTGCAAACAGGCATGTGCAGCTTCTCCTCACCTTAATATTCAAGACAAAGGGAGAAGGAGGGGGGGCAAAACCCCAAACTCATGTGCAACATAAAGCAGAACCAGATTCTGCTGAAGATGTGGCTGGCTTGTTCTCCTGACCAAGTTTTCTAAAATCTCTGTCTCAAAGCCTGTGTTCATCACACAGGCAGTTCTGCAGAAAGCAGGTGATTACAGCAGGTCTGTGTGAGGCAGAGGTGTGTGGGTGTCACATGAAGGGCACAACTTGTGCCAGGGATGCTGCTCATCCACCCGGGAGGTGGCTGTAAGACATTTTGGAGAAAATTTGCTCCCTAGTCCCTGAGGCAGCACAGGAACAATGTCCCAAACCCAAAGGTCCCATGAGTAGTCATGGACAGCTGACAAGGGTGAGGGGGTTTTTCTTGAGGTGTTGACAATGTACAACCTACAAAGCCCCATCAGCCTTGCTTCTTGCTTTCTCCTGGTCCCTACTCCACTGCTTAACCATATTTTTTCCCCTGGTTACCATCTGAGGACAGAGGCTGCTGAGGTGCACACAGGTTGCCCAGGTTGCAGCAAGTGAAACAAGGATAGGAGATATCTGAAGGTGATTGGTGCCAATTCCTACAAAAATGGACCACAAGTGGAGAACAGAAAGGTTGATTGAAGAGGAATGGTTTAATGTAGATAGAAACAGGATAATACCTCAGGTGGGAGCTGCTGTCTGCTCAAGTGTGTGACAAGGGGCTCCCTTAGTGACCAAACTGCTTCTATGCTACTACAGCAGGAACTTATGCATGGGATTGCCCCAGTGAAGCACTGCACAGTCCAGCTGAAAAAGAACCAGACATGTGAAAGTTTTTCATTAGCAGCTTTGCTGCTAACCAAACCAGCCCAGGTTCGAGGCAGAAGCCTGTTTTGAAAACTTCTAACCCTTTCCTCTACTGCTGTTGCATTATTTTCAAAGTACGATTCTACTCTCACACGCAAAATAATGTCTCGCTTACAAGGATTTTTGCTCATATGTACAAACCCCAGTAAAGAAAGTTGAACACAATATATACACTGGGAAATATAATCCTGGAATACGTGTCAATGACGTGATTGTTCTGTAAAATAATCCTGCCCACGTTTCCCTTCAGAGATTTCTTCAAGCGAGTTGGTTCCTCACTGGAGATGTTGGTTTCGCTCGTCCGAGTCTCATTCTCCTCACAGGGGTCTGAGAAACCAGACAGGTCCATGTCATCCGTGTCATGAAAGCAGCCGTCAAAAGCCATGGCTTGCACTGCATCCATATACACTCCTGAGGCCTGGCAACAAAGAATAGTCAGTCTGTGTCTACAGGAGACATTTCAGTAAATTATAAACGAAGAGGAAGTAAAGAAAGCTCTCCCTTCATTGTTGTTCCCTCTTAGAGAGCGTATGGAGAAGAGGGTTACCCCACAGTATGGCAGTGTGTGGGCAGGAGGTGAGCAAAGAAGGGGGTGCACGTGATAAAATACTCCTGTCTGACTGATTACTGCCAGCTGCTGGCTGGCAATACGTGCCCCAGCTTCTGAAACAGAAGAGTCAAACTCTCTCCTGTAGGTCTGCACTGCTGGAGCTGTGGGAAATGACTTCAAACATTTCCATCAGATCATATGAGCAACACATGCACCCTTTCTGTGGTTTTCCCCTTGTGATATTCCAGCAAATGAGTTTACATGGGGGGATATTCTTGAAGCAAAGGTTTTAAGCGAGTGCTTCACAGAAAGCAGATGTTTAACTTGCGACCATTTCTGCTTCAGGCACACTCTTCTAAAAATGACCTTGTCTTGGGACGAAAAGGCATCATTAAACCCGCCTTTCCAATAGAAAATGGCAAAGCAGAAAAAGGAAAAACGGACTCTGCTTCACAGGAAACAGGAAGGAATATCACATGAGCGCATTCTGGGGTCTGTTTCAGAGACAGGCAAAACGCTTTTTTAATATTTGAGATTTGGAATTGAGATAGGTATTTGAGAACAGAAGGAAGGTTACCTTCCTCTGAGGGGGAAAAAAGGGAGAAAAAAATCAGGAGGTGAGTATTCCCTAACATCTGCTGAAAAAAAACGAAGGGAAAAAAAGCACAGAGCTTCTCAGGATCTCGGAGAGAATGATACGTTTCCTCCCTTCAACCAAGTCAAAAAAAGGTGAGATATGGAGTGACACAGAGATAGTTACTGTTCTGTTATCACAGTGGTGTATGGGGATTACTCTTTGGCTTCTATGGTGCTTTCTGAAGGCAACAAAACACAGAGGACTGTACCTTGCCCCTTTTTTTGAGTTGCTTTCTCTCTTCAATCGTGGTGAGATAGTTCACTGCTGCGTATTCAATGACGGACAGGAAGACAAAAAGGAAGCTGATCCACAAATACACATCCACAGCCTTTATGTAAGACACTTGAGGCATTGAGGCACTTACTCCTGTCATGATGGTTGACATTGTCAGCACTGTAGTTATACCTGCCAAAAAAAGAGTTATCCTAACGCTGACCAGCTGGTTCCGTGCAGCTCATCACCGTCCCTTGGACAGCTCGGCTTTGTGAGGGCGTACGACTGACACCGCCTTTAACTTCATCACACAGGCTCTGAGAAGTGGAGTGAACCATGAAGGACCCATCACAAGCAATACTGAAACCAGTAAATCATCCCTCTGCTCAGTGCATGCAGTCAGAGCTGCAGCACAGCAGGGAAACAAGGATGGTGATTGAGCAGCGTAAGGAGCACATTTCTTTGGCAGCTTTGGGCACCGCTGTGGAGAGGTGAAAGCAGGTGTTTGTGGGCTTCCCTCACTTCCCACAGCCAAGGTCGCCACTGCACACTTTCTTGTCCAGGAGAACCCCTAAACAATCACCAATTCCCTGCCCAATCCTTTCTCAAATTGTACCTTTTGAGAACATTTACCAGCTTGTATGTCTCGGTCGTAACTCCTTGGCTCTCTGAACACAATCAGCATAAAAATGCTACATCCATTGAAACTAGGAAAAAAATTCCTGTTTACTTCAGTGTGACCAGAATTTCACCCTCATCTTTTCGATCTCTCCTCTTACATCAGCTATTCCTCTCATTTTGGTTTGCTCCACCTCAGAAAAAAAAAAAAACACCACCTGACTCAGGCCCTGCTTTTAAAGAAACGAATGTGACAGTGGAAGCGAAGACATCTCAAGTGAGACAGCCCCGGCCTGTCAGCTGGGTCCCAGAGCAGCCCTTCTCCAGTTCTACACTAGTCTGAGTCCACTGGAACACACACAGAAGTTTTCCCTCTCCCTCTTTCCAAGTTCCTTAGGTTGAAAGGTGGAGTTTGAAATATATACCATATAAGAGGAAATCAATTTATTTAAAATACATATACTCTGGGCTTGGGAGCTAAGCTTTTTAAACTTTGTGGTTAACATTGCCTATAAATTATGTACACTTATGCTGATGAAGTGTGCCTTATTCATAGAACTCCTCATGAATAACCTTCTGCAGAAATCCATATATAAAGAACATGATCAGCAAAACCATCTTGTCAACATTAAAAATGGCCTACTGAGATTTAAAAAGTTCTTTTTAAAGGTGAAGTTAAATTTCTTATAAATAAAAGGAATTAGCAGATGCATTAATAAAAGTAGGGAGGAGGTACCATAATTTTCAGATTAACATGTTTTCAGATTTATATCCCCTGTATTAATAGCTTTACCATGCCAATAGAAAGGGATCTGAGGTACCTTCAGTCCCATTTTTTCTAGACTGAGAAAGCTATAGATAAAAATAGAGGGCTTTTTCACTTATCTAAGAAATATGACAACACACAACTAGCTTCTGGGACCAGCACCAGTGAGAAGAAAGTACATGAGCTTATTTACTAGTTATTAAACTAAGAGTTGCAGGACTCAGATATATTATGGTTACATTAGATATCTTAGCAAATTTCCATCAGATCTTCAGAGATGATTCTTTCAGAATTTTTGAAAAAATATAGTCATTCCAAGGCCATCAGAATTAAATTCCCAACAAAGGCAGTCTTGAAGTGGCATTCACTGAAAAAACCAATAAACTTCTAGAAAAAAAACAACACTGTAATTGGTCCTTTTCTCCTGAGCTGAGGTGTTCAGAACTAAAACTGCAAGAGCAGAAGGATGCCCAACTTATTCTTTGGCTTCCACAGAAGACTGTGCCTTGCACAGTTAAGACATCAAATATTTTTAAGGTGCCCAACAAAGGAAGGCTTTGCTACAATGGGCAACTGGTTCCAACCTGGCAGGAAGATAAGAAACGTTTCTAGATAAAAAGAAGAGCTGCAGAGCTTTTAGACAGATTATGCTATGCCTAATGAACCATGGATTTGGTTCTACCTGTTTGCTGGGAAGAGGGAAGATAAAAAACCCAGGCTTTGCAATTAAGTAAAATTCTACATCAGGAAGTCTGCAGAATCATCCCTTTTTGCTTCTGTGCTGTGTGAGCTGTTTTCTAATGTAACAAAGCCAGTCTGAACAAACATTCCATTTCCAAATGTAGAGGTTGACTAAAGGTAGCAACAACAGTGGCAGTAATAGTGTTGTTGAGGCAATTACCTGATATACTTGCTTATGTCCTGTGTAAATAAGAAGCTAAAGTAACTTCAGAGCCTCTCCCCCCTCCATTCCACACCTCCCAAAGAATATACATTAAAGATTCACCTAGTGATACCCTGGCAGGAACAGCTCTTCTGTCAATCCAAAATGAAACCCAAGACAGCATCACCATCAGCATGGCTGGGAAATAGGACTGCAGCACAAAAAAGAAAATGTGTCTCCGGAGGGCAAAGTTGATAAAAAGTCGATTGTACCAACCTATTGAAAAAAAGAGGAACAGAGTGGGGAGGAAGAGAAGAGAGTTGTGTTATTCGTGAGCTGTTTGCTGGCCCCCTCCCTCCAGCAGGAGTGATGTATCCACATCAGGAACAGTAAATGCCTAAGAAAACTTGTCACCACCTTAGTTTTACACAGTGCTTTGCAAACTGCCCTCTGTACCTCATCAAAACACTGCTGCCTTGGGAGTGAAGCATCACGACCCCGCACCTAAAATACTGTTATAACTGAGGTTAGGAAATGGGAAAGATTAAACCGACTTCAGGTGAAACTGCCAGGAGAACACACACAGGATATAATTTCCCAACGAAGCCAACACCCTGCCTCCTCCAAAAAGCATCCTGCCTTCTCTCAGGCTGCAAATACCCCGCAAGAAGCAGCCCCCTCGTTCCCCTCGATCGGAGCAACTTGCCATCGCAGTGCTGACTTTAGAGGAGAGAGTGCCATCTAGTGAATTTTGGGGCGTGCTCTGCCTGTGCAGCACAGCTTGTGTGCTGTACCTCCTGCCACGGCAGGGAAACCAATATAAAAGTGAGGTGAAAATAAGGCAAAAACTGGGTGGCTGCCTGTCCAGGACATCCATGAGCCCATGCTGGAGCACTCACACCATCACAACGAGTGAATTTATAGAAAAGAATATGTCGAAATTAACCCCAAATAATATTAAACACACTCTGTTGTGTTTTCAGTTGCGGAGAAAGTTTTTTGTTTGAAGAATCTCTAAAGTGGATTTAATTGTTGCTCCTTTGGAGCCAGGGAACTCCAAAAGCCTAAACACTACACTGAGATTCACAGGAAAGGGTGTGTGGAACCTGAAATGCAGAAAGCTGCTTTGTGAGCAGCATTTTTGTCCGTTTTTTTCATGAGATTTTAGGGGGAGATGACTCCCATTAGAATTGTGCTGATTGTTCTCCACTGTTATTTACTTGGAGGGTAAGTTTTCTTCCAACAAAAAGCAAAACAAAAGAGCAAGAGAAAGTGGAACCTCCTGAGCAAAACAAAACCTCAAAGCCAAAGAAAAGCTTAAGTCTACAAAGGACAGCATTCTAACAGATATGCTACTAAGCATTGTTCAGGTACTTCCCAGTGGTCCCTGCGACTTAAAGGTGAAAGGAAAGACATTTTTTATGTTGCTGAGTTGAGGTCATCATCAAAACATTTGCATGTGAGTGTTAAGCAGTTACACTTTGTGAAGTCAAAGCTGCTGCAAAGCCCTGGGCACAGGGGCACTGTGAGGGTGCACTGCTGAGCACGAGGCTGTATCTGCTTGCCTAAGTGTTTTGTGATGAGAATGGCAAGGCAGAGGGAAGCCAGCTGAGTTCCCAGAACCCAGCTGGAACACACAGTGACAGCAGTTTGGTGGAAAACATCCCAGTCTCCCTCTTGCAACAAAGACAAACGTGATGTCGCTCTCAGCAAGGCACAGTTATCGTGGTCAGGTGTCCCTCGCCTCTTCTCACAGGGCAGTGGCTCTGGAGAGCTGCAGCTCCGTTCTCAGCTCATACAGGAGCAAGAGATAAGGAGGAAGAACCTGATCAAGCTGTGAATTCCTCCTTGCTTAGGCTGCATCACAATTTAAACCGGAATTTCTGCACTCAGTGTCACCCACCGCCACCTCCGCTGGCTCTTTTTGAAATGCAAAAAGAAGCCAACCTGTAAATAAAATACAGTCAGTAAATCTATTTGCTGCTTTCCTGCATGGCTTAAAGGCTTTTTTTCCCCCCCAAAGTGTTATGCACTTCATTTTATTACATGGAATAATTTCTATTTTATGAATTTGTCTTGATATAAAGGGCAATATCCAAGCTGAAATGAATTGACTCAGACCAGGAAGGGCAGTTGCAAGCATGCTATTTTCTCTGGTTAAAAATATATGGTTAGACTACTTACATAGAGAAATATTTCAAAATTTATGATTGCATGTACAAGTACAAAGAAAACAAAACCCACCTTGCATAAAATCAAGACTACAATAAACTCCTAAAGCCTTGTGCAGTTTGCCAGAAGGTATAGTTCAAGATCTATAGGGAGAAATAAAAACCTGCCTTGGGCAGATTAACCTGGATTTAAACTATGTAGTACTGACATAAAGGGATTTTTTTTTCTGCAACTTTATGTATAAACACAGAACATAAAGCAAACCATGAATTAGACCTCAACAGGTAATAAATGGTCTCAAGTGGAAATCCTCCAGTTAGAGGACTTTTAATGACATTATGCAGCTCAAAAAATAAGGATATTTTAGCCAATAAAACACACTGGGATTCCTCTTGTTTGCTTTCTAGTATTTGACCCTTCCAGATTTGCATTTTCAAGTTTTTCTGCATAGCCAGGACACAGAGATTGCTGTAAATTCAATACTCCAGTGGCTTTCAGAGAAGTACCACGATTTTGCTAGAGCTCACAACAGCATGTGTGCATTTTTTTTCAGGTTCTTAATGTCAGATATTAAGTTACAAGTATTATTATGATCTCTTCTTCTGATAATAAAGTGCTATATTAGCAATGTAAAGAGAACCAAGGCCCCAGACTGACAGAGCAGTGTGATTTACAGACCTCATTTTAACTGATCTCTCAGCAGCAACAGTCATTTATTAGCACTGAATTTACATGTGAAAGACATTCTGCATGATTGTGTCTTGTGCTTGTCTCTCCTAAAGAGGGGCTTACTATACCAGTACTGCTGTAAAAAGCTAATCCACTGGAAGCACTGAATTCTTCTATGAAAAACTGGGAGAGGGAGATTTGCTCATCTGTGGTCAGGGACTTGTTTCCATGTTTCCAGTACAACATCAGATCATCTTCATTGTATGCATCTGTGAGAAAGCAGAAACTAAAGTTATAAAGTCACTGAAGTTATGAAGTTACTAAAGTAAGTCACCCTTTCTGCTGGAATAACGCTTCTGTTTCCCTTTCCTAGGGAGAGGAGACCACTCAATCCGGGAAAGCCCCAAAGAAACATTTATTTTTTTTTTACGTCAACTTGCCAGTTAGTTGGCATGAAAAAAATTTGCAAAGACCATATTCCAGCCTGTTCCAAGTGCAGGCCAGCCCTGTGCCCTGCCAGCAGCTTACCTGACAGATGGGAGACATGGGGTGTGCTCAGGGTCACAGGGCACACGGGATCAGAGCTCTGGAACTGTCACTGAGCAGATCTGTTCCCTTTTCCAAGGCTAAACAACAAACCAGTTTTACTTATAATCCAAATAAGAATGAATTTTGACATGTGAAAAGGCACATTGACATCATATTTTACTTTCAGCTTGCACTTTTTTTCTCATGGAAAAAAAGCCCAAACGTGGGGGCTTTTGACAGATTTTTAGATTTAGGCCTTGGAATATTAACCCAGGGGAAGCAAAGCAGGGTGCATCATAGTTTTTCTATCTTTCCAAAGCTCACTGATTTCTGGAAAGATCTCAAGCTGTTTACAGTTTAGCATGTACATGTTGAAGGGTTCAGGTCACACATCAGAATAAGTGAAAGGGGTGTTATGAGTGCTGGGAAGAATGCACACGTGAAGAACAATTATGAATTAAACTTACAGCTTTCCAGTTCTAAAGAACAGTTCTGAGTGTCCAGAGGAAACCTACTGAAATCCATGAAACACATAGCAGAAACTGTTATTCTGCAGAAAGGAACAGAAAAACAGAAATAAAATGGAAAATTCCACGTTTTCTTAGAGCTGTGCAGACATCTTAGTGAGATCCCCAGCCAATCTGCTTCTTAGAATCCTAATGATTGAGTTTTTCTGCCCTTTCAGCTGCTCCTGAAATTGCTTCAAGGTGGTGAGATAAAGTTAAATCAGTGAGAGATCACCTTTTTTTTTTTTTAAAACAGAAATAGCCTTTATTATTAAATAAAGTACCTTAGATTTTTAAACCCTTTACTGGCCTGATCCTTCATTAGCCTTTCACATGTTTTGATTTGAAGGGTTACACTTATGAAGATTAACAAAGGGACTTCACATTTCTTGACTTGATTTCTCATAGATTGAAGTAGATAACATTACAGGTTAGAGCAGATATTACTGCAAGTGCTATTTTCCCAGCTAGAATGGTTATAATATGTAATTGCACAGAAAGATTAGCTGCAATGTCTGGAAGCCTACTCTCTTCTTCAACATCATGGAAATGAAATGTTTTATGCCCTAAAAAGCTTAAGGAAATCTAGGTAAAGACTATTTTGCATTCCACCCGGTTTTTTTCACAAATGTTCTGAGGATAAACAACCCCTTGGCATTTTAACCAATAAACAACAAAAAAAACCCCCAAACCTGCTAGAGGCAGCAATTTAAATATGGTACCTATCACTAAATTTCTATTTCTTGTCACAGCTTGCATGTCACTTGATGTTTTAGTTCAACTTTTCAGTTTTCCCCAGACATAATCCTACAAGAATTTAAGTGAGGGTTATACTGATTATGTAAGTGATATCTGAAAACTTGTGGTCAGCGATCACTCTGTAGCTGAATTTTTACAAGTGTAAGATCTTGCTGGCTTGAAATAAGATTGTAAGAGTGGTACATGGATATGACTATATGACTATGGATGTTGTTTCCTTCTTTTAGCCACTGACCAAGGTATCAGGGGAACAACAGGAAAAGAAAGACTATTTTAGCGACAAATCTGGATTTTTGTTTCACTTTGCTTCACTAAAATCCTGGATGCTGGGCACTGAAGAAAAACTGTGGAATAAGCAGATTTATTGCACATAAGTATTTGGAATATAATCTGCTCATTGCATGTAAAACTGGCAATACAAAAAGGGTGTCCTAGTGAACATCTGATTCTTTAGGAACACACACACATTAACACCACTCCATTTCTGCCCTTCCCATCACATGCTCCCTGTGGTTTGTGCACAGTTTCTTGTGCACATTAATCTTGATGACACTTCACCTCTCCAGCCAGCTGCCAGGAAGTGTTTGCCCATCTTATGCCCCTTTGCCTCTCTTCCTTCCCCCAGCTGAATGTGTCACACCCCCCACATGGAGAATCCCTGATTAAAGCCTTACTGCAGTAGTGTAGTTCCTCTGGTCACTCCCCCTCTCTCAAGAATCATGGAAATTAATAAACAGAACAATAAAAGCATACTTCACCTCATTGTTTCTTACTGGTCAGTGTGATTCTTGAACATGCACTACTTTAAAGTGGTGCACTGCTGTTTGGGAGGGTCCTGCATGCCCTCATGAAAGAGTAGATAAATTCATTAATTGCTGGAACAACTATTACACAGCCAAAAATCTCAGGGGCTTCCATAAATCTTCAGACTACCCAGATTAGATGAAATATCACCTCTGTGTACAGGGCTAATTAGTAACCAACTGGAGAACTGTGATTTCCACAATGCATGGCCCTCAGAGTCCTTACCCTTGGGGGAAAATCCCTCCTCCATTAAAACTATTCCTGCCACATCTTCCAAATCTGCTTCATAAAGCAAAGCAGTAACATGCAGATGGAAGAGAGACACATTTAGTGACCTTGTTATTCCAGTTCTGGAACTGCTGTTTCACTTTGCAGTTCCTTGTAGTCCCACAACATGCCTGCTTAACACTGCTGGTATCAGCACCAGTAATCTGCTTTCTGTGCCTGTCTAGAGCCCTGAGGAATATCAATGGTTTATGGGTATCCCGGGAAGAAAATAGCTGAGATAGTTTTAAAATACTCAGCTAAAAAGGAAAAAAACTGCTTTTTTTCCTTTGCTAATAATATAAATAATAATATACAATAATAAATAGTAATATAAATATTAAATACTCAGCAGTAAATCTACTGCAATCTTGCTAGTACCACTGGCAATGAATTAACACCTGATAAACTGCCACTATCCTGCGACAGGAAAAAATATGGGAAGGAGAGAAAAACATGTTATCAAGCCTAAATTTACTTTCCCACTGCTACACTGGTCACCAGCTCCCCATTAATGCCCACTGGATTAATGCCAGTCCAGTAGGAGAACCTTCACTGCAAGTATTTCCAGTAATTTCTCACTGCCCCCAGCTGCAGTGACGTATTTTCTTACCTCAGGCTGAAGAGAACGTTGCCATCAGGGTACACTCTGAGCATGATGTTTTCCACAGTTGTATCGTGGATGAAAGATCTTTTGGAGTGCACAAAAAACACATCAGGTACCCAGATCTTCTTGATCAGTCGCCCGTCGAAGGTCATGCTCTTGTTTTTGTTACTGCGAAACGAAAGCCTCTCGTCCTTCCAGTAATGTCTGAGGTACAAAGTCATTGTGAAGTCCTTTGTTTCATGAAAAATAAAAGAAGACAATGCTTGTTTTAGTTGCATGCAGTAGAAGGCAGAACAAATTCATCGACTCATGCAAAGGATCAGTTTCTTCTCTGGATGTTATCTGAAGGATCCTCAATGAGGGGAACCAAACACCACTCAATGAGTTAAAATACAGGCTGGAACTATCACTGAGATACTGGTTGTTTGCCTTGGCACTGGTGGCTGAGTCTGAGGTTCATACTTCATTTATATTTAGATCATAATCCAGTGGTCTTCTGAACTGGGCCAGCAGTGAAGTGATAAAGAAGCTCTGAAACCAGCCAAAGACCAACGGAAAAAGGTTTCCCCTGGAAATCTTCACAAACTTCTCTGAGAATGGGCTGTGGTTCCTTTACAAAGGGGTTGGTTTGAGTTCTTCATGAGCACGAGGCCAATTTTTAAAATCCATAAATCTGTACATCTTGTGCCAATATGGTACAGTGGGTTTAGATCAGAACATTTATGAATTAAGTGCATCACAAAGAAACAATATGAAGAATCTCACAAGAGTAAGCAATTAGATTTTACAATAAATCTTTTTTAATATAAAAGATTGTTGCAAATATTTTATCATCCTATTTAGAGCAACACCACGACTGCAAATATACATGTGGAAAGAGATGAAGAGGATGCTGCAAACTCAGTCTGAGCTTCTGCACAGCCTGGCTGCTCTGTGTTCACCTCTATCACTTTTGGCATCATTCACCTCACTGTAACAAGTGCTTCTCATAAGAATACTGGGAAGATATTTAGGTCTTCCCCTGTAGTATGGTCTGCATGCTTCAAGGCAAGGTTGTACTCTTTAAGGGTCTGCCTTCTTTAACTCTATTATTCTATATCATCCATCAGGATGTTTCTGAGACCTCGAATTTTGACTGAAATCCTTCATTCTGATTCTACTCATCCACTTACCATGTCAACTTCAGATATGCTGTCAATGCTTTCTACCTGCACATCAATGCCCACAGGTATAGGTGACCCTGCAGTGCAACAGAACAAGTGGTGAGGAGCATAAATCCACATTTTGAAAGGGAAGACTGTGCATTAGCAACATGCAGAGAGTTCCCCATCCCAGCATTCACTACAGTCCTTCCAGCTTAGTACACTGAATGAGGAAGTCCACAGCAACGAAATAAAACCTGATGCCAAACAGCTGTAAAATAAGTACAAAATCTTCAGTGATCTGTTTGCAGCCAGACTGGTTGTTACTGGCATTGCAGCTTGGACAGCAATGAACAGCATCCTTGTGATGCCAAAGGGAAGGAACTCCTTGGAGTGCTATTTAGAACAGGGAAAAGCTGAATAAACCTATGAAATACCTCAAAGATTGCAAAGCTTTCATGACCAGTTCCAATGCTTATTGCCACACTTGTAACTTTATTTTACATACCACCCCACTATTTCATGCCACCGAAAAAGGCTGCGAGCCTTTAACAAAGCGGGATCTGAATGAACAAATTACAAACACGTGTTTGCATTTTTAGAATGAAGTGACTACAAATCACTTAAAAATTGCAGCCAAGTGGGAAACTATTCCCACTCTTGTCAGTGTACACTATCAAGAATGATGGATCTAGTTCTCCACGGGTTATGTACCTCTGCAATTTTCAGCAAGCACATCATTCCACTAATGGACTGGTCACTTCCCTACAGAGGAGGGAGAGAGGAATATTGTATGTGTGTGTATACACCATACACCCCACCCCCAGGGATATTCTGCATTTGGCATGAAAATCAGTAGGAATTCTTGTACGTGGGATTCCAATTACACTTGTAAAAACCAGTCAGTTAAAATATTTTTAAAGCACACATTTCAAATAACCTAGTAAAGACACGGCTAGAAGGAAGTCTGAACAGCAGCAGATAGAAACAGCTTTTCTAATTTGTCTTTCTCTTTTTCTTGTCTTTTCCTTTTAGCAGTGCCAAGTCAAAACAGTCCAGAAACATCGCTCCCGTGATATCCAGCCACGATACTGTGTCTCTTTTGGGAATTATCCTTAAAATAGCAGCCTTTGAGGATTACACAGCTGCCTCCAGTTCTTACCAGTGGGGATCTTGAACTATTTTAGAGGCATAATCCCTCGATTTGACTTGTATTTTTTAATGGAGAGTTTGACCCTGCACAGAACAGATGAAGATGCCCTGTGCATGGGAAAGCAAGATAAGATGTGTTTAGAGTTAGCAGGGCACAGCAGAACATATTTAGGCACTGACAAGAGCTGTGCTGGCTGGCTTGGAAATCCTTTGAGGAGAATGCATCCCTCAGTGGCCAAAGCCCAAAACAAGGCTCGGGACTCCAGAGTGCAAAGTTCAACTGGTTTATTAGTAAAACACAAACCAGCACTTCAGAAAATGCTGCTTCTTTGGGAGAATTTGGATTTATACCTGATGTGAACATCGTTCACAAATGGCATTTGCACATCATTTAAATGCAAAGAGTTTCTGTTGAACTGTGTGGGGGGAACAGGAGGAGAGTGGAGCAACTCCCAACATAAAAAAAAGTTTTACCATTTTCTAAGCCAAGGCCAAACCTAAAGCAAACCAAGTTAAATGTCTACCATCAACATTCCTCAAACAAGACAAGGAGCTACCCACAAATCATATCCCAGAATAGGACAACAAATTTTCTAAGTCCTCTGCCATGTGCAGTGAGGAAAAGGCTTTCCTTAGTGACAGCTGCTCAAAGTGTGATGATGGCAGTCCTAATATCTCTTGGAATTTCAAAAATTACAGACAGTTTCTTATCAAAGAAGCATTTTTCCAGTGTGGGCACAGTTTCATTCGGTAATTCACCTCCTCTGGGTAGATATAAACTGATCACAGAAGCAGAAATCAGTGGCAGCTTATGATGATGATGGTTGCATGCACACAAACCAAAGTGCCACTTACACATGAACACACACAGGGACATGTGATTCTCTGAAAGGAAGCTTGCACTGCATTGGCAGCTCTTATAAAACCAGCTCAGTGGGGACAACGAACAGCATAAAAGAGATCAAAACCTGTGGCCAGGAGAAACACAGTAAACTATTCCAAAGTGAACGAAACAAAAAGGGAACAGTTACAATTAAATTTATTCCCGATTAGTGGAAATGCTAGAACTGTCAAACAGACTCCTCAATAAGAGATTCCTCTTCTCTGTCTGGAGAAAGGCCAAAGACTGTACCCATGATGCTTAAGGAGAAAACACTGTTCAGTCCTGGATTCACCCCAGACAGTTATTAAACCACATCCCCCACCCCAGCCCTGACCTGTTATTGACAGATCACAGCAGCTGCAAATATTTCCTTCCTATTCTGACTCTATTTTGGCAATAAGTGTAAGGAGATAATAAAGACATTCATCACTGCACATATACACAGCCCTGATCTCTTCAGTGTGCTCTTCAGTTTTCTCATCTGGAGCACTTTTCATACTGTTGTCACTAACACACACCCAACACTCCCCCCAAGATACCTGCTGGCCTTACTTCTGCCTTTCTGTGACCAAAAACCAAGTCCACTAGAAGCAGTAATACTTAGCTATCGGGAACAAGTTGCTGAGAACTGTATTTTCTTCCTCCTTGGATTTGTTTTACCGCAAGAGGATGTTTTTAAAAAACATCATTTCAATAAGCACTGGAAAGATTCCTAAACCAGCCCCTGTGTCTGCACCACATCTTTCTCCCTGCTATACTGAGAATTTCAGTCTCTGGCTGACCAGCAGACAACAGCAGCAAAGTCACTTTTAAAAAAAGTAACCAGAGCAAAGCTGTGGGTTTTATTTCCCAGTTTGACAAAACTGGGGAGGGCAGAGAGGATTTTGTTATTAAATTGAGCAGCTTCAGTTGCTTCTGGAGAGTCACTAGAAATCATTATTTTAGAGGGATTAGTGATTTCACAATGGAGGCTCCGCAGATTTTCAAGATAATTACTCCTCAGCAAAAAAAAAAAAAAACCAAAAACAAACAGCATTGTTTTCAGATGGGTTTATCTTCACACAAGCCATTGCCAGTCTTTCATTTTAAAGGTTTAAACATTGCAAAAGAATTCCTTGATGAGCATGGAATCTTTTTAACAGACAGTCCGTCAGGCCAAATTCCATAAAACCCTTTTTAGAAGGGCTATTATGTAAAAAGGATACCCTTTTAGCATTTTTAGGATCAATTTCTACAGTAATAATGACTGGAATTCTATGATATTTTTGTAATAGTCAGACCTTCGAGCACACAGCAAGTTCCATAAAATAAATGCTGAATTTAGAAAAACCAGCCACTGTATCCCAGTTGGATTTGTAACAGTGTATGTGGGGGGAAAAAAAGCAAAGCCTACAGAAAGTTCCCAGTAGGAGACAGAGACCAGGAGAGGATTAAGGCCTATGGGATTAATTTCTTCTAAAAAGGTTTGTGGACCTGTAGAGGAAGAAAACTGGATAGAAATGTAAACAAGCCCCAGAGAAGTGAACATATGTGGATGTGTTTACTTTCCCCTGGCAAGGATAGAAACAGGAGAATTACTGGCAATGATATTTTCTTCTTGGTACTGTTCTGTTTCTTTTTTATTTATGTGAGAAATGAAGGTGGACTGGTATTAGCAGCAGCCAACTCTTGGGATGGAAGAACTAGCAATGTTCTGGATTTTTTTCTCAATGTAAAAGAGAAAAAAAAATCCCCAGTAGATGACTATCAGAGGTCTTGCAAATAACCAAAATATTTCCTTCCTGTCCTGGACCCCAGCTATTCCTTCCAGTAACAGATGATAAAAAGCCATTCCACTTTCATCAGTGTGAGTCTTCACCGCGGTGAGAAGATATTTCTCATCTTTCAGGGAGAGCTGTGGTGCAAAAAATAAAACAACTGGGTGGAAAAGAGATATTAGAAAATTCAAATTATACTTATTTTCACATCGGGATGCAATTGGGCTCTTGACCAGCGAAATGCTGCTGAATTCTTTTCCATCATTTCTGATGTTATTATCCTCTACACTGGTTGAGAAAGCAGGGATAAGAAATTTTAAAACTTTAACTAACACGCCATTAGTACAGGAAATTACAGGTCCTTAAGCCACAATGTAAAAGAAAAATAAAGTTGCCATACTTATATAAATATATATACATAAACACTCAGTGAGAACTTCCATGTACACAGTGATTATGAGCATGGGGTTCCACGAATTTTAAAATGCAAAACAGTTCAGAGAGTGAGTGGAAGGATTTCACTGTCGGGAAAACCAATGTATAGAGGAATAAAAGCATGACCTCCTCTATATGCTGGCCTGTGACCTTTTTTTAATGGCAATATTAATTTTCAGTAAGTGGAGACAGAACTCGGGAAACCAAGAGCTCACACCACTTACCAGTACTTTGAAATATGATAGTTCAGAAAATAAAAGGATGTAGATAAATAGGTGTATGGTAGAAAAGAAAGTATTTCTAAGGTTCGCTTTACTGTTTGCATCAGCAGGGGATCCATCTACTGAAGGCTTCCAAACAATGCCAGACCACGACATTACACAGAAGGCAACAATCAAACAACAACAAAAAATTCAGGAAAGGAAAAAAAACCACCAACACCACACCCCTTCCACCAACAACCGAACAGCCTGGTTTAGGGAGGATGTTAAGTAAGATAAACTCACATAAATGACAGAAGAGATGTGTCCATTTGGTCAAGAAAAAAAGATCTCTTACCTCCACAGAGCAACTTTCATGACAAAGCAACCAGTCATGTGAGCAAAGTCACAATTATTCCTAGTAACACTGCAGCCAGTAGCACCAGTATCCAGCAGTTCCACATTCATTTCCCCCAGGTTTTTCCCTGTGCATGTTTGCTCAGTTTACAAATCACTGTGCTCTGTTTTTCATTTGTAACTAAATTATAGGTACTAAAAACTCTAGGTCCTTTAATCTGCCTCATTTACATTGCATGTGTGGGGCTAAATGAAATCAAACTTAGATTTAAGAGTTCTCTGCACTGAGGAATCTCCAGCAGGTTCAAAACAGCACGAATTTTCCAGCTGCTTTTTTTTTCCTAAACTGGTGCAAAGGATGATCGACCTACTGAGGGAAAGGGGCACAATGGAGTCAGATTAACAAAATCTGTCATTCCAACTCCCTGACATACCCAGAAAATCCCAACAGGGTATAGGAGAGGGGGGAAAAATTGTCCCTTTTCTAAAAGTGAAGAATAAATTCTTGTTTCTCATCCAGCTTTTTTGACCTGCTTTCTTTTCCTCTGTTTCAAATTGATTCATGGTGCTGAGCTGAATAAATCATGCAACGTGGCGTGTGACAGATACAAGCCCTTCATGAATCACAGTGCTGAGATGCTTCATTAGATTCGATGAAAACAAACCCAAACTTTCACCTGCTTTAAATACATAAAGCCACAGTAAGTCCTTGGGCAGTTCAAGGCTATGTTATAACTGCTGTGGCAATGACATCTCTGATTTCAGCTTCTCCTCTAGGTGAGCTTCCTTCTGCTGCACACTAAATCACCAGCATTCTTCTGAGAAACCCATACCCTGTCTCTGCTGTCACAAAATAATTCTGAGTATGTTATTCAGATTCATGTTTCAGTTCTGATATTTGTCCACTGATGAGAGCACACTTGTGCAATAACTCTCTGCCTCTGCCTCTTGAAAACCAAACCATTCTTTACTACTGCAACATCACTGGAACCAATGGTAAAACAGGAACAGTGGAGTATGAATTTGGGATTGGTGTTCATTTCACTTTTCTCACTCTGTGCTGTAAAAATGCTAACGGATCTGTTTCAGTCTAAGAGAGATTCAGGCATAAGTATTCCACTTTTTAAGAGAGTTCTGAAAATTTGGAAGTGTGTGAACTGTTGGACGTGACTGAAAAAAAGTGCCTCCCATGCCACTATGGCATGTGGGTGACAGAGGAGAAGAGCAAAGCTGATGTGCTCTCCTGCTGGAAGCTATTTCTGAGAGACAGGAGTGCAGCTGAAATCACACCCACGGCAATGTGATTAGTGGGAGGCCCGTGCAGTGAAGTCAGTGGAAAAACTGCAGCTGGCTGCAAGAGGAATTGAATGGGCTCAAGGACCAGTCATCTGAAAATGGAAGGGCAAGGGGGAAAAGCCCGGTGCAGATTTTCTGGGTGTAAAAAAATCCTCGCTGCCCGTGGAAAATTACGACTGCCAGATCACAGGGTACATTCTCAAAGCTGCTTTTATGTATG
This sequence comes from Chiroxiphia lanceolata, assembly GCF_009829145.1. Lineage (NCBI taxonomy): Eukaryota > Metazoa > Chordata > Aves > Passeriformes > Pipridae > Chiroxiphia > Chiroxiphia lanceolata. The sequence continues at coordinate 117,672,354 of NC_045638.1, forward strand.
TACATCATAAGTATTGCTTTCTGGGATGATCCAGCAATGAAGGAAATCCCAGACCTCTGCCTGCTTTGATGGAAATGCTACTTCCTTTCTGAGATGACACTTCCAAAAACTTAAATTCCTTGTGTGGCAAAGCAGGTGGCAACAAGAAGAGGTCCAGACTAACTCTTGAGACTAGACAGGTATCAGGCATGAGGTAATTTGAACTTCTGTTGCCAAGAAACAGACTGTATCTCAACTATCCTTCAAAATCAGGCAAGATTTCTGATCTCTGCCAAGACATAATTTCTGTGGTAACAAGAAACCCTCTCACATTGTGCCAGTGTATCCAGAGAGGCTCTTCTTACCCCACATCTCCTGGAATGCTTGTCAGGCCCCAGATCCCAGCAGCTGGAGTTAAGAGGAACAGTTCCACAGGCTTCAGCCAGCCTTCCAGATTTATGTTTGTCTACACAACTGATTATTGGTCCTCATACTTTATTTTGGCTTCATAATCCAGAGCAGTTCTGTCTATTTTCATGAATCATGAAAACAGAAGTGGTGACGCAAAGGCTCAGACAAAGCTTATTATGGGGCAGCCTTCTCATTTCCCCTTTCATGAAGGAGAGTCAAAACTGAATCTAAACTGTGAACATCCCATTAAATACTCCCTTTATCCAGATGCAATTTAGTTAAATGAAGAAATAATCATCATAGTGCCCAACAACACAGAAACAGCATGGTGATACACTGAAGGCCTGTGGGTAGTTTTTTAATTCTGCACAGAGCAAGCAGATTTAGGAACTGGTGGTTCATTTCAATCTCCCAAAACAAATCTGGTGACTAAGTAATTTGCTAATTGCTACTAGACAATGCAGTTTACAGGGATACCTTAATCCCTGTTCTCAAAGAATCCTACTCTAATAATATTTTATTTTAATTACTTCTGGAAAGGAGACAATATGACAAGGACAAACTTCTCCTACTGATATGCTAAACACACAAAAGTTCCTCTTGCCTAAAAGTATTTCTAGATTTCTTCTTTATTTATGTCCTGAAGTACAAAAGAGGTGCTCTGCCATTAAGTCTGTCATTCCAGAGAGAGGATAAAGTATCAACCAGCACAGTTGTGCTGCTTACCTCCAAATCCAGGTCTCAGTGCAAAGTCATGGTCCTCTATGTGAAGCAGCTGCTCAGATTTAAGTGGCCGTACTTTAGTGCTGTCAAGTTTCCTCATTTTAATTTCTCGTTTGCTAAGTTTTAAAAAAAGAAAAAATGGTAAGAAATTTTTTTTTTTTTTTTTTTTTTTTTTGCTGCCTGACATTCAAGATTGCTGGTTAAATGAAGTAGGGACCCAAAAACACCAGCTAAATCTGGTATGATAAGGGTAACAACTGTGCCAATAAAGTTGGAGAAAGATATATTGGGAAACGTTGGAAAATGAGGTATGAGGGTGCCCAGGTCCATGAAGAACACCAATTATTTATAAGAAGCCCCAGGAAAAACATCATGATCTCCTTCTGTTCCCCTCAGAGATTGTATTTATCATTATACAAGAGAATAGAGCTGTTTGAGAAAAAGTTATTACTCACATAAACACTTGCAACTCCAACTTGGAAATAACACCACGTACCCACAGCTTAACCACTTCATACATTATCCATATTACAGAGACAATTATTGCTTTTATTATAAATGTGGGGTTTTTCCTAGGAGCTCAGATGGGTCAATAATTTTTAAGAAGGACTGAGAAATGAGGATCCTGGATCTAGGGACTTGCAGGGGTAAATGGCTTTAAATGGAAAGAGAGTAGGTTTAGATTAGGTATGAGGAAGAAATTCTTGGCTGAGAGGGTGGTGAGGCCCTGGAACAGACTGCCCAGAAAAGCTACAGATGCCCCATCCCTGGAAGTGTTCAAGGCCAGACTGGATGGGTTTTTGAGAAACCTGGTCTCATGGGAGGTGTCCCTGCACAAGACAGGGGGGATTGGAACTGTATCATCCTGGGAGTCAGTGTTCTATAGTACACATTAGGATCACCTTTCTCATGGTGACAATAGTGAAACATGGGAACCTATTGCCTGGGCAGGTTTTGAGACTCCTTTCACTCAGGCTGTTTAAGAATAGGTCAGACATTTCTTTGTACACATGACTTAATACAGTTGCTTTGCCACAGGCAAGGGGCTCTCCCTAGGCACAACTTCTTTCGTGCTTTCTGTGATTCTCTGGGACTTTGCTGCCAGCTACTCCAATTATTACTTTAGACTGACTGATAGATATTTGTTCTGAAGATTTGGCCCTGTAGTCAAACACTGCTTAAGGCAAAGTATGGAACACCTCAGGATAAGGTGTGGGCCTGTATTTACTTATTTTTCTCCCTTCCCCCCTTTTTTTCCTGACAATGAAGCCCAACAAATTAATTTTAAATTACAAGAACGCTGAGGGGGCCGTGGGGCTACTCAGGACCACTGGGCTTGAACAAATTAATTGACCTTAGCACCCTTGAAGGTCTGTGTCAATGTTGGCTGAATCAAATTATCAGGGCAATCAGAAGGCCCATCAGGCATTTCAAACACGGCCTTTAGTCCTCCAAGCAGGAAAATCACGTGGATGCTAAAACGAGACCCCGTCCTTCAGAGAATTAAAACCACCACAGAGCAAGGCTGTGCTAGAGCAGGATGGGCAGCAGGACTGAACACCTGCAGTGCTCTGCAACAGGGAAATTCTGCTGCCTGGGAACCAGCACAGGAGGAGATGATGAATTATGCTCAGAATGCCGTGGCACAGCTCATACACTTTGGAAGCAGCGGGTTATTTGTCAGCGGATGCGCCAAGAAAAAAAGGGCTGTTTGATGCTCCGATGATTTCACTGGAAACAGCAGCCTGGAACTGTGATTCATCTGTCACAGCTTCTTACTAGAAGTGTGTGACTGAGACAGGCTTTCCCTGGCCATGAGAGGCAAAACATAAGCCACCAGGCAAGGAATGTTCTACTTAATAAGCCACAGGACTTTGATATTCCTTCTATTTTCCCAGATGAGGACAAAATAAACAGAAATGCTGTCTCTATGAAAAGCATCTTTTGTGCCCACTTACTGGAACAGCTGATGTTTTATATATACAAATGGTGGAATTCTATAATAATTTCTTGCTGCTATCAAAAGTGGTTCTTCAAGCCAGGCAACATCTTGCAGGTGTCAGAAGAGCACTATTAGCATTATTACAAACATGCTACATCTTCTCTTCAATACCTTCCTATAAACCTTTACAGTAAAGGAAAATTGGCTTACATGCAGAGATATATGCTTATGGTACTTGGGATGAATTTCATGGACACTGGTAACCTTCCACCTGTAAAGGTATGGAAGGTATGGGAAAATGCCATTAAAATTTCTAAGATAATTAAAAAATAATACACTTCTGCTTCACATTTTTTCTCCTGTTGACTGCTTCCCCAGCCCAGGGCTAAGAAGTGTTCTCCAGCAGATACTCCTTTAACATCAGCATCTGGGCTCCAGATGTTGCTCCTTGGCAAAGAGTTACAGTATTAAACTGTCCTCACTGCAGCATTACAGTTATTTAACTGATGATTAAAAGGGAGTCTCATGTATGTGTTTGTTTACTCCAAATAAATCTTGGACCAGGAGCTAACTACTGATCAGCACCACAGCACTGTGAAATCAGCAGCACATGTTTTCATGCTCCTTCCCATGGTACCAATTCCATCAAAAAGCAGAAGAGGTGTCTGGGAGGAAAAGCCCACAGAGAATCACAGAATCATTCAGGTTGGAAAAGACCTCTAAGATCATCGAGTCCAACCATTAACCCAGCCCTGCCAAGCCCATCCCTAAAGCACATCCCTAAGCACCACATCTCCGTGCCTTTTAAACACCTCCAGGGATGGTGGCTCAACCATTTCCCTGGGCTGCCTGTGCCAGGCCTTGACAGCCCCCTGAGCGAAGACATTTTTGTGAAATCATTTGCAGATGCATCCATCAGCAGACACATGTATCCAAAAAAAAGGGAATTCACCTCCCTGGGTGCACTCTGACAGATGCCTTGGTATTAGCATAGATCTGGGCAATGATCAATACCACTTTGTGGGTCTCAGTGAGGCACATGTTCAAGAAACTCCTGCTTCCAGTATTCCAGGCAGCATCTTTCATGACCCAAATGAAATGGTAATCTATGACTACGTTCCAAAAGGGGTCGCAAAAAGCACTTGAAGTGTTTCAGATCACACAGGGAGGACACCCCTGTTGGTAATTATACAGTAAGTTAATAGGAGCACCAGCTTTTTGGATGAAAAAAAAGTGAGGAATACTGTTCTGACACTTCCTTAGCCAGTACTACCACATGGACCTTTTTATTTGACAGAGCTCTCAAAGAGCAGTTACTCACTGCCCACAGAACCACAGCAACCAATTCAGAATTACTGAAAAATGGACAAAGACATGTCAGGTTTTTAAAGGTAAATTTAGCTGCTCCTACCTGACCTTGATTACCATTAGCAAATGAAAGGTCAAAGGTCTGCTCAAGGGTACTTGGATCATTTTTGTTTAAAGCATTTAATCACTTAATGCCACCAGTGTAGCTCCATGACATTCATGGCACTGCTGTGGTTAGTATCCCAGCTGGTTGTCTTCAACCTAACCAGGTTATCAGAAGTTTATGCTGGTTCAGGGAGCAATGGGACAAGTTCATGGAAAAGAAATCCACTGAAGATCACTAAATCTACAGAAATTACATCCAACACAGGATGTATGTGAAGAAAATTTGCTGACTTGATGCAGCTGGAAGTACTAGGGAGAAATATCTTATTTGTTTGCCCTGTCCTTATTCTTCCAAACCTGTGCTTACAAGCCCTTGTTATAAACTCAGTGGAGTACACAGACATTTGGTAAGATCCTGCGTGGCTGTTCTTCTGTTTTAGTAGGGAAAACATATCTTGTGGTACTCAAAATGAAATTAGATAAGTTTATGAAAAGAATACTATTAAGGACCCTTCTATAAAAAGAATACCCTAGATTTCATGGCCATAGGTTTCTTTCCAGTGCTGTGTTCCTAAGATACTTTATCTACTACTAAATCAGAGGCATCCAAAAGGTAGAAGTTACAGAAATCTTACTGCCAGAAGAGTCTGTGGGGTTACACAGCAGTGTTTTAACAAATTTACCAAATCTTGAAGACCAGACAAATGTAAAAATCAAAGTTGTACAGTTCTCTCTCACACACATAAAAATGCATTTCTAAGTGTTCAGTAACATCAGCAACATGCACTGTCAAAAAGCCCAATATTTTGACAATCAAATGTTTTGTTCTTTGCTGCAGGAAATGGACCATGAGAATAATCGCTTTCTCATGTACTTTTGGTTAATGCTTTAAAATCTTCTTTACAGGAGAATGCAGACAAATAGCTTTGGAGGGAGAATTGGGTTACTCTATTAAAACAGTGGAACTTGTAGGTTAAGTAACATTTTCACATGGGATTCTTTTTAAAAGGCCACCCATTTAACCAAGGCCATCTGTCAGCTGTGTCCCTAATAACCCTCGTGCTGGCTGAAAGATTTTTTCCCCAGAAAGAAAAAGAGGCTGGTGGAAAGTCAGACCCTGTTGCAATGAAGATAATTCTTCCTGTAGAACAAAAAAAGAGAACGAAACAAAGAGAAATTAAACACACTTGGATCCTTTGCAGAGAAAAGCTGGATTTGCAGCTGCTAAGCTTTGGGATCCTGCGTGGCTCAGACTCTGCAGGCTTCTTCCTAGTTTGAAATCACTGGGACTTCGGAAGTGGAATATGTGGGATGCCAAAGCATGCCTTGTGTAAAGAAAACTGCAGTCCTGGCATTCCTCCTCGTTCCTGTTCTTCCTTTTCCGTTAACACCCTGCCTGTCTCACAGGATTGTCACGTGGATCCATTTATATGCATCAGCAAAGACCTGTGAAGGTGGAGAGGACACCGTGCCAGAGGATGTCCAGCAGGGTGCCTCAAAATCTGCTGTCTCCTACCACCAGGATTCTTTCCTGCTCTGTGATTTTTTTACGTCAGTGATGGAGCGACTGCTCTCAGCTACTGCAGGACAGGATAAATGCAAACAGGAGCATATACTCTCCCTTTAGCACAGACAAAAGTGTATCAGCTGAGCTTGAAACACACCCTCCTTGCCACTACCATTAGCAATAACAAGGCATCTGATGCTGTTTCCATTTGATTTTTAACCGCTTCCTGAGACAAGCAGAGCACCAGATTAAACCTTATGTTGACACGAGGGCTAGTTCTGTTTATTTTCCTGTGAGCACCCACTCACAAAAGCTGTCAGTGGGTTTGAAACAATCTGCTGAACAGCCATGCTTTTCATGAGCTTTTGGCTTAGACCAAACTTGAACCAATACCTTCAGAAAGAAAGCCAGAGGTACTGAGTGATGCAACATCTCCAGGCACCTCTGGTGTGTAATCTGTTACCTTGCACGGCTTAAACGTGATTTTATCAAGACATGTAGGGTTTCAGAGATATTTCACTGATGGATTATCACATAAGAAGTGGGACAGGAGGTGAACAGCTGTAGCCCTGTTACAAAGCATGCAACTTGAGGAAAGAAAAAACCAACTTGAACACATCAGAGGAGTCCACTTATGTTACTCTTCCTCAATATGTGATACTGTGCAAATAAACTATGAGCTCCCCTGCTCATTTTAGTAGGTGGTCAAGCACACTGAAAAATCTAGCAGTTGTATCCCTTCTCCTCCCTTAAATGGAGCTATTTATTCCCAACAAAGAGCAGTTTTCCTTGGATTGTCACTGGCAGTAATTGGTCTGTTCACATACTATTAGATCAATCTGGAAACGTGTTGAGAGACCTCACGTGGCAGATGGGATACTGCATTTGGGGGGGGAAAAGCACTAACACTTTGCACAGAAACTCACATGTAAAACCCTCTGTATCATTATTCACTTCCAACCAGCTACTTCACTGGAAAAAGCAGAAACAAAGACAATCTTCAGTGTATAAAAGCACAAGTATATTCCAGAAAGGGAACACACCGTGTTGTCACTGTAAATAAGCTATAATTCACCTCATGTAGTGCCATAAAAACGTCTTCTGTATCTTTACAATGTAGCTACTCTGCTGTTTAGGTAATGGAAGTCACTTGAAAACCTGAAATCACTTTGGAAGGCATTTCTGCTTCTTGTAATGGGAGTAGAGGGCAAGAATACTTGGTGCATCACAGCAGTAGTCCGGTGTCACAATTAGTAGCCTTATATAGTAGGAGATAAAAGAGCTGGGTGCAAGTGGGCACATACCTGCATATATATATATATATATATATATATATATGAAGCATTCATGAAATCACAATAGGAAATGTCTGGTTACAAAAAATGAATTAATATTTCACCACTTCTGTTTGGGGAACACTCCAGCATTACTATGTGTTACTATAAATCCAGAAGCAGGAAAACAGGACAGTGAACAAAAAGGGTGTCTGACAGCATGAAGTTCACCAGAGGAACACTGACAGATAAAGTATGTTGCCTACCTGGTGTGCTTTCTTGAGGAAGCTAATTGCTGTCGATGATGAAGGTGGTGGTGCTGACTGTGAGAGCTGTGCAGCGTTGCTGTTGGCCACAGGCAGGTGAGGAACAGAAGTTTCATGACCAGGACCATCTCTTCCAAGAGAGAAACGCACCTGATCACCCAATCCACCTTGCTGACTTCCTGTTTTCAGTGTTTTTACTGCTTAGCAACAGCATAGCACACAAAAGATGCACGTGAAGCAAGGCATCACTGAAGAGAGGAGACAGGGGCATCCCAGTCCTGACGTCCTCACCGAGTTCCCCTCATACTTTGGCAAATCATAAATATTTCTTCAGCTGTACATCCCTGCAGCATCTGCTGTGAAAACAGAAGCACCTGGTTCTCAGAAACGTGGTAGATCCAGCAGTTTGTTTGGCCAGGCTGCAGTCTGACCCATTGCTTCCACTCCTTTTTAAATTCTCCATCACCCGCTCAGTAACCTCTTCCACATCGCCTGTGCAGGCAAAGTGATGTCAAACATTTAATCCCCCTTAAATCCCACACAAAACCATACAAAAATCTGCCTTAATGACAAAGGTCTCTAAATTAATCTTGCTTTATGTATATGTGTGTCTATCTGCTCAGAATCATTTTCTGTGCAGATCAAGCTCTTCTGGTAACATTGCACCGTCTTCCCAACATCATTCCCGCCTCTGTGATCTCCAAGCATTTTATCTGCACATGCAGAACTACCTTTGGACAGAACAATATCACAGAACCAGTCCAAACTAAAAAATGAAGTCTTGTTTCAATATTCCCTCCTTTTTTTTTTTTTTTTAACTGAGCTCTGCAGCTATTTAATCTATGCTAAATAGAGGTATGTCTAAGATCCAGTATCTTCCACCAACCCCAATTTTATCTTTACCTCATTTAGCCTGCCCTGACTGTTCAACAGCAGGCTGAATTGCGAAGCATTTTATTAACAAAACGTTGCTTAAGCAATAAATTGTGCATGCCAGCTACAAAAGATGGTAAGATTTCTTGTGGGCTTAAAAGTGGGCAATGCTGGGGACACATCTTCTTAGATGTCAAATTTATCCTTTTCAAGCCATCAGCAAGCTCAGCCATTATCACAATTCACGGCGTATGTTTATTTTTCTTTATTTAGATAATCAGAGATCTGAGACTGAGAGTCTGGGAAATGAAAATACCCAACCTCTGTCTAACAGATAGGGGAGTAACTGGGGTCTCCCAGCAGTAGATTTCTTCCTAAGTAAAACAAAACAGAGGAATAATAAAACTAAGCCCAACACTGCGTCTGCTGAGATTGTTAACACCCAGGCACCCTGGGACAATGATTCTGTGATGTGGGCAACTGCCTCCTCAGGAGTTTCCTGAGATTTCCAACTAACTTCAGCTGAGCCAAGAAATAATTCCCAGACGTAAATGACTTCCACATGGAGGTTACCAACTGACAGCTAATTCCCACTGGGTTTTTTTTTCCATTTGGAGTTGAACGGCTATCTGCCTGTAAATTAAAAAAATGTGGTGTGTGGGGGGGAAGAAGCCCCTTCCCAACCATCCATAAAACTTTAACAGTGTTAGATTGAGTTTGGTGACCTAGATCAATGGCTTTCAACCCTATTATCCATCTCATTCAACTGTTCATGGTTTAATCCTTTCCTGTTCAGCAAACTTAGGGAAGATCATTTGTAGCCTGACCTAGGGATAGTCAGACAGTGCTTCCAGCAGATCTTGTGTATTCCCAGGAGGGAGTTTCTAGACAGGGTAAACACAGAACCTGTACTTAATAAGACCTTTAACAAACTTTTAATCATTATCATTTGAATGGAAAAGGGAAAATAAACAATAACTCTAATGAGAATTTATTCCAGGAGGAGATAATACGAGTTCCTGAGCCAGTCTGGTTAAGTTCCCTAGCCTCACCCAGCCTACATATATCAAAGTATCAGACCATTGATTAAATTACCTACAAGAAAAAAAAAACAAAAGCCTTTGGATCCTGTTCTTTCCCCACCCAAGCACAGGTCCAACAGTAGCTGAGGTTATCCACCAAGAGCTCTGAAGGGGTCGTCTGTGGTTAGATCACTTCAGGCTACTGCAGAAATTTTGTGTACTGACCTCAAGGAAGTCAAAGGAGTCCATTAAAAACAAGTAAGGAAAAATTGCTTTGAGAATGTATTTCCCAGAGGGAAAAGGGGGTGCTTAGAACCCCTGCTCCAGAAAGATGGCAAAGACAGGTTTTGCAGAATGACTGGCACACCTCTGGCCAAGCTGCATATGGATGTCTCTCCCTCCAGAAGAGGGGAGTCTTTAGCAGAGAAAGAGGCGATCAGCTGCTGTTTTCATTCAGCTCTCGGCACCCTGCTGTTTTATTACTCCCGGCTGTAGCAAGAACTGTGGTGCTGAAAAGACTGCTCCGTGGAGGGTTTCCAAAACATGCTGAATGCTCCTTTGACTGCCCCTGCTGAAACCAGCTTTACTAAAAAAAAAAAAAAAAAAAAAAAAAGAAAGGGCTTGGGTGCATTGACACATTCCACACTGTGATAAACAAAGTCTCGAGTTTCTGTAAGTTTTTGAATAATAGTTTATTATATGGTAAAAGCAAGCAGCTGGCTGGGTGACAGAAATGGGACCAGTTTCCCAAATCTGCACACCCTTACTACAGGGTACATTTAGTATTTATCTTAGCTACTTCATACATATTAATTATATCATATACATATACATTCTACAGGTTTTTGCTAAGTATTTAATATATAGGTTTTCTTACAGTTAAAGCTAAAAGGGTTATCTCTACAACCAGTCCTAATTCATGTATTCTTGGACGAACAGGCGCCTAAAGATTTAAAGTTCTACTATATTTCATTCTTAGGATAGTAAGGAGGGTTTAGGCCTCTTGACCTTGTGAGGGTCTGTTTTATTTCTTTATGGGGGTGCAATTAAGTTTTACAATCCATTTGTTTTATTTTGATGTAATCACCCATTTGTCTCACGAATCACGATTATTTATATATCACACACACCTTCACGAGGTTGATGCCTAAGCACACTGAAAATCTAAGCACTACCCCTCTGCCCTTGACTGTGGCGTATTTCCACAAACGGTCCGGCCCCCACACGTGGAGTCCTCAGGACGGATTCCTGCAGAGGGGAATGGCAAACACTTCCACTGACCAGCGGGAATATCAGTGAGGGCAACTCGCTGTCACCCACGGCAACGGGGTTTCTCCATGCTAGAGCTGTTTTCATTTCCTCTGGGCAAGGGAGCATTACACAGAGGAGATTATAATATCATTATAAATTGCCATTAAGAAAACAGGTTAATCTCCCAGGCATTTGTCAGTAATAAATTCTAAGAAGATCCATCTTTGCAGAAGAATAAAGACAAGGTAATATACTTTGCTGGGTGAGTCGCTGATTGGTTCTTGTGTTTAAACACAGAGCATTTTCTCTTCGGTATCGGTAAAATATTTCTTTAAAATTATCCCTTCTCTGCAGCCCATGAAGAGTTTGCAGCGCTTGTCTTTCCAGGACAAAACCCAGCAGAGGGTGCATAAGCTCACTGGAACAGTTTACAAACAAGCAGGGAAAGAAAAGAAACAAAGGTATCAAAAAAAAATGAGATGCCTTCTTTTAAGTCAGCGAAATAAAACACTGCTCCTGGTAACTGCAATCTGGAACCACAGACCCCCCTCCACCAGAGATCACAAGGCAAAGCAAATTGACAACAGCTATTATAAAAATGAAAACAGAAGAACGCCAGAGGCTGGAATTTTGCAGGAAATCTGATCACACCTATAGGCCACTTTAAACATATGGAGCTGAAACACCACAGCACACCAGCACTTCCAGTTACCAACCCGTAAATTAGCTGCAGTGAGGAGAGATGCCAAGTGGAATGGGTAGTGTGGGTTTAACTGGCATGTAATTTTTTTATTCTCCTAATCAGAGAACGAAACACAAGGAAAAAAAAAAAACACCTCATTAATAAGAGTCTCATAGGAGGCACTCACTTCTGACAAACAACCAGCAAATCACAGAAAGCAGATTAAGCAGAGCTGTGTCTGTGAGAGTGTGAATGCACCACCACAGCACAGGAATAGGCAGCATTTTGCTTTTCTATGGTAACAGACTCGGTGCAGAGCACTTACCATTTATATCGTGGTGACTTGCAAAATTAATGTCAGAATTAAGGACAGTTTGTCCTGCTTATATTAATGCAAATGACAAACCAAGTTCCCAGAATAAGGTATCTGTTCACATTTCCTAACAGGAAGAAGTGGGAGGAAAGCAGACACTGAGCATTATGATTCCATATTTGAGTAAGCACATCATATATTTCTGATAAATGCTTAGTTATACTGTTTAAAAAAAAAAAATCCTGAATGTTTTTCTTTTCCCTTTTACAGGACATCCTTTTTTTTGTGGCTCAAGTACGAACTCCTTGTGAAATCGTGGGTTTGGACTTACTGTTTCTTATATTTTCTTAATACCTCACTGTCTGTGGAATTCTCATATCATCAAAGGGAGCGTTCCTGATATCACACAAACACTGCTGTGAAGGAAACCAAAAATCCAAGCATTACAGATGCACAGTCCCCACCTGCAGTGGGCTCATCACATCACCTGGATCCAGACTGAGCCCAGGAGTTTGGTCTTGGTTCTGAAGCTTGGGAAGTCTGGCTCGACTCTAAACTGCTTTAGTGTGTTGAACACAGAGTCTTGAACATGTTTTCCAAAGAAATTCTCTGTTCTGACAGCTTCTCCAGCCGTGGATCTGAGGCTATTCCTCTTTTTGAACCCCTCAATCATTCCCATTAGTAGTAAAGTTAAATCTCAGACTTGTAATCTAAACTCTAAAGCAAAATTGGGAAATAATGTGAATTCAGAAACCCCTACAAGAAATGCAAAGTATCTGGCATCCAGTTGGCTTCATTAGCAACTGAGTGGTCAACATATCTTAAAATCAGCACTCTGAAAACCATACACAGCTGACAAGAGATCAAAACTCCAGAAATCAAATGTAACTTCAGTGGTCTGCCTTTTCTTCTCATTACAGAACAACTGTTTGTTATTTTGCATTAAAGTGCTGCACTCAGATATTTGGGTTCAAAAAGTGTCATGCATAACAAAGAAAAGCCACGCTCTTCCCCAATTCTTTGCATTCCCTATTTCCAGAGCTTTTAAGTCAGGGATTCTCTCCCTTTCATCATTCTGCCCCGGACAGAACAATCACTGAATTAATTTCATCCCTTAATCCCTTTGCTTAGGTTCTGCAGCGACAATTCGGAAAGTAAAACAATCAGTTTTACTGCCTCCAGTTAAGGAACAGCTGCATCTTTAGGGTGATCTCTGGCAAAACAAGCAGCCACATTCTTCACAGATTTACACTTCTCACAACCTCAGGGGCAGAAAACTTTGCCTTTCTGCCACCTCGTGTTGACCACAGGCATGGGGTACAGCCACCCTACTCCTGCATTTATGGCCATCTTTTCCCAGGAGGAGTTACTACAGTTTGCTTCTTTATCTTTGTAGGATATATTTCTTTAAAAAAATTTTTGGCCTCTCTCCCCAGAGAGGGAAGATCAAGGGGATGACCCATAAGCCCGAGCAATTCACAGAGAGACCATAATGTATCCCCAGAAAGTAAGCTAGTTTGCCATATGTATGGCCTGAATACTGTACTTCAATCCAAAAAGCAATATATACTGCATGAGATTATTTTTTTTTCCTTATTTCCCTGGCAGTCTGGCAAGTAGTGTGGTCTCTCAGCAGTACTTACCAGCCAGATCCTAACTGCTACCTGAAGTTCTTTTGGCTCATTTCCCTCCACAGACGGAAACAAAACAATTCAGCAACTGTGTTTACTCTTTTCTTGCTGCCACAGTGATGTTTATTAAGCACTTCCTGCAGTGTGCCCAGTTTGCTGTCCAGGAGTCAACAATATCTCCGATGGGAACTAATTTATGAAATGTATTGCATCTCTACAAAGCTCCTGTTCTGTCATCAATGAACATGAAGAGAAAAAAAAAAAGTTGAATAGTGAGGGGAAAAAAAAAAGTGCCTTTCAGCTTTGGCACTGCAAACTTTTTTCATCTTGCAGTCAAAATAGAGACAGATTTATTGATTAAAGTCTAATCTCTATTGGTCACAAAACAGCTTCAGAAGCCATCAGGCACAACTCTCTGTGGCTGTTTTCCAGGCTTTTCTTTCCCATTGATATCTTCCAGAGAAACATATGTTAACATCACAGAGCAGGTGCTCATTTCAAACTGGAAAGCCAATTTTAACTACGAGAATTGTACGCTAAAGTAAATATATAAGTTTTAGACATTTAACACTTCCTAGAGGGTGCCCACGTTTGGGACTTCTAAGGTTTCACAACTTCTGCATCCCTAGTGGCTGACAAAAGAATGTATTCCTAAATCAATAAACATCTGAACAATTCACATCAACAAAATCTTGAAGGAGAGGAAAGCAAAGTGAAGGGCAGCAGCAATGAAGGTTGGTGGGAAATTTGCTCACAGAATCACAGAATGGTTTGGGTTGGAAGAGATCTCAAAGATCACCAAGTTCCAACCTCCCTGCCATGGGTAGGGACACCTTCCACTATCCCAGGTTGCTCAGAGCCCCATGTTCCAGGGCCTCACCACCCTCACAGGGAACAATTTCTTCTGAAAGCTTTATATCGCTTCTGTTCATTATTTCACTGTCAACGTAAAGATAACGCCATTCAAATATTTGGTCTGGGAGATACAACACAGGTATCAGGACTATGCCACGTTCCAGACGTAAAAAGATATGTAAAGCATAGCTGAGATCCCCAGGAAAACGGAGCCGCCTTCACTCCAAGATCACCCTGCTGTGCTGCCCTCAGTGCAGAAATCCTGATCCAGCAAATTGCCTTCAGGCACAGGAAAAGCTGTGGGGGATCCCAGAACCTGTGTATACGGTTTCTGTAAGACAAAACAAGCACGCAGAGAAATCCAAAGCCACAGGTCTTCCAACTCTGCCTCCTCCTCGCCCCTGGGTTCCTGACACGGGACTCAAGGCAGACCAACTCTCCTTTTCTCCCACTTTTATTTTTGCCGGGGAAAAAAGCCCCAAACCCAACAAACAAACGAACAAAAACCCAAAACAAAACAAACCTCAAAAAACAAACAAACAAACAAACAAACAAACAAAAAACACAGACAACCCAGGGTTGCTGGCGATTTCACTAAACCCTTTCCGCATCCTCGAAACATACGGGGGGGACCACAGGTATTTTCCCCCCCGCCCGCTCCCAGCGGCGCCCTCAGGCAGCGCCTTCCCGGCCGCTCCCGCCGAGCGCCGCGAGATGGCAGCGCCGGCCGCCGCCACCCCGCCCGCCCGCAAGTGCCGGTCCCCGGTCTCCCGGGAGCCGCCAACCTTTAACCATTCTGTGATTCTGTGAGCAAAATCTGCTGCCCTGCCCTGCCCTGCCCTGCCTTTCTCCTCCCGCGGCTCCGGTGGGGAAGGCGGTTGAGAGGGCGAGAAGGGCTGGGGAGGCGGGGAAGGAGAGAAAATGGCCGCCAGTGGTGGGGAGGGAGGGCGGCCCCTCAGCGCACCTGAGGGAGGGGGGCCGCGCGTGGAGGAGCGTGTGGGGCGAAAGACCAGTGGGCGGGAAGTATAAGGTGATAAAAAGAGAAGGGGGCAGCAACAAGGAAAAAAAAAAATATGTGCTTGTGAGGCTGGCCAAACGTCCAAGACCATCCAAGGGGACTCACGAGTCCGTGTCCAGCAGCCTTGTGTTTTCCAGCGGGCTTCTGCCACACCTCGTCCAGAGAAGCTTCCCTGACACTCCGTACGGAGACTGGCTTCCAACCCCTTAGCACGTGGATAAAGTAGTCTCTGGTGGCTGTAATTTAATCCCTTCACTAGTTCTTGGTGTATTTCATGGTGCGAGAGACCATTAGAAGGAATGAAAAACTGAAATAAAGGTAGAAGCTTCAGAAAGTATGACAGAAGTGGTAGGGGAACAGATGGGCTCTGGCCGGGCTGATCGGAAATGGGAACACTGGGAAAAGGTGAAGGCGTTGATTAGTAAGAAATGAGCACACTCCCTCACAAATAATTTAAGTATGGTAATAGCCTAATTACCTTATGTACATTAAGAATGTTTTAGTTTGTGATAGTACACAGGAGAAGTCTGCTCAGAAATGGTGTTCCTGGCTGCAGCCTGAAGCAGGGAGCTCCACATCCTCCTTACCCAGCCCAGGGATAAATATTCCCTTTTTTTGTTCTGAACGTGCCACCGCCACCATCTCTTACTGCCATTCTTTGTACATTTGTTTCGATCCTTATTTAGTTGTGGTTGCTTGCCTCGAACATCTTAAGTAAAATAATTTAATCTGTTGACTGCAAAAGGCTCCATTTTCTTTGAACCCTTGTAATTCACGTTGCACATAAAGCGACCCAGGCCCCGGTCGAGATGCCTGTTTGTTGCCATCAGGCTCGAGCACATCCTCAGTTGTATAACCTGACACAGACGGAGTGTCCTAGTACCGTACGGCCCCTGCCAGGTTACATAAGGTGACACACCATCTGCACTGACATCTGTGACCTGATGCAGGTGGCATGGCTCTGTAGCACTTTTTAAGAAGGGGAAGAGGCTCCTTACATCCCACGTCCTTTTTTTTTCACTTTTAATCTTGATCACGTTAGCACAAGGCATTCCTGGTGACTCAGCAGCGGCCTTCATCTGTCACCAATATTAGCAGGAGTGTCAGGGTATATATGGTGGAAATAAACATCACAGATTTGCTGATGTGGAAGTAATTTGAGGGCCAACATCAGAGGCATTTTGCCCCCAAAACTTCAAAAGTTGTCAAGTGTGAAAATTCAGGATGACTTGAAGACTTGAAGATAAGTGATTTTAAATAGCAGTTATGAAATGCTGTTTTGCTTGCCTTCTACTTCATTAGTCTTGAGTGATCACATTTAAAAGCTTTCCAATAACAAGAGTAAACAAAGTTCTGTTTTACAGAGAGTGTAGGTTTGTCAAGTATTGTGTTACAGCCTGTTCTAGATCCACAGTGTTCAGAAACATGGAAGGGAAGGGAAGGTGATATATATTGCTTTGGGGGTCACCATAGTGTGTGGACTTGGAGAATATGAAGAAAAATAAAAAATAAATATGCTTGGGAAATTCAGAGACACTCCAACACCTTGAGATGGCAGGAGTATGATTAATCCTGTGTGGATGGAGGAATGTATGTGCTAACTCTGGCTGAGACATTTCCAGAAGTATGAGCTGAGACTTGACCTTGAGTCCTAGTCAAAAATAAGGTTAATTTGAGGGGGCGCTGGCTTTATGCCCCTTATTGAATAAACAGTGAGATGATTAAAACCTGTAGCAAAGCACTAGGTCTCACAGGCCCGGGGATTCAGCATCTAAGAATCCTCTCCAATATTTTTGAAGTGGAATTTTTTTCTCTCTGTAACAAAGGAGCTTCACTCAGCAGAGGGAGGACAAGGTGCAGCTCTTATCAGTGGAACTCACAAGGGCTGGATCGTGCCTGGAGAGCGTGACCCTCCCAGAGCAGGAGATATCACTCAGGCCCAGGGCAGGCAGAGTCCCCAGCACACCCAGAGTTACAGGCAGCAGCCTCAATCAACACCCCACAGCTCCCAGCCCTGTCAGCTGCTAAGATGCACCACATGTACATGCACTGCTGGGATTATTGGGTGTGTGGGTGCCTCCCACCAATGGCGACCGGGAGGGATTTTATTCCTAGGTGTTTTAAAAAAAAAAAAAAACAAAAATCACACTGCAAATACATGTGAGAGCGTCCCCGTCTGCATCATGTGAGTCTCATCCCACTGCATCTGAGAGAGAGCACTGAAAAAGAGTCAGGAAGCTCAGGGCTCCATTTCACAACTTGTGAAATGTCAGGGGAAAAGAAACTTGATTCCGGTTGTGTCACTGAAAAATTATTTCTCTCTTTTCTGCTTTTCACGATGCTTCTTTTACCTCTTTGCTTTTCAGGCTGCAGATCAAGGTTTCCATCAATAGAGAAAAGGATGGTGTAGAGAGCCCAGCCTATCACGATTCAGTGCAGCAGAGAGACAGGGTCAGTTATTAAACTGTCGTCAGCCTGCAGGGTTTTCAGCATTTGGTGAGGAAAGCTGTTGGAAAACTACTTTCTCTCCTGTAGCATTAAGTGAACATACATACTTTTGTATTTTTTAGCATATTTGTAGTTGAGGCCATTGGGCAAACACCCACTGCCCAATGTTCATAGAGTTTCTGCCCCTTCTGTGTCAGTTCCCTGATCCTGCAGGATCTTAACTCCATAACCTGTATAAAACCAATACAAAAATATATATAAATACAAATATTACTACTACAGCAGCAGTGAGGATCTTAACTCCATAACCTGTATAAAACCAATACAAAAATATATATAAATACAAATATCATTACTGCTAAATACTTTTCCTTACTAAACACTAGATCAGCAGAGCTCTGATATAAAGCCTTATCTACAGGAGGAAAATGTAGGGATTATAAAGTTTGTACCTCGTCACTAAGAGTCAGTCTGAAAGTGCAACTATGCAAATTGAAGTAAAAAAGGAGTCATGAAGCTTAACATCCACTGGCAATGATTCACACTTTTGTTTACACTTCGAAAATCCTCTTTGCCTTAAATTTTCTCTTGGGGACATGTGTTTTTGCAGGACAGTTTCTCACTTCTTCTCCTGCCCAGAACACAGCTAGTCAAGCAAAGGCTGTAACTCTCAGCAAATCTTCCCAAGTATATAAAAGGATTAGGTAAGGGTGTTATTATTGGCTTTGTCATTGCTGGAAATAATGCATTTTCATTACACTGGAATAGCCAACTTTTTCTAAGATCTTACACAAGACAAAGGGTTGATTTCTACCATGATGCAGGTAAGAGAATTCAAATTAAAATGGGAAGTATAGGTCAGGATGGAACAACAGTCATGCTGAAGTAAAAGCTCATGAATCATCTCCAGTGTGTCTTACACAGTGTCAAAGCATTTTTTTTTTTTTAATATGAAGGCAGAGTATTTGTTATTCATGCAAAAGTTCCGGATAAAAAACAAGGGATTGTCAAAAATCCACTTCACCCTTTCTGGTGGTGGTGGGAGACTTTATAATGCTCTAAAAGGGCCATTCAGTGCCTTGGCCACTGGCTTTCATTTCAAAACAAATGTAAGATTCCACTGCCTCCATTTTAGGTAGCCCAATGTTTTAAGTAAGAGACTGTAAGGAGAAAGGGAAGAGAACAAATGCAGACACACCTCATCTGAGTAGCTCCATAGTCCAGTAGAATGAAATATGTCAGGCCAAACTCAATTCCTGTTTTCTTCAGTGCTGAGTTTTGGAGGTAAAACACAGTGGTTTGTGATTTTGATTGGATTAGAAGGCAAGTGATTTTCTATATGTTCTCAAAGCCCCTTGAATATATTTTTAAAAAAAACCTTAATAAAAATTAGTCTTTTTAATATAGGCAAGTTTCAAAAGACTTCAGTAAAAGAACAGCAGCAGATGGAGATCCTGGGGATGGATACTAAAATATTACAAACTCCATCCCAAAAGAACACGTAGTATAAGGCAGAGTCTTTAAATGATAGCACAGCCCTTCACCATCACTTGCAGGCACAGGAAATTAAAGGGCTGGAATTGAAGCTGACAGG
Source organism: Chiroxiphia lanceolata (assembly GCF_009829145.1). Taxonomy (NCBI): domain Eukaryota; kingdom Metazoa; phylum Chordata; class Aves; order Passeriformes; family Pipridae; genus Chiroxiphia; species Chiroxiphia lanceolata. The sequence continues at coordinate 117,691,556 of NC_045638.1, forward strand.
CAGAGCCAAGCATAGAGCTGCCTGCAGCACGTTATTTCCTCGGTGTCATTGCCTGCAGACTCCTGTGATCCATCCATCTATGGAGGAAGGAGGAGCCACCATCAAGTGGACACTTCACGTGTTAAGCTTAGCTCAGAGCTGAAGGCAACACACTCGTAACAAGTTTGCCTCAGTCTGGCATCTAGACTAAAATTAATCAAATATCTGCTTATATCTCGTTTTATGCCTCCAGCAAGATTAAAAAAGAGTTACAGAAAGGCACTTTTACATTTAGTCAAAACCAGAAAATACAGTTTTCATGGAAAGGAAAAGTCTTTCTGGAGGCTGAACTGGGCTGATGGAAGAGATTGTTCTCAAAAGTTTCTGATATGAAAGGGTTTCTGCCATGAAGTGAGCTGTTAAATAAATACCTATCAAAATATCAGCACTTCTTTTAAAGCTACCTGGCTCTAGGGCTTAAGGAAAAAAAAAAAAAAAGATAAAGTGGTGATGTTCTACCACAGATACCTGTTCATCTGTGAAGGATGATAAGGGAAAAACATCTCTCAAAAACTAAATTTCTCCTAATGGCTCTCCTGATAAATGAAGGAGTCCGTTTCATTCAGAATTTTTCCTAAATTTAGTCTGACCTGAAACCAAGACACAATATCTCCACTGACTTCATGAGATTTGCTGCCAATTAATAGCACAGCATACCCAATGAGCATTGAGAAGTCTGAGACACAGTTCCCTGGAATTCTTCAGACTCCGTGGTCATGCAAACACCCCAGAACAACTCAAGTGTCCCCTGCAAGCTCTTGGTTCCAGAGGATTTAAGAGCTGGAAGTGTGGGTGAAACCTTGGGGATGTTTATGTTGTCTCTTTAGGAATCACGCTGATTACGAGTCAGTTTAAAAACCCATTCTATTTTTGAATTAGAATTTTGATGGTGGGTATTGCCTGGATCCTCATGTCTTTCCCAGTGGGCTGGGGCTGCCCAAGACCACTTGCTCCAGCAGCACTTTCTCCTCCTCAAAACGTTGGAGGAGTCTCTGAGACAACCCTGTGACCAGACATGCTGATATAAAGCTGCCATTCTGCTCTTGCTTGAATCTCAGCAGTTCTGTCTCCTGGTCCCACAGAAGAGTATTACTGCTTATAAAAAAAAAATAAAAAATACCATAATTGACCCAGACAGGCTCAGAAAAGCTTGGATGTTTGGACAAAACTCACAGGAGGAGGATTACACGGATACTCTGCAGCTGGACACCAGGCAGCCAGAAGTGATGAGCCAGCACAGCAGAAGGGTGGAGCAGGGATCACCAGCTCAAATGCGAGGTACAACAGGATGGGGAAAGTGAGTATGTGTCTGCTTGGTACCTGCCACAGTCAGTGTGGGGGTCCAGGAGAGGTAGAATTTGAGAGAGAGAGGCACACTGTAGGCAAACCGTTGGAATTGGCAGCTGCTTTGCACAGATCACTTCCGAGAACATTTTCATTCCCCGGTTTTAACGAAATGCATTTCCCCTTTCTTTGTTGCGCACGTTGTTACACGCAGCAGCCCTGCCAGCTCCCGTGTGAGCGAGCGTGGGGGGCTATTGCTCATTCCGAGCCATATGCTTCTGTCAGATGTTTACTTGCACGAGTGACAAGTCGTTCTGAGCCTTTGAAAAGCTACGGGAGGCATCGCTGTTCCCCACTCCCACCTCATTCCTGCAGCCACAGCCTGCGCTGCAGGCGAGGAGCGGGCGGATCCCAGGCAGGCAGGGAGAAGGGACGAGACTCACAGCACGGGCAGATGTGGGCCATGGAGCAGCCCCCCTAAACTAGGAAGGATGATATCCTGGAAGTAACATAACCCCTCAGCAGTTACAGAAGCGCCAGTCACTCCAGAGAAGATGGTGTTCCTTTCTGTGAAGGAAAAGCTAGCGAGGAAAAGGAGAGCGGTGAGAGCCTGGCACTTCTGCTACTGCCGCTCTCTGTTGAACTATCAAAGGCTTTTTAAACCTCTGCAATTAAGATCTTGTATCCCCTTAGTGCCATTATCCCTAGGCGCAGTGAGGCAAATTAAGTTTAAAGGTAATGCTTCCATTTTCTCTGTGTTTTCTTTTTAAAGAGTAAAGGCCCTATATAACTAAATATATTAAAATATACTTTTAATGTCCAGGTTACTTACTGGCAAGTTTGGATGCCCACAGGACCTTAAAACAAAGAAATTCTGTGCCACAAGCAGATGAGGGAAGAAGTGCTCCTCAGAGAGAAGCTGATGAAAGGGACAGCTGTAATATAAAAATTTGGAGGCTCTCACAGAATGAAATGTTCACTTCGGGGCATATCCTTGGTACAAACTCTATTGGTGATAGTGTTTCCTTTCTAAGGTGTGCTTAACTCCTGAAAAGAGTCTTGGAAGCTCTTCTTTGATCAAAGACTGGTCTTACCCAGCAGCATCACCACGAAAAAGAGGCAGAATTTCTACTCCTTCTAAGGAAAGCCACAAGTGTTTGCTTTTCTTTGTTGTGAAGAGCAGGTAGAGGTTCCAGTATCTTAAGTGATTTGGGGGGGTGATGGAAAGTGGAATAGATCCCTCTGACAGTCTGGTCATCCCAGTGTCTGTACATTAGAATACTGCTAGTTATTCTTGAGATCCAGTAAAGCAGATATTTTCTAGCAATTTATGATCTGGTAGATGTTGCTCCCAGCTTTCAGGAGATTCCGTTTTCTACAGATATATCAGCTGTGCCAAGAGCTTTGTCTTTACAACACCTCAGGGGAAGGTAATCCATTTTGCATCTTCTTAAACTGTCCCTCTGCCTTTCCATGTCCTAGTGTTCTCTCCATGATTTTACACTGTTTTATCTTCTTTGCTTACAAGTGCTCTACTTCTCTAATCTTGGAAAAGATTGCCCTTCCTTACACTCTACCTTTCTGACTTTCAATAAATTAGCTGGTGACTCCATGACAACAGATTTGATCATCTCTCCTCAAGCTGTCTCCACAGGTCACAGGCAATCTGTCTGTTTGTGGGACCTTGTCTTCCCCGACAGCTCAGGCCCTGGTTATCCTGCAGTGCTCTTGGACAGTGACTGCTGAGCGAAAGGAGACATTTCTGGTGCTGTTGTACCTGATTGTTCTCACACTTCAACGAACATTCCTTCCCTGGCTCTCAGTGGTTGCTCTCATTTTATCCTCTCTGCTTCACAGGCTGCTCCCGCTTGACGGATTTCAAGTTTTGCAACTTTCTGGTTGTTTTTCAACCAGCATCAGTGTTTCCCCTTTCTTACTTGTTACATTTTCTCACTGGAGCCCTCTCACTCCTTAACTTCACCCAGCAGCTCTGTGCTGCTAACAGCCAAATCCATCTCTCTTTAGCCCAGTGCCCCAAAGCCTGGGATAGCTTTGTACTTCCAGCCATTTGCTCAACATCTTCTCACCCATTTCTCTCACAAAACTAGATTAAAAGGTCCTTACTTTTTAGATCCAGGTGTGATAGTTAAAATGCAGGTGGTAATTCAGCTTTTACACTCCTCCCTTACAGTTTAAGCAGCTCAGCTGAGTCAGGAAACAGATTTCATAACTCTGTGTTGTAGACTTACTGCCTAGTTTTCTAATAAAGCCAGTTGAGGAAGATTGCTTCTCATATTTTCCAAGGTCATTTAAAGTCATTAACTGTTCCACAAGGGAGGTGTCTGTCTGCAAGCCTGCAGTAGGGGTAGAAGACCAGCTATTACTAATGTTCAGCACTTCAGCCAAATCAGGATTTTGAAAGGGCTTTAAAAAGTATTATTATCATCATAGCCTGGATACTCTTACCTAAGGAGGATCTGGTAAAAAATGAAGGTGAGCAGACCACCAAATTACCCACTGAGTAGCCCAAGCTTTCTGCAGTACGAGCAGAATGCAGTCTGAAATCATTTGGCTTGGGAGGCCTGTAAAACTTAATCAACTGTTCCATTAATTGCCTTGTCACTTCTTGAACCACAAGGATATGGTGCTCTGTAGCTGCTGTTTCTGCAGACAGCAGGAATCCAGTACTACTGTCAAACCTGTAGCTTGGACAAAAATGAGGGACACTTGGGTGGAGCACAGTGAGAAACAAAGTCTGTGCTGTCCAAAGGTAGACCAGAGATGGATCAGATTTTCTCAAAGGTAGTAGGTCCAGCCCCTGCAAATTAAGGTTGAAAAAGCCTTTTGATTTAGAGTGAGAAAAGGAGCCATGGTCAACAAGGCTCTATCTCCTCACCTGCTATGGGGTGATAAACCCTCTAATCCCACAGAGGTTAAAAAAAATAAAGTCCCCCACTTTATTAGTGATTTTTGTAGGCAGCAGGTTGGGCTTTTCTTTGCTCAGGGAATGCTGTGGCTCATGACTATACAGCTGTCAATCCCCTTTCCAGAGAGAGCACGCTGCCATCTCATTTCTTCTCAGCTTCTGGGGAGCATGTTTCTGCTCTAAACATCTTTGAGAACACTGGGAAGCACCTGTTGAGTAATGGAAAAAAAACACGTACAGACACACCCTGGCCAAGTGGAGGTCCGTGCTGATGGCCTTGGCCTGGTTCACTACCTCCCTCAGGCCCCTGGATGTCCTTTCTTCTGAATGAATTGTTCAAAATGCTGTTGGTAATCAGCTTAGCGATGTTCTGCCCGCTGCACACTCGCAGCAGTTTCCATCCACAGCCACACTGCAGATTCCTGGCCCCTCGCTGTGCGGTACCAGGGCTATCGGCTTCTCGCTGCTCTAAATAGCTCCCGTGCGTCACGTGTGAGAGTGGCTCCCCTGCTCCCAGCTGACATTCCCAGCCCACAGAAACCCGAACGTTCCTGCGCGGCTCCTCAGTTCGGGAAACCTAGAAATAACACGCTCTTTTACTGTCTTATTCCTCTGCAAGTTCTGACTCGTGTTTCTTCTGGAGAAAGTAAAAACAGGAGGAAAGCCCTGCATGTACAGCACTAAAATTCAACACCACACGAGTGAGCTTTTTAGCTGCTTCACAGGCTCATTTGTCACCATAAGTCCCCAGGATAGTTGTTGCCTTGCGTAAGAGGAGCCAGGATGATTTGGCTGTAGACTTAGAAAGGTGGCTCTAATTTCAGCTAAAAATACATTTGCATTCTTTCTGCCTTATTCTTAACCACACAGCTCCCCCTCTCACGGTGGCACAACCCTTACGCACCACTTTCCCCTGTGTCCAGGCTTTCTTTATTCAACACTCCTCCTAAACAGGACACAACCTTGTTTGCCTCTTTCCCAGCTCCCGCTTTCAAGCCCCGTCTTTCTCCCGGCTGAAAGTGATACAGGTTTAAGGCCCCAAAACCATCCAAAACTTAATTGATTTTTCCTTGTTTAGGCAAAGACAGAAAAGATTTCTGAACTTCGGGGCTGTATTATATAAAATGCATCAGTAAGATGTTATATTAAAATAAGGTCATGAAAATACAGTTTCATTCCATTTGCACTAAAATTGACGAGTTTTTTGCAATTCTTGTTTAACCAAGACAAGTTTCTTTCTCAGAAGTATTTCATTACATAAAATACTGAAGTACATTGTATTGAATCGCACTAATTACAATGGCTGGTGCAAAATTAAGAACCAAATGTGCAGTGGGATTTTGGTGATGTGAGTTAAAGCAGAATTGGGTTTAAAATCTGTTAAGATTTTACTGAGCAATCGCCCTTCTCACAGAGGGAAGATCAGGTGCCAAAGCTGAGGGTCCTCAGCAGTACTAGTGCTGATGGTTTTACTTGCTTCCTTGCCCATTTGGATGCCTAAAAAGACACAGATTTGGGACTGGCTTTGCCACCCTAAAACCCCATCCCCTGGGCATGGCTCCCCAAAGCTTGCAGATGACCAGGAAGCGAAGATCAGATGTGTGCCAAGCTCTCCCTCTTATGGATACCCCTTCCTCCTAAGGCTGTGCAGCAACAGAACTGCACAGCAAGTGCTTTGGAGGGGAAACTGAGAAGTGTTTGCAGTTAGCAATTAGCCCACATTGCAAATGAGACTGTAAACAGGTTATCTGGCAATTAGCAGCAGCAGCCCATTTCTCCCATCCTAACACAACCTCACTTCTTTTTCAATCTGTGTCCCAGAAACCATCAAAGTGATAATTCTGTGAACTGTCAGTACTGATAAACAAACAAACAAAAAGCAATAATCATGATCTTCTTGAGAAATTTCTTCATGTTTCACATCTCCTGGGCAGACATACTGGGGATCAGTTCCTTAAATTAAAAATCAAAGCAAACAAAACAACTACCTTACTTTCCCCAGTGTTTGGTTTGGAAGAACTAACATAATTTTAAAAAACTGGCTTAATGCATTTTTTTTTTAATATGAAATTTCCTTACAGATCTTTACCCTGTCAGTAATTTTAACTGGATGTGGGGTTTTTTTTCCCACGGGTTTATTTTCTTCTATCGCTCAGCCAACTCGTAGTTGGCTGTCAATTCATTCAAGACCCTTCAGTATCTTTGCAGGCTTCTAACAAGAAAATGTGTTTTCTTCATTAATTATTCTTTAAGAAGATAGTTTGGATTATTAAAGGTTCTTCAGGTCCTCTTCTCTGTGGTTTACGAGCTCTTCTAGTTTCAGTCGTCTGGAGAAAAATGAGGGATGTAAGTCTCCAGAAAACAATATTTATTAGTAGCTACAACAAGCCACACAAGTGATATCACTTTGAGACCAGCAGTTATACGAATTTTATGCTAAAGTATCTCTGTAAATTATAAATTAAGTCCATTGGGATTTTTTAAGAATGATAATATTTTTCCTGGAGAAAACATTAGTGGCACCGAAAGAGCCGTGCGCTGGCCCTGGGAACCCATTTTGCTAAAAGCAAAGCTAGGAGGTGACCAGCTGGCTCAGAGCCATCAAAAAGGCTTGGAAAATCCTGTTCCTGTGTTGCTGATTTGGCAGCAGCTTGCTCACTTGAAAAGTCATGATACGATCAGGAACCCTTTTCTCACTGGCCAGCCATGACCTCAGGCAGTTTCCATTTTGCAGCTTGTTGGCAGCATTTGTAAAACTTTCATATCTGAGAGTACAGTTGCTGATACCTTGAATCAAATGCTGCAGACACTGAAGAGCCTCCTGAGAGCATCATGTATAATATGCAAAGGCATTATGTGTACATCTCTCTAAACCCAATGCGTGTACTTCATCTTGCTTTTCTTCTGCTGTAGAGTTGGTGTTCATCTATTATTTTTAGGGTGTGCATTTCCTTAGTTCTCAGTGTGTACCAGCCTTTGCTGGCACATTACATTTCATATTAGCTGTCTCTGTGTGAGACATTATTATTTTGTGCTGACATCTCCACCACTTTGATTCATATAATGAAATTTAGCCTTAAAACCATTACAACAGGAGATAATTTATGAAACACTGAACAAGAAGCCCTCCCTTCCCTCAAGAGCTGACTGAGACAGGGACAAAAAGAGGAATCATGGGTGATAATTGCATTGTCTCATTCCATTTTCCTCTGAAACCTTATTACAGCTGTCCCAAGAAAACATGCATTATACAATCCAAGTAATGAAAGAGCAATTCTAAAAGCTAATTGTCTATAAAAATCTAGAGTTGATCCAAATTGATTGCATCAGTATGCCAATTCATGGAGATCATATCCAGGTTCAGAGTACCAGCTTCCCTCTCTCAGAAGGTGTTGGAAGAATAAAAACACATTAAAATATTGCAGTGAGAGCATTCTAACACAGAGATGACTTCTCATAAAAATGCATACAAGATCCAATGGCAAAAAACTGAAGAAAAATTCCGTGGCCTGGGGCAGGAGGATTGTCCTGGCACCTTCAAGCTTTAAAATCTGTTAAACTGATAGACCAGTTAGGAAAACAGTAAGAGCTCTTCAAGCACTCCTTCCAAGACACAGAAAACTAGAATGAGAAAAGGAAACAAATCACAAGTGGTTACATACAAGTCATTTTTTTGTTGCTCCATTGGCTGTATTTCCTGCCACGGTAGTGACCTCAGATTGCAGCACTTGGAGTTGTTCCAGAGGGTCTGATTAAAGACCAGACCTGGAAATGGTCTTCACTCAGCAAGTGAAAAGACAGCAAAAGAAAGTGAGAAGAAGCATTGCTGTTCACCAAGGGAAATGAGGATACCAGAGATAAGGCCTGGAATGCTTTCTGACTGAAATTTAACCCTGTGAAAGAAAACGCATCGACTCTGCTCATGAGGGGATGAAGAAACTCCTAAGAAAGGAACATGAAACAATATCTCAAATTATCCATTATTTCCACAGATTTTGGGTAGGGGGTTTGGGTTTTTGTTTGTTTGTTTGTTTGTTTGTTTTCCAGAAGAAATCATTAAGAGACTAAATTTGGACTCCAACCTGCCACTTATCACTGCCTCTCCTACTACCACGGCCCCAAGCTGATGGTACAACAGAAAGAGACTGACAGCCCAAATGGAATTCAGCTGACACCAACATATCTCTGCTGAGAGGCATCACATGAATGTCTTGGTGCAGACCAGCAGTACAGACCCTTAACAGTGACATTTCTATGTAGACAATGTTTAAAAGGCCAGGAACAATGCACACAAATGCAGTACCATGTTTTAGAGCAGAAAGAACTAACCAGGCTCATCTAATGAAAAAAACAACCCTGAATTCAGCATTACATGCACCCCAGTAGACAGTGCCATAATTATTCATCTTTACAAGTGAAACTATGGACTGATAAGTATAATGTTAGACTGAAATTCAGCTCTGTTTAGTGCTGAGGTAGAAGAGTTTCTATAAATGTAGATGTATGTGAGAAAATGGTATCTGGAAATTTATATTACTTGAAGATAGATCATTATGTATATGCAAATCATTGTATATCAAATAGAAGTTACAGATTATTGTGGGGTTTTTTTTCCCAGAGGAAAAGAAAAGTCAGGAAACAGATACAGTAATATTTTCACAGTGATTTAGTGAAATCCTGCTGCCCAGGTCAGGTCACAATAAGCCTAATAGAAATAAAAGTGCAGTCACAGTGCAGTAAACAGTATAAAAGTTAGAGAGAACTGAAGATAGCTAAAGGATGTTGAACTGATAAAGCGTTATGCATGGTTTAAAAACAAACACACAAACACCTGATTGTCTTTTCTGTATTTTATTTTCTCAGGAATATCCTGAGCATAAGGGCAAGTGATCCTTTTATGCATGTCTCCTAGTAGCCTGAAGAACTGAACAAGTCATACTCACAAAAATGACAAAAAAACCAGTGATGCCAGGTTTTGATCCAAATTTGTTCTGACCAGGTGTAGGATTTTGATCCTGTTCCTTTAAAAACTGGCAGTTTAGCAAAAACATCGAGCAAAAACAATTTCCCACTGGCTAGAAAAATACTGCTGCTGATCTCTCCAGTGAAACCAAGCAAAAAACTTTATCTCATGCAAACAGTAAGTTCTGTGGGTTTGGTTGGTTGGTTGGTTGGGGTTTCTTCTCTGTGTTATTTAATAAGAAATCAGGTGCATTCTTCACTTTTCATTGTAAGCCAAACTGCACTATGACATTGGGAAAAATCCTGATTCCTTTTACAACTGCTGATTTTTGACAGCTCCCCCCTCCCCAGTCTTGGTTATAGGATTGAACATTAATCTATAAAAAAGGCCTGGAATTTGATTACTGCTTGCTCAATACAGATTAATTAATCTGCAGATTCTGCTGCATAAGACCCCTGAATTCATTCCTCAAGCAGGGATGATGATGATAAATGAAAAAAAGCTGGTGTATTTGTCCTGGACTTTTCAGGTTGTACCACCCAAAGAGAGCCCAGGTGTGATGAGGGAGCCGGGGTGAGGGGCTCTCCCAGGCAGCTGGAACTCCATTTGCACAGTGTTTGAAAGTTGAAGCTTCACCGTGTCATTATGAGCGCTGAGATGCCAGAGCTGAAGTAATTCCTCCCGTCAGAAACTGGGAAAATAGGAACTACACTTTCTTTTCCCAACACCTCCACTACCCCTAAAAAAAATAAAAAAAAAATCTGCCTTTTTTTGTTTTTCTCTTAAAGAGACCACATGTTGTTCACAATGGCAGAACCCAAAGTCGTGCACATGGAATTAGGTAGAGAACTGAAAAGCCTCTCTGTGCTGCTGCTATTATGGGGTAATTTTTACTCACTTACTTGGAATAAGGGCTGGGTTTAACTCTTCCCTTTCCTGTCCTCTCCTCTGTTCTCTCTCCTTTGTCCATTAGCAGAGGGACCTTCCTGGTTCTACCATTTCTTGAAAACCCAGTTCACAGATGAGAAGTTTCAAGTACAGCTTGGCAAATCCAGAGGGTGCTGGGGGAAGCAGCTGATACAATTCACATGTTCACTCATCTGCTGCATATGGAATGTAAGGAAGAGGAGTCCAACAAAAGGTAATTTCTAAAGAGCACACCAAAAATCACACACCATCCTTGTTTCCAGCTGGGGAATTGGGGTTTGCTATTCCCACCTGGAAAACTTTCCCCTTTTGATGTTTGATGGTGATAATAACAAACTATTACATGAGTTTGGGATCTCTGCTGCATCCACCATGATTTTAACCTCTCGTGTATCATTTTTATATGGCCTGTCTAATGATACTGATTTTGGTGCATTATACTTATGTTTTGCAGTCCTGGTGATACTTTGGTCCAGTTTCACCTGAAATCAAAAAGATTTTATTGCTACAGTCTGTCCCTGGGAAACCACTAAGACAAGAAATGCATTTTCAGTTGCCTTACGGCTTGTGCTGGACCCCAGAGCCCAGAATGACTCTTAGGATTAGGACTAAAAATCAAGAAACTCAGTAAATACAAGTGAATTCAAATGAAAGGATGGAAGATGTGCAGGGTTTCAGGTGGGTTTGCTGAGCTCTAAGTACAATTAGAAAATGGGTAAAGAGAAGTTCACTGTGCTGTAAACGAAAAAAGATTTCCTGAAGGCTGAATTCACTTCCTCATAATCTGCATTTTTCAGCAAGTGGATCTGATTTTTTTTTTTTTTAATGTTCTTGTAAAGCCAGGAAAATGTTTTAGAAATTACTAACATTTGTCGTGTTTCTTGGCAGAATAGTTAGATACTTTGGTTAAAAAAAAACCCCCATACTAATGGTCTCTCTTGAATAAATACTTTAAATAACGGGAGCTGTTGAATGGATTAAAAATAAAAACAGAACAAAAGATAAACAGAACAAAAGATAAACAGAACGTTATTTCTGCAAGAAACCGGTGTCCAGATTTAGCCCATGCAATTTTTTGCCAGAAGAGGGAGGCTAAAATTACCTCCAGCTAAACCAAGGCTCCCATATCCTTGTCATTTAGGAACTCTTTCAGTGACATGCAGGCAAAGACTGGAGCTGACAATTATTTGCAACAGAAAAAAAAAGAACAACAAAACAGGGGTCAGAGGACGTGTTATTTATTGTGCCCATCTGACAGCCCCAATGCAATGAGATGAGGCAGAAGTGCCCAGGCACTGTTTACAAGAAGAATCATCTCTTGAAATAGATTTTCGTTTCCCTTTGCTCTGTCATAATTAGGAATGTCAAATTTCTTCGGGGGGGGAAAAAAAAAAAAAGAAAAGAAGGCACGGAAGAAGTCTTTGCTTCCTCCTCTTTCTCAGAAAATGAAAATATGAGTGAGAATTGAAATATCTGCCTGCAAAAAAAATATTCGTTTGCTCGGCCTGAAATTTATTTACATTTTTGAAAGTGTAGAGTGCACTGTGTATAATCTGGTTAGTTCAAAGAAAGTCTATTCAGCTCTGTTAAACAAATATGAGTTCTTTACCTTTGAATGATAATAAATCTGTTATCCAATAAACGTAACACAAGATGCCCGTAAATCAGGAAAAAATTAAGAAATGCTGCAGGTAGAAAGCAACAGTGTAGCTGAGCAGTGCAAGGAAAAGGTGCTACATACAAGTTTTCCACAGATTTTGGATGCTGAGGCATGTTGTGTTTCAGAAAACAACCTTGGAAAATTAATTTAATATAACACCACATTTATTACAATGGACTTAACACTGCGCACGGTATAAAGGAACCACAATAAATGTGATTCCCCAAACACCCCGACCCAAAGAGCAGCAATTATTTAAAACTAAGCTGACTTTTTTATACAGCTAAGGAGCTGGTTATTTTGGGTGGATGGCTGGTTGGTTTTTCTCCTGATTTCTGCCCTTAGATACAGATGTTTCCCCCATGCTCAGGTCCTGAGGACTCCCTACAGCTGGCTGACAAAACAGGATAAAACATGGGTCTGGGCCATGTTGTAACAAGATGTTTCTTCTCTCCTTTTTTTTTTTTTCCCATTTCAAATTGTTTTGTGAACAGAAAATTCTAAGGACCTTTAGTTTTGGAAACATTTCTGCAACAAAATATGTTGCCTGTGTTTTAAGAGAGGTTCGGTGACTCCAACAGCATCGATTCCAGCTCACAGCTGCGTTTGGATCTGGAGCCCTTGGCTCTGCATGTGTGTAAGGCTGCCAAAAGCTTAACTTCCCAGGAAAAATGGGAAGCCCTCCCTGTCTCTGCTGGCTGCTCCTGAGAAAGTGCTGTGAGTGCACAAGTCCCTTGCTTGGGGCAATCCACGAGGCTTGGATTACGTGGGAATTTATCTAACCCAGCACGTTTCACGGCTCGGTGAGCAAATCTGGGAACACACTGATGTTTTAAATTAAATTTTGCTTCTGATGCGCCAAATCGACCACCTGGGTAGATTCCTGAATCTGCATGTCTGGCTGTGGAGCACCACCCTCTGAGGCAGCTGAATCCCATCCGTCTGCCACCCTCCAACCCACAATTTAGCCCAGAAGTTGCGTTTTTCTTAAGTGCACCCCATCCTAGGCAGTTACCATGGCAACCCAGGGCCCGACTGTCAGACGTCAATCCTGCTACAACTCTGCTGCTGTCAGGATACAGCTAAATCTCTAAGGAATAGAAGGCATATTTTATGGTCTTTATTGTGAGGTCTGAGGTGAATACAGAGCTCAGGTCACACCTGCACTAACCCACCCCATTCAGAGCTGATACTCCCGTACTGATGACAAGTAATTACATTTTTTGTACCAGCCTTTTTACATTTCCTGTTTTGAGAAAGAGCCCTTGGAGCACTCGGCTTTGCTATCACACAGCTCACCAGGCAGCACATCTGTGCAGCAGCAGTGCCACTGATGGTTTACCAAGGAACACGCTCTCTCCCTCACCTCCAGAGGTTAATATGAAGTTGCCAGGGTGGAGGGGCATCGTTACAGACTGAGTCACCTCCTGTTTTTAAAAGGCTGATGGGATGGGGGCTCACCTCAGACACGTTAAAGGGTCCAAACTATGGTTTTATTATTGTTCTGTTAAGGCATGGTGGGCAAATTTTTCATTCCTTCTTGCCCCCTTCTTCCACCTGTTGAAGGGCAATTCTGATGTTGGTGTCTCTCTTTGTAAACTGGATCTGACACCAGTTTAAAGCTAAGCTGTATAAAAGCTAATTATTAGCATCATGACCACTTACATCATCACTTAGTTGATCCCAGAGCACTGTCAGAAGAGAATGGCAGCATTGACTCAGAGCCTCACATCTGGCTGCTTGAGCATCCCCTTTGCTCTCTTTTACCAGAAACTTTAGCTATACACTTCAAAACCCTGGTGGGCACAAATCTGGAGCTCTGCTGCCAGACAGAAGAGGTTCCCAGCCTCGCTTTCCCATCTCCTCTTTCTCCAGTAACACATCCTAGTGGATGTCCCATATTTTTCAACCTGCAGTGTCACTGAGGTGCCAGCCACACTCTCATGGAAAGGAGAAGAGCCTGTTTCTCTTGTAGATATATAGCACAGCAGTTTGTTATCCTGCATAGCTCTGCAACATGAAAATATTTTGTTGTGACAGTGTCATATGGCCATTACACAGCAGCACAGGAGGTCACATTAATCTGACAGGCAGCTTTAAATGCAGGATACCCCCTGCCATGCTGTGGGCAGGTGGCATTGGAGCTTTCCCTGCAGCCCAGCTACGCTTAACAATCTTCCCTATAGTATCCCTCTGTTTTTAGGCTCCTTCAGTGAACCAAAAAAAAATCACTGCTGCATTGAAAATTTTCCCCTTCCTTGGGTCTGGTTCATCTTTTGATTTATCCTCACCTTGCTTGCTTTCAGCTGCCCTCTGCTTTCCAGGGAATGAACAGGCAGGGGGAAGTGGAGTCCTTTCTTCTCCTGCTCCTCATGTCTGCTCTCTGCCTGTCCACTGACAGGCCAAAAGGCCAGGGGTCCAGCCACCTCTGCATCTCAGGCTCACTCTCTCACACTTTTGAGTCACTACTCTGAACTACTCGATAGAATGCCAGCAAACAGAATGCCAGAGGGGAAAGATAGTGTGAGAAGTGGGATGAGAGAAATTACATGATGAATCTCATTCAGTTTCTCATTTTTGCATCTTTTGCCCAGCTCTCCTCCATAAGAGTATGTAACAGGCCAAATTTAGAGCCTCCAGATTGCAATCAAATCCATTCAGCACAGGGATGTGAAATTCCTGTGGTGTGAGTGAGGCTGAATTCCTGAGCCCTCACATGGATTTTCGGAGTGGTGGGGGAAGGCGTGCGACTGTCACCCTCGGTGGCACCCACGGACCCGGAGCAGGCACACGTGGCCTGGCTGTGGCTGTGAGGGGGTGAGGGGCTGGGAATTGCTCCTACCACGGTGAGGGGGTGTTGGTGGAGGTGATGACTGGAACTCTGGGGCTGTGTGAGAGTCTCCCTGCACTTGGACTGAGCAAGTGCTGCTGCCACAGGGAGAGTCACACTCTTCACATTACTCACTGCACAGCAACGGTAGCAGGTGCACAATATAATTATATTTTTAAAGAGAGAAAATTCACTTGAGAAAAATTGGAAAGAAGTTTGAAGTCTTGTATGTAACATCCTGGAGCCTGTAAAGCTTCTGTAGTGCAACCAACATCCAAGCCAAATGGCTTTGTCACAGTGCCTAACTTTATTTTAAAAGCCATATTCATTTAAAGATTTACAGAACCCTTCTTTACTCTCTGTAATCCTGAGTAAAATAGCCATGAATTATTTTAAAGTGCAGTATTTTCCCTTTGAAATGTTCATGAAATTAAACAGATAATGGTCCCAGACATTTTTTTCCATGAGCAGAAGTGGTTGCATGGATCATCCTATGCCCTCAGAGCTGGCTACTGACAACCACGACAACTTTAAGTCAGCAAGAATTGAAGTGAGATCACCAACTCACCTTGCACCTACTACCTAAGGGTCATCACACTCTGAGGAACAGAAATCCCACCTGGCAGCTTGGCAAGTGTGACATTCAACCCACCATTAAAGGTACCTTGTATTAATTATCATTTCTTTAGATGATTTAACAGTTACAGGTTCATTTTTAATGTACGTTGTTTTTAACCAAAGTTCTTTAGGTTTGCATGGGGATCCAGGACAATAATGAAGAGTAGATATGCAAGAAATATTACATATAAGATAGATAAGGAACATCAGATAGATAAGGAACTGGTGAATCCTGCTCAGTGATGTATCTACCCCTGGAAACAAGTGAGAGCCAGAGAACAAAAAGGCCAGTTAACAATTATTATTATTATAGAACATGAAGCAGCTCTATTCAGTTAGAAACAAATGGCCAAGTAATTACTAGAAGATTTCTGTCTTCCAGAGCTGGTTTCAAAGATGCAGAGTGGGGGCAGAACTCTTTGTCATGGGGCTGTGGCACTGCCATGGCTGCACCAGATCAAGTTTGCTGGTGTCTCATCAGAGCAGGAGGGTCCTGGCAAGGGCTGGGGCACAGCACTGTTTGCTGCTGCTAAAAACTCACAACTGCAACTCCTCATCTTTTTGACACAAGCTTCACCATCCACGTTTGAGGTGTTGCTTAGGAAAGGAGTCTTCAGGGTCACTAGGAGACAGGAGTTAGGGAGCTGAGGTGAGGGTTCTGAGGCCACTGGGGGTAAAGAAGCCAGAAAGATTTCGGGGGTTGCCTCCTTGGCTAGGCAAAAGCAGAGCCCATTTGCTTCTGATCCCTTCAACTCCCTCCCAGCAATCCTCCTTTCACTACTCACTGGGAATAAAAACAGTGGCTACGGGTGGCCAGATTGCCTGGGGCAGGTCAGGAAGGAGAAAATACTGGGAATGGGGTCTGAGCATGGAGTCATCCCACAGAGAAGAAGAAGATCTACAGTGCTGTTTGTGAACAGCTGCAGATCCCCTGGGATTTGTTTTCCAGTTAGTAACAAAGCACATTAACAAAGTCTGTTTAGAAGGTTTTACACTTGAGTGAGATTTTCCTAAATTAGTAGCCATCAGTTCTTATTCGGAGAGTGAATCTGTCAAATTCCATGGATTATACCAGTGTACAGCCCTCCTCCTGCAAAAAAAAGGGCAGGGGGTCATAATCAGAAAAAAAGGAACTTGCTTTAAGAGTAGCATATCCCTGTTTTTCCTATCAAAACACTTTGTTGTGTCTTTCAGTAGTTTTAGTAGTTGTAGTTTTTTGGACTTCAGTAATGGGAAATTATTCTAGAGGGGAGCATTAACAGAAAGTTCTTAAAAAGGACTGAGAAGGTAGATGGTACCTTTTCATCAAAAGAACAAAGCAACTGCAAATAAGAAATGGAACATTTAAACCTAAGGAAAATAAGTCTCTATTACCCTAAATAACTCGGACTCAATAGTAGAGAGTGTCACTGAGAAGGCAAATTGGATGCTCACACAGATAACATGCATTTGTGCATGTCATAATTAATGAAAACAGCTTAAAATTGATTTCACCCCACATTTCAAAGACTAAATCAATCTCTGTTTAGGCAGGGCAGATGACCTCTGTGTCGTGTCCTGCACTTCAGCTGAGGATTTAGAGTTGGCCTCTTGTAGGGGTGTGTGACTGGTGCTAATTGCACCTCAATTTTTCAACGGTGCTGCCAGGTCTGGCCCATGAAACAGTGCTGTGTGGAGTATCCCTAAGGATTGTCAGTGATGGCCTTAGCAATAGGCCTGAGACTCAGGGACTGAACCTGGCTCATAACCTTTCCACAAAAAAAGTGTCTTTGTAGACATGGCCACTCAGCTCTCCAAGGCAACACCTCTGAGTGTGTGTATCCATCCATCCATCCATCCATCCATCCATCCATCCATCCATCCATCCATCCCTTACACACAAGCACACAGACTCAAGAGTTATTTTGCTGATCCAAGGAGAGTGATACCTCTACTGAACATTTACTTGTGGAATTTCTTCCTCAAAAACATCCTCTGGGATGTTCTCAGACACCTGAAGGTGTACACAACAGTTCACTGCAACGTTTATCTACTGCTTAGGTGAGAAAAATTCACACTAAAAGTGATGCAGGATGCCATTAATGAACCTTGTCCTCCTGCCATCAGGGGAAGGCACGAAGAACTGAACTTAAGAGTGATTTGAACAAGCTCAGCATCTTCTACACTTAAACAAAAGATTGTGTCCTACAGGGACACCAGTTTATTTACCAGGAACTGTAACAACACCTCAAAGAAGTTGCTTTTGGTCTTTGCAATGGCCTTAAGGAATATCTGTCCTAGGAGTGAGCTCAGTGACACCTGAACCCTCACTCTTCCCAGGACTTAAGCACTGACAGCAGGTTGTGGCAGGACACAAGGACCAGCTTTAGCACATCTTCAGTCCACAAAGCAGGAAGAGAAGGTGTTCCCTCTACTCTTATCACCACCCTGTCCATCAAATTTTGGCTGTTATTAGAAGGTAAAGGGTTTGGATAGGTCTTTAGCTTCCACCCAAATCACCTGGTCATTTGATGCTTAACAGTATTATGGTCTACAGGTGCAGCAGGAATGGTGGCACTAGAGGGAGCTCTGGCAGCATCACCCACCTCCAAGCCCCCCACTCTGGAACCAGACCCAGATCACAAGATTTGCCTCTAAAATTGTGAAGGTTTGGACTCTCTGGTGGTTTATTCCTTATATTACCTTCTATGCACATTTGAATATAATTTTCAAATGTTTTTTTTCTGCTACAAACTCTGGAATTACCAGCATCCCCTCTGCTCTTGCCAACAGCTGCTGTAACTGCATGGTTCTAGGAACTCAGATTTAGCCCACTAACTAAATGTTTATGGAAAAAACCTAATTCAAACACTATGGATATCTTAATTTTCAAAAAACTACTTGAAAGCTTCACTGAAGTTTAAGAAATCTTCCAAGTATTCAACTTTTTCCCTTATTGAGATTCAACCCTCCTTTTAATCAGTAAACCCACAGCTAAGCATTGCAAATTAAAGTTAATATTTAGCCTTTGAATAAATAAGAGACATTTTGGGAATAATGTGCTCATTGGGGAACTCTGAAAAAAAAAAAAGACGTACAAAATTATTGCTTTTATTTTATATTCTATGATCTTCACTGGCAATTGCTGTGACTAAAACTAAAGTGGCAGAAGCAGCTTTGTTATTTTTAGAAAGACATCCGCAGTGATTTATTAAACCTCTCTAGGGAAGACAAAAGGTATCCTCTCCAGATACTTACTTCAGGAAGAATTTATTTTCAAGGCAAAAGTTAATAATTTCTAAATAAGAACAGTCAGGCTTCCGTTGAAACACCACGGTCACTCCTTTTGAAAGCAAATACATCTCAAATATCATCTATAGAGGACCTAAGAACTGCAGCAAACACTGTGCTATTGGATTTAATTCACAGAACTGCTCAGAGGGCCCAAGAGGGGAAGAGGTCCCCCTTTGCCACACAGAAACATGGCTTTATTCCTCTTACTGCTAACAGATAAAGTGGAGCAGACAATCCTACCTTATCTATATACTAAGTATCTCATATGTATTTATTGTATAGTTCTTTTAAGTCTAATAAGAGGAGAACTCCCATTATAAAAATTCAAGGCTAATTTACACGTGGTATTAAAAATATTGCTCAGTGCAGTGAGCCAAACCTCAGCAAGGTTTGAATAATTCTAGACCACTGTGTTCCCCCTGTTCCCAACTAGATGTACCACAAAATCATAAAATATTCCTTCATTTCTTGCTGCTCTAAAAATGCTTGCCCAAAATGTTATATCATGAGGAAAAAAAAAAAGTTTTGCCCCCTTCTCCAACAAAAGGGCCACTTACTCCATCAGAAAAGACAGATATCCATATCAGCTGTTATTTTCACTCCATTTCCCTAACAAACAAGCAACTTACTTTGACTTCTTTTCCCTTGTTCACATTAGATCCATTCTCAAACACCAGATTTCCATCCTCTGGTGCAGTGACCTCCTCTGGGTGCGAAGTTCCCTGTTTTCCACAGGGCTCCAGTGTTTTTAGACAGCCATTCTTCTCAGCACCTCCTGCCTCCAAAAACTTCTTTTCCCAACAGTTTTCTTCTCCTTCTCTAAATTTTCTTCACTGGGTCACTTTCAAGGCTTCTATACTTTGCTCTTCCTCAGTAATTTCTTCTCTTCTCCTTTGAAATAACAAACAAACCAACCCACCCCACTCACCCTCATCCATCTCCTCACACTTTTCCTCTCCCCTCATGTTATTCTTCCCTTGCCCAAGTATCTTCACTGTTACTGGTGGCTGAGTTCCATGTTAATTCCCACTTCTCCTCCCTCACAAATTCCTCTTCATCTCTTCCAATTGTTTTAGTGTTCCCACCTCCCTCTACTTCTGTGCTTTATACCCCTTCCCCACATCCCTTCAGCCTGCCTGCACTGTGAATCAGGACATCAGAAAGTTGTGCTAATGTTCTTTTTCATTTAGTGTGGGGAATTCTTTTTGTTGAGGTAAGCAAAGTTTGTCAAGGCTGTGTGATGAATGTGTATTTTAACGACAAAATAAAGCCTCCAGTACCCTCATCCCCCTGATTTAGAATTCTCCCCAGCATTCTGTAATCCCCAAAGGAGCCTCTCAGTGTCTGCCATCTTTGGCAATAAGCACTGAGCAAACCACTCTCCACTGCTCCACCTTCCTTCCTTCACTTGCTCTTCCCCATTGCCATCCAAAAACGTATGGAGAAAGGGGAAAGCCTGTTATGCAGACTGAACTACCTTCCTTCCCAAATAATTGGGAAATTCCCAAATAATATTCCTTCCCAAGTAATTACTCCTATGAAGCAATGCATGGGAACTTTCAAATTCACGTTCCTTTGCGCTTCATTTAGCCTTTCCTAAATCCAGTGGAAATGAAGATATATCTGCTGATGTTGCAAAGAATGGAAACTCACAGGTCAGTGAAATGCAACTATTTCACCAGCATTACAGATTCAAGCCTGGAGAATGGGAAGTGGCACCATAAAACTGATGGATTTTGCCTACAGATATGTGGGTTGCCTGTGGAAGTGCAAGAACCAAGAGATATGGGGTCCCAAAGTCACAGAGAATCCCAGTGCTCACTATAAGAAATAACTGTATTTGTCACTCCACAAACATGGTAAGAAAGAATGCAAATGAAGGCAGTAATGGGGTTATAGTTACAAGGTGATAAATTGCATAGAAAAAACCACAGAACTACTTAAAACAACCAAATCTTTTAATTAGAAAGCAACAAACATGCAAACAGCAGGTATAGAAATTTATTTGAACCAACGTTTTTACTATAATGAAAGTTACTTTAAAACATTGATCCAAGCTCCCACATTTGCAGGTTAAGGAAAATATTGCACTTTGCATCTTCTAGCACCCCTCATACATGGCAAAACGTTTGAAAAACATTTTTGCTTATTTTAACTTGCACACTCTCCCCAAGTCATGCACACAGTCATTCAAAAAACAAAAGGTTAGGTTATCCAAAAGCAATACCTTAGAATTGCACTAAAGCTCTGTAAGGAAAAATATAATTAATGTCTTATACAAATTCCACTGATGTCTCGGTGCTCGCACACAACTGCCAGTTACTCTTCGTCTTCATTTTCGTTCTCCTGACCAGATCCTTCTGATCTGTCACCTTCCAATCGATCTGTAAAACACAGAGACTTAGTAAAGAGAACTTGCAAAATTGTCTTTTTCTGGTAACTATAAAATACTGCCTCCCTGGGCTGTTACAGAATGGGCAGTGGCTGTGGGTTATACGGTAGAAGAAAGTCTGTGTGGACTGACAAGCAGAGAGTGGGTAGGAATGATGCCACAAGAAAGGAGAAGAGGAGAAAAGCCCTAAAGGATTTCCAGGCATAAAAGGGAAATTTGTGTACAGAAGGAAAAAGCTTGTAGCTGCTGACTGGCTGTCAGCACAGGCAAGATGAATGCAAGCGAAACATTAAAATGAGATGGTGAGTACAAGGGACTGAAGTGCTGTTCTGGGGAACTGACACTAGAATAGCTGCAGTTAGAAATCTGAATACTCCAGAAACTGGGGGATCACTGTCTGTCACTGAATGCATCAGAAAAAGTACCTTTGGATGTGCATGTTTAGAAAAGGGCAAATACAGAAACGTGCGAGGCAACACGACTGGATCAACATCAGTCCCTCAAACAACATCCACTGTCAGGTTAAGAAACACTCCACTCAGCCATAACACAGAGTTCTGCTGAAATTGTTGTAGAATCAAGTGTTGGGCAGTTCTTTTGGTGTTTTATTCCAAAGAGACTGCCCATATTCAATATCTGCAGTCACCTTCACCTACAGGTCTGTCAGCAGCTCTGTCAGGATGGATAGCGTGGTGAATATCTAAAAATACATTTTGATCTTTGTTTTGAGGTAAAAACAGCTACAAGAATGTTGCAAGCCTCACACCAAGAAGCAATACCTAAGCACTTCTATTAAGAGAACCGTGAACAACCCTTGAATCTTTTCACCAGCCCCAAGCATAGCCACAGACAGCTGAAGGTCTTGATGATTCTCCAGTCCATCTGCTATTTCACAGACCAGTGTCATGGGAGAGCTGTTCAGGAGTCTCTCACCTGCTCTTATGTGATTCAACGAAGCCAACATTCGTAGCATGAAAGAAGCTGGAACAGTAATAGTGTTTCTGGTCTCTTCCAGCATTAGTTCATTACGGGTTATAACCTGGAGGCAGGGAAGGACAAAAAAACAGCACCAGAAATAAACACAAAATTGTACTGCATCAGTATGGGTTTGTAGATACAAAGCTCCTATGCAAAAGCCAAAATTACAATAAGGGACCAATATTTTAATAATTACTATTGAATACAGTTACTTTAACTGTATATGGTGAGAAAAGCCAGACAGTGGACTCTGCCTACAGTGTCTGTCTGTCTAAAGAACATTCTAGTAAGATCATCATTCATTGTCCACACGCACAGTAGATATCTGAGAAAAACTTCTGAAATGAGTTCTTGCATGAAGTAAAGCAGAGTGATGAGAGAAAGTGCTGTTCCAGATGGCAACTGTTGGAGAGAACAAGTTCCAGCACCAGCTCTGGCCAAGAATGTGGGAAGGAAAAAGAGCTGAGGTTACCCTAAACTCCTACCTTCATGCTGCTTGAAACTTTTGGAGAAAATCCAAGGAACACAAGCAATTTTCTATCCCAGTTCTGGAACATTCTTCAGCTCCATAATTCTTTCTAAACAGATCTACAGCTTGCCTCTAAATTACTTGAAAGAGCCAGTTCCTGCTGTCTTAGTTTAAAGGGAAAAAAAATCCACTAATGAATACTTATAGCTCTCTTGCCTCATTCCTTCCTCATGGTACTTCCTTACCATCCTTCTTTTTTCCCCATTGAGTTCTAATCCCACACTGTTGCTGGTCTCTCAGCTTTTTGACCATGTTCTTTCATTTATCACTAAGCACAAGAGTTTCTTTAGGTGGAGACAAGTTCTGCCTGTTATTCAGTCCTTCCTCCCAGATCAGCTGCTGTAAGACAGGAAAATAATGCATTTCTTTTTCTCCTTGAGGCTCCTTCTCCAAGCCTGTTCCTCTTGTAAGGAACAAGCTCTTGCAAATGTTTGCAGTGCCCTTCTCCCAGCCAAACCAAATCACCTCTTCCCTGTCATTCTCAGCTGTTCACCAGGCACTTTGCACAGCTGATCACTCCCTAACAGAAGCAAGCTGAGAAGGCAGCAGGAAGCCATTTTTTCCTCTTTCACCCCCTATTTCTCCAGTGCATCATCAGTAACACCCCTGACAACCTCCTTCTGATGCTTTTTCTCTATTCAGAGAAAATATTCTCTATTCTCTGCTGTCTTTTCCTATTCACTGAGGTCACGGCCTCTCTCAGTTTCCCCAAACACAACACCTTCTACCTAGGTCTTCCCTTCCATGGAAAATTCAGTTTAGGTATGTTCCACATTTACTCTAGCTAATCTTAACATGCTGAAAACTATTTTACTGCCACAAACATCTCCTGTACTCTACATAAGTTTTTCAATACAGGGATTAAATTAAACTACAAAAAACATGTCAAATTACAAACCACACTGCAGTCGACTTTTCTGAAAGTTCTACAATTTTTAGTAAAGAAAAAAATAATCAAATCTTTAAATGTTTCGTTATTATTAAAAATCAAATGACAGAAATGACAGTACATTAACTCCTTTTAGCAGACATTTATGTTTAGCAATATTTCTAAGCCCCAAAGGCTCCAAAGCACATCACATACTAAAGCTGTCACACAACATTACAAAGAAGTGTCGCTTCACTCAGTGTTACTGCTGCTGCTAAAAGAATGGGAAAGGTTCAAAACCCATAAGTGGATGGTTTGGGGTTTTTTTCAGGGAATGTAGAATTGTGACTAAGGGTTGTGGGTTTCTGTTTAAAATATGTATAGCACTAATAACAATATATATATCATCTATAACAATTAGAACCCCCCCCTCTACTATATCCCTGCTGCCCAAGAGATTTCACAGAAATACCCCAAACTAGCCACCCCACAACCAAATCTGTCCTGTACTATTAGTTACAGAAAAACACATAATATTTTAATAAATTATGTTATGTAAGCCACTGATATGATTATTCAGCACTCAGCTATATGATCACCCCAGGCCAGTTGCTATATACAGTTATTGCTCTGAGGGCACAAAAACAATGTGTTACATAACTTCACATACAGACAGACTTTTATAACTGGTTGGGCTTGCAATGTTTGCTTTATTCCAGGAAGTTCCCAATTTGCAATCTTAACCTTAACTCCCCTTTATCCCACTGAACATCTAAGAGGATTGATTTTTGCACTCTCTGTTCTCCTGTATAGCAGTGTATTTCCTTCAGTTTATTTCCTTCAGTTTTCCCTTCATTTATTTGTTTAGAAACAGGCACTACAGTACCTTAATTTATTAATTCCTGCCAGTTTTCCTTCTGTATCTGCCTGTTCACTTCTTCCCTGTACATAATACATTTCTAGGAGAGCTGATGAAATGCAAAGTGCCTCTGTGTGCTGCCAAGGATGTGAAAGTTAACTATTCTAAAGGGCAGCTTTTTATTTGTAGCTCATTTGTTGAGCAATAAGTAACTCTGCTAATTCAATATCAGTAATATGTACCAAAGGCTTTTATAGCCTTAGAAGATGCAACATTACTATGAAAAAGGAGGAAAGGTTCTTACCTCATCTGCAAGTTTTCTGTTAAAAATCTTGGATTCTTCCAATGGTGACCAGATTTTTATATCATAATCGATACCCGAAGAGGCCAGAACTGGAAGTGAGTAAGAGTAATTCTTGTGTGTGTTATGAATTACATGAAGAAAACACATGCAAACATCAACAGCCCTCTTTTTTAAATTACAAAAGCACCAGACTGTGCAAAAGATAGAAGCAGAAAGTAAGAACAAACCCAGCCACTACTAAAGCATTTCTGCTGACGGTCTGATAATACATTACATACATTAATAATAAAGCCTTAGGATTCACAGACCCAGATACAAAGGCAGAACCAAGATAATTTCAAATGTATTTTGACATTTGATAATTTCAGTGTATTTCATGTAAATTTATTTTATATTTAAATATGAAGATGCAATGGATGTTCTTATAAGCACTTATTAAAATACGAAAAACAAAAAGTTGCAGAACATTCTCTAGGTCATTGCACAAAAACCACTACAGGAATTAAAATTCCATAGAAACATCTCAGTAGCTGGAAAACTGTACAAGATTAACTGTCCTAGAAGGAGATTGACCTCTTCATTACATTTTCAGTCTGTGACAGGGGGAGAGTTGCACTCCAGCAAGAAATGAGCAAAACAATGAGGGCACTTGGAAAGGTGCTTCCAAAGGAAGTATCCAACCCAGCCACACACTCAGGACATGTCCAGGAACTCAATTGCAACTAAAAATTTAAAAGTTCAAGGCTTATCCAATGTAGGGCAATATTCCATGTTTCCCCAAACTGTCCAAAAAACCCTCAGCCTCTTTTGGTATCATTATAAAACAGCTTTATTTGCTAATTTATTTATAGCTGACTGTTCCTATACAGCCATGTAAACTATGAAAGAAGAAATAACACAATACTTTCTCTGACTGTGTCAGAGGCTACAGAATGGTTCAGATTTTCCAGCTACATGTGATTCCTTCTACTGCTTTAGTCCATCTTTCCAATAAATATTTTCCTCTAAATATAAATTAATAGAATTTCTATGAATTTTATTAAATTCTTCTAATCTCACAAAGCCAGTGAGATGGAGACACCCACTTCACTCAATTTTTTTTAATAGAGCCAAGCAGAGACCAGATTCCAATATAAATTCCCAAAGTGTTGCTGGCATTTCAGTGACCCCACGTTTCCCTCATTAGTGTCATGGAAAACATTTGATATACTGAGGGCAGCAAGAAATGGAGATTCTTCTTGTTACATCTGACAATACTCCTATAAATACTACGTCAGTAATAGCTTCATTTCAATACATTATTGAGTAAGGAGGGGTTTAAGGGCCAAAGGTCCTTTAGCAAGAGGCAAAATTAAAAGCAGTATTATCTAATTTACACGGGAAAAAATGAACAATAGTTCATTAATCTTTGCAATTCTCTATTGAGCACAGAGTTTAGGAGTGAGCTTTAAAATGCTCTACACTACAGATGCAGAGTGTGAAAAATCAGGATCTTACTTGGGTCAAAGGGATGAGGCTGAAGACAGTTCACCACGTGATTATCAGCTTCCAGCAGCATGAGATGCTCAGCAGTGTGTCGGTCCCATATAAAAATATGGCCACAGTCTGAACCACTCATGACAAAGCTAGATCCCCAAAAGTTGGCTTCCTTTATCTGCAATAAAAACAAAAATGACTTTGTAAGACTATCCAGTGAAAAGCTCAGAGCGGGCTCCCATTTCTGCAGTACCACTGCTGCTGAAGGAAGAGCCCTGCATATGCAGAAATGAGATTTAAGAAAATTTAAAGGAAACGTTTAAAGAAGAATGGTTGGGAAAAAAAGAAATTTCAGAAGGTTATAGGTCTCCAGAGCAAAGTAGCTGCTAACAGAAAAAAAAAGAAAAAGAATAAGGAAAAAGAAAAAGGAAAAAGGAAAAAGGAAGGAAAAAGGGAAAAGGAAAAAGGAAGGAAAAAGGAAAAAGGAAAAAGGAAAAAGGAAAAAGGAAAAAGGAAAAAGGAAAAAGGAAAAAGGAAAAAGGGAAAGGGAAAGGGAAAGGGAAAGGGAAAGGAAAAGGAAAAGGAAAAGGAAAAGGAAAAGGAAAAGGAAAAGGAAAAGGAAAAGGAAAAGGAAAAGGAAAAGGAAAAGGAAAAGGAAAAGGAAAAGGAAAAGGAAAAGGGAAAAGGAAAAGGAAAAGGAAAAGGGTTAGGGCAGATTGAGCAGTTTGAAAATAATTGTCAGCTCTGCCACTTTCTAAAGTGACAGGAATGATACTGGAGACAGGGGTATGTGAAACAGTTTTCAGGAAGAGTTTGGTGAGTTAAAGTGTGTGACAGGCTAATCCCTGGGTGGATTTATGAAAACTGGATGGTGGGAGTTAACTGGGTCTGACAGATAAAACAGGCTCATGAAATCAAACTTAAGGATTTTTTCCTCCTCCCCCCTCTATAATAAATAAGATAAAAACTAAGACCTCTTAACCCAATGCCAAAATTCAAGTTATAAAAATCACTGAACATTGAAGGCATCCAGGTTGAAGTGATCCTTCAGCTATTACAGTAACAGCAGATGAAAGCAGAAGCATCTCTCCCTGCAAGTGGAACCAATAATATCCCAGTTTTCATGACACAGCACACAGTTGTTCCTATCATTACTTTGTTGATGCATTTGAGCAAAATGTTTGGAATGATCTGGCTAACATTTGTCTCCTTATCAGAAGTGTCCCCATGATATCAGCAAAGAGTACATGGCCAACGAGGACTATTTATTATTTCAAATTTATTTTTTTTTTTAAATGACACATATTGCTGTGTATAAATTTAGAGAGTGAGCTAAAACTGATCTTGCAAAGGCAGTGAGTTGTTTGAGGGCCCACAGTTCACACTGAAGGTCATTCCAGCACCTTGGGCCAGTTTATGGAATTTTACTTTGCACTGACTAGACTGGCATCACACAAACTATATTAATTCTTAAGTCACCTGTCAGAAATTATAATTGGGTGATATTTGGGTTTGGCCTAGAGCTAAATCCTCTATAATGTTATTGTTAATGCAGTAGTTTGACCCTGGATTAGAACTGGCTGTAATTAAACATTCAAGGGAGGCTTCTCTGATTAGAGAACATCTGAAGAAGGAAATTGTAGAGTCTGAGAATAACATGGTAATCATTTCTGCATGAAGAATGCACAAATTACTCGAGAATTTTTCATAAACCAGAAAATCTGGGAGGCAATTCACAAACACAGAACTGTGATTTAAAGTGTGCTCATCTGTGGGTGAACACAACTGGGCTGGATGTGCCACTGACTGAAGGGACTGGAGAAAGGTCCAAGGGCCTTGGGAAGCCTTCCAGAAAACCAGATCCCGGGGTTTTAGGAAACACTACACTCATGCTCCAGGCTACTATACTATATAATGATTTATTACATAATCTATTTCCCTTTCCTTTTGTGAAGGGCTCTTGAGCTCTGTAAGATATTCCTGGGCTCATCAGCCTGGTTGTTCTGGGCACACTTTTGCTGACAATGCTGTGATGGCCAGACTGTCTTGTCCCTTACTCTGAGAATTAAACAAAACAGAAGAGATAGTCAATGACAAGACAACTAACTTGACATGTACTTGACTTGCAAAAGTCTTTGGGAGACAAGGGAGTCAATAAATTACACTTTCCCCCCCCCTTTGTTCCCATCCCTATCCCTGAAATGTGGCATTGCCATAGTATTATAAGAATAACATTATTCTCTGATAATAACTTATAAATATGAGTTATACTTTGGTATGGATTCACACATTTATATTAACTATACTATTTATATTTCTTAAATGTTATTTATAAGTAATTAATTGTGTGGTAAATGTAGTATCTATTAACTGTGTATTTACTAACTGTGTATTTACTAACTGTGTATTTACTAATTGTGTATTTACTAACTGTGTATTTACTAACTGTGTATTTACTAACTGTGTATTTACTAACTGTGTATTTACTAATTGTGTATTTACTAACTGTGTATTTACTAATTGTGTATTTACTAACTGTGTATTTACTAACTGTGTATTTACTAATTGTGTATTTACTACTCCTTGAGCGTTTCAGAGATCTGCAATCTCAGGAGTTTTGGGACTGACAGCAGCTGAAGCAGCCTCTGTGCCATGAAACAGAGCAGCATCAGAATGGAAATGATGGAAATTGCAAGCCAGGAAAAACGGTGGTAGTATCAGATATCTGTTTCCTTGAAATATAATGTTGATACTATGCTACACCTGCTACTTTCAAGATACCCTTATGATCACAGCCTGAAAGAATGTGGCTTATTCAATTTCTGAGCCAAAAAAAGCCACCCTAGAATATTTTTTTTCCAAGAAACAACTCTTAGGTTTGCTAAATGTAGAGTGATCTTTCAGTGCCAAGGCCTCTCTTGCCCTCCCTTCATAAAAAGTTGTAACCCAAATGATGCCCAGCAATTCATCTGAACAAACAAAAATGGGTCACTTCCCTCACTAATAGTAAGAATCTTCTTCAGAAATCACTTCTGGTTTTACTCAGAGCAGGATTTCAAAATAACCATTGTTGAATATATGCAACTGTGTCACGTACAGGGTGAGAGGGTGGAGGGGGTGGCAGAGGGAGAGGGGACATTGCTTCAACAACAGCCAAAACACTCAGCCACGAGATGTGAGCTCTGAGCTCCACAACAGTCTCATGTTTGTGCAGGAGGAAAGAGCCTGGAGGGTTGAAGTGTTGTCTTGTGTGCAGGATCGTTGTTTGAAGAGTTCCCAGTGCCTCCTACAAACTCTTTAAATTGACACACACTGGGCAAGTTTGCATTTCTGTGTGGACAGAAGTTCCCAGTGCAGCAGCTTTCAGAGTTCACACAGGTGAGTTCCAGTGTTCAAAGTCTACTTTGGTGTTTAAGAATAACACTGGTATAAGGGACAGAATTTTGCATTTGAGACTGTTTACACAGGATTCTACTATGAATTATTTTCCAAGTAATGCCTTGTAATAAAGCTCTAAAGAAGGCAGTGCCTGTATCCTTATATTTCTTTTTGCAGTTTCCTCAGAAAATGCACTGAAGAAAAGGACAGGGACGTTGCCTTGCCCTGTGTTTTGCCTCAGCTATCTTGATACAGAATCACTAGTAAGTTGAATCCTTAATGCTGTTAAAAATATGTACTTTATTTCCAGCACAAGTATATCCAGTTTTAAATTTCAGGCTTGGTAGATCTTTGTCTACAGAATATGTACCAGTGATTGCAGGCAGTGCAATAAAGTCATCCTGATGTCTAAAAATAGGCCAGAGAAACTGCATTCCTGAATTCTGTAGTGAATTTCAATATATCAACTTTTGGCAGCTTTTGTCTTATAGCTCCTCTTAGTACATATTTTCATTATCCTGTTACATCTAAATTATCCCCAATAATAAATAACTTTATATTTTAATTTTCAGTTATGACCTCTTCCTGTTTAATTTGTATTCTTTTATGTAACTGCTGATTTTACCTTTCTAATATTAAAAAAATTCAATTTTAGCATCACAGAAATGAACAGAATTGAAATTCACATTTAAAAATTTTGGAGTTTTTTTCAAACTCATATACACACTCACTTCTAGTGTACGAATACACAACTTATCCCATTTATCCTTTACACTCAGATGCTCCACTGAAGAAAAGTTACTTTAAAGTCCACACTTTAAAAGGGGGACTCTGGACTTAGGAAAAGTGGATTAAAGGAAGAATGTCATATGTATAAAAAAATAAGATTATAGAAACATTCCAACCCCACAAATGATGCAAGCAAAGATCAGTATAACAGTACTTATCTTTTGCTTTCTGACAATGCAAGACTTACACTTGAACATGCTTATTTAAAAAAAAATTTAAGATTACCAAATTAAATTCTCAAAAGTAAGGAACTATCAGAATTATTCAATTTGCCTGCACAATCTTAATTCACTATGTATATTGGAAGGGAAATGTCATCAATCCTTGCCTTGCAGGAAAGAGGGGATCACTCAGAAGAATAAATCAAAATGGAGTTTGAGACCATAGAGACCAACAGGGAACATCACATTGTCTTTCGTTGTGTGTTCCTTGTCATAGGTGCTCATGTGAAACAAAAGCAAAATGACCAACACAAAACCCAAAGAAACTAAACAACAAAATCTGTGAAACCGTCTATATAATAACACATATGCAGATGGAGATTGAATTAAGACCCCTTAGATGAGCTCACCTTTAACATCTCTGAACTACAAAGTGCTTCGTGCTGGGACATTTAAATTAATGGGGGTTTGAGCAATTAAGATTGATTTCTGAAATACAGTGCAAAACTCCTTGTCATTAATCAAAGTTTATTCTAAGCCCTGTTGCTTACATAGCCTGAAATATGCATTTATTGAAGCATTTTCCCCAGTGTAATCAAAGCTATTCATACAAACTCTAGAAAATCACTTTCGGAGGTTGGGGGAACTCGTCAGATCATCTGCAAAATAACACACCAGCTACTTCTACAGAACACCACCTAGTACTCAGAACTTCACAGCTTCAAATCACTGTAAAAAGCAAAACAAGAAATAGCAAGGAAAACTGCATTTGTTTTTCATGCACCGTCGCTTTACAAACACAGTTAGTTGCATTTTTCTTAAAACGCGGTATTTTGTATGAAAAAGACCAAGTATCTGGTAGCCAGGTTGTGATTTAATAACTGGCACTAGTTCCTTTTTTAAATTCAGAGATGTCAAGGCTCTTCAAAACTATGATTTAATTCTCACTTTCCCTTCCAAGCTGTTCAAAATTATTATTTAATCTTCAAATTTAAAGAGCTTGGAAGGGAAAGTGAGGATTAAATCATAATTTGGAAGGTAGGCACGCTTTATACCATTTAAGATGACAGACAAAATGAAAAAGAAGTCAAGAAAAAATACCCAAAATTTCAAAGGAAGTCAAGAGGAGAAAGTCTTGAACTCAAGAACACTAAATGCTGAGCACAGTGACAGGAGTCACATTCATTGAAATTTTCATTTAGAGCAAATTATGTGCCTTATAAACGAATGCAGAAGAAAAAGTGCTTGTAATGCGCTGCAATATCCTTTTTTGGGGAAGCACATCAATGGAGCAGCTACACTGATTCAGTCCCTAAAACCTGGACAGTTCCCAAAGGAGCCAAAGCATTTGTACCATTGTCCGGGAGTTCCGATGACCTTTATAAACCATCTTTATTAAAGGACGTCTGATGTTCAGCGTTTCCAGTTCTTCCATCTCCTTCCTTTCTTTCCTCCTCCTGAAGAGCTCCTGGATTCGGGCGACAGCGGATCGTCTACAAAGTGCAGACAAAGAGAACAGCACTGAGAGTCCCCCCCTAAACACTGAGCTGGGCTATAAAATAATAATTAGGCACTCAAACACATTCTCCATGAGCTTGAAACAGACATCGACATTATCCCAAATGTGAAATTACAGAGTTGAATTTTTTCCATCCTGGCTTAGAACAAGAATAGCATGCAAGGCAGTGGAATGTCAAGTGATGCCAGGTTTTATTCCCCCTCTGTAGAACAAACTTCAGCTGTTGGCAAAATTCACATGCTATTTTATTCTTCAGTGCTAGGGAAATCCCTCCACCCATGATGAGGTAGCAGAGCTCTGAAGTGAAAAACCTTTGCCAGAACAGAAGGTTTTCAATTTTAAAACATTGTTAAGGATCTAGTGAGCCTTCCAGAGTGATCTGGTTTTTCCATAAAATTTTGTTCAATGTATTTCTCCTCACTGTTTCTGTATGAGAAGACTGAAGATTTAGGCAGCTTTTAAAAAGTTCCTACTGAGGCAAAAGATGGTTTGAGATCAATTACTGCAGCAGCTATCCCTTATGTTAGCAGCTAATATTTCCTAGAATGACAGAGGAAAAAAAGCTAAATTACATATTTTGTTTTGTGAACGTTTAATTCCAGGAATCTATTTTTTGATTAATCTGTGAAAAAACCTTGGTGCCAAATTTTTCCTGTTTAGCTCTTTAGTTTGCAGATCCTCATAATTCCAGCTATAACCAGACCATCACATTCCAGCTCTTCCTTCCATCATTCCTTGTCAGGGTTGCTATGGGCTTTGAAGTCCGGAACACAATCCAAGGGGAACGTCACTCTCAAGATGGACCAGGTACAGAGTTTAGCAGAATGCAAGGTGTCAAAATACTACAGGAATTTATATGATCCTAAAAAGTAAACTGAGCCAGAACAGAATATATTTGGAACCTGAGTATTCTGCTTTCAGAAAGTAACCTGAATTTGTTCACAGGTAATGTGGTCTAGTGTTTTAGTCACTGATCCTGGAGACTCCAGCAACAAGTCCTTTACTCCAGAAAAAAACCCCACCAGATCTATCTCATCACTCATTTTCTCAGCCAGTGGTCTGCTTAGACTTTTGTTTAATCTTTGCCACAGAAGAAAGCTGCACCAAAAAGTTAAAGTGAAGTGCTATCTTACAGCCAGGCAAAGAAGGAAAATGAATGCAGGTAATGAGTCATTAATATAGATTTATTATGAAAACAAACAAACCACAAACTGTCATACGAAGACAGATAATACAGCTAAGCTTTTAAAATAAATTTTAATACTTTTTTTTAATAGAAACTAGAAGAGATTTGAAAGCACTAACCAATAGATCCACTTAACACTGTGCTATTTATTATAATATATTTCTTAGATGTCTGCCAAGCAAACAGTCCCAGGGAAAATAGACTACTGCTACTTCCTTGGTGAGAGTTTTCTATTCCCTCAAAATCTCCTGTCTAGGAAATTTTCTGGTTCCTCCTTCTTATACTACACTAAATAAACACATTGTATGTTTTAGTCCTTATAATACAGAGAGTTTCAACTTCAATAGATTTAAGAAGAGGGTTCTTCACAACATCTTCATACAATAGAGGGGGGGGAAAAAAGAAGCCTATGTTTTTTTATCTACCGTGCTTTAAAGATCACAGAATATTCTCCTCACCAGTTTACTTCTACATGAAGGAAAAAGGGTGGCATGTACATTACAGGCTACATCAAACACTTACAGAAACTTCAAACCATTATTTGTGCATATTTGGGGTTGTATTTGCTTGTAAAAAAAGATGGGTTCTGTGTGAGAAAGTAAGAGCAAGAATCACGTAATAACTGCTCTGCTACCAATCCCATCAGTGATCCCACGGCTTTGGAAAGGGCACACACAGCTCTTCAGCACAGTGAGACCCTTTGTGATTGCTATTTGTATTTTTGCTGTATTTATTCACTTTAATTAATTAAAGATGTGCAGTGAAAAAGCTGAGAAGTTAAACATCATTAGGACTGACAAAGCAGTAGACTTGTCCAGCTCTTTCAGAAGGGTGACTTGCTGGATAGCAGTAACAAGTCTTGGGATTAGAAGATGGTATTAAAGTAACTAACTGGTAAGGCAGAGTAGTTTCTTGCACATTTTTTCATCTAAACATCTCTAGAAAAATTAATCTCCTCCTCTAAATTCCCCTAGGCCTTGAATATGCAGACATTTCAAAAAAACCCTCAATACTACTCAGCATTCCGAGTCACACATTTTTAAATAAAAGCTGAAGCACAGAAGCAACTTTTGGTAAAAGCTGTCTTCCAACTAAATTGAGCTCTGAATTTAAAATCCTGATTTTTGGGCCTTATTGTAAAATGCCTGACTGGATTTACATTTATTTGTCTTGTAAAGGGGATGATTACCTTCAACAGGGAGAATGCAGCCAAGCACACACGGCTCTGACTGTGAGACTGTTGTATGGAGCCCTCTAACAACACACTGCAAAAAGCAGACACCTGGCAGAGGCAAGTCTGCTCCAGAAAAGATAAATATGAGCCCAACCTAATGGCTTTTCAGAACAAAGAACATTACAGGAAAAAGGATTCCCCCTGAGAGGTATTACTTTTTCATGACTACAGATTTCCTATACATTTTTTTTTTTTTGGCGCGCGCGCACAGAAAATGTTAAAAATCCAGCATAACTGTTTTCATGGTGTTTTAATTTCCATTTGTATTTGTGGTAAGCAATTCCTGTCTGTGCCAACACGAATTTAGATAGCAGCCTAGCCACTTGGAGCATCAATGGATACAGAAGCTTGCTGTGCAAT
The DNA here is from genome assembly GCF_009829145.1 of Chiroxiphia lanceolata. Lineage (NCBI taxonomy): Eukaryota > Metazoa > Chordata > Aves > Passeriformes > Pipridae > Chiroxiphia > Chiroxiphia lanceolata. Next base: position 117,726,109 of record NC_045638.1, read on the forward strand.
TTGTTCTGTTCTAGAGTTCAGCTTAAGCTAAGCCTGACCGGGAGCTGCTGCTTCCCTTCCAAACTGTGTGCTCTTCCAAGCACAAAATGTCAGACAAGGAGGTTTATGCACAGCCAGCTTCCATCAATGGGTACAGCTGTAGTATGTGTTCACTGCTTTTCCCATTATGATCAGCCAGGTTTGAAGTCTTCAAAGTCAATTGCAAATATTAATTATCAAAAGCCCGTTTAAATGAAGCCCGAGATGAGGGGAATGGGGATTTAGAAGTGAAGCCGTTATTTTTTTTTCAGTTAAACATAGGTTACAAACAGCAGCAACAACAAAAACCCCACAAAAATCTTGTGATGCAGACTGATGCACAGCTATATATGGAGAGAAATGGAAGTTAAGCCCTAAAGTAACTAAATTGTCACATAGGGTATTTTCCGTACGTTTAGAACTTCTGAAGTGTAATGAGGATATTTTTTTATACAAAAATCTGTACAATTTGCACAGTTAAATAACTAGCTTGTTAAAGGACAATAATGCAGTGGCTGCCATAAAATTAATCTGGTACCCCAGATAATCCTGCTTCTTCCAAACCCCATTATCCCAGACCGACCATCCCCTGAGCTGGGCTGCAGAGCTGGATGCAAGGCTCATGTCCACCTGCTTCCTTTTCCCATCCTTCTTGTCTCAGCTCTGCATTGAGTGCTGAGCTCAGTATTGATTCCTCCAGTATTAAGGCTTTTTGCTGCTTCTGAAGTTTCCAAATTTACTTTCACACAGACAAACTGTCTTTTTCCTGGCAGGCTGCTTTGGCTTGGAGGGACCTTAAAGATCACCTGGTTCCAATGCCCTGCCAGGGGCAGGGACACCTCCCACCAGACCAGTGCCTACCACAAGCCCTGGTTCCTTCTCCTGTGCTCTTTCAAGATATTATTTTTTTCCCATGCTGTTGCCATCTTCTTGTTTGAACTATTTTCCCTGTCCAAAACAATTGCAGGGAACCTGAGGCTTATATCCATTAATTTAGATCCTATTTCTCCAATGCCTTTTGTTCATTTGGACAACACTCTCAGGCACAGGGTGTGATACCTGGGCTTGTCCTGTGCAGGGCCAGGAGTTGGACTCAATAATCCTTGTGGGTCCTTCCAACTCAGTATATTCTGTGTTTCTAATAATATTTTGTGAGTGTGTGTGTGTGTATCTAGACCAGTACAGCAAACCCTTAATCAAGCTCTGCCTTTTCTTCGTTGATCTTGTAAAGGAATCCACTTGCCAGGTCCGATGCTCCTGCCCAAGAATTCCAAAGGCTTGTTGTAACAAGCTGGCTATCATCACCAAAGTCAAAGCTGGCTCAGGAAGATGACTAATTAATGAGCCATTGTCCTGGTCTGCACCCCAACCCATGGCTTCTCTTGCAATTTTTCTCCCTCCCTGGGGGAGAGTGATCCTGGAGCCGTGTGGGGCTGAGCTGCCTGCTGCAGTTAACCCACAACCACCATATTAAAATAGATCCCTCTTCTAAATACCAAGACTTTATCATATTTCTGACATTAATTACCAAATAACCATCTTCTTTTAGAAGCCTCTGAACCTATGGAAGAGATTTACTACTGCTGTCAAATTTCAAGCGTTGAGATAATTCAAAAACAAAGGCAAACCCATCATGTTAACAGCACATTGACAGTAACCTAAAGCCCAAGTTATTTCACTGCTGATCATATAAAAAGAAATGTTTACTGTCGCTCACTCCTAGATCATTTCCCAGCCTTCAAACACAAACAATGTTTCAATTATTCTCAGCTCCAAAACATTTTTAAGTTTTCACCTGATATGCTGCCAAATGACAATGAAAATTAGAAAGGAAAAAAAAACACTGATAAAAAAATTGTATGCTGGATGCATCATTCACTTTATATTAAATTCATAGCAATATGAAATAAATGTCCCCCTGGGCTGTGCTGAAGAGCTGAAGAACTCCATGGCAAGCATGTTTAAAGAATGCTTATTGTGAAATTTAAAGTACAAAAAGGACACAGATTCCCGAACCTCTAAGAAAGTTGACGAGTTAAATCCAGGTATTCCAATTGCAGCTAAGATGGAAATATAAGACAAAGAATTACACATCTGCACTATTTTCCTGTAGGCATTTAAAATATAGGACTCAAGGTAAGTCTTTATGAAGCACATCCTGAGTCTTTGCCCTTCCAGGCACACAAGGCCAAGATGTTAATTCTCGTCAGTGGAGTGACTCTGTGCCATTTCCCCTGTATATGGCCTTGGACTTCAATCACAGTAGAGTTTCTCCTTCTTATGGCATGTGGCCAGACACAATTACCCAAATTGCCTTATATGTTCTTACAGCTTCACTCAAGTATTTCAGTGAAGAATACGAGATCAAGTGACTTTTTCATTTAACTTCATTAAATGAAGTATGGTCTAAGATCCAGCACGTGTCTTGCTCGATATGGATTGCCAAATACAGCTCTAATAATTGTGCTCAGTTCCATAACCTTTTTCAGACAAATATAAATAGTCTTTGATACACGTATTTTTATATTTTTGCCTAGAACTGGATGTTCTCTACTACCAGACAAAGCAACTCAGCAGTGGCACATGCAAATATAACTCGTTCCTCAGCAGCTACATTAAAAAAAAAACAAGGTATTTCTTTTCACAAACTACACACTTTTCAAACTCCATTAATTTCTATGGCACACAGTAAACAGGTTAATAGGTTGTTAAATGTATACACTGCCATTTCTTTTCAATTTCCATGCAACACATGCAGCTAAATATAACTCAAGCAATATGCTCTGTAATTCATAGCAATTGAAGTACAGCAATTCTTAAAATGCCAGTTAGATAAGAAAAACAAGAACCTAAGAAATCCAATATATGGCAATAAAAAGGAGGAGGGGAGGAATAAAATAATTAATTACCTCATTATTCTATCACCTATCGCTGTTCCTCTGATATTATATCTAGTAAAGGGAATAACAACTGAAGTCATTCAAAAATGCTGGGTATCATGTTTTTAAAGGTTAACATCTATTACAAAATGTGCTCTATGTATTCCAGCTGAGAAGATTCCTTCTCAGGGTGTCAATATATAAGACTACTTTGATTTCAGCAAAAATATTCAGATGACATAACAGTACACAAAGTTGATCTTATAAGATACAGTAATTCCTCATAGATCACAGCAGATGTGGAAGCAGCTGCATAATCGTTTCCTTTTTACATTCATATTTCTTTAAATTTGAACCTGCTAGTTGTAACATTTTCCAGGCTTAGCCTCTGCTCACAGATCAGCTTCTGTCAAAGTCCAAAGAAAATTAATTCAGTTGTTTATGTAGAAAAGCAGCCCCCAGAGAGCTTTTTTGAGTAATCTGTGAAAATTAAGATCAATCTATTAAAAACTGCACTCTGGACATGAAGAACATACATTTTGCCTAGATTTTTTTCCCCCTCCCACAGATTACAATGTACAGTGCTAAGGCAAGCCATGCTCCCTGTCTCTGTTCCAACTCAACTTGCTGGACTCAGTAAGTTTTAAACAAGATATGCTTTGTGCAGACCTGCACATATTTGTAATTTATACATATCCTCAGATTTGTAAGAGAAAGGATCTTTTCCTCTGGGTTCCTCAAAATGTAGAGAAGGTTGTTTTCTCTGATGAGTATCTGGCAAAACTATTTGGCTGTACAAAACAGGTTTCTTTTTTTATTTTTATTTATTTCAAAATATTCTGTGCATTTCCTTACATAATTTCTTAAAAAGAACATGTTCTGACTAGCCCAGTGATGTGAAAAAATGAAATAACTATTTAGCTTATTTTAGTCACCTGTGAAGGCCATTCCTATAGTGATGCTCTAGAAATGCTACTGAAAAAAAATCAGATGTCACATTCTCAGTTATTTCTTTTAAAGAAATGTCCTCAGGTGTCAAAACTATTCCCAGCTGATTCCTAGTCAACGTGCAGCTGACTTAGCCAACCAACCAAAGGATTATGATATTCCTACACATTTTGCTGATAGTATTTAAGTCCTTTTCAAAATATTAAAGCAGCTGCAAACCTTGCACAATCTTTCCTGATAGTTCAGTTTCAGGTGAGTTGGTGAGAGACCATCTATCCTCCCTGTGTTTTGAGATTTATGAGCATCCCCAAAAAGATATTATGCGCCTTGTATCTATTTTTAGATTATTTAAAGAGAGAAAAAGATCAAATCCTCAGCTTGAGAACATTAAAAGTTGGATTTGTACCCGAATAAAATTCAAATAATGGAAGCCTTGTAAACATTAGATATGCAAAATGGACAACATTCTGCTTATAAATCTGAAATCTACATCCACCTTACTAAAAATAAAGTGAGACCAGCAGCACTGATGCAGCAGGAAGTTGTCAGTTTATTTAACTGCAGGTACTGCCAACAGAGCAACCAAAAGGATATTTCTGCCACTTCCTTTCCTTAAGAGGAAGCTAAAGATCATAATTTCAGAGTACAGAAGTTTACCCTTCATTCCTCAGTGGAGAAAGTTGTACTTTACAGTGGGGAAGTGACTCAGAGAGTTTCCTTTGTCTTAATTTCTCCAACTGTGGAGTTTCTGCTCAATGTAAACAAGAGCTATTAGGTTAATAAGAAAACACAGCCTAAAGAAAAATAAATTGGTTGCAGCAAAAGGAAAGTAATGTTACATACTGGAAGAGGTTTATTAGTCAAACAGTTTTTAGAATTGTTTCAGAAGGCTGTGGCCTCTTTTTTATTTTTTTGTCCTGTAGAAAAATTAAACATTTTTTTTTCCACTGTATAAAATATGTTCACAAAAGGTAATTATTGCAGGCCAGTACTATAACCTTCTCCAGAAAGAGAAAATAAAACAAAACCACAAAGGAAAAAGCCCAAAGCAGCATCCCCCTAGATATTCTAGAGAGAGAAAAATCTACTTTATTACTCATGTATTAACAGCGTTAATTATCTTACAGGATGACACATTGGAAACTAAATTATTAGGTAAACTTGAGAAAATGAGATTTAGTAAAGGAATTGTTAGGTAACACAATTTACTAAGTGAGAAAAGAGAAAACATAAGCCTATAGAAAGCATACTGGTGGAGTTAAGCACCAGTCTTGCAGGCAGTTTTGTTTAATATGTTGCTAATAGTCTTTGAGCAGGATGTGGGAATGTATTCATGCAGGGTGTGAGGTTGGGGAACTTTATCAATGTAGAGGGGGCTGAAGGACCTTGAGAAAAAGAGGTGGGTGGAAAATCAGTAGTATAAGGTTGAGTTATACAGTTCTGAGCTTCCTGCTGGTGAAAGATAACACACATTAATTAGAAATGACAAAGTGGGAAAGACTGCAGTGCACTAATTGAGCTCGTGTCTGACCACGGGCCACCACTGAGACAGCCCTAAGCAAAGAGGGGAGAAGGATGTAACTGCAGCTCACTCGTGTCTCAGAGAATCCTCTCTAGACCAAGGGTAACCCAGAATTAATCCCAGCAGAATCCAAACAGTGCTGGTCTACCATATTCAGGAAAGATGTGAAACATGGAGGAGAGCTGACAGGAACCAGCAGGATGGCAGGCAACCCACAGATTTTTACTGCTAAGAGTGAGAAAAACTTGGCACTCTTAAGTCTAATGAGACAAAAGCTGAAAATGGACAGGATGAACATCATTCAAATGATAAGCACTGGGCGTGAAAAATTATTTCAATCCAAACAGTATGTTAGCACCAAACAAAATGACTAATTTTAGTTAATTTATGCCCATCACAGCAGCAATGTTTTGAGTTGGCTTCCTACTAGTTAAGGAGCCAGGGGGGTTTTATGTAATTCTGATCAGTTTGTGAAAGGGATTATAGGCTATAACATCGTAGTAGTAGAGAGGACTTCCAGTTCCTTTCACTCTGTTTCATATGAGATATAAATACTCAGAGGGCTTATAGCCAGCCCTTAAGACCACCAGTGTCTGCTTTCTCTGTGGAAATCCAAATTCCTCTGAGCACACACAGGATGTCTTACTTTTCCTCAGTATCTCAGAGGGCATAGGAGGGAATGTAATGCTTGGAAGTTAAACTAGAAAACCTCGCTGCTTGCACACACACAAAAGCAGAACAATATGAATTGGTCAGGCATTAAAGCTGAGTGGTGGAAACCTGCAGGCAAGCCTAAACCAACATTGACTAAAAAACTACTTTTTTTTCAGATTTTATCTGGGGAAAGAATAAGTGAGCAGAGGGCTGCATAGAGAATTTTAATTATACCATTCATTTAGTTGAATGCTCTTTCCTATATGATGAATTTAAACTGCTACAGGAAGAAACCTCCCTGCACACAAAGAAGCGTGTCAGATGAATTGCAACTTCATTTAAGATGTCCCCACTAGTGGGAAATTGTAACTGCTCTATGATACCTGGAAGTGTCATTCTTATCACATTACTACAAAAACTATTACATTGTAGAGGCAACGTGGTGCACGGAGAGAAGCTCTAACTCCTGCTCAGAAATGGAAATGGGATTTAAATTGCAGGGCTTTTCACAGCTTGCTCTTCAATCACTGGATCATAATGAACCTTGGCTCTGCAGTGGAAAATATTTCTGCCATTTGATATTTATCTCCAGTTACTTGGCATTGCATGGGAAGCCAATGGATTAAGACAGAGTCTGTATATATTGGCTTCTTCATAAAAACTGTCCTTCAGTGAGCACAATTGCTTCGTAATAAACAACCACTGACTGTTCTTTCTGTCCCTGCTGACAGTGTGGTGGCTTACAACTTTGAACTGCAAATTATTCACAACCTTTTCTGTACACAACTATTAAATTCTTCCTGATTTCCTAATGAAAACATGTTGTAAATTTCTGGAAAGAATTTGCACTGCCAGCATAAGGAATTAGTAGCAAGATGATGCTGCCTTTGAACAGGACAGGAGTAAAGCTAAGGAACCTGACACCAGGTTACATCTGAAACTAGTAAAAAAGGTGTTGTCTTATGTCACGCAATAAAGATGTTGCTTAAATAATTATTACAGCTTTTAAAAAGTCCAAGAATTGAAATTAGTGAACAGAGGTGTTAAACCAACAATACCAAACGGGGGGCTAAGTTTACTGAATGATTAAACAAGTATGTACAGCTGTTTATATTTTTTTACAAAACCACAAAGCTTACTAGATACGTCTTTTAAAAAAGCACAAAGCTTACTAAATGCCTTTTATTAATAACAACTAGTAGTCTACTTTTTTTTTTTTACTGGCATACACACTAATATTCAATGACAGACAAAAGTAAAAGGATTACAGCTTCTCTTTCAGAGAAAAAGTAGAGTGAAAAATTGAACACACCAGTTTTAATTTACGTACTACAAACACAGCATTGCTGAACAACAGCAGTTAAAAGCTCTTGCTTTGCCAAAGTAAGAACATCTAAAGTATAGCTGAAAGAAAATGTAAGTCCCTGTACCCTGTATACGAATTTATGGACTTTCTATACTTATGACTACAGGGAGAACAATAAAAAATTAACTGCGAATATTTAGCACTGAGGTATTCAGCAGTCAAGAAATAACCACAAAGAGCATTAGATCTGTAAGAGCCTGCCAGGGTAGGAGGGAAATTATAGCTATACATGTCTTACATACAGGCAAATTAGACTCAGCCATCAAGCTCTTGGCTATTTTAATTAATGATATGAGGCATGAGCTTCTAGATCTTTCATTCGAACAAATAAACAAAACAAATAATTTAAAAAATTTAAAAAAACCCACCCAAAACATAAAAAGCCTTTTGCCAAGCAACAGCAGAGCTCAGTGTTCCCCTCACCTGTGTCCTGGTCCTCCTCGATACCTCGCCCCTGGGATCAGAACAGGATCATCGTCACTGTCATCGGTTTCTTGGAGAGCTGAGGTCCTGGTGGAGGAATCCTCTGGAGTTGCAAGCCCTGAGGGTTCTGGGTGTGACTGAGGTTCATCACTTGCAGCAAGCAAGTTGGCAGTGGATTCAGTACTTTCATTTGAAGTGTCTTGGTTCACACTCCTTTCACAGGAGGTTTCTTCCTCTGCATTCCCAGAGGCAGCGTCAGCATCGGGGCCATTTTTTTCTGGTTGAGTTCCAGAATGCTCAGGACCAGCTTTATCTGATACAGCTAACAGAAAATGTTGGGGAAAAGAAATCCACCATTAATGACTAGAGTCCATTTTAGAAGACACCAGAAACAGTCACAGAATTTAAATTATGCATACTGAATTCTTATAAAAAATTTAGATTTTCATTCTCTACTTCTTCCTATAACTATTTGAAAGAGTACAGATACCTACTTGCTTCTGTTGTCTCTACAGCTTCATCTGTAGTTTTCAGATCTTCAGCACTCACATCTTCCTTGTGAGATTCATCAGGAACTCCTGAATTAAACAACTTAATAGTCAATCACATGATTTCATTTGGATGCACATCTACAATGCAAACAAGTCTAAATGACACCAGCATTCCCAGGTCAAACCAACCAAAGCAATGCCCTCAAAGTCCATGTGTCACTTTACTGAAATCTCAGATATCAGTCACATAAAAGTCAATATATATAAACCTATCCAGTTGACCAGGTCAATACACTAACAAAGAAAAAACTATTTCTTTCTTGTTCCTTAATATACTTGACATCCTATGAGAACTTTAGCTGCAAAAATAGCATTAATACTCTTGATACAGATGATCACTTACTGAAAGCTATTATTTCTGAAGATAAATTAAGTTATCCCTCTCTTAAAAGGAATTATTTTTTTTAAACGTTTCTCTGGAACCAGTCATTTGACTTGACTGCCCTTTTGGCAATGAATTGAACAAGACAGCCCCATGTAACAAAATCCAGTGAGAGCTTGGAAGAAATGTAACAAAACACTGAGCACTCATTTATGATTGCAAAGTGCAGTTGTCCACAAGTTGTGGTACAGTATGCCCTTAAGAAAAAAGAACAATGGTTTTAGAACTCAAGACAGGATAAGTTAGTTTTGTTGCTATTTACTTGCAACCATCTCAGGTTGGTGTCTTTTTCTCTCCTAAAAAACTCATGCTCTGTGATGGCTGCATTCTGCCTTCACATGCACGTCTGTGAGGCTCCCATTGTGTGCACTGATAGCCAGGAACACACAAGAGCAGAATCTTTGCCTTGGTAATACAGAAATAATGCTGGATCTTACTTCCTTCTTCACCTTCAGGCCCCGACTCGTCCAAAGCTTTTGTTTTTACAGAGTCTTCTTGGCCTTCGGTTTTGCAGTGAGTTCCACTCCCTCTTGAGCTCGAATTTGTGCTGCTCCTGTCAACGTACACGTGAAAGGAAAATAATTTACAATCATGTAAATAGAGAAGATCCTTGCAAAGCACAGCCTGACACCATTGTCCTTCTCACTGCAGTCCCACTGTTCTATAACTCCTGGCAGCAGCTACAACCATCAACCTCCACAGCAATTCCAAAATTCTCTTTTATTATGTCCATTGCCACTCATCCCACACTATTCCCCTGCATCACAGAACCCTGCTCTCTCCTTCCTACCTTTTTTTTAACCTTCAAAGAATTTATTCATTGCTTTTCCAAATACTGTGGGAACTCAAAAACATTCAGTCTTTTTCACTATTTGCACATTTTTTACACGTATAAATATTCAGAGGTCTTATTAGAGGTATGACAAGCTATCAGCTGAGCACTAATAAATAACCTTATCCCATTCAATTAAAAAATTTGATTCTGATAAAATTCTCCAGGCCCTTCACCCTTAGTTATAATTTCTGTACCTTTTGAGGTGTGGACTTTCAGTTCTCAGAGTTTTGTTATTTCTCAGGATTTATTATAGGCTGGTATTTGACATTTACTCCCCATTCATATTTAGATAACTACTGTGGAACACCAACTTCTGTTTACAATAAGGAAAATGATTCCTCTGGAAATACGTAAAATGCTGTCCTGAATGTCATCAAAACTAGTGTTTTTAGACTTTCTAGTAAAGATCTTCTTTTAGGAAATGCAAAGTCTTGTTGCTGAGCTCTCTCAGTCTCTCCTGTCCCAATTCTGTGATGTGGCCTCAAACTTATGCAAATCACTGGACAAAAGCAGAAAACAATTATAAACACGATTCTCAGGAATTTAGACTGACTCTTTACAAATATCCTCTTACCTGTGTAGGTTATTATTAAATATTTCATATGCTACATTGCTAGAAGCAGCACAAACCATGCTTAGTCTAAATTCTTGAGAATCTAGGACTTGAGAATCAGTGCTTTTATTTTTTAAATTAAATGAGAGCTTTGACTCGTCTTGATTAGCAATATTCTTTGCTCATTCATGTCATTGCTGTACTGAATTTGCAGAACACAGGGAAGTTTTTGCTAGTCCTTTTAGTATTTCTTCTAAACCAAGGATTTTCAGCATCGTTTCTGAATGACCAGACAAGAAGGGTACTGCTAGACACCAAATTGAGCATTTTTACTATTTCATGCCTCATTTATAAACTTAATCATGGTCTAAACACTAAGATTTCTTTAACTCTTAGTAATCTACTTTCTAGCCCAATGCTCAATTCGCATTCACTTATTACCCTGCTTTAATTTTGACTTCAATGTTATTTTTCACCCCACCAGTTACACGAAGAGGATGTTTTTGAGAGCAAAATAACCCCCTATGCTCTCATTACATTAAGCCCTGCTGTCTGCTTCCACAGCAGGTTTTTCCTTTCCCCAGTTCTCCACACAACCCTTCTTTGAACCTCTGCCAACACCACCCACCACCAAAGCTGCATTAAGTTCTCTGACCACCACGTACAGTTTCTTTATTGATTTCTCTCGTGAAACCCGTCTATCCTAAAGCATTACACAAATATGACTACAAAACTAAATGCAGAATTACTTAAAAGCATTACAGCAGAACTGTTTTTTTCAAAGCTTGCTGGATTTGGACTCTAAATAGAGCATTTCAGATTCACACAGGCAAAATTTTCATTCTTATGAATCACTGTCTGAAGTTTCCAAACTGCTGTGATCAAAGTGTATATTTTATGTCTAAAGCCACAGCACTTAAGAGTAGCTAAATATGTTTGGGTTTGGGGTTTTTTTTTTCCCCTCTCAATAACAAATGCCAGCAAGTGTTTCTACTTACTGTCTTCTACAATAATGTTGAAAACATAAGCAGAGGAATAGAAGTAAAATGAAATGAAGTAAGGATTGTGGTTATTTTGGGAGATCCTGAGATGCTCTGCTGATAGACTGATACAAAACCAAGTAAGTCAGGCCATTAGACAGTGCATTTATTATCTGAAAAGGATGTCATCACTGTAATATCTAAGCAGTCCACAAAGTTGATATCGTAACCTTATGAATTCATCAACACTCCTAATACACAGAAATACTAATTTCAGTGTTTTCAACTCAGGAATTGGGCCACAGAAAGACTAGTTTGCAGAATATCATATGAGAAGTCTGGTAGACCAGAGAATTAAAACATAAGCACCATCCTGTACTGCCCTGTATTACCCTGCTTTATACGACACTGATATTATGCCAGGTTTGATAAAAATAGCACATTTCAAATTATGTTTGCATTAAAGAGATTCACAGTAAATACACACACAAAAAAACCCCTCTTGTACAAATTTGATGGTAAAGTATGGCTGTCTTATGTTCTGAATGCATTATGGACTACAGCCATTTCATCTGTCTATACACACCTAAAACCAGACATAAATCATATGGAAAATAATTTACCTACAGCTGTGCCTGACAAGTATTACTGATGTGCTGCTCATGAACCACTCGAAACCAAAATGAACCTCTTACCACTCGTCAGTGAAGTCCAGTTTTATTGTGCTTGTCGTTGTTCCTTCTGTGCTGTAGTGCAAACTCAACACTGGTTCACCTGTTCCTGCTCGTGGCTTATCACTCTCTGTAAATATGGGGTTGATAAAGTTTGAAGGGGAATTAGTGACATACACAAAGTTGTTCTGATTCTGAAGGTTCATTTAGTTATCCTAGCAAAGCCAAATGTAGCAGTAACATGTATAATATCAGTTTAAGGTCTCTTACAGGCCAAGCAAAAAATTAAAAAGTTTCAGAGTGAACACACCGAATTTGCAATGCTTGAGAAACAGCCTAAAATTATTTCTAATTATAAGAGCAAACAAAGGAGATGCTGTCCTTCAACATGCAAGTAAATAAAATTGCAGATAGGTATGTGTACACACAATCTAATCATTAATAAGCAGATCCCTTTTCTAATAAATATATTAATAAGAAGACTACAAATTAAGTGGTGTTCAGTCCTTTTGCCTCAGTAAATACACAGGAAAAAAAGATGATGAGATCCAGACACAATCAGCAGTCTAGAAAAATCACCATCCCCTTTACTTTGCTGCCTACTTAGAAACCAGACAACTACCAATACCCTTAGATCTGCTGTAAACTGTCAGCCAGTTGTCATAAAACACTGTTAATTCGTGTTCCAAGAGCTTCATGATTAAAAAAACCCCCTTTCATATTATAATAACTGCAAGCAGAAGGGGAGCACTGGCAAAACAAACTGTGCACGATATCCAAAAGCTACAGAAGTGAATCACATTGAAACCACAGCAAGTCCATGAGTCCTCTGCTGCATGTGAGCATGTAAGTCTTGCTTTTCATGAATATTGAGCTTTTTATTTGGACAAAACCATCCCATATTTTCCTATAGAATATAGAAATTTGACTATAAATATACTTGCAGTATTGGCAGCACTCTGACAAGTGCAATAAAGTAACAGCTTCAGATCATCTTTGTGTAAATCCATTAAAACCTAACATTTGATTTAAACACAAACCTACAAATTTCCCCACTAAAAAGGCCATTATCATACCAGTAATGGCTGCAATACTGCCACGGGATATTTATTTTAGAAGATGCAATTAAATTATAGTAAGTGTGAAATAGCAAATAAGAATTTAACCTAACAATCAATGCTCATATTTTTAAACTGCTGACAAGCAGAAGCCCACTCACAGGATCAGAGCTGTGATCAACTGTGCCAAAGAACTTTAAATACTTATGTCTACGTTCTGAAGAGAAATTAAAAAACCCCAAACCATACCACAAAAACCCTGAAAGAAAAAATAAAATATTTTTATGTGAAAGGGAATTAACCAATTACAACCATGATCCTAATTGTGCACATGGTATGGGCCTCATTCTGTGCAAAGAAAAGGTCATAGTCCTTCTAAAATAAAGATTCCAGTTACACTCTTGTCAGAGTGGATAAAGCTGATCAAAAGCAGTGTCTCCAATTCCTGAAATAAAGTAAGAAAAAAATCTAAGAAAATAGTTTATAGTTCTATATAGATAGTTTGAACAAAAATGACATGTTCTTTCTTAACTAAACAGGTGTTTTCTCCATTTTTTGACAACCTATGAGCAAACATCTCCTTGTATAAAAGTCTGGTCAAACTGTAAACACCCCTAAGCAAGTACAAATACTGATCCTTCCAATCACTGCACAAGTCATCAGGAGCTGACACTGAAAGAGTCAAAAGAGGCAGAGCTGGGGAATTCTTTAGCTCCCTTTAAATAGGTACAGAGAAGACCTATCTTGGAATTGGGAACCCAGATAAAGAAAGACCACTCAGGGCTGTGAACAGTCCAAGACAAGCACCAAACAATGTCTGTGCTGTGCAACGTTTGCTTCAGCACAAACCCAGTTCATATCACCAACCACAGTAACCAAACATTGCTACCCAAAAATGACCTAATGTGTTATAAAGCTCAGATCACATTATCATTACAGTGCTTTCCTCTCTCAAAATCTCAACACCTGAAAATTTAACCAAGATGTATAAAGGCTGCCCTGTGCCTACACTTACCCTGGAAGCAATGCTGATATTTGTTCACACCCAAACAGGTGGAAGATTTGCTGTAGACTTATCCAAAGGGGGCACTGACTGAGAAATTACTTTTACAAATTTCTGGAAACAGAGACCTGTTAAAATATATTGGGTAATAGAGTTTTCTTAAACCTACAACAACATGAGCTACAATTGGGACTGGGTCAGTTTTTTCTTTAAGTTAGCTTTAGGGCATAACATAGACACTAATAAGGACAAGAAACATTTTAAAAGACAGATGAGACAACAGTCTGGCAATAAACTGCACAGAATTAGTTGTGTTGTTCAGTATTTTGTATAAAACTTACACTGCTTATGAAAGCTGAATGGGAGCCTCTGTGAAGAAAACAAATAAATTTTGCCTAATACACAACTGAACATTCTTTCAGAGAAGCCACATAAACCCCAGAAGTCATGAACTCTTTGTTTTCAGGAAAGGAAAATGTGATTGCCAAAGACAGCCTAGAGCTGAATGAAGAATTGTTCTCTTTCTCTACTCTGTTCATCCCATCAGGACAGATCTACTTCACACTGATAATGAAGGGAAGAAGAGGAAAAGCTTCTGCCATTTATTTAGGGGACAGCTATTGCCAAAACTATTTCTGATTGCAAGCTCTAGTAGGGTAATAAACTGCTTCAAGCAGAAGTTGTAGCTTGTCAACACCTTACTGAACGATTTCAAATTCCTCAAAAATGCCTTGAAACTTTACTTAGCTTTACAGCCAAACACATTATACTTTAAAGATACTACCAACAACTTACAGTCTTATTTCACAGACAGCCCTGTCCTAAAGCACAATCCCATTAAATTGTTCATTCTCGAGGTGCCTACAGGAAGAAAGCACTTTTAAACTACCACCCTTAAAACTGAAGACAGAATTTCATTCATAACCCTAGATTAAAAAAAAAACACAAACCCAAACTGCACAATTGATGACAATACCCCTCAGAGACACTTTTTCCCTTAGAAAAGAAACATGTGCAAGTGCAACTTCACAAAGATTGGGGCTCCCAGCTATGAAGTGGAAGTGCATAAAGACAAGCTTACAGAGTGCATTTCCTAGTTAAACTAACACCCTAAGGAACTTCAAGCTGGTTTCCCACATCTCAAATGCTGTCCTGGTCATTAGTCTATTGGCAACCCCATGAGAAGAGGATAGATGATTCCTCATGGAAAAAAAAAATCCCCAAAATAATTCCTATACAGCACCATGTTCTGTGTGAAGACCAAAGAAAGATTCTTCTGAAGGCTGAAAAATCGATCCAAAGAGAAAAAAAATAGGTGGTGTGTTTCAGAAAATAGGAATTCACTGGGAAGGCCTAACACATGAAAATTCAGCAGAAGCAGCTGAACTTGGAGGGAAGTGTGGAGATTCCTTTATCCAGTGAGGAATTCTGACTAAACACTGTTACACTGATACCAGTCAGTATAAGGGAAGACTGAAAAATCAAATAATTCTTTGGACCAGCCTAACCTATAGCCCAGGGCATATAAATTCTTTGTCTAGATGATCCCATCACCATAACAGACTACTAAACCCTCACAGTAATATCTAGAAATATCAGTATTCTGTGTCTGTAGGAAGCAGCACTGTGATGCTTTGGGATACATGGGCACATTTACAGTGTGAGCCTCAAGTTCCCTCTTCACTCACTCTAATTCAGGCAGTACCTTAAAGTCCTAACACTGCAAGAGATCCAACAGGCAACCCTCCATTCTTACAATCACAGTCCAAAAAAAGCCCAAAATTTAAAAAAGAAAAATCCAGGGTAGGTCACTGTAATGCATTTGAAACCATTTTGTACAGACAGGAATGACTTAGAGCTTCTGCTGGACTGCCAGAATTATGGCTTTATAAATGTATGTGCTTGCAATATGAGATCTTTAAACCCAAAAACAGTCTTAAAACATAAATGCCCACAGGAGAGACTGGTTCAACAGAACACAGCAGCTGATTCAGTACTAAATTAAGAAAAGACAGGAATAAGAACAAAATATTTCTATTTCTATACAAAAAGAACTGTTATGAATTCTTTCATTAGCTACTTACACTATTTTGAGATTTCTGTTCAAACGCTAAGTGAAACTAAAGCAGTTTAACTTCAAAAATCCAACTGGACATCAGCAAACTATTCTTTCTGGTTATCATTTGAACAATGGATTTCCTAATAAATTTGCTCCTATTTCAAATTCCTAGTTTTCAAAATTAGAAGTGACTTTGTCTACCAGTGAAACAGAAAAACTGGTGTACTGATAAACAAATGTATTTTGGGGAGGTGTTTTTGCATATTGAAAAACCTGGAGTGCTTCTACAAAAGGAAATCCCTTCACATTAGTTCAAGTAATTTCTTAAATGCAGACAAAAAATTACTAGAAAAAACCCCCTAAGAGTCTATTAAAACTATGAGTTTATTACAATTATGCAACTAAAAATACAAACTAGCTGTTAAGACAACTGATCCTGCTTGAGGAAGAACACGATACAAACTTGGCAACTGATTTCTGGGACCAAAACTTCTGGTTTGATCTTTGTTGTCAGTTGGGCTGATTTCATAACTTCACAGAACAATTTAACAGCTTCCCAGTTGTAAGAACCTCAGTAAACACATAGACCTTTAACGTTAATTCTACATTATTCTACTCTGATCAAAAAATGTGTTATCCTGTGTTCCTAACAGAAAAGCATAACTTGGCCACTAATTACAAGCAAGTTTTGCAGCTAAACCTGACTGTTGGGATTGATGTTGGCTACTGAACCCTGAAGAATTAGCAAATTTACACGCTGAGGTTTAAGGCTATTTCATCACAAAATATAATTCCACAAATTGAGTTTATTTTGTCAACATGAAACACAGCTTGATCATTTTTTTTCCTCCTCTGTTCTGGCATCCTAATATAAACCACACTTTAAACAGTTGCCAAACGGGTTATTTTTCAGAAGTGGGATTTCAAAATGGCTTTCTAGATTAGAATGTGCAACAGGACAACAGAAAGCTCTTTTGTGGGATTTGAGCTATTAAATCTCTACAGAGGCTTTGCTATGGAAGTAAGCATAATGCAGAGTGTATGGAAAGCTATTTTTAAATTAGCATCTATCACTCATTAATTATTCAGGCATAAATACTCCCCACAGGTGGCACTGGTTCAGCTGGGCTGGAGTCACCTATGACCCAGTTCACTGCTCACAATTTGAAGACTGGGCATAGGGAAAGCTCACAAGGAATCCTAGCTCACAAGGAATCCCCAGCCCACAGGAATCCTACAGAGCAACACCAGTCCTTGTTTAGCAGAAGGGGGGTAGGACAAGGGGTTACAGGAGTAAAGATGCACCCGAGTGCCACAGGTGCTCCTCAGTTACTCAAACTGCAAGAATAACAAAGCTGCACATCTCTCTTGAGATTGTAAGATAAACTAATTTGGCATTATGTGATTATACATTACTTCAATCTTGGTATTTGCACTCTGATCCAAGAATCATTCAGAAAAAACAAAAACAAAACCAAACCTGTTTAAAGAATTAATTTTGATTCTCACTTTAGAAAATTATTCTAAATGTGTGTAGAGTACATGAAGACATTTACTGCACCTACATTGAACTTTAGTAATTGCATTAAGCATCGAGCATAGGGATGGCTTTTGAGAACAACCTTACTCTGTTACTCGTACTGAGAATTAAATAATTAATGAGTCTCCAGCAGATCTGCTTACAGAACTCTACTTTATGCAGATGAACAGCGTTTTTAGACTGTTTATCATCGTGAAAGGCAATTTGAAAAGGAAGCATTGCAATCAGCTATGGCTGGGGAGAGCGCATTTCCTGTCACACGCACCCTGTTGCTCATCAAGTGACATGGATCCAAGCTGTTTGTTAACCACTGAAGAAGGAGAATCTGAAACAAAAACGAGATTTCAACTTAAAACATAAGCAGCAGAGAACTGCACAGCAATGTCACGATCATAGGTTAGTTTAAAATAAAAAAAAAAAAAAAGCAGCAACATAAGGAAGCTTTGGGTTTGTTTTATGAGCAGCCAGCCGTATTGCATTTTCTAGGCATGACAGAAGCAAAGCCACTTGTTTCAAGTCATTATTTATTCACTGAACAGCCTGAAGCTTGCTGACATCTTGATACTGAAAAATTCCTGTCCATTACCAAAGATTTTACTGTGTTCTTCAATTTTTTAACACTTCAGGAAAAACACTGAAAAGTCATGGCTTGTAAAGCCTTTGCCCCAGCTACCAAATGACACAGTTATTTCAAACCATGTGATAAATGTAAGTTTCAGAATACTTATCCTTCAACACAGAATACTCAATGGCATACCAGCACCTTCAATATTTAAATACTGTTTCAATAATGATGTTTTAAAGCATCAAAGCACCAAAATACATCCCACTTGTGTGAGTTTGGTAGTTCTGCATTCCTAGATGCTGCACCTCTGAGGCACCTCATAACCGAGAACAAGTCTGTGAGTTTTTCACAGCACCCCACCACTCTGTCTTATAAAAATACCAATTGAAATACATGAATAAATAAATAAAATAATCAACCTCCCCAGCAGTTAAGTGCACTTTTTTCCCCCCCTAGACACTACCAGTTAATGACTATCACCAGCACTACATTCATTGTGCAGACACATGACAGATGCAACATTTGGTATCTCCTGGGAGTCTCTTTTCCTTGTCACCCCTGAAGAGCAGATCATGTTTCTGTATTATCCTAAGATGAGCTGATGTACACAAATGAACACAGTATTTCAGAGATATTGGCTAGACTATCATATTTTGGTTCCACTTGTTAATCTTCTGTTATAAACAAATTCATCCTAAGCTAAAAGGATTTAATATCCTGTATTACAAACTGAGTCACAGTCCATCAGCATCACAGCACGCTAAAGGAATTTTAACATACATTTAAATCCTACACAAAGAAAGCAATGAAATAATACACTCTCTCCTACACAAAACTCCCTTCCAGGTTTGGGCCAGAATCACCAGCATGACCTATTTTGTAGTACAGCCATAAAACCTGCTAAATTGTCAAGCTGATTTGAATAAATATATATATCCTCAAGCAATACCTCACTCCCAGCCACTGGTGCAAGAATCACAGCCTGTTCCTTGCTTACACTGATACCAGGGTTAGGGAAGGGGAGAAGGAGCGAAGAACAGAGACCAGGACAGTCTGGGGCACCGTGGTTTGGCTTGTTTTGGTAACTGGGCTTATAGGGTTTATTTCCATAACTGAGGAACATAAAATTGCTTCTGTTTGGTCTTCTTTGTTCAGCCATGCCTCTGCCTGGCACCAAACACCCCCAAATTTACAGACCACAGAATCTACCCCCTAAATTCAGATGGGATGCAGCTCTTAAGTAGCAGACTTGTAACATTAACATGTTTCACTTTGCAAAAGCAAAGCGTGCTTTCCATACAATTTCTAAATTAGAACAGAAGTCTTTACAGTGGAGTTTTTCCAGTGCAGTAGTAAACCACTTTTTGGACCATAAATCAGAGCAAAGAGCTGATGTGTAGATGCTTCATGTAATAAGATGATCTACTTGTATTCCAGCTGACTCAGCACAGGAATCAATCTGCTGCCTAGTTTCCGAGGCTGGCTTTGATTTCTGACTCACAAAGTCCACGCTTGGGATTAACTTGTATCAAAAGTGCCAGAGGGAGGGGAGGTGCTGGACTGAAAGCTGAGAAGCCAAACGAGGCAGCGCAGAGATTCCCAGTCGTGCTCTGCTCCCGCACTCCAACTCTTTCCATAGGTTTTATGCCCTTGTTTAAAATGCTTCTCATGCTGCCAAACATTCCACTGGGCTGGAAAAGCCAACATCATCAGCTCTTTCATTCAGACCCCGAGGAACAGAAGAAACATGACTGAACTGACGTATTTTTATTAGAAGCATAAGAAATCACATTTACTAACCCTATTATCAGCACTTCTGATTTTATTAAGACCTCATGCTATGCAACAGTAGGTAACAAAGTAGGTGTGTTTTACCATGTGCATCATTGAATCAAGTGAAAATGAAGATTTTTCTAGGTAGTAGCCCATGCCAGTGTAGGCTTAAACCTCTTACATCTCACTATGACTTTGATGTCTTCATACAACTTTGTGAATGCATTTTACTTGTAATAAGAGAATATTTAAGCAACACATAGGAAGCATCCTAAATATTCAAATTAACATGGTTAATAGCTCAGTTTGTGGCAATTTTAAACTCACTTGTGTCCTTTCCAAGTTCCCTGAAGCCACAGATCACCAGCACCTCTTGAAGTGGCACTGCAGTCTGAGAAACAACCATGACCATGAAACCAGCCTAGGGAAGTTCAGGTAAATGCCTCTTTTTTTAATATATGGCTTTGTTTTGTTAAAAAAAAAAAAAAAAAAATCTGAAAAAATACTTTCATAATTTCTTAAAGAGCTTTTGAAAAAAAAAAAAAAAGTATTACCAAAACTGTGCCATATAGTTAAAAAAACAAACAAAAATCCAAACTCTTACCTGAGCCTTCACAGGCTGGGTCTACATCCCAATGCAGTTCACCACTGGTTGTAATGTCACCAGTACATTCTAAACTGGAGCACCACTTAAAGAGGGAACTGGAGATTCATAAATTTGGGGAACCTCAAACAGAAAATAGAAGATAATTTTAAGGTCAGTTACATGCTGAAGGATCTTCCTGTAGTTTGGGCAATCAGCAGCTGACTTCATCGAAATATTAGCATGCCACCTCTGTTGTTTTGGCTAAAAAAATTTCCTCCTTATATCTCTGTAACACCAGCTCCAGGGTCAGAGCCAGGTCTAAAGCAGTGGGACCTGTTCTAAAAGTCCCAGACACAGTATATACAGTGGACTTTAATCTAAAAAATTAAATACTTGTTTTAGTAACTATAAATAACTGCTTTGCACAGTGAATAAGCTCTCAGTTACATATTTTGGACTTCAAATGGACACGTTTCTACACCTGGGTGTTTACGAAGAATGCAAAGGATCTAGTAAGAAAAGCTACAGTCCTTCCCTCGTTCTTCTCCAAAAGTTTTAACACAGAAATGAAGGTCCAATTTGTTCTGCTTTAAAGACATGGACCATAGAGAGTTTTGAAACAACCCAAGAGTTAAAAAAAAAAAAAAAAAAAAAAGTCAATTTGCAACACAGGTTCTACAACAGGCCTGCATGCACATGTCTATATCTTCATTCTACAATAAATGCAGTCTAAATCAAATTTTTTCCCTCAGAAAAGAAGGGTTCACATTAGTTTTTGTGGGTAAGATTATGTACACTGACCACTACAGGAACCCTTGATGCACTTTGATCTATAAGGTGGAGTTCTTTCTCTTCAAGTTTAGCTGGTTCATGTTTCTGTAACTTCTCAAATTGCATTTGATTTCCTGAAAGTTCTCAAAAGGAGAAGTGATGCAGGTAATGGTGATGCATACCTGGATATCAGCACTGGGCAGAGCAGCAATAACAACATGTTAAGAAGGTTTATTTTCTTTGTTGTTTGCATATAGCACATAGATGCTGTTGTTTAAATACTGCACAGGATCTAAATATTATGAAATGCCACAAAAACGTAAGTAAAAACCAGTATTTGTGGGAGAAAGTATATAATAAAAAAACCCTCAAAAATAACAAACTAAACCAAAAAATTTACCATAGCTTCCCTAATTAAATTGGCTATAAAAAAAAATCTGAATCTGTTCAATACCTAAGCAAAGGCTTGAAGATAAAATAGACCAGCCTATACCTTCTAAAATTCAGCCAAATTTACACAATAATTATGAGAAGTATCCACTAAAACAAAGGCTCTCTGCATCTGAGGAAGTACCACCTTTTTTCTCCGTGTCAAACAGTCCCACTGTGAATCATTACTCAGTTAACTCACCTCCATTTTCAACAACAACAAACTTTGGGCCATATTTTTCTAAATGGTGGAGGTTAACTACTACAGACAGAGCTTACAAATCCTCATGGAATTACTACAATTCATTCGACTGGGAGACAGAATAACTACCATACAGTCTAATTTTATATTGATACTGTAAAAGCTTTCAGCTCTTGATGTTTTCAACGGGTAATTTCTAACATGGATGGAATATTTTGTTTCTCCTCATAATTGAGCTTCTGTGATTGCAAAGGTAAGGATTAAAAATGAAATACAAGTTGGAAGAAAATGGCCTCGGTTTCACACTGAATTCCCTCCGAAATTGCAAGTGCAAATTAAACAAGTTTACCAGAGTAGGGACTGAGAACTTGCAGCCCTGGGCCAGAGGCTCTGATGCCATTTCACAGAGTGGCAGACACATTTTGGAGTGTAATTTTTTGTTTGAAAATTTGAATATGTGCCTGAAAACTGAACATCTGCCTCATGACAGAGCAACAAAGACAGCCTTGCAGGAAAAAAATTAAATATAGAGATTTTCTCTGCATAGGAACTTATTATTTAAAAAAAAAAACTCCAACAACCCAAAACTAATAAATTCTTTTTTTCTTACCATATTTCTGAAATGTCAACTTACCACAGGGTTAGAAACCAACTGTGTTTATGGAGAAGCAAGAGACCAAAAGTCTGAAGCTCTGGTTTTCCAAATGAATAGACTGTGAATACACAACTTCCAAAAATAAATCTTGGGAGTTCAGAAAAAGGTAACAAAACAAAGTAACTTGCATAAAAAGAAATGAGCAAGTACAGAGAATATATCCATGTCCAGAGTGCAGAAATCTTATGAAGAAAATAAGGATTCCCCAGCCTAAAGAAATGAGCTTCACTTGTTCCCTCACACAGCAGTGGTAGGAGGAATACAAGGAAAGAAGCTGATGAAGTGCAACAAGAATTTCTTGTATTTACATAGACAACTAGAAAGGAAAAGGCAATGCAATCTTTTATCAAATTTCTTGAGGAATAATTGACCAAACATATTAAATATTTCAATTTGAATTTCTCATTTTAAGTCTTCCCCTGTCCATAATGCTGAAGGCAACAAATTCCACCCATCAGACCAAACCTCAAGAAGATTCATATCCTCAGGATCTGGAGGTCAGCTGTAAAAATGCTTCCCTTCTTTCTCTCCCCACAAATAACTGTTTCCATAATGCTGAGTGAATTTGTCTTTCATGGTTTAATTTGCAAATTCACTGTCATCACCTGAAGAAAGAGGTAAATGCTTGAATATTGAAATTTTGAATGCCAGTTTCCTCCAAGGCTACGTATGTGTTCTGCTGGTGATTCCAAACAAAAGGATCAGATATTCCCACTAGTTCCCTTAAAATGCAGAACATGTGCAAACTCACAACTACAAGAGGCAGTGGTGGGGCTCCAAGCCAAGTACAATACACCCCTGACTCCCAGTCAAAGCAATTCCTCAGCTTAAACCTTCAAGTTTGAGGCACTATGGATCCTGCAGGATGTTGACCCACAAGCAACTGGGAGTGAAAAAAACTGCACTGCATCCTTGAAAGTGCACTAAAAGAGAAGGACAAGATGTATCAAGTAAAACCCAGACCAACACACGCTTCAGAGGTAGTAAAATACCCACAGACAAACCTCCAGGTGAAAATTTACAGATATGGTTGTAACCAAACTTTTTTCCTCCAACCTCAATTCAATGGGAAGCAATTTAGTGGGGAAAAAAAAAATCTTTTAAGCTGTTTTGAAAAGAAAATGGAAGATCAAGCCCTGATGACTGTTTTAGTTATGGTTTTGCCTCTATCATCACTCAATATCTTTGAGTTAATAAATTATGATGTTCGGTTTGCTGAATAAAAACCCCAAACATTGGTAGCTTTTTGGTTGGGTTTTTTCAGGTTTTGGGGGTTTTTTTGGCCTGGTAGGAAACTGCAGTCACCTCCAAGGACACTGGTTTTTTTGCTCTTCTCCTACAGGTAACAGGCACTTATGGTTGCCATCCCCAGGATGAGCACATATCCTTCCAGGATCTACTGGTTTCCAAACATTCTGAAAACTCACAGGAGAATTTTCTAGTGAAGAAAGTTATTCAAAATTCAGTAACTACATATTTGCAACTAGAGCATTAGCCACTGTTATATCAAGCTGTTCTGTAAGGCTTCAGATAAAGGAATGGAATGGACTGAACTATAGCAAGACAGCTGTGAATTTATGACACAATCTTTGTAATAAGCAATTTAGCTACATCTCAACTGTCACAGAATTTATCCACAGAGGAAACATTGCCAGACACGACTTCTCAACACAAAATATGCTGATTTTTCACACAGCATGCAGCTCACTCGTTCTTACACGGTGCCATGACGAAGTTTGCTTCAAGTTTATGCTTTAGGGTTTGCCTCTCGGTTCACATGCATGCTTCTACCCTAACTTTCTCAAATATGTTATTATAAACATATCTGAGGCTTTCTTGTAATAATTGTTAAACTCAATAAAACAAGAGAAAGAGGATGGTGAAATGAAAAGTCGCTCTGTTCAAAGAAGGGGAGCATTTCTGGGGACTTTGGCTTGTTACAAGTATTTTCACTGTACTTACTGTAAAACCATAGCATTTAGGAGTGCCAAAACTCTGTTTTACTGAGTTGTTACTCTGATTTGGAACATATGCTAACCCAAAGCCAAATCTCAAATGTTGCTTTTGGATACAATTAAAGGCAAAATAAGATTTCAAGTGTGTAATTCTTATTCTATTCAAGGCACGGCAATTTCTTGCTCAGCTGCTCTGACAAACGTTGCACAAACCTGATACCATGCACCTAGAACACCTTTTCCACATATTATCATTGTAATCCAAACATGTTAGACAAACCAAACCTGCCAACACAACTCTTTTCCCTAACCATGTGATGATAGACACCACCACATGCAAGGCAAGACAAGCAGCAAACGCATTAAAGTGCCTTGTTCTGGAGGAGAAGCATCTCAGCAAACAACAGCAGCACAAACTGGAGCTTTGTTATCTGCTCAGGAAACCTGGGCAAAGGACAACCTGATGCCTGAGGGTCCTGTGAGGAGCCCTTAGAGGAGGACTGAGCAGAGGAGGATGCCTGTGGAGCAGAACCCTCAGCTAGTTCTCGTTCTCGCTGTCTCTGCTGTTCTTTCTTAAGCCTCAGTCGCTGCAGACCCCTACGGATTATTGCTAACTCAGGTCCCATCAACTCTGACAGACAGGGAGGGGGGAAAAACAAACAAACAAAAAAAGTATGTAAAAGAAAGAATAATTGAACATACAGTATATAGAACAGAGAGGAGGGGTGGGGGGGACTGATCGAAGAGAGAAGAAACAGATACTGAGTGTAATTACAGTAAAAGAAATATATGAATAAAAGATACTAAGTGTAATCACAGTGAAAAAAATTATGTGAATAACAGATACTAGATGCAATTACAGTGAGAAATAAAAAGTGAATAATTTATTAACATCCAGAAATTATAAAATAAAATACTGAAATTGTTTTTTCTCTCCTTAAAGGCACAAATCACAGGACTTAAATGTTGAAGGTTTATGTCCTTCAGTGCAAACCCCTTCCCATCTCCAAGAATTGAACTACTTAACAAAGAATTGTTTAATGAAAGTAGGTACAGCCTGACTGAGTCAAAACAAAACAAACAAGAGAAGTATTCATTTTCATGTTCCTAACATGTAGAATAAATTAGTATGTTTGTGGTGTAAAATTATGCAACTCTGGTTTCCTGAAAACAGGTAAGCTGTCAGAATTAATGTGATAGCTTCCTGATGTGACCAAAAAAATTTTCAGCACAGCAAACCTGTGCCAAAAGTAAACTCAGACTATGGAAATAGGTGGCAGAACAAGAGCTAAACAAACAAAAAAAACCCGCAACAACTTTACTATGAACCCTTTTTTTTAATTTCAGAAATTCCCAGTGGATGAAGATTCACAGTCTGAAAACACTGCTAAGTGGTCCTACAAAGACAGTAATTTATTGGATCATTAGCAATTCTTAGTATCATCCTCTTAACAGATTATTCTCTCAGTTCCATTTTTGAGGCTTCACTGTTTTCATCCCTTTGCCTTTATTCATCTGTCACGTGTACTGTTTTGGAATGCACCAGTTCACTGCCTGACTAACAGCATTTTTGCAAACTGCTATAAAACCACATTTCCAAGCAACCTTTTATTCTCTCCATGCTCTTGGCAGATTTTCTCCAGGTGCACAAGTGCTGGATAGCAAGTGCTTCTTCCTATACAACACAGACTGTGTCTTTATTGGCAGTAACTGAAGCACATGGACCTGAAGCACTGCTGAACTACTCCCATCTATGATATATGGGGTAGAGGAGCTAATTCAGGCTCAAATATTCACATCAAATGCTCCAGCTAGTCCTGCTATAAACTGCTTGTCTAGACCTATCCTGAAAGGATTTACATGAAGAGCACTCAGAAATATTTTGTAGATATGAGGAAATCTGCAAATAAAAAAAGAAATCAAGCTGCAATGTTAAAATATTTGAGAGAATTATGCTGGCATGTAACCTTTCATCCAAACAAAGGCTTAGCAAATAATCCGTAACCCTTATCCAGGCAGCGAAGCAAACAAATCCTAAATTTTTATTTATAAAGAGGAACAAACCCAGAGACAAAATCCAATAATTGAAAAGTCAGTGGCAAGCACCAGTTCATATTGAATGGTCATGAGTTCTAATGTCCTCAGTCTAATGCCATTTTCTGGGAAAAGCATCCTGCCAGTTTATGGTTGATCAGGTATAATAAGAATAAAAAGATAGACTTCCTAAAAGGAATATGGCATCAAAGAGATTTGCTATGAATAGTTTTCATGTTCCATGAACACTTACAGAAATTAGAACTCCAACCAGTCCAGACAATGCTTTTAAGGAAATTTCAATGATGCCTAAAATTGCTGCTGATTCAGTTCCACTCAGTTCAGAGACAGTTACAATTTAAGATGTAACAAGAACTACAGTACAAAATGTAAAGACATAACTACTATCCTGAAGGTGTTCAATGACAACACCTTTTAATGCATTTCAGAATACCTAAGCAAATGTTTATTTTGCCAGCAATTGGAGTGAGGAAACAGAAACGGAAATAAATTAAAAAACCCAGCTATTGCCACTTTCCCATTCAAAATTTATATCAGAACACATATTAGGATTAAGGTTTGTACTAATTAGCCAACTGCCCCTCTGCATTCCCTTCAGTGGTACCATTGTGAATTTTATTTATGGGGGAAAAATTTTTTATATTATACTGTTTGTTGTATCTGATGTTCATCAGTGGTTTAAAACGTCAGCATCTTAAAACTAATGCAAAAAAATTAATTGAAAGTTTCCACTGAAAGTAAATTTGTTATATTTTTCCTTAGTGATAAGCATGAAAATCTCCAGCAATTGTTCTCATTATAAAAAAAAAATTATTCAAATGTACTGACAAAAACAGGCTACTGAGATTTTGCACTGATCTTGTTGTTTATTTGTAACTTACTCAGATATTCCAACTTCTAGAATATACAGATAAAGAGAATTATCCTAACGAGCTCCAGCACTGAACCATTTTTGTACTGACTCTATTTTGAACGTGAACCGTTCATCTCTTAATTTTAAAAAAGTAATTGGGAGGTAGAGGCTCAAATGCTCACCACATGGCACATTTTCTGGAACACCACACCAACAATACATTTGAACTGTAACACTTAAGCAAAGGTATTGCTGTTTAAAGACAGGATTACCACGGGTGCCCATGTACAGAAATCTGTAGGAATGATTTAGGGAAAGCTGTTCACAAGCCTGTATTAGGAATTCGTGCTCTGATTCCAAAGAAGTAATCTCCTGAAAACATATTCTGTATTTGCTAACTCTTAGCTATGATATTCAGACTTGTATCTCCCACCACTTCACACAAAATGGTGGCTGAAAACCTCTTGCTTTCCTTCTTCCATTTTCCAAAATGCTCCCCCAGCCATCCATCTTTTACAACACACCTTCTCTCTGGTCTTCCTACTTAACCCCACTGTATTTAAACTACTATTCCCATTATCACTCTCCCCATCCCTTCACCCCAGAAAAAGCAGCAGGTTTTAATCACATCTAAATGCAGTTGAACAAACTCAGGGGATCCTGTTGGTGCAGAGGGCAGTGTTTTCCACCTTTACAGGCTACAGACAAGGAGTAAATAAAATCTCAAAACTGAGCACAACTCATGGGTTACCTAAGCATGCAAACATTGCAAAATGGACATTCCCAACCAAGCCTCCTCATCCCCAAACCCACAACTGCTGCTCCCTCTGCCCAAGAGCTTCCCCTCTCCCCAAACTCACCCATGTTACCCAAAGACTTGTTTTACAGCAACTTCAGTTTGCACTGCCTTTGAAACCCCAGGTGCAAACACCCAGTACTATCAAGTTTGCTCCTGCAGGAGTCCTGTAGACAATTTTAAGCAGCCAATCTGACACCCTGTTTAGGTACAGTCAAAGAGCCTTCCAAATATTATACAGCAAATTAGAAAGTATATCCACTGTCTGTCAACAAAACAACCACCACTACCCCTTTCAAAACTAAATATATGGAGAATCACAAGTCCAAAGTAACACTGGGAAAGAGGAAATGCTCTCAGAGAAGAGCTGGATCAAGAAATAACAACCTCATGCTAGCAGAATAAACTTTTACTTAGAAATGCAGGCAGATTCAGAGAAAAATATTTTTCTGGTCACCACGGATTCCTTAAAATGCAGGCTAGAAAATGCATCACAATTCCAAAAATTGCATTATCATTATGCAACCCACAGAGTTTCAATGACGTAGCTTGAAGCAATTATTTTTAATATGGTAGGTAGTCTCCTGGCCACTCTAACTTCCAGAATACACTGCATATTTTAAAAAAATAAATAAATAGATCAAAATGAACCTTTGGTAATGGTATGAGTGCCTCTGGACCAAGATGGCAGCTAAACTGGGCTATACTGAATTAGAGTAGACCCCTTAATCATCTTGTGTGTGCACTGTGAAAAAACTTGACACTGCAGCAAGCTCACACCAACACTAATAAAAATCATAGGTGACTAAAAGCCTCTGATACTAAATAAACTCTGGCATTTTCTGAATTTCCTGGGTGTGTTGTCACGCTTCTGATCACTGCTTTATTTCCTCTAAATAAGTATCAGACTAGTTGCAAGGTTTGAAAAGCAAAAATGACATGTCTCATGAATCTCAACTTATGTCTTCACCTTCCCTGCCTTTCAGGTACCAGGTGCCCCATCATTTCTCACCTGTCCCAAAGACTTTGGCTACAGCAGCCACAGTACATTGAATGGCACACTCTTCCTGGGAAAATCCCCATCTCTCCTATACTCCAGAACATCAAATTTAGGGCTTGAAGATGCTTATCAGTCATCTCTTCCAGTGGCAAACAGCTTGGTATTTTTACAACAGAATAAGACAAAAGGTCTGACCCTGTAGGCCTTTCAGAGCACATCAGCCTTTCCACCACAACTGTGAGTCCCAGAAGCTCACTTCAAAAAAGCAAAAAAATAAACTCTTGTGCAAACATTCAACTCTAAAGGCTGTGGCATCTTTTCCCTCACTGAGATGGAAAAGGTCAAGTCAAACCATAAGGTGTCCAAATTAGTTTCTGACATTGGCAGTGGGATATACTTTCATCTTTTTCCCCCAATAAGAATGTAAGTCTGTATTAAATACAGATTAATTTCTTCAAGATGTACAAACTTAAATATCAATATGTAGTATTAACCAATAAAGGAACGCCATGCAAGGTGAGACAAATGTACACAGTTGATGTTTTACTCTTTCTTCAAACCACAGCTGCAATCCCTTGGTACCTATAAAATATCTAGTCTCACTAAGGGTGTGCAAGGAAGAAAGCAGATTGTGATCTATTAACCAAAATATCTTGAAATAGAGTCGTTTCTTATCGGAAGCATTTTTCATAAACAATGACAAGATGGATTTCTTCTCACCAGACTGATGCAGCACAGGCTGAGTTGAGGCCCCTAAAGAAGGCCTTTGTTCATTATCAGGAGAGGACAGTAATGAAGTTGAAGGGGGACTTTCTGTTGAAGATGATGTTGAAGGAGCTTGAGCTGACATTGTAGAGGAGGAAGATGATGGAAGCTGCTCGGTACCATCTACTTCCATTGCAGTTTCTGATTCTGCACTAGGTGGCATGTTATTGGCAGCAGGAGCATCTGTCCGATTAGTCCCACCTTTGATTAAAAATAAAACAAAAAAGCAAGAAAAACAAGAGCCCAAAGGTAAACTTACTCTACCTCTAAAGATCTCTTTGCATTACCATCGCTATTGCAAATGAAAGTGTTCGGTTCTTCAGAGTGCACTAGAAGGATTTTAGTTCACACCCCAGGAAGGTTGACATTCAAGGCCTGTACATCCAGTGCAAACACACTTTCTGTTGTAATTATTATTCTGGAAAAGAAGGAAATCACCTCTGGACCGTGATCTTCCTCGCCCTCGATTGCTTTGTGCAACTTCACTGGCTTCTTCAAACCACCTGGACAGCATGTCTGACATCCTCTGCATCAGAGACACATTGGGACTTTGCTCCCCTGTAAAATAAGTAATGTTAAAGTTTTACCTATGAGTTTACCAAAGTGGACATTTCCCCCCTCGTTTCTCCCAGAAATGGAGAAGGGGAACACATGAACACCTCCACCCCCTGCCAAGCAACAATGCCCTTCCAGCTGATCCCAATGCCCATGTCTATCCCCATTTCCATACTGCAGGACTCTGACTCTCTGCTGGGATCCCCCATTCTCTTCCTGTACCCCAAACAGAGGAGTTCCAGCCTTGAAACACAGAAAAATGGAATGCAGTGGCCAAGGAAAACAGACAAAAGGTGGCCAATGATGCCATAGGAAATAATACCAACAGGTTCAAAAAAGGGTGACTGAAACTCACAGGCAACAGAACTACACGGAGATTTTAAAGGAAGAGATGGGAACACACCCTCTAATGCTTCTAATCCAGCAATTCCAAATACTGGGGGAGCAACAAAGACAGACTAAGGTAAGAGGACAGACTCATGTTCTCTCCCTAAACAGCATTTCTCATTGCCTGTGTCGGATACAGAATCCTACTCCACATGGACCACTAATCTTATATAGCTAAACACTTCTATTCTACTCTGGGGAATCAGGAAAATGAGAAAACCAACACAGAAAATCTGGAAAGGGAAGCTGTAGGCAGAAAAGGGAGACAGATCTAAGGGAACTAGAATCAAATACTTGGAACCCCTCAACATGTCAGATTTAAAAAGGAACAGATAAATGGTAAGATGACTGGCAAAGCATCCTCTGCCTGGCTTTGGTATCCCATTCTCTGACACTCAAGCATGGCTTTAGAAAGGTTCTATCTCCTGAAATCCCAAGCAGTTGAGTAATATATTATAAACATAAAAATATAAGCATAAAAATTTAGTCATCCCGTGTGACTAAATGACATTAAGGCAGTGAAAGATATAATATTAGAATCCTGTTGCTTTGAATTCCAGTCCCCTAATGTAACCACTAACGAGCAATTCATTTGTAACTGTGATTGCATGTGAGGTTTGACTGGAAAAAAAAAATTAAATAAGTGTTTGTGTTACTCCCTGACCAACGACAGCGAAACAGGCTCAGCCTAACTGAAGCAAAATAATTTTTCTGGTAAGAATATTTTCAATTTAGACATTCTTAAAAATCATTTTACAGTAGCAGTTCTGTTTTAAATTCTGAGGAAACCGTCTCGGCTGATTCTTAAAGCATGGACAGTTTAATCTGAGGCACGTTTTTCAGGAATACTTCAGAAAAAAATGGAAAACAAACCCCAAAAGTGCAAAAGCTTTTACCATCTCTCTCTCTCTCGCTCTCAGGCCTTGCCCTTGGCCCAGTGTCCGACCAGTCCCCTCTGAGGCGCAGACGTTTGACAGGAGGTTGCCTTAACTGGGAAGGGGGGAGAGAAGAAAAGGAAAAAGGAACAAAAAAAAAAAAAAAAAAAGAAAAGAAAAAAAAGGCATTACAAAGCTATTCATGTTGGACAGTACAGAATTCTAAGTTTAAATATAAATGCACTACCACGGTTTTCTTAAGTTACATCCATTTGTATCCGTCACCAAAAAATGGAGTGTCAGCCACGTGTTCACACGGACTGTGAATAAGCACAAAGCTGCATCGACAGAATGCAAGAGTTTTAGCTCCACAGGAGTACAACTATCTAAATCAATGCCTCTCAGAACTAATTCACCCTCTATTTTATGCCATACTAACTTTATTATGTTAATTGAGGCTTTCCACAGCGAACAATAACAATTAAGGTTTTCCGAATTCAGCCTGAGTTCTGCAAAAATATTCATTTCTTCACATTAAAAACTATATGAAATGTGGATTGCAATTAAGAAAAAAGGAAAAAAGTCATACATTAACAAAACAAAGAAATTTTATGAAAATAAACTCTATTTTTAACCTATTTTCTTCTAAATTTTTAAAACATTTTTATTTTGCAGCAGGAAAGTACTCTATAGGGAGCGTTACTTTCAGTGACTTGAAGAGAAACAGCGAATGCTTTGAACATTCAGAAAGGCAGCTCTGAGTTTGAAATTGAGTGTATTGGTTGGATATTTTCAGCTTTAACAAAAAACAAAACAAAAGATAAAACAAACAAAAAAACAACAAAAAAACCCAAACAAACAAACAAACAAAAACAAACCGAAAACAACAAAAAAAAGTGAATAGCTGTGCTGACAATTTTAAGGTAAATGCAAAGCCCCTGTGGTGAAAGCATATTAAAGTGTCAACTTCCATGAGCCAGCAGATTCAGGAAGAAGTCTTTACATTTCTTCTACTCTACAGAACTTAAAGCCAGGCTGAAATGAAAATAACATTTAAGGAAAATGATTTGGCAAGAAAAGATTACAGGACATATTCTGTGCCTACAAAACAGAAGAATACATAGGATCTGTTGGTAACAGGTGGTCACAATCCTCCCTCTCTCTAGTAACTGGGCAGTCAATTCTCCACCAAACTGCTTCAGACCAGATTAACACTACACAGGAAAAAGGGAGAAGTGCAGAACCATCCGTGCACCTCATGGGTTTTTCTGGGTTCCTGTTTGCTTTTTCCTGCTTCAGTGTAACTCAGACATTCTTCCCCAGTCCTACGAATCCAAAGCCCTTCTGAGCAACAATATTTGTGCCAGTAATGGCAGCCCCTGGCCCAGGGAGTACAGCCCAGCCATGGCTGTGACACTGAAGCCACACCAGCCTGACACTTGCCAGGCTTTGGCTGGACTTTAATTGCTTGGAGCATCCTTTTAGCTCATTTAGCTGCCACAGCAATTGTCCAGTGACCAGGTCAAATTACCATCTAATTTGCATTAGTTTTACTTAGATTTGCATAGATGTGTGGTGTTAACAACCTCTTGTTAACAGTTTTGATATATACAGGAATAACAATTAACCAGAGTGTGTGAGGTAGAACTACCTATAGCACAGGCAGAAGGGGTGGATACAGGAGGACACCAGAGACACCTTCTCAGCACCTCACCTGGGCTGTAAAGGTTGGAGCCAAACAACAACTGTTTCAGGGATGACAGCAAGGACAAAGAATAAGCATTTAAAAGCAAAACCAGGCTATACTGAAAAAAGAAGTAGTGGATGTTTGGGGGAGCGCAGGGGGAGAGACACAACGTAACTTTGCTGTAGTTAAAGAAATTTTTTTTTATATTGATCAGAAAATTTAGACTGGAAGGGTCAGCAACATTGTAGCTGGGCTGATAAACAGCTGCTTGAGTTTTGGCTACACTACAGAAGATTTTAATACTGCTCAGTAACAGTGGCTCACCTCCTCGATCTAAACACCTTGTACTCCCTCATATGTGTCA
Source organism: Chiroxiphia lanceolata (assembly GCF_009829145.1). Classification (NCBI taxonomy): domain Eukaryota; kingdom Metazoa; phylum Chordata; class Aves; order Passeriformes; family Pipridae; genus Chiroxiphia; species Chiroxiphia lanceolata. The sequence goes on from NC_045638.1 coordinate 117,759,824, forward strand.
TTAAATGGCAATTTTTAACAAGGAGTATCAATACTTGATTTCAAGGAATGTGTTTTTGGTGGCATGGAAGATAACAGAGCATACACCTCAATTACAAGAGTGACCTTGCTGGTCATATAACCCAAGATTCATGCAGATGCTTTCTCATCTCTGAGAGGGAAACCAGACAAGAAAGAAAACCAGAGTGGCAAAGTATTGTAAACAAATACATACATCAAAAATAAATATTATAAATACACAAATTTTATGACACAATCTACTTGCCACATCTTAGTCTATGAACAGCAATATTGTTTTCAGATTAATTTAAAGGGAAATACAACTGACTCTATTTCTTGTGTGCTGCAGAAAAACAAATATAAAATGAGCAAACAGGTCATCTTAATCACTTGCCTCTTCCCTTCTCTCTTCAGCAGAAGGAACTTTAAGTTCTCGTGCTGTGTCATCCTTGGGATCAAACAAATATATGTAATCTGAAGAGTAGCTAACGAGGATCTCTTGCCCATCTTCACTATAACAAAGGGATGTCACTCTGCAGGATTTGTTATTGAGATGAGGAGGAACAAAACGTGCCACCATTCCAACAGTGCCCCTGCCAGCATAATTCCCTTTATTGGGAAAAAAAAAAAAGGAGGGGGAGGAGAGAAGGAAGAAAAAGAAATGACATGTTTACTCTTGTGAATTTTCAACAGCTTCAATAAACTCCTTCTTTAATATCCAACAAAAGATAATCAGGGAAAAGCTACATATCCCGCAGTTCCTGCATTAAATTTTATCTGAGGAATGACATATCAGATCTTACTGCTCTTTTATATTTTTGCTTACAAACTTTATGTCTGTATAAAAGTATGAAAGCACACACACAACATCACATACCCACCCCATGATGGTGTGGCTATCTGTCAAATGTAGAACAAATGGAAATTTTAGAACTTAAAAACATTTACAAAATAGTAACACAAATCTGTATCTACACATAAATTAGAAAGGGATTCATTATATGAAACTTTGAAAATTTAGGACATACATCTCTTTTCTACCCTTTTTTTTTTAAAAAAAACACTAATTTTTCTTCAAGACATAATAATACTGTCACATTGGAGCTGCAGAACTATGCACTACATTGGGCTTATCATGCTCTCCTGACAAGCCACCTCCAATCCACACACTGAAACAGTCTTAAACTCTAGAATTACAAGTTTGTCAGCAGATAAAAGTTGCCTATAAGAAGCTGTAAAACTGAGAAAAACTGACTGTCCCAAAATCCCCTAATTTGACATGTAACTGTTTCCCACATGGCCTATCTGTTGCAACAGTCTGTCCTCGACCACAGACAAGTTCACAGTTTATCATCTCACATTATGTAAGGAATGAAACAGAAAACTTTAAATGAAAATCAACAAGTTGCTCACTAGACACAGAACGCTTCACCTCTTAAAAAAACAAACAAACAAAAAACCCCAAAACAAAAACTCCATACACACTCAAAGAACAGAACACTACACCAATATATCAAAAAATTAGTCTTCAAAATCTTTTCTTTTATTGTATAGGCCAGCATACCAAATTCATCTAATTCCTGTATTGTTACAATACAAGAGCACATACAGGACTTTTTAGTCAAGTCCCAGGGTCTGTTCCTCAGGCAGTTCTCACAGAATTTTGCTGACCTCTCTGATGAAAGGGAGGGCTCTTAGAGAATTTTAGTCTGATGAGAAGGGTACTTTTTATTTTTTAGTTATATATACATATTTCTATATATATTTACTAAGTGATCTTTTGTGTTCCCTTTCTCCTCTAACACAATTAGGAACAGGAAAATGCTGCACAAAATGACAGATTTTGTGACTGACTGTGGGCAGGAATGTGTGTGCACAGCTAAATGTATTAATTCCTGTGTGTCCAAACAGACATTGATCATACATTATAAGCAAGAGATATGTTAGAGTTACATAAAACACTTTTGCTTGCCACCTGCAATTTTTAAATAAAATGTTTAAGTAAGATTCTGAAGCACACTGAGCTTTCACTTGGAGAATTTGAGGCTTTCCAGTGAAATTATGTTAGATACAGCAGTATCTACTGCAAAGTTGAGCATATTGCATGATATTATGGAGTTCCTAAGATCTCTTTCCATAAGAAGCAAGAGATTCCAGCCTGGCAGAGTACAAGAAGATAAGAACTTAATTAAAATTCAGGTGCACCACTGCAGGCTGCAATGACTGGCTTTTTGCAATACTGGAATCAGGTGTTTTGAGACAAAAGAAGAGACATTACAAAATGTCTTTTTCTGCATTCAGTGTTCAATGTATGAAGAGGTTAAGTTTACTTACTTGAAGATTTCTGCATTAGCAAATATTAGAGTGAAATGACTATCATACAAAGCACAGTTCCCAGAGCAGAAAACTACACTTCATGCAGTGTCACACTTTGCTCATCCACCACCTACTACGGGAAAAAAAAAGAACCCGAAATTGGAAATGCTATAAGGGTTAGAAAGGCTTACTGTGAAGTTTGGTTCCTACCTGTTGCTCTTGTGCCAAGCATTCTCCTGTCATATATCCTTACTGAGCTGTCAGAACAACCCACAGCCAGGTAGTAGGGGATGGGGGGACAGATGGCAACAGAGGTGGCAGCACGACGACAGTTTATCAAAATATCCTGCAACAAACAGAAATGCAGCATTCAAATAACAGCTCTGAACATTTGAAGTACGATTCTGTTTGGTTTTTTTTTTTTTTTACTTCAGGACAGAGGCCCCTTAGTCAAGGAGGTTTTGAGAAAAACTAAGCCTGGCCCTGGGAAGATTGAGCATAAATGTGTTATCGGAAAAGCCACTGCAGAGAAGGAGAACTATCAGAGAGAGAAAACTAGCTCCAGATCGACTGAAAAAGAAATCAAACCAAAACAGAAACACAGAATGAGCATTCAAAACCAGATAAACACAGCAAGTGTAGATTTATAAACTCGCTTGCACCTTGGGTTTTTTTATTGAAACATAGTAACTGTTGAGTCAGGAGTGTACTAAATACACAGAAACAGTTTAAATTCATTAAAGGACCAGCATAGGTTTCATCTATGGGAGGGAAGGGGAAAGGGGAGGAAGGGGAGGAAGGGGAGGAAGGGGAGGAAGGGGAGGAAGGGGAGGAAGGGGAGGAAGGGGAGGAAGGGGAGGAAGGGGAGGAAGGGGAGGAAGGGGAGGAAAGAAACCCCTAGAACTGGTCAATATGCACAAAGTAGAATAAAACTGATCAAGAATAGCAATCCATACTTTGGTAGCTTTTCTCCAATTCAATATTAAAACTGTTTTTGAAATCCAAGCACAGTGGACACCACCAATACCTTACCTTGTAGGGAGTAATACTAGTGAGGTAGTATAATTCATTACCAAATCTTTTCTCACAGAGGGGCAAAGGATGCTCAAGAACACAAGGGCTGCAGATGATTTTCAAGGCTCATTTTCTGCCTTCAACTCTACACTCTACAGTACTAATGTAAACCAGACCAAGAGATTCCATTTCAATGTACAGTATTTTCTACCTATCTGCAGCCTCACACCAAAGTTTGTAAAGTAAAAAATCCCAAAGGAGATATTAAAACTAAAAAAAAAATAAAAATAAAAAGACTCCCCAAACTTTTATTGTTTCTTGGGAAACATGTTGTCATCTCCACCAACGACCCTGAAACCTATTATTTCTAAAAGCCTTACCAGAATTCATATCCTATGTTTGTATGATGTACAGCTCTACATTTAGGTCATCTTTATTAAAAGATTTCACTCTTACATCTTTACAATCTTCCTTTGTGCAACTTGTTTTGATTCGAGTATCAAACCATCTTACAGTGCCATCTTCACCACAAGAGAGGAAAGTATAGGGATCATTTGGTACTGTCATAATCTGCACAAAAGAAAGAAAGAATGAAAAAAATAAAAGTATGAATACAGCCAGAAATAGCATTAATTTAAAAATAAAAGCATCAACATTTTGAGCAGCAGTACAGACTGAAGCAATTATTACTCGAGTCCAGCTTTCCACTGAAATAAAGAGGAAAACCAAAAAACTGGTGATGTTTCTTTATTTTCAAGAGAAGGTTTGGACTACTGAAGTAGATTATTAAATGTCACATAAGATTAAATATCTGTAGGTCAAAGCTTACAGATATTTTTATTATCTTTTAACACACAACATGCATTTACTGCTATCAGTTTTCAGATAGCTAATCAATTTTCCTGCAATCATTCAACAAAAGCTCAGTTTATTCTCTATCAAGTTATAGAAGACAATAACAAACAAAACCCTCAAGTCTGAATGACTTGAAAATACTCAATGGGTTTTATTCTCCTTCCCCATTCCTTTGCATTCTAAGTAGTCCCCTGAGGTAACTCTGCAATAAAGGCTGTTACTAACCCACCTCCTCACTGCAAATTATTTTTTAAATTTTTTTTTAGGAGAGCACTGTACTGAACTGTTTTCCTAAGCTCAGCCCTACTCCAAGTAGGGAAGGCTTGGAAGGAGTCCCACATGTATGGCTTAATTCAAGAAGGCCTCCTTAAGACAAAATAAAAAGGCAAGAGGCCAAAATGTTAAAGCTGAATTCCACAGGTCAGGGAATGCACAGGAAACGTCACGTTTCTCACACTCTGCCTCTCAAACAGGAAACAGAGAACGTGGTAGAACTACACTGCTGCTACTACCAGTAACTTCACAGAAATTTATAAAGCCACAAAAATGGTTAATAGTGCAATACACTCATTCAACACAGAGCAAATGAGTGATTCTTTAATGCTTTTAATGGGATGATTATTCCCCCCCCAACTCTTATTAAAAGTAACCTAAAGGATATCTATAAGTCTTGCAACCAAAAGTGGGGTTACAAAGGTAATCACTGCAGGATTCAGCATTTCTTGTAGTACTGAGACAATGTGTGCTGTGCCAAATCGTTGTACTGACCAATGAGAAGTTCAACAGGCAGAACAAAGCCAAGGTTTGAGCAACAACAGAACAACAAACTTCTGAGCTGTGACCATTATTCCTCTATATGTTAGTGTAACATATTTAAAAGACTGGTTTTCACTACACCTTTCATTCAAATTGACTTTATTTGTGTCCTTATAAAAGCCATCAATCATTCTTCAGTCCACCAAATTCTTCCAGCACGTTTGCTGGATTCCCATGCAGAGCTTGCAGTGAAAATATTTGCTTTGTTCCAGGAGTGGTGCTGAATGTGGGAAGCTCTCATTTCTAGTAGCTGTGTTTTGGTTTTGTTCATGCTAATGCTACTTCACAGAATACCTGTAACATAACTTCCATGTGCCAACTTCCATGTATGGTGTTTACAAATATGTTCAGTAATTTATAAGCACTAAAACAGAGAACTGAAAACTCCAATAACTAAGAGTCATTGTTACTACATTTAAGTTCAACAAGAACACATTATATATATTTATAAAATCCTTTATAATAGCTACAAAAAAAGTCTTCTATTTAACTTCAAAAGCATACAGTTATGTGATTGTTTTACTGTATTTAAGAAGGTAAGAGTTGTCCATTAAAGTACATTCTCTTTCTGAAATTCAATTCATAATGAAGGGCAATAAAGAAAAGCATTTGGCTGAGTAAAAATAAACTTGTCATGGCCTTGTATAAATAACAAATTCTTCAGAAACATGTCTCAAGAACTTCTCCCTCTCTCTCTCTACTTATTCTCCTCTCACCCAGAATTAAAAACAATCGTACAATTATCTCAGAGTTTATCACAATTTAAACAAATTTCCACATTCCTCTGTTTCACTGGATGTTTTTATAATGCCTTGAACAATCACAAACTCCAAGTTTAAAGAGCAGTTCAAATTCGAACCACATTCAAATTTAGAATGAGTACCTCAGGGGCAGCTCTTAGCTTTTGTTACTTAGAGAATCCAGTGAGTCAAAGTTCTATATTTAATGTGGTGATGTGGTTACATACAGCTGGGCAGCAACATCACGATACTTAGAAATTATCTTCCCACTCCAGAAAACTCCCAGTGACAAGGTTGGGTTATGTCAGAAGCTGAAGCTGCACCTCAGCCATTTCCTTAAAACTCCCTGTTATTTGCTCTATAATATTTCATGTGTCAAGGATCAAAAAAAGGTCTGCTATGCCACACAGTAACACATGCATTTAGTGTTCCAGTGTCAGGTTTAAGACACGGTAACTGAATTTATAGCCTTCATAAAAAAGTATTTCCCAAAAATGTTTTATAAACCTATGTTTTTGAAGGGAGCTCAAATCTAGATATGTTAAACCTCAGTGCAAAACTAGATAAGAAAAATAACTTCAGAGACACAGATGTTAGAATAGTCATTGTCATGCAGGGATTTTGATATTCCTTCCATTAACTGTGTTTAAAAACTATAAACAACCAAACTGTATCACATTACTGTCATTCAAAACAACAATAATAATGTGTTTAATATATTTAAATTTGAGCTCTCTTCAAAAACAAAGGTTTATAATACATCTTGGGAAATACTTTTTATAAAGGCTATAAATTCTGTTACTGTGTCTTAAACCTGACACTTGAATATTAAATGCGTGTATTACTGTGTGGCATTTTGTTAAAGCAAATTGCTGAATTAAAATCATGCCAAATAAGACCACTTTAACTGTGAAATATAGCAGGCAAATGTCCCTGCCCTCTTCAAGTAATGATTTAAAAAAAAAAAAGAAACTACACTCCTACAACTAGTTACTGTTCAGTGATAGTCATTCTCTAGGGACAACAATAAAACTTGCAGCTCCATTTGTCAGACAGTTGGGCTCTCCATATTTCTTCTAAAATATTTTCTAAACTGTTGCTGGTTTGTTTTGACAAGTTTAACTTGTTGGATCCACGAAATTTGTATTTATCATCTGGTTCAGTAGCTTGCAGCGTGCACACCATCACCACTGATGACAAACAACACCTTGCAAAGAGACAATCTTTGCATCCCCTGTGACAGGCCAGTTCTGGTCTCTGCTGCTGCTCCTCACCCACAACCACAACTGGCAGCTGCTTTCAGTTGTGATTTCCTCAGGAAGTGACAATGACCTGGCAGACACCCTCCCCAGCAAGGACATTTCAGCTTTAGGAAACAGCATCTCAGTCTCCAGATGTTGCTGTGAAAAGGCAGGTTTTTATTTCTGATGCAGAGAACACCCAGTTGACGAGGGCAGTTCCCAGAGCAGCACAGACTGCTATATATAGTCAACCTCAGAGAGAACAGAGGCACTTCAGGCTTCTGGCTGGGGGCCCTGAGAACTGATGATGTTCAAAGGAAACAGGAGTTTCTCAATCAAAAAAAAAACCCTCAAAAATAACAGCAGGCGATGCAAGCCTGGGATCCGGAATCACACTTTGCAAAACTGAAAATACCCAGTCTTGAGTTAAACCCAGGGAAATGAACCAAACCAAACCACAAATCCCAGAAACAGAGGGAATATCACAGGGTTCACTTGACTGCCCTGAAAAGTGACCCTGCAGACAGGATGTGTTCTGACAAAAGGCTTTAGTGGAACATGTGTAATTACAACCATAAGGATACTTTTACTACACGATCAATAATTAATTTTGGCAGTACCTCAGCCACTTTCTCTTTTCATACACTCCAATTGTTTTTAGCAGAGATTTTAAAATATTTTGTTCACTTGACAGGCAAAGAAAGAGACCTAACAACTTGCTACGAAATCTGAGCTAAATAGTTAAAAAAGCAATGGATTTGGGATTTTTTTCCCCCTGTGTGTATACTGTGGAAGTATTAAAAAACCCCAAACAAATAAATAATTTGAAAAAAGGAACATTTATGACCTAAGAAGAAAATAGCAGTATTTTTTCCTATTTTAACCACACTAAGTTTTACAAGCAGCACATTTTGCTATTTGTAAAAAATATACAGATCAATTATTAAAAAAAAAAAAATAGATCAATAAATCTTATTATCTTCCTAAGTTAACTAACACTTTGCTCCTTCACTTGCCTAGTTTATATGAACCAAACTTCCAAGGGACAACTGAAAACACTGTCATTAAACTTACAGCCAAAGAGTTAACTAGAATACACGATAGAAAAATTATCTAAAACTGTAAACACAGTTTTCAGACTAAGCTGTTCACACATGCTGAAACAAGCATTTCTTAGAAGGATTTCAGTTGTGAAAAAGGCATTAAACTGCTGAAAAGTTCGGGAGGGGAGAGAAGAGGGAGGGGAAGAATAAAAATAAAAATGCAAACAGCCATTGCTCCCACCTCCCAGTTTGCTTCAGGAAAAAATTCACAGCACAATTTAAATCGGTTTTGCTCTGCAGCACATTCATTCAGTGAAGGTGAATTCATATTTGCAAAAAAAAAAAGGGGTATGTTAACAACTGGGTAGTCCTCCATTTAATTTAGACAGCACATTTCTTTGTTAAAGCCTACTCTAAGAGGAAAAAAAAAAAAAAAGAAAAAAAGGAAAAACAAAACCCCTCAAAAAAGATAGAAGAAAAGCTCTATAATTCTCACTGAAATAAAATTTTCAGTGCTCTGGTTAGAATCAAACAGCACAAGAAACTATGTGTTTTCCCCATCTTAAATGATCATATACTCGTGTGAGGTACCTCATAGGTGGTTCCATAGTGGCAGGTGTACTGGCATTGCCTGTTGGTCTCTGCATCTTGTTCAACATTGGTGTAAAAAATGACTCCATCTCCAGAGCAGGATACAATCTGTTTGTCGTTGGTGCACGGCAAGAACTTGGCGCTGAAAATATTGGCCCTGTGTCCTGAGCGAATCGTCGTTAAAACCTGAGGGAGGAAGGAAAAAAAAGGAAGGTTGTACCAGGCTGATGTTTCTGAGCAAATAAAGAGTGGGACAATAACACAGAGCGTGGTACTTTGAAACGTGAGTTATGCACAGGCTGCCAGTGACCTGGCAACAGAGCAGAGAAACTGTTTTTACACTGAATTTCTTCCGAGAACAAAGTGGTTCCACAAGAGACATTCACTTAGGCACTTTGCACGAAGCTGTCTGCAAAATAAAAGGACTGGAATGCAAGTGCCACCTTTTGTTTTTACAGTGCTTGTTACACATCACATCGGGTTTCTCGAAGTGAAACATTAGTCCAGGGTGATGGTGCAGCCAACAGGACATGAGCAGAGATTTAGAGGACCTGGAATATTGTAGGTCAAGAAGAATAAAGCATTGTAATCCAAGCCAACTTTATAGCCTTTAAAAATTGATGTTACTCATAAAATAAACTCACTCTAAAAAGAAGAACCGAAGTTTACGGGGAAGGATGTTTTGAAACCAGCCATAAATAAATAAACATTTAAGAACATGATTAAAGGGCGATAACCAAGACTTGGTCTCAGTGAATGTCTTTCATCTACAGTACAAGCAGAGAAGCACATGATTTACTTCACCATCACAGCTGATTTTAAACACTTTGTGGTGACCCTTTATACTTCCTAACATACTTCTTATTAGACTATCAAAACTGTAAAAACCCTCCATGTGCTTTCCTGTGCACTAGTGAACATTCTATTCTTACCTTATTTCCCCCAGCTGCAGCACTTAAACCAAACTGCATTTTCCACCACTTCTATTAGGAAAAAATACTTCCCAAGTTGTTTACAGTATGAAAATTACTTCCAAATTTCCACTCAATTAACTTAATCAAAGAAAACATTATGCAAATGAAGTTGTTCTGTTAGTAATAGCTCATGCCTAACATTTCAGAAGTGCTATTTCCCACCTTTTAAATAATTCACACAAAGAAAGATTAACAGTGTATCTGCATGTTCTGAATGGTACACATGGCTTAGTGTTAAAAATAAAAAAATAATTATCAAACTCAGGAAATATAACCCATTCATTTTATTTCGAGAAATAAAGGTTCGTTCAGATCTCTGCATTTTACTGAAAACATTTAAAAACCAAATTAGGAACTCTGTATCAGAGCAACTCAGAACAAGGATGACCCTGCTGGAGCAGGGAGGTGGGACCAGGTGACTCACCGTGGTCCCTTCCAGCCTCACCCATTCTGTGAAATGCTTCCTTATTAAATTAGATATTTTTGTAACACAGGACACTACATTGGTGGGAGAAGTCTATTTTTGCTGCTCTAGCTAGTTCATAACAGAAAATATGGTGATAAGGGTATTTGCCAAGATGACAGATTACAGTACAGTTCTGATACCAATACCAATTTGCTCCCTTTTCCTGTATTGATTCTGTTATTCTAGCCAGAGAAAATCAGCTAACACAGCTCTAACAGTCATTAAAAACACCATGTCTAGATATTTCAGGAACAAAACTGATTATTAAGTCTTCTTGCTAGTACCTGCTGTTTTATAATTGCATTTGCATGTATTGAGGGGAAAAAAATAATAGTAATTAAAAAAAACCTATCTCCTCCTCTGCAGTTATGTAAAATAAATAACTCAGCTAACTGTAAAAAATAAGGAAACAAGACATCTCCTATATTCTTCATTAGGCTTAAGTACAGCAGCAGTACACAATGGAGAAAAAAACCCCAAAACTGTCCCATGAAAGCATAAAGCTTAAATTGCTGCATCTATTAAAACAATACGATATTTTAATGCAATAATTATAGAATAGGATAATAATGTCGCAACCATCTGATACTGAGATATTAAAATAAACCCTGAACAATAAATAATATTGAACATCCTTTACTTGCAAGAAAAATTCTTAGTCTGCAAATCTCTCCAACAACACTCACTTTGGAATATATCCATCATCTGCCTCATAGCTGTCTTAGACACCTTTTCTTCTTCAGCTGAACTCCCAGGCCAAGAGAAATCTGAGTCTAATGACACTGATCTGAACTCTGTCAGACTGACACCAAGAGTTGCAAGGAAGAGATGAAGTTTGAAAGCTATGGATTTATTTGGGGAAGTGAGGAAAATGGCCTTATCTATAGGCACAGGCAATTCTCCAAATCACTATAATTTTCCCTCCAAAACTCTTCAGGAAAGCAAAAAACCTTCTACTCAAACTCTCTTCCACCATCACAGCCACACATTTTGACTCTCTCACCACATTTAATTTTTTTATCACGTCTTCAGGGTTTAGTTCTCAGCCTCTGAGCGAGCATGGGAGAGAGGACAGAGAGTTCAGAGCATCTGTTCCATCAAACCACAGCAGTTCCTTAAAGAGCAAAGTGTGGGACACTGCTACTACCTGATGGATGCCAGCTGGCATTTCTGGAAACCATCCAACTGCATCGTAACCCCCGTGAGTGCAGGAGTGGAAAGGCAGAGACCTCTACAGCACCTTCTGCTTCACAAACCTGCTTCCCTTGGATCAGCACAAATTCTGCTGCATCCACACACAGGTACACACAAGGCCACGTAATTTCAAGTGGGAGTGAACCATCTGAATCAAGATTAACGCCTCAACCACACCAACTCAGTGCATGACACAGAGCAAAGGCCAGGGCAATATTTTAAACCGAAAGTGAAAGGAAAACAATTTATCTGACGATAAGATTTCACAGGAATTACTGAATCCTATTTCTAGTCCTGACACTAATCTGCTGTGAGACCATGTTCCTTTTGTGCCAGACCACGCACCGTAAAATGGGATAATACCTATGTCGCAAGGGATTAGAATCCTAAGGTTTTAAAGCACTGTGGGGTTTTATTCCCATTTATAAACGCTGTGAAGTGCATGATATTATCTCTGTCAGATGATAATTAATATCTGAAAACTAACAGATTGAAAAAGAACTTTAATATGTTGAAAAATAATAACTTACATCTTATTTTAAAATTAGCAAGTATCCAGAAACAAACCTACCTTTCTGCTGTAGGGATTGCTAATTACCAGGTTGGTGTCATCTGAGCCAGATAAAATATATTCTCCTGTATCATTCCAACAAATTGTATTCACCTGCATGAATTAAAAAAAAACTTGTTTAGGCTTAGAGCAATTCAATTTTCCCTGTATTAAAACATCTATATTCACCCAACACTACAGAAATAGGAGTTAAGAAATTCAATTGAAATGATGTAATTTCTAAGTAGCTAGCACAAAAAAAAATAAAAAAAAAAAAAATAAAAAAAATAAAATCTGTGGTTTTAAAATAAATTGATAAGGGAATCACCTGCTTCACCTATGGCATCTCAATTACTCTCTCTGCTCAAGAGTTCATCAGGTAAATTAAGCCTTCCCACAAGGGCCTCAGCAGCCACAATTTTACATATTCATGTGCTTTAATGTACCAAATCTACTCCATAGAGTTCTCCAAATTTGATCTGGAGGGCATCACAATCTTTATTGCGGCTTCACCATATCCAAATTCTGACCATCCATTGCTTTGTGCACTTTTCACTGACCACACTTTCTCAGGGAAAAGCAGAATCCATCCCAGATCCCCTTTGAAAAGTAAGAGTATGCTGGGAAAGAAGAATCCTACAGGGAGGTACAGAATCTTATTGGAAGAGCTTTACAATATATTTCCTTATCAATTCTCCTTTTCACAAGCCTGTGTTTTATAAGGTGTCAGTGAAATAAAGCTGTGAAAGCACTAAACATCCAGGAAGCTCAAAAAGTATCCTCCAAGCAACAGGCTCATGCACAAGCACCAAGGACTGCATGCATGACCATTATTATTTCAAGTAGCCTCTAAAATACCTTCAAGTGCCAAACTGCAGCCATCATCATTTTCTGCTGGCTATATTCTGTTGGCAGAACAACTGCCTTAGTATGATGAATCAGAATGGATTATAAAATCAGTAAAAAAGAACTTTGTTCTAAATCCTTTTCTTTTTGGTTTTGCTCTTGTTTGTTTTTGTTTTTTTTTAAATTCAAGTATTTCATTCTGAGCCCCCCAAAAAACAAAACCAATTTTTGTTTAAAATAAATGCACCCATTTTAGTTACTGCTTTAATTGCAAGCTTAGCTGGGGTTAGTTGCACAACCAGAGTTAGCTGTTTCAGGTGGATCATATGGAGAACACCTTGATACACTCAAGTCTAGGAACTTTATAACAAACATGCCTGTGCCAGAGTGAGCTCAGTGCTCAGCAGCAGTTAAATATTGTTGGGACTCATTAGGAAATGCACACAAAAGCAAACACCATTCTGTCAGAGTACACATCCAGGCACGGCAATTCCATGTCTTCCACACTATCCAGTTTTGGTTCATATCCTGCTCCCATATTCCCCTTTTCTATTTAGTGCCCATTCAAAAAGAGAAATTACTACAAAGAGTTATCTAATAATTTTTTATTGCAAGAACCAAATAATTTGTACTACCCTGATGCTTATGAAATCCTGACCGACAGGGAAAAAGTAAGAAATAATTTTCTGTGGATCTTTACAGTATAGGAATGGAAGGCCTTAAATGAAACCATCACATGACACACTTGGCATTTTAATGAAACTGGAAATCATTGTCATGGAACGTTCTGAACGTCAGAAGTGGAAGAATATACATATTTATCAAAGAAAAATGAAAAATGATCAGAAACAAGCATGCACTGTCTTTACTTCCATCTATCCATGAAAGTCTGATGTGTTCTCTAAAATACCCATCAAGCACTGTCTGCTTCCCCTGTCTCAGCTTTCTTCAAAAATATGTACTGGCCACTCTCAGGGCCAAGTTATTGGGCTCAGCTGAGCATTGGTGTGACCTTGCATGGCCACTTTTGTGATCTTATAACTCTGGCTGTCAATCACCAAGAACCACTCATTCAACCAGCCCCCAGAACCATCTGCCATTGAAATAACCTGTCCTGACAGCGGCTGTGCTCTGAAAATGTTGTCAAACATAGCACACTACTACAGCTAGAGCAAGCACAAACCCCAAGAATGTTTGTTTTCATCTACATTTCCCTCCAGGCAGAAAAATGTTATCATTGCCCTAAAGAAACCAAAATGCTAATATAGGAATACAGGAATAGAAACAAGAACAAAATACTGAAAAAAAAACGAGGAAGCTACCAAAAAGAATTAAAAGCACGATGTGAGAAAGAAGAGTTAGCAAAGGAATTAAACAAATTGAGGGGGTGGATGTGTATATTTATGTACAAAATCAAAATCAGAAGGACAGGAAAGCAGAGAAAGCATCGAAGATGCAAAGGGGAGACAAGATTATATAAATTGTAGCATCACAAGCCTACTCAAGACATCAAGCATTCTCCTTTTAAATTCCAATTTCTTTGCACTGATTGCCTCAGTGGAGCAATTTCAACACACTCCACCCAGGCCAAAGTTGGTTCAAAAAAAATCTTGAAGTGAGATGACACAACCAGATGTGTACTAGAGGCCTATAACTAAACAGGCTTTTTATTCTGTACCCAATCGCCTTCTCGACATTGCTGGCCATAAATAAGCCAAAAAATAACAAAGGCTCTCAGTGGGATAAGCTTGATCTTTTTTTCCAGACAACACTGGCTTTCCAATAAGTGATCAGTCAACACATGCAGTGCTCAGTACAACCTATTGACCAGCTCTGAATAACCCAAATAAAATGGCACACGGATCACTGAAAAGAGATGCTCAATAAAAGCAGATAAATAAAAGTTCTCATCTCATTCCACTGGTAGCAAACCCATTTTTAAAATATCCTCTAAAATGAGGACTAGCTACAAAATTGGTTTGTGTTTCAAAATTGTGTAGAAAAGCTACATATGTGCTGCCTTCACAGCCACTTAACACCCAACTAAAAGCATAATGTAACAGTAACTCCACCGAGGGTTTGGAATTCTTGGGAAAAGGTGTTAGAGCCAAAAGAAAGGATATATTAATCACAAATGGCAGACAGTTACTAACAAGGTAAGAAAAGTCAAAGTGTGTGTAATTAGCTTTTTTCTATGAAGTGTTCCACGTTATTAATTGTATCTAATTTAATTTGTCACTCATCTAGCCTTGCACTGGGCACTTTTGATTCATTAGTCAATTAATCAAATATAAATTTACTATCAAAGACAATGCAGGAGGCAGTGCAGCCAATCTTAAAAAACTGAAAAAGCAAAGTCCTCACTTCTATGCCAAGTGACAGGAGAATCAACTCTTTTGTGAACAGGATGAATTAACAGAATACAAGAAACAGAGGAAAGGAAACAAAAATGACTGTAGATATTCAGAACACCAGGAAGACCTCCCAAGCAAGGAAAGGGGTGGAAAAGGCAGTGCTTTTCATCTGTGGAGGACGAGGTAAAAACTGCACATTCTAACAATACACAGACTTCCTGTACTAATTCAAGCATTGCTTTGAGGACTACATCTAAAAATGACTTGCTCCCAAGTGCCATCCTGAAGGAGATGTGTGCCACAAAGGATGCTTGTTTGCTACTGATCTAAATGTCTGAACAAAGAGATGAGAAATTTTTCTTCCAGGTAATCCTCTTTACTTCAAAAATGTGCTATTTGCTCATGTCAGAGGCTCCATCTATATTCTGCATCTCTACCTTCCTCAGCTTTCAAAGGGCCAAAACGGGAAGAAAATAAGCCCTATTTTAAATACAACTCAATATGGTTTAGAGTTGCTTTATCCTCTGCTTTCCTCAGGCTTCATTGTTGCTGGTCCAAATTGATTGGCTTTTAATGTCTCTCCTTTGGATTTAATTACTTCATGAAGAAAACAGCTCATGTAACTCCATACATTTCCTCATCATCTTAAGCTCCCTTTAGAGCTTAGAAAATGGCAACTTCTGGCACACATATGACCTCACTGAATTTGACAATGTGAATCTTGTTGAAAGAGGGAAATCATGCCCTGGAAGGATGGTAAGGTTACAAGCAGACATCAGTAGAGTAATTCAATTACCTCACATACTGCTGTTAGGAAATGTGACTTCAAACCAAGTGGAAAATGGGACTCTTTCAAAGATAATGGTACCTAAACTCTGAGATGAAAATACACCTCAAACAAGAAGGTGCTGTGGTAATATTAGTGCTACAAGAGCAAGTATACTTGAAGTAATTCCAACAACTAGTCCCTTCTTCACAGATATCCCCACCTGAGTGTGACCATACTGTTGTATTTCCCATCAGATCTCTCTTTTGTGTAACAGAGACCAAATGGCAGGTAGGAATCTGGGCTTTATTTTTATCCTCAATTAGTAAAAAAATTCCTTGCCTTAAGTAAGTTGCCCACCTCGTCCAATTACACAGCGTGCTTTATACAGAAAATATGTCACAACTTATTCAACAGAACAATGCAAAAGTTCCTAAAAAACCCCATCCAAACAATCAAAGAGCAACCAAAAGCAACCCACAAACCCCTGCCATCCAATCCTCATAAAAACCCCAACCACCCCAAAAAACCCAAATCCAGGAACACCCTTAATAAGACAATATAGCATTTGTTCCCCACATTTGAAATGCATACTGACTCAGCAGTTGTGGGAAATTAAAAAACAAAAGACCCTAATTACCACTGATTGTAAAACGACTTTAATCAGTAACAGCATTGTAATATCATTGACTTTTATTTCACAGATGTTTTTAAAGCAAATAGTAAGAAATTACACTGAGTGGTTGTTGGCCATACAAGATTATTCCTCACAAAAGACCACACAGCAAAGGACATCAGAACTCCCAATGCCCCATTCTTTAAAGGTGGAGAGTTCTGAGCAAATTCAACTTCTAGAGACATTTTTTTCAAACCACAGCAATATTTTAAACACCTGCACATGATGCTGTAAATTCGCAACTAAAACATTGTCCTCCCGTGGAAACAATTAAGTTAAGCCACATGTTAAAGCATTTTTTAAAAGCTAGCACAATCAAATCAAAAGTAGCTTTCAAATACATATCCACTAGATAGGTCCAAGAAACACCAAATAGCCAACACCAAATCTGCAATTTCCATTACATGAAACAGATGTAAATTAAAATAGAGGTCAGTCACTCCATTTTAACATGTCGTGAAGCAACACTATTTTCCTGTCCTCTGTTTTAGAGGAAAAAAATACTATTTTTACAAGACAACTAAGAAAAAAAAAATAAAAAAACCCAATCAATTTCAGGAAAAGAAACTTGAAAAATTTCATCTTAACTATTTGAGGAGAAGAAAAATTACAAGAGAAACTGTAAAGTAAAAAAAAAATCACTGTTACAATCTTGAATATAAAAAAATGATATATAACTTTCCACATATAGATTCCTAGGATGGTTTGGGTTGGAAGAGACCTTACATCATTCTTATAACATTTCTTGAAAGAAAAAAAAAAAAAAAAAGAGAAATCAATGCATTTGTTTCATTACGTCAACACCATCTGTACCAGAACATTGAACTTTCAGTGGTAGCCAGTACAGGAGAAGTAGCTGATATTTTATGCACATCAATCCCAATCCTTGCTTTCCCCAGTCTCTCCAGTCTCTCAAAAATATAGGCACATCCAAATCATCCTTCTGATCTCAAGAAGGTTGGATGTTAACAACACTTTTTCTTTAAAACTACTCCCGTGTCAGTTAGCAATTATAACACTCCTTAATTTAAAACTATAGGTGTAAGCAACTCAAGCTAAAATAATCCTTACATTTGAACAGCTTTAGAAATAAAGACGGTAAAGTATGAAAGTTACACTTAAATTTTCATATTCTTTTTTATAGCATACTTTCACTTTTCATATATCTTGTATGACAAAGAGAGTCATGAATTTCTGCTCTATTCATCGAAGGTAACATGGCAACCTCTTTGCCCTCTACCTAGTTTAAGTGAAACCTTTTATTTAAAAGAATATGATTTAAAATATTTGGACCACTTTCAATAATTAAGTACTCAAATAAACAATATTTCGAGTTATGGTATTGCCTTTCAGGGGAGGCTTGGTTTTGTTTTCATTATCTCTTTAACTAAGCATGTAGCACTTGATCATTTGCTTTTTAGACTTGGAGGATAAATCACTCAAAACACTAATACAAAATATATCAACAGAGCAAGAAACTGCTAAAAATACCTTTTAGCATGAGTCCTAACTGAAAAGGCACGAATGTGTTTTACTGGCACTGGATATTAATTCATTCAGCACTAGACACAGACAAGGATCAGATACTTTGGTTCAAAGATAAAGTGTCAGATGTTTAAGAAACAAATACCTAGAGAATTCAGATGTAGGTCTCAGCAAACAGAGTTGTCCTGCTCAGCTTTAATGCATAGTATTTGCATTTTTAAGTTAAGGAACTATTACCATGGCAACAAAATCAAAATTTAACCTCTTTCAACAAAGAAAAAAGCGACAGGTGACTTACACATCCATCATGCACATTCAAGGTTGCTTCAAGTTTTAATCTTTGGATAAATTCTCTTCTCCCTGTAAAGAAAAAACACCAATTAATTACTTTTTAAAAACAGTAACACTGAAGAAGTAGTTAAGACCCTGCTAATGAGCACTCACAGCTAAAAACCTAAAAATAAACAACTAGAATATAAATGTAAATCTTGAAACAATTCATATGGTATTGTTATTTCAGTAAAGAACTGAAAAGTGATCTTCCAAACATTGCCTACAAATCTACATCTCCTCTTCAACTAGAGAAAACCCAGCTTCAATTTTGTTATTAATGTTGCATTTGGAAAAGTAATATTTCAGACCAGTAACATTCCCATATATTTAAGGGATAAAATACAGTGGAAACTTTTGGAAAGGTGATGTGAGAGGAAGAAATGAAGGGGAAACAAGGAATCTATAAATGAGTATTTAATAAGGCAAGGCCCCCAGAAATTTATGTCCTTATTCCCCATATACAAACTGATTTACCACTGCACTTAAAAGCACCACTGTACAAAAGACATGAAGAGGGAAAAATAAAGTATATTGACAAAAATGTGGTCTTTTCCTGAACTAGATGTTTAAGCACACAGCTTTCATTTAATTCAGAGTGACCCAATTCTACGAAAGCAGGTTATAATGAACCTAATACTCCCTTGAAAGCACTTTCAGAAAAGACAAATACTGATGAACCTGATATTTTTACTTCAATCCTAAAAGCATTTAAGCTCAAGGATCATCAGGTTTTTTCCCCCTGTGTTTGTACAACTCTCAGAACAAAATTCCAGGTAAGAATATCAGATTACAGACCTATGCTGGGCTGCATTGTTTTCAAACATGAAACTATGGAATTCACTCAAAACTGACCTTCCTTTGAAGAAAGAACAGAATCAGGAAAAGAACTACAAGGGCATGTAGCGACAGGACAAGGGGGAATGGCTTTAAACTGAAAGAGAACAGGTTTAGACTAGATATTAGGAAGAAATTCTTGGCTGTCAGGGTGGGGAGGCCCAGGCCCAGGTTGCCCAGAGAAGCTGTGGCTGCCCCATCCCTGGGAATGTTCCAGGCCAGGTTGGATGGGGCTTGGAGCAACCTGGGCTAGTGGAAGGTGTCCCTGCCCATGGCAGGGAGCTTGGAATTAGATTATCTCTAAAGTCCCTTCCAATCCAAACCATTCTGTGATTCTAGTTCACTATTCTTTCTTTATCCATTTTTTTTTCCCCTGCAGGAACAAATTTGACCGTAGGTTCTTAACGGTCGGGGTTTTGCACCTTTCAGTTAAATCCTATTATTTTTACAAATCACAGAATGATTTCTGTATTTTCAATGAAGATTTCTGTTTTCGGGCTAATTTGATTTCACTTGTTTGTAAGTAAGTGTGAATACAGAGGTGGGAAATATCACCTGCTGCACCCTTGTATCTCACTCTGTATGACAGAAACCCAACAATTTGCTGCTGGGCTGCTACTGTAATGCAAAATGCAGTAAGACATGACCCCCAGAAGCATAACTTCATTAAGAAAGGTATACTCCACAGGCCAACACAAAAATCCAGTGTTTGCCAGTCCCATCACACTTCCAGTTGCAGAACAAAAAAGTTTGACAGCAGTGGGTGATTCTTGGGCACTGCATATAACAGATCTGGATGTGAGGTGTGCTTGCTCAGAATGCTCTGGATGCACACACTGAAGGATCACTAATTAATTTTTAAAAACAAGCAGAGCAACAGACTTTTCTCTCCTTACTGTGTGCTCTAGTCTTAATCCAAACCACTTAAACCAGCAAGTAAGAAGCAGTAGCTGGGTTCCAATCCCATCTTCAATTGCAATTTTTATTTCCTTAGAGAAGTCTGTTGATAAAATTATACACGAACTGACTTGCTCTTGCTGTTAGATTAGGATTTTTTGGTCTTAATAAGACCACTGTACCTCTACAAGTTTCAGTAAATGTTTAACTTGAGGTGCAGACATAAGGTGTCTCACATATTTAACACTTGCCCATTTTAAAAACACTAAAAACATGTGTTGGGATTGCACATGCTAGCATATGTTATTTGTTATATATGTGATTAGTTTTTTATCATTTGATCACTATCTATCTAAATACTCATTCGAAGAAGGAATTAAATACAAGCAAAACTACAACACTTATAGTTTCATTATTCCCTAAAGTAAAGAGGGAGCAAGGGAGAAAACAGTTAAAATGTTCTGCCTCCAAAAACCTATTTGATTAAGTACTAAACACTATAAGACAACGGAATGGATTGTTTCTAATTTGTCTTATCACTTAAAACTAGAACCACCGGATTCTAAGCTGTGGGTTTTTTTCTGAAAGAAAAAATTGAACTACTCTAATAAACTGACCTGAAGAAAATATTGCCTCTGTTGTTAAAAGCTGAGTTAAAGCAGCGAATCTGTGTTCCTTGTACTTCAGCAATGACTTCCACAGGTTCACTGGTTTGCTAACAAAGCCCAGCAATAAGTACTAGAGTACTTTTTACTTGATTATTTTTGTCACTGACCCATTTTTATGGCAGTAAAAAAAATAAAAAATAAAAACCCAATATTTTTTGGGTTGTTTTGTTTTATTCTTCAGGTGCATCACAACTGTTATTGTTGGATGTTCTAACAGTCAAAGGACTGCCAAGGACTCTGCTCTCACAGGTGACAAGAATCTTCACAATCCTTAACTCTCATTCCCATTAATCCCTGAGCCCTCCTGGCTCCCCTTCAGCTACGATGATGGAGGAGACCCCAGTCTTTGACAGAACCCCAGAGAGTACTTTTTTTCTTTCAAAATCAGCATCAAGACCTGTGTCATGTTTTGGTTTTTCACCACCCAATACTGTGTGCAGGCTCTCGTGAGAGCCAGAAACTATTTCTTTGTCCCCTTAACTAAGAACTGCCACTAGAAACAGAATCATTTATTTCTGTGAGGGTGCTTCAATATATCGTTTCCTATATTCAAACAGGGCCTGTCTAAGACAGGGATCAAGCCATCAAGGTGTCATCACCAAGATTATCTCACTGGGCAGTGGAGCACACATGGGGTTTGCTCTGAAGCTGCTCAGGTAAAGCTATGGACGAGAATCTGATAAAACAAACAAACAAAAACCCTCTTAAATTTCAAATGGCAATGATGAGCCCCCTGTGAAGTGTTTACAAAGCTGAAATTTGGAAAGCTATCAAGCTAATGCCCCACCCACCCATTTTCACGAGACATTGTGCACCAGCTGAAGCCTCAAGGTCCAGTACCACTCTCAGCAGAACGATCAATAATACTTTCAGTTTTTATCCATCTACCCATTTTCACCAAACATTATGCACTGCTGAAGCCTCAAGGTACAGTGAAACCCTCAATACAGTGATCAGTAATTTTTTTTTTAGTATATATTGATCTAGAGACTAGAGGAGCATTTCCAAGGCCATGTTCTATTTGTGAAAGAAGCACCACCTTGAGTCATTCATAATATGAATTTAAAGCGGGCAAAAGAGAAACTGCAGCTGCTTCCTTGTAACTTTATTTCTACAGAGAAATAAAACCTGCACACACAAGGTCAAACCAAAGGCTGCCTTGCTGCTCCCATCTGGAGAATTACCTAACTTGGTTGTTTGGAAGCATTCACAGCTCTAATCTCGCTTCAGGGAGCAACACCAAAATACCCCAATGTCCCTTGTATTCCCGGCTCACCATCCTCATGGCACCATTTAGGTCACAATCCTCAGTTCAGGAGTCGCTGATCAGGTGCTTTCTACGTGGCTATTTTGGCAGAGGTGCACATGCCTTCCTTTTGTAAGCAACTCTGAGTCAAAGCTGCTTCAGAACCGATGACAGCAGAGAAGTTAAATGCTTTGAGCACGTAAAACCTTCTTAAATTTAAAACTGTGCTCCAGAATTTCCCACTGAAGATCATTTCACCATGAAGGTTTAGCTTTAAAGTACATTTGTGCTCTACAGAAACACAACCACACTTTGATCCGAAGCAGCACCGCCGTGGTATGAGATGCTAAAAGACAACCCTTATTCAGTAATAGATCCCATTTATCAAATGAACACTCATTTATATCAAGCTGGCTCTTTCCAAGGCCAAGTCCCTCAGCGCTGGCTTGCTGTGACATTTGGAATGCCCTAGTTTAAAACTGAAATGGAGCCAGCATCTGTTCCCAATGCAGAGCACATGTTATCTTGCACTCTCAGTGCATTTCAAAACCACTCCTGATTTTTCAGGGTAGAGTTTACGGGTTTCTGAAGTAACTCCACGAAAAGATGGCAAGTCCAGTTCTTCTGTACACGGCTTATTTTGCTCAAACTCTACATATGTCAAACTCTGCATCGTTATCCAGTATAACTTCTGATCCACACCTTAACTGGCTGGTTTCTCAGCAACCAGAATTCTCCATCTACCACACAGTAAGCAGGACTGTACACAATGTGCACTGAATTAAGTTTCAGCGAGGTAAGTTAAAATTCTCGAAGATGAATTAAAATCTTGAAAATAATTTGTTAGCTATACGGGCTGACAGTGGCCCCATTTTATAGTCACTCAAACTGTGACACGGGAAACTGAAGCAATTTATCAAAGGAAAGAGTGAACCAGCAGTGCTGACAGAAACCAGATCCATTGGTGTGACCTCCAGTCCTTTGAACAAGGCCCTGAGTTATATTTCTTTATTGTTCTGTACTACTGTATAAATGCCAAAAAATTATAATCCTGGCTCTGCCAATGTTTGAAAGAATACCTTTCCAGCGACTATGAACAACTACTTTGCTATGGTTTGAGTTCAAAACAGGTTAACCTGATTTTTTTCTCTGCTCTTAATGATGCATCACAGCCTGAAAGTTTGAACACTGTAGAGAAAACACAAGATATTTTAGTGTCTCAGAAGAGACTTGCCATTTTAATACGTAAGAGCTTTGCTACTAAACACCCAGCATCAAACAACTTGGTGTTAATCAAGCTGGTAACTCAAATCCTAAGACAGGCTTAAGGAATGAGCTTTATGTGTTAAGAAACACAAAACCTTCAGCTCTCAACACTAAGACAGAAACTACAGAAGATAGGATGCTATGCCCTCAATTACGATCCAGCAAGCCTGTAACATCTCATGGTGAGTATATTGATGCAAAATTTGACCTCAAATAAAACCCACCAAAAAAAGAAAAAAAAAAAGCAGCTCAGCAATGTTTTATACATTTTAGGGTAATTAATAAGCATTTTGAAAAATACTCCTGCTTAGGTTTGCTTCTACTGTAACATCAGATAAGATTTGTTTGCATTTGTGGCAAAGGCTGCAATTAAGTTGCAAACACATTTCAGATATCAAGAGTGTCCACTCTTGAATATAAGTTCCCATTGGGCTCCCAAACTACATGCTACAATCTACAAGCATTTGAGCTTTAAACCAATGTGTTTAATTTCTGTTTGATATTTACCATGTTTTATCACGCCCGAAAGATACTCAACACTTAAAATCCAACTGTATTAATATCAATTGTTTAATGTGTTCTCAGTGACAAAAGTGTGGCATAAAGCACAACTCCCTCTCTCAGAGAAGGCATTTTATCTGTTCATTCTGAGCACTAGTTGTCAGGTGAGTGTGCTGTGCTGACTAGTGCTAAGTGGATTTCATTCACAAGTACACTATATTCTGACAGCTCTCCTGCCCCCTCACACTGCCCATAGTAAATTCTTCTGTATTGTTCCTGCCACAGATTGCAGCTGAGCAGAAGGTAAAACAGGTGTGGTTTTCCAACAGGAGAAAAAAATGCCAGTTTTCAGCAATTTTGATATTTACTGGATCCCTTAAAGTAGTCCAATGATCATATACAAATTGCTCACTGAGATAAAAGGCACATGCAAGAGGTTTATTCTGTTTTCTCCACCAGCACTAAAATATGTCTCCCAAGAAAACACCTCGAAATTCCGAAACAGATGCCGGCACAAAACCGAAGAGTCATCAGATCAAGAAAAACACACTCGAGCCCTGCTTTCTTCTCATCAAAAGAATCAAAGGAGCCTTCCACTAACTGAAGGCAAAAAAGGAATATTATGCAGAATGTTGCAAGTCAGAGTAAGGAGCATTACTGTAGGTTTCAACATGCCTTTGGAAATTCTTTTTGTTGACTTTGAAAAGTCTTCATCTGAAACTGTTACGTGGAACAGCAACGTATGTGGAATATTTTCTTTTAAAAACGATATCAACGTAGTAACCCAGACAATCCTTACAACACTGGGAAACACCCATCAGGTACTTGTTCTCAAGCACTACTCATCTGTGTAACACCCTAGGTTAATTAGGAGCTCCACTTTCCAGCAAGAGAAGATGATTCCAAGAAGCTGGAACAGGGGGATTGCTCTGCCCCAGCACAAAAGTCCGAACCGCTGGCAGCAGAACCGCGATCTGTCACCTGTGGGCTCTCACACAAAACGAGTCCTGGGGCGTGGAAAATCATAGCAGAAGGAAAAAATACTGGAATCTGCTTTTAAGAGGGGCACATTCCTAGCAGGCATGTCCAGGCTGAAGAGGTGTGTGTCCATTACTGCTGCCAGTGCTTCCATTACCTCCGAGTGTCTGGGAGAGGCTGCTGATCCTCCCGCTCAGCCACCAGGACCACTCGCACCAATTTCAGACAAAGGTTCTGGGATAAACAAAAGCCTACTATTTAAAGTTGCTTAAGCTCACTGGATACTCATTTTTAAAGAGATTAAGTGATTATATAGAAGCTTACCAAGGTATCTAAAGAGACATGTCTTCCAGCAAAAAAAATGAAACAGGGCCTGCCTTTCCCACAAGGGTGTCCCAGTGAAAACGAGAACCTGGACACAGGGAACTGACTTAGAGCATTTACCATTCTGCACACCTACCTAATTAAACATACCACTCAATCCTGAGTACCACAGGCACTGCACACTGCTGGGTTTGGGGGAACATGAGAAATTATAAATAGAGATTTAGGTACCACAACAGACACAGGTCATAACCCCGTAAGATTCCAAGTGTAAACACTTGGAATTTGCCCAGGATTAGAGTTTGAAGATAGATTATGTCAAAAGTTGAGGTCAAGTAGAAAGCTGAGTCTTGCTGGTAGATGCCTATTACGTTAACACTGTGACATAGGTTAAATTATCACAGAGCATTTAAAAGCAAATAGGAAAAAAAAACCCCTTGTTCTTAAAAATTATACAGCTTGTTGCATTAAACATCCTAGATGACAAAATAACCCTATTGTTTAACTCAAGGGACTCCTTTTCCACTGAACAGAGTTTTCAGGACATAACAGTGTTTCTAAAATAAAAAGAAATTGAAAAGGAACCACATTTTTCCTCATTTCCAGGGAAAGGTAAATAACAGGATCACAATAACAGTAACAACAAAGCCATGTAACCTAAGGAAAGAGGTGGGTTTGGTTTAATGGTTTAATTTCTGTATTTGTTTTAGACATAAAGGTTTTAATTTCTATATCAGTGAAGGTTCATAATTTAGCAAGTGTTGAATAAATGTCACTAATGATTCTGAACACATTCAGTTCGCCGGGAAGAGAAGGATGGATCCTCATCTGCCTCATGATATCTGCTAAGCAGAGAGCAGTCAGCATTAATGACACATTCAATTTTCCCAGAGGAAAGCCTGCAAATCCTTGAAGAACAAAATGAGGGAAGAAGGGGGATATTAAAATTCACTGATGTGACGCGGATCAGCCTCGCGATGCTCGCATTCAATATTTAACGATTCAACGCGCGCTAAAGCGTTTGGGACACGTCTGAATCAGCACCTCACTAAGCCCCAAAGACACGAAAACAGTAAGACTTGCACTTAAACTGTGAAAAATTGAGCTTTGTTTGAAGGCTGGCCCACTTTGTGTCTGGATTGATCTTTTTCCTTACTGCTGGGACAGGACTAGTCTCAAGTGTCAACAGGTTCTTGATACACGATCAGTTGTATCCCACCGGACTATTTTGGGGACATTCAAGGATAGAAGATCAGGAATCACATGCAAAGTCACAAGAACTCATAGTATTGCAGTGCAACAACTTAAAAGAGACCGAACACAGATTTGTTTGATGGTCTACCCTAATGCAGTTAATGGAAGCAATCCAACTGGAAGAAGGATACGGGGTGGGAGGGGGTATTGAAATAAATAAATAAAAGAAAGAGATCTAAAGGATCTCTCACATCACTGCCTCATCCTGAAATACAAATCCAGTACACGTTGTACACGACTTGTTTTTGCAGCAGGAGACAGCTTTCATGTAACCAAAGCTCATTATTAGAAGATCAAGGTACAACTTAACTACAGAGCTGTCTGAAACACTCAGGATCAAGACACAGGCAGTTATTTACAAAGCAAGCACATTCCTGGAACAAAGATTGTACACAATGTAAATTCAATGAAATATTGCAATCAAAAATGAAAATATGTTTGACACAAACCTCTGCAGTTTCCAGCTGTTTGCATGAGAACACTGAGGCTCCAAAGAGTATAAAGCAAATACATTTGCATCCTGAGACTAATTCAAATATAATAATTATACATGCAAAGCCTACAACACACTCACACTTCTTGGCAGCCACTAACACACATGATTAATGTTCAGTGCACAGACATTACACGTAAGGTTAATCCCTTAAAATCAAAAAGCACAAGTACATCTGCGTACTTCAGCCCATTTCAAGCAAAACTGCAAAAACACAAAATGCCTCTTGAATTTTTGAGGGACAGAAAATAGCAATCTCAAACAGCTGTACCAGTTTTTGATCATTTCCTTCCAGCCGAATGCAAAGCCAGAAATCCACCTTCCATTAATGTTGCTGTCATATGGCAAAATACAACAGCAGCAAAAATTTTGGTGATTTGGTAAATTAAAACATCCAAACTCAATAAGTTAATTGATAACAATATCTGATATACACAGTAGTATTAAAAAAAAAAAAAAAGAAAAGGAAAAAACAAAACCCCAAACCCAAGTTTCTGCAAACTAATGCCACTGAAGAACATAAAAATGTGATCTGCAAGGGTCTACGGTTTTTTACAAATTGATGTTAGTATATAAAAACCAGAAACTGTACTCCTATCAATCCCCAGCGTCCTAAAAACAAACACTGGAATTTATTCTCTTTATTCAGGACAGAGTGACAGAAGGCACCGAGTAATCCCAGATCCTGCATGTATTTTTTTTTTTTAGAAAAGAAAATACCTAAAAATGATCATCAACATGTTGTCACAGAAGTAGCAAAATTGGACAACACTCAGGAGACAAAAGTAGTAGCACAAACCATAGCAATTAAACCACAAAACACACAGGAAAGGTGTAACCGAAAAAAGGTCGATGACATTAACTACAAGCAAAGATTCCTGAGATAACAGCAAAACAAGCTATCAAATTTACTTAGAGGTCCAAATTCACTTGCAGGTCCAACTGGTTCCTGCACCTCCACCTCCATAGCTCGGTTAGTCTACAAGGGAAATAATCCTAAAGATAACAGAAGGCTGATTAGACTGAAATTAAAACTAAGTATTCAGCACTCAGGCACCAGGAATACTCATCCAACCTTAATCCTCCCTCCCAGCTCACATCTCTTTCTGGTTTTCTGCTATGTACCAAATTATAACCCCCCAGCGTTGATTTGTTGCCTTGTCCAGATGATTCTCCTATGCTATGCTTTTATTTTGCTTTACTGATATTAAAGCATTTAACCTGGGTGTATTTATTATCTGAGGTGATTTACTTCGAAGCAGAGGGAAAAAAAAAAATCATTAATCTTGTATGCTGGGATCAGCCCTAACATCTTTTCCCAAAAGCTGTTTGAGATGTACACATTGTGCCTTTCTGTTCCTCGGTACCCATTTAAATGAGATAATATCAGGGAATTCGTTTCAGACACAGTCTCTTTATTAAACTCCTCCAAATTCAATTTGTTATCAACAGGTCCCGATGACACATTGTTCTTGGAATTGCTCATCTGTAATTTTTTAAGGACTGTAGTCACTAAGTCTTGCTTTTATTAACAGTGAAGAAACTCCAAACATATCCAGTTTAAGGCAATACTTGATCACTGTACTCTCTTGTGTTTATTTCAATTAAGAAGTAACATCTCTTTTCTGCAATGCTCTTATGTGTCTTAAACTTTTCTACACAACCAGTGAAAATCCAACGACTGTACCAAATTTCCTGCTCTCCTCATGTTTCCTGCCTCCTTCCAAAATTAGATCGAGCATGTTAAAGATGTTTCACAGATGTATTTTCCTCCAACTCATTTATTACACCCTGAATTTCAATTCTGACTCTGCCTTTTTCTATTATTCAGAAAACATCTCTGATGAAAAAAATCTGAAGAAGATACAGCTGAGCTCTATCTTTCCCAAATCTTCAGTTAGCCCAGTTTCCCATTCGGTGTGTGACAGAATATATCACTGCAGAACTGGTTTCTGGGCACACACTGAAGTGCAGTGGAAAATGATGCACATCAGGAAGTTACACTGTTTACATTGAAACAGCAGATTTGTGTCCTCATAATCAGGCAATCAGGCTAATTTATAATTGTCCTTCTTCAAGCAGAAGTTAATTTGATAGACTTGTAGAAGAAAAAAATAACATAAACCCCCTCTAGCAGTTCTGGAGCTTAGCTGTGGCAGGTGAGTGTTTTTAACCCACGTTGGAAGAGAAAATTAATACAGGAGGCTTAGGATACGAAATGTAACAGTCCAGCTGAAAATAACTAAACATCAAAGGTATTATGCAAAGAATTAAAGAAGAAAGGTTGATTAAATACACTGTGACCATTGCCAAGTCTGCAAGAGCGCCAGCTACAAAGCTGATCATAGCAAAGCTGTCTAACCCTTCTTACTCTGCGTTATTTTCGAAGACCAAGACACCACACGTTCAAATATAGCTGGAGCAAAAACTGGGCAAAACAGCACCTCTCTTTCTGGTTGTTCTCCCTAGCGTTCTAGTTTCCATTCTGCTGGGCTTTGGGTTTGTTTGTTTGTTTGTTTGTTCAAGAAAAGCAAAAGAGAGAATGAAAGTTTACAGCACTTTAAGGAACTGACTTCACCCTCGCACCCAGGGCAATATATTTTAGGAAGAACCAAATTCTATCTACATTCCACAAACCACTACTGGTTTTATAAACTAATATGTTAATGAATGTGACACAGTCAATGTCAAAACTAATCAGTTGTCCACGCATGTAAACAGCTGCTCTTGCCTGTTTTTCCTGTTCTTCAACCCTGCCTATGAGCAGGGCAATCAACTTCAAAACTCTAATTAGTTTTGCTTTTACTATGGTTCATCTCTGTAAAGAGGGGGAACTACTGAAACCTAAGTAGTTCCCAGTAAATTCTCCCTACCTACATAATATATTCACAGCTGTCTTTTTAGTAAGTTGAAACTTTACAAAATTTGACCACGATGAACCTCACTACTGGTTTTCTTATAGTGAATTTTTCAAACCTTTCCCCAAACTTAAAAAACAGGATGATAAAAACTTAGTAAGATATGAAACAATCTTTAAAGAGGAGGGAGTGGAAGCTCAGACATCACGGCTCTATCTCTAAGATATCTGGTAAGCTTAAAAATTTCACATCACAAGAAAAGAAGATTTCAGAATATAGTATGTGAACAAGGATATCAGAGATTGGGAAGAACTGATTATTTTGATATTTGCTTCCATTCTGTCAAGCACCACAACTTCCAACTCCAAGCTAAAAACCAGCATCAGTTCCTCTCCACAGCTTATTTTAGACTGGCAGACTTTCTCTGGATAACCTGCTATGTCAGATAAGAAAAATAATAAACAAACAAACAAACAAAATCCCCAAAACAAACTAACAAAAAAAGGAAAAGAAAAGGAAAAGTCTTCATTGCTCCTACTGGCTAAACAGAGCCACTCTCACCAGCATGACCCTTCACAAGAAAGCAAATAAATACAAATAAATAATACCATCACATTAAATATTTCAGGGAAGTTATGGATCCCTTCTTTCTTGCAAGAAACCCATGCTACCATTTCTCCAGTCAAATCATTATATGCTGCATTTAATCCACGTAGAAGTCTTTTACTGTGCTGGCACTGAACCTTTCCCCTGTTATGAGAACCTACAAGTCCACGAGTCACTGAAAGAACGATGCAAAATTGCAACAAAGGTTCTGAGAGTCTTCTGAAAGTATCGCTGCTGACAATTACACTTGCCAGTTTTCAAAGCCGAACTTAAGTGCTTCACTAATTTAAGTGCTACAGTTTACTATCAATGTTTTCCAGTGTGAAAGCAACGTGATGTTTTTAACAACGGAGTCCCTCAGTGACCCAGCAGCAGGACTCCTCCCACGAGCACTGGGCTAAGAGGACGCCCAAACGGAATCCAAGAAAAGAAGAGTTACTGACAGCCCTCCCTGAGGATTGGCTTCCTCTGGAGACTTCAGATACAGACACAAGCACTGTCTGAAACTGAGACTAATTAGCCTACAAATGCTGAAGAAAACGTAGCTAACAGATACATTGCTAAGACCCCCATTCTCCCTCTCTCACCACAGGGGGAATCCTCACCAAGGGACGACCTCTGAAGGACACATCCCAGGCACGCTTGTACTGCCCCACCTTCACGAGGTGTTTCTGTGGAACTCTGTCCAGAACTGACTGGGATTCAGAGCAATTATTCAGGGATCTTGCAAAAATCAGACGGAGTTTTGCAAGGACATGAATTCCGCGGGTGAATTACCCGCGTGGAAAGGTACAGGACGATGCACACCCCCTTCCTGGAGCAGCTGCTTGCAAAAGCTGAAAGGGGCTATAAATAGAGTGTCACTTGATTGCCAGTTCACATGAAACTAAAACACGGAGTAAATAGGAAACAGCAATTAGCTCTCAGATGTCTTCCTTCAATACAGAGTCACTTTCAATACTTCTGGTGCTTTGTATAACACTACGATTTTATCCCAATGAAGGTTTCACTGTGCACGCAGACACCTCTTCCCTCCAACACATTGGTAGTTATGGACTTGCTATGAGGGTTTTCATTTGATTTGGTGGCTGAAAAACAGCAGCAGATAATGAAGATATACATAAACTTCTTAATTTTGTACTGACATCCATAAGGGCTTTGACAAATTTACCAAAAAAAAAAAAAAAATCCATCCAAACAAACAAAAAGCAAAAAAAATGCACGTGGGCAGTGTCTCAAGTCTCTCAATACTATTTCTAAGCCAAAATGAAATGCTCCTCTTGCACTTGTTCTGTCAGCCACACTGCTATTAAAAAAATTATGAATAGGAAGAAACCTTCCTTCCCGTTCAGACCAGGTCAGCAACGACCAATAACCAGGGCTACCCATCCAAACAACAAAGCTCCTGCATGGAACTGCCAAAGTCTGAAAGGGAAGAGACCCACATATACACCAAACTACAGACAAAAAGGGCACAACAATGGGCCTGTTGTCTTGTAAGTCTGCACACAAGCAACTACACCTGGTTTATTAAGGCCATAAACACTATTTTGAGCAAAAGTGCAGTGGCTCCACAAGACAAGCACACCATGTACCAACCCCTTATTTAAAAGCAGGAGTCAGTAAGGACTGAGCATGTCCTGCCACCACCAACGTGGATCTCAACATAATTCAGTGGGAAGGCTCTCCCAGGTCCTATTTTCTCAAGGCAATAAAGCTACTGAAGTTGTTTAGGTTAAATGAAAAACAGTAAACGCGAGACCTTAACCTTAAGCCGCCAGAGGAATTTTGTTCTTAGTTAAAGTTATGTACATTTTATTGGAGCAGCATCCAGAAAAGAGATCTTAGTAAATCCAGGAGGATGATTTCAACTGATCAAATCTTAATACTATAGCTGTCAGAGACACAATCATGCAATAGCAAAAGCAAAAAGATCCAAAAGGTCTTAGAGCACTTCTTCAGAATCTGCACACTACGGTCCTAATTTTAACACTGAGCTTTTCTGCTCTGACTGGAGCAGAAAAAAAAATTCAAGCCAAACAAAAACAAAACTAAACAAAACCCCAAACCCCCTAAAATCAGAAGGATTGATCACTGAAAGTTAGGACAACCCTCAGCTAAGACTTGGCCAAAAGCAGCTGTTGAGACATAACGAAAGTCAAAAGCAGCTAGACCATTAGGGTTTTTTTTTAATTTTAGGACTTCAAAATTCCTTTCCAAGGGACTTCTGCACATGTGGGTGCTACAGACACACACACACACACCCCCCTCCACACACACACACCCCTCGCTGGTGTGAAAACCAACCAGCAATGACCTTGATTTCCTTCGGTGGATTACTGAGTGCTCAGGGACCACGGGCAGAAAACTACCGAGTTAGGCTCGGTAATGTGATATCCCACCTTAAATTCCACCACGAAACAAGAGGAAAACCAATACCGTCCACGGTCAGAAACGCCTGGGAGGCACAAGGAGACACACGTTTTACAGCGCTGTAAATCAGCTCCATCTCGAGCACTCGGAGGTTTCGACTAAAAAGGCAGGAATTGTTTTGCCACTCGAGCACAAAAGAACAACCCATTTTCCCTGGAGAGCTACCCCCCCTCCCCTCCCCAAAAACCCACGGCGGCGCTACCATGGATCGCCACACCTCCAAAGGCACGGGAATAAATACTGTGGAGGTTTTTTAAATATATTTGGTAACGTTTCGCACGAAACCTGCGCCATGACAAAGAACGCACCGATAGTTCCTTCTGCACCACAGGAACGTCCCCGCGGCCTCGCGAACTGAGAGTAGCGCTGGGTTTAACTTCCAAAGTGGAAATAACCTGGATGGGGTGTGGGAGCGAGGGCAGCGCGGGGCTGGAGAGCCGGGGACACAAATCCCGGCTGGATCGGGCGGCACCGGGCGCGTCCCGGCTCCCGAACCCCCGGGAACACCCCGGGATCGCCCGCGCCATTATCCCACGGGCGTTCACGCGCTTTGTTCCCGGCACACCCGGACCCTGCCCGGCCTCCGAGGATGATCCCGGGGCTATCCCGAGCCGCCGCCGCCGCCGCCCAAGTTCCCGGCTGGATCCCCGCGTGCAACAGTTCCTCCGGGAAGCGGAGGGACCGCCGGGTCCTGGGGCACCGCCGGGGGTTGGGGCGGGGGACGGAGGTCCCGGAGCACCGCCGGGGTGGGATGGGATGGGTCGAGCGGAATGTTGGGGGGTGTCCAAGGAAACTTGGGAGCTGCGGGACAGCGCGGCCGAGGGGCGGAGCGGCGGTGGCGGGAAGGGGCTCCCGGCCCCCTCCTCACTTTCGCGGGGCGCCAGGAAGGGCTCCCACCCCCCGTCCCGCCCGCCCTTACCGAGGTAGTGCCTCCGCAGCAATCCGGGCTCCTCCAGCCCCAGGCTCCGCTTCTGCACGTCCCAGAGCAGGTGCGGGCAGCGCCCGCGGGACATGGCCCCGCGCTGTGTCGGGGGGAGCGGGGCGGTGATGGGTCGGGATGAGGGTCGGGATGGGGGTCGGGCCGATGGAGCGCCGGGACGGGCCGGCGCGCGCGATCACCATGGGAACCGCCGAGCGGGCCCCGCGCGCGCCCCGCGCCCGCCGCGCGCCCCGCCGCCGACCGCGAGCCGGGGGGCGGGGCCGGCAGCGGGACACGCCCCCCGGGCACGCGGCGGGACACGCCTATCGGGGGGGAGGGAGAGGGGGCGCCGGGACTGACGCGCGTCTCGCGAGAGACAGTGACGTCACCCCGACCCCAAGTGAGGGCAGCGTGGGCGTGGCCGGCCGCCGAACTGACTCTCTGGAGTCAAACCGGGGCGAAGCCGCAAGGCCGCCATCTTGGGTTTGGGTTAATTAGGGTTCCCCCGCGCCGGCCATCTTGAGCGGGAGAGTGAAGCCGCCCTGCCGGCGGCCATCTTTAAGCCGGGCGCCGGTGCCCTTCCCGCGGGCGGACGGCGCGCCAGATCTCCTCAGGGGGCGGGGCCAGCCCGCTCAGCCAATGGCGCTGCGCTCAGCGCCCCGCCCCGCCCCACCCCCTGCGGGGACAGCCAATCAGCGCGCGGGGCCGGCGGGGGCGCGGCCGGCGGGGGAAGGACGCGCAGTCGGTCCCCGCTCTCGCCGCCGTCCCCTTTGGTCGCCTCCGTTCGGTCCCCGCTCGCCCCGCTCGTCCCGCCATGGCCGCCGCCGCCGCGGGGCTCCGCGCCTCCTACCACCGCCTGCTCGACCGCATCGAGCTCATGCTGCCGCCGCGGTTCCGGCCCTTCTACAACCACCCGGCGGGTAACGCGCGGGGGGTCACCTTGGCCGGGGGGCGGGAGCGGGGACGCGGGTGCGGTGGCTCCGCTCCTTAACGGGGACGTGAGCGTGTCTGGGAAGGGGAAATACAAAAAGGCAGGCGCCACACGGGTGGTCCCAGCCGGGTGTCGCTGTCACGGCGCTCGCGGGGAGCGGCGGCGCTGCCAAGAGCCCCTCCGGGGGAATTCGATGCTTCCAAAGGAGCCTGGAGGCCCCGGCAGCCAAGTGGATGTGCTGGGGAAACAGAATGGAAAATAGGCTCGTGGAAGCACGGCATGGTTCAGGTTGGAAGGGACCTTAAAGCGCATCTCGTTCCAACCCCCCTGCCAAGGGCAGGGACACCTCCCACCAGACCAGGGTGCTCGGAGCCCCATCCAGCCTGGCCTTGGACACTTCCAGGGACGGGGGAGAGCGCTGACAGGGCTGCTGGGGGTAAGGAATTTCCCTGGAATGAGCTCCCCTCACCTGACCTACGGCTTGCCTTTGCATGAGCAAACAGGGGGGACTGTGTTATTAGGGAGAAGCCTCCTGTAAAATGATCTCCTTCGGTGCCATTTAGGTACTGTTTGTCCTGTAAACAAACTGTGTCGGGCAATTAAAAGCAGTGCTCGATAAAGTCCTGGAATTCCATAGGCTGCTGTTCCCACTGTTTCGTGTCAGTGGGATAGGCATCCTTGACTCTTCACCCACCCAGTGACTATGCACTGTGAAAATGGACTTTGGCTTTCAGTCTGTCCTCTTGAAACGGTGTCTTTCTTGGGAGGAAAATTGTTTTTCTACAGAAATCACAAAGAATGAAAAACCTGCAGTTGTCAAAATGTTTGGCTTATACTGAATTCACTAGGCCAATATATTTAATATTAATGTATTTTTATATATGAAAAGCCAATATATCCAATACTTCCATTGTAAAGGTGCTGAGAGACACATTCAATCTGTGAGAAAAGCAGCTGGAAGCTGCTTTTGTAGGATACAAGGCACAGAAAGCGCTGGGAATATCTGTGTTCCTTGTTCACCAGATCTGCAGTAGTAACTGAATAAGGCTTTGGGGGTTCTCTTGCAGTGCTTTTCACTTCATGGAACTGCCCATGGGCCACTTTTGTTCACCACCATAATGTTGTAATTAATAAATCCTTTTTTATGGACTCTTTATGTGTGTGTATATATATATATATATATATATATATACACACACACACACACATATATTTATCTGCATGAGAAAAGCCCTAAGCAGGTCCTGAAACTGAACCTTTGCCACTTCTGATTCAGCTCTGAACATCTTGAAGGTGTGTCTGTGAGAAAGTTATGCAATAGATGTCACTCTGACTAGGAAAAAAAAAACCAGTAGGTTAAAAATGAAAGGCTGGCATTTTATCTCTGGTGATATCCTGATTTCTAGTCTAATTTAGGAATATAAGTGTCATTGTCGTGGAATTATGAATCACTTGTGAGGGATGGAGAATGTGCTTTCTTCTTTCCTGGCACAAAGAAAGCTTCCAGTGAGATAACTGATGCCTGGTCTGAAAATCTGTTTCTTTGGCTGGCACTGCTGGAGGACAGTGGAGGGCCAGGCACACCAACTCCCCAGGCTGCCACAGGAAAGCCTGGGCTCAGCTTGTCCCCCCTCCCCTTTGGCCTTTTGGGTTCACTTTGCCTGATTAAACCAAACTTTTCAGCACAAAGACTTCTTGCATTTAATAGAAGTCATAAATCCTATAACCTGGTCACACCTGTGATATTCCCCCTGCTCTGATATGCTGCTGTCGAATTGCTCCTCGAGAAATTCTGGATGTCGGGATCAGGGAAGAGCTCTCCCTGGCTGGGTGCTTGCTGGAGTGCTTCCAGGAGAGGTGTTCTGCTCCAGGCACTTGACAGTATTCCCTAATTACCAGCTTGGATTGGTACCTTCCCTTTGTGCCTCCTTGCATTGTTTCTTACTTCTGTAGTCAGCAGTTTTAAATGATGGAGTTATTTATCTATTATTAATAAAAATTAACGTCAGCCTTCTTGAAAACTTTAGTGGCTGCTTATGGAGTGTCAGTTTAATAATTTATACTCGTCCCACATTCTCTGGTACTCCAAATCTGAATTTGTCTTTTAGAATAAATTAAATGATAGGGATTAAAGCCTTTTACAGAGGGCCTCCGTGAGACTGATTTGTAACAATCTGTATTTGCAGCCTGATACTGCTACACTGAGCAGCTGCCTGAGAGAGCAGCAACTTAAGTTTGTATCTTTAAAGGATAATACTGTATTTATTCAGCAATATTAGATAAAAAGTAATGCTAGTAGTTATTAACTGCAGCGTGAAGCTTGATCGCAAGCAGCGTGGGTTAAAGAGGGCTTTATACAAAGCTGCCAGGCCACTTTTTGTTGCTTTCTGCCCTGCCCTTTTGAGGTCCCAGCTGCCTTTAAGGTGACAGAGCAGTTGATATTTTTAACAGTCTTATCCCCCAAAATTATGAGTTGCTTCACAGGTGCCTGCCGTGGAAACCCCAGCGGTCACATTTGCCCCAAGTCACAGTTTTAAACCTGAGGGTGCTTAAAACAGGGAGCACAAACAGTTGCTGCAAGGTCTTTTTAAGGCTGAATTGTTAGTGAAAAAGTAGCTCACATAAAAAAAAAAAAAAGTAGCTCACATAAAAAGCAAGCAGAGTCCTGGCGGTTACTCATGTGTAACACGTTTTACACCTGTTACACGTTACAGTGAAAACTTGGCTTCATGTTGGATGTTACCAGAGTGGTGAACAGTGGCACACTGAGACCTAAACCCCGTGTTCTGATGGAATTGGAACCACAGTCCTGACTTTGGGTTGTGGGCTCCCATTCAAGACTTGGAGCTGTTGTCTTGGATTGATGATTTCTGGCATGGTTGTAGCTGTGGCTTTACAGTGCTTTGTTTTAACCAACCAGTTGCCACTTTGGCACCACTGCAAGATACATGTATTTGTAAGAGAGCTGTTTTCCCCCAGAGCCCATTCCACTGATTTTTCTCCCTTTCTCCTGGAGATTTTTAACTCTTCTTCCTCCATAATCCTCCTTTGCCTCCTGGTAGATTCCTGGGGTGTGGGTTTGAAGCCTTGTTTCTGCCAGGAAGACAAGGCTATTGAGAGGTGCAGGTTAGAGAACACTCTCCTTGTGACACTTACTGCTGCTTCTATTTGTGATTTGTGCTCTCACTTGAACCATCTAATGCCTGCACCGTGAAGGGGTGGGCTGTGATTTCGTAAAGGAAGGAGGGACTGGCTTGTTACAGT
Organism: Chiroxiphia lanceolata; assembly: GCF_009829145.1. Lineage (NCBI taxonomy): Eukaryota > Metazoa > Chordata > Aves > Passeriformes > Pipridae > Chiroxiphia > Chiroxiphia lanceolata. Next base: position 117,797,555 of record NC_045638.1, read on the forward strand.
CCTAGTAATAAAATATTTTTGAGTTTTAGTTTACAATATTCAGTTCGCAAAGATTTAAAATACTATTTCTGCTAGTGCAGCTGTAAAGTAAGTTTTAATCATTCTTTGGAAACTGTATTCACTATTCCTAGGCCTTATCCTGATTCTTTTCACTCATAAATCAACTTTGCCTGCTCTGGTGTCCTCGAATGGACATGCAAAATCCTACTCACCTGCTGCAGAAGTGTGTGGGCTGATTACACAACTGAAGGTTGATGAACTATGGATATAAGGTGCTAGAGCTTGTACAGTGGTAGAAACTGTGCTAATTCACACAATTCATTATTTAAAAAAAGCCCCAAACCAACCCAAACTTACTGTGGGTATTAAAATAGCTACATCTCACTGAATAATTTAACTTCTTTTCTGTTTCCTCCCCCACTCCCTCAGGTCCCAAGACAGTGTTTTTCTGGGCACCGATTATGAAATGGGTAAGTATAAGATCCCAGCTGGTGTCTGGGTGTCAATCAGCAGCAATCCATTTGAGAAAGCAATGGTTTCCCAGCAGATATCTGAGCCTACAGAAAGATTCAACACTGGGGCTCTAATTTTTAATATATGTGGAGGAACAAAATTAACCTTGGTAACCCAGAGCACAACACGTAGGGAGAAAATGCTTTGTGGAAAAACTGTACTTTTCACTGCAAGTTTCACAAAAGCTTTCTCTTGTGGAACACTAGCTCCAGGTAGGCATGAGCTGGCATAATGCAAAACCCCTAAAGCATGTATTTCTTCAGAGATTGAGGAATCTGAAGAGGATCTTAGGGAAGCTAAATCCCTAGGCCTCCTAAGCTTGAAGGTAGGTTAAAGCATGTCAGAGTGCAAGGTAGTCTTGAGAAAACAGAAGAAAAAGGCAGCTGCCATTTTGGCTGTCAGTGGCTCTCTGAATCCTGTGAGGTTCCACTTCCCACTTGGCTGTACCTCTGGCCTCTGTTTGTGCCCAGGTGAAGTATTTGCCTCCTCCTAATTCACTGTACTCCTCATAGTTGTTGTATTGGCACAGACAAAACAAAACGACCTCCAAGCCCACAGAAGCTGTTTGATCTCCTCGTTTGATAAGCAGCAAGGATGTCACCTGCTCTTGCTACTGCCAGCTGGTTCCTCACTTTGCCATTGTGGATTTTTTTTGTGAACTCCTGTAACATGACTATGAAATTATATGTCCAGTAGAGGGCAATAACACAACAAACAAGTCAGGCAGTGTGTTTACTACTAATGCTGTCACAAGTAGATCAGCCAAGCTATTCCTCAGTTCACCTAGAAGTTTTCCACTTTTACTGAAATTATATTTAAAAATAAGCACTTTTATCCCCTTTAAATGAAGCTGAGTGAAGACTGTACGGTGTCACACCTACATCTTTACCAGCAATATCTTAGCCTGAACTGTAGGAAAAAGGGCCTTATTTAGATAAGCATGTACTTGTTGCTTACAAAAAAACCCAGGTTTGGTTAAGAAAGCAGCTGTGCTAAAATTAACCTCGTTCTTGAATTAATAAAAAAATTGCCACTGCCTGGGATTTTATTGCCAGCCAGTTGAAACCCTCATAACTGTGTCCTTATCCCTACCACAAGGGACTGGAAGTGGGTGGTGCCTCCAAGAGTCTAATTGCTCACACAGTGCATCCACTCTCCTGCATAATGCATGTAGCTGGGAAGCAACTTCCCCTTGTAAATCCCTTGACCTGTTACAGGAGGTCCTGCACTGGTGCTCACTGAATTTCTCTTTACAGGGTTTGGTGTGTGCTGGACTGGCTGACATGGCCAGACCAGCAGAAAAGCTCAGCACAGCACAGTCTGCAGTACTAATGGCCACAGGTAAAGCCACAGTTACTCCATGTTTTTGCCATCTCTGAACCTGAATACACTCCTTTCCAAATCCTCCATCAGCACTAATCAGCACTTCTATAGAAAGGCTTTATCTGTAACATGCCAGCTCTCACTATTGCTGTTGGATGATAGTTCTGGGACAGCTGTATACTTTTTATCAAACCTGTAAGTGTTCTGTAATCATGTAACAGTTTTCTACACGTGTCTGGACAATTTGCAATTGTCCAGACCAAACTGCTAAGAGTTAGGACATGAGTTTCATCCCTTAAGTTACCATGAGACCACTCATTCCAGTAGGTGCCCTCTTTTGCTTCAGATCAAGTAATTTTGAAATCGGGCCAGGATATAGTGACTTTTTTTAAACAGACTTTAGGGATTAAAGAATGGCAGGGTATTTACACTAACTGGAAGGAATCTGCAGATCTTACAAGGAATTGGAAGCAGTGGTACATGGACTACTGCACTGCTGCCTGCCAAGAACGTTCACACTGGCAGAAGCAATAGTCTGTAATGACAGAATCATTTAGGTTGGAAAAGACCTCTAAGATCATTGAATCCAACCAATAACCCAGCAGTGCCAAGCTCACCACTAAACCATGTCCCTAAATGACACATCTGCACATCTTATGACTCCACCACTTCCCTGGGCAGCCTGTTTCGATGCTGACAACCCTTTCAGTGAAGACGTTTTTTCCTGATATCCAATTTAAACCCCATCAGCGCAACTTGGGGACATTTCTTCTCGCCCTGTCTGTCACTTGTTCCCTGAGAGCAGAGCCCAAACCCCACCTGGCTACAACCTCCTTTCAGGGAGTTGTAGAGAGTGATAAGGTCACTCCTGAGCCTCCTTTTCTTCAGGTTAAATTATCCAAGCTGGACATACTACAGCAAAATACCACTACCCTGCAACTGTGCTGGAGAATTAAGGTTTCTACTCTGTAGAGTACAGAGATTTTTGTTTGATATTCAGACTACGATTGACCTTACTGTCTAGTTATTTTGGGAAAATGCAGTACATACCTGTAGCCATCCCAGTGGCACTTGCTGCACTTATCACTGAGAAACAGGTAGCTATGAAAAAAGCAGTTGTCTAACATGAAGTTGTAAAACTTGTCTCCTTAGACCGGCCCACGTATCAGTCTCCAAACTTAGGGAAATGCCCGAGCATTTTGCTTTGAAGGACTAACATCTTTAAACCTTCCATTTGATTCAACAGGCCTTATTTGGTCACGATACTCTCTAGTTATTATTCCTAAAAACTGGAGTCTGTTTGCTGTGAACTTCTTTGTTGGCTGTGCCGGTGGCTCTCAGCTCTTCCGGATATGGAGGTAAGTGTTAAGAGGGGCTTCTCCACCTTCTCTAACTGAGCATTCCAACCACCTCTTCTTAACCAGGAATTCATAAATGCTGCCAGCCTCAATGTCAGTGCATCAGGCAAGAGGAACTGCATGATTAATTAAACACTGCACAACTCTTTTGCTACGCTGTTAGTTTTCCAGTTCAGTTGGAGGGAAGATTTAAATAGTTTCAATCCAACTAGAGCACGTGTTAAGGAATGCTCCATGTAAGCTGCAGTTTCTGGGTCTAAGGCATTTAAAAGCTGTGGTTCTGACTGACAAACAGCCTAGACTTTGTCCTCATAAGCTCTGCACTTCTCTCAGCTTTCAGCATTGAATCTTGTCAGTTCCAGCAGCATCAAAGGATTCTTAAGCAGAGCAGCACTTTTCATTTTTTTTTAATTATTTCTAGAGGGAAACTTTGGAGTTTTCTGGCTTCAGGACTGGCCAGGAATGTAGCAAACTTAGCTACTTTGGAACTTTTTACATGAATTAAGCTATCCTGTGCTGAGTTTCCACCCTCAAGCTCATTGTAATTTTAAACCTCCTCTGCTGAACAGATTGTTAGGAAGACACTGTTATTGTAACTATTCTATTCTTAGCCTGTGCTATTTGTTTTTTTCCTATAGGTATAATCAGGAGCTAAAAGCAAAACAACAAGAGCAGGTGCAGTAAAGAGATGCTTAACCCAACAGGTCAAATCTAACAACGCACAAACCCATCCCCATGGGACCCAGCTTCACTAATTTTAATGTGCTTTTCCTCAGAGAAGAATCAAAGAGGAAATTTAAATGCCTAGAGAGCAAATGTTTTCTAAGTGCAAATAACAGAAGTATCACCACACATTTCAATAAAGGGTGACCTTTTAAATCAAAGCAAAACTGTGTGTTTGTATTGTCTCTTTAAAGAGACACTGACTGTGGACTGTGCCTGGAATGAGTTGCTGGGTCTCACCTTATCTGACTCCAGGAGTGACACAGTGCTGGTGACAGCCAAAGCCTCAGACTGAAGTGATCTTTCCTGTCACACTCAGACCTGGGCAGGGGTTTACCACACTTTCAGAAAACAACAGTAGAGTAGCATTCATATTTCGTTCCCTGATGCTCTTTCCTGGTAGCTAAGGACATCCTTTCCAGCTTCAGTTATGTGTATCTTCATTTGTTTCTCAGCCACCACAAAAGGAGAACAAACTAGTATGTGCCACTGGTGTTTTAGCTTCTGTCATCCTTTATAACTCGAGGCAGAAGAGCATTGCATTGAAGTACCAGAGCTCAGGAATTTATATCCAGGGGAGACGATGACAGGGACCAGGTAGCTTCTTCAGGATTGAGCTTTCATGAAAATGAAAGCCTTGAAATACTGGAGTTTTGCAAGGTCCTATTTTATGTCTCTCTCCACCCCTACTCTCCCCTAGCCTCAAGTGAGTTATCACTCCAGCATGGCAGGGGTGGAAAGGAACTGCACCTTGCTGTGGCACCGATGGTCCCCTCCTTTACTCACCCTTTGTACAGTGTTCTATTATCCTGTGCAAAGCATCTGTGCAGGACACTCCAAGGAAAGCATTTTCCATTCTTACAAGGCATGCACCTGATACTCTGTCAGCTCCCCTTTTTCAAAGGCTGTCCCACAGTGAAGCCAGTAGTGTTCTGCTACAGTTCCACTTGCATTCCTTGGCTCTTCCAGCCGGAGCAGTAACACAGGGTGTGAATTCCAAGGGTGAGCTCTCCAGCTGTGTTGTTGCTGAGTGGACACAGGCTGCAGTGACTGAAGAACATTGCCAGAGGCAGAGGTGTTGTGTTTCAGTCCCCCTCCCTTCCCAATCCTCAACCAGGTAAAATTCATCCAGCAAACCAGTAATGGGAAAAAAAAAAAAAGTGTATTAAAATATTCACAAGATTACAATACAAAACATGGAAGTCCATTCAAGAAAAAATATCCAAGATAACTGTTTCCAGATGAGTCTGTAAAAGCAAAAGCACTAACAGTTGGTACACTGGCTCTTCAAGTAATCAGGCCATGCAATGCATATCTAGCTCCCTCACACAGATTATACACCTGTCTTACAGGTGTTTGTTTTCTTGCACACCTCCAGGACAGAGGTTCACAAAAGACAAGTACCCGTGTACTCTGTTTTCAGTCACATTTACCACGTAAGAACAGCTGGCATTGCAGGGAGACAGAAGACATTGCACAGCACACTGATCTCCAAAGGCATGGAACTTAAGATTTTAGAGTGCAAAAATACCTGTAAATGAAAGGGCTTATTAGCTTTAGGGCAGTGAAGAGAAGGGAAAGAGAAGCCTCAAGAAGAGTATAATTGCTGAGCGTAGTTAACATGATTTTGTAGTGTCCCATATAAAAATGTCACCTAAATACTAGAACAGCCCAGAAGTCTTACCCATCTTCTCCACTTTGGTGGTTTTAAAGAGAAAATATTTCCATCACCTATTATACAATAAGAGCATTTGAGGTCCCAGGCAGATACATTAGTAATGCAAAATTCCAAGACAAGATTTCAATAGAGATTGAAGGTGTTTTGGTTACAAATCAAATCAGTCTGTGCCTGACCTCAGTGAATCCACTCTAAGGCGATGCAGCTCCCAAGTTGCACATACATATTTACTGCAGTTACAGATGGTTACCTAAACAGTTCTCACAGGTTTAAAAAGTTTAAAAACCGAATTACAGCTCTTCTAGTCGCAAACTGAAATATCACTAAAGCTTTGAGAGAAAACAAAACCCTGCAGGTCTCTGGTTGTAAATGACACATTGGACAATGAGTTACAGGGACGTACTTGCCACCCTGTTATGGCTCTTAGTGCCACCTCGTGAACATGGTGACCATCTTCCCCACAGAACAACTGCTGAAGTCAGAAGGGGCAGTGGAAATCTGATGTACTGAGTACAGCTCCCAAATTACTTCCATCGGTACCTTACAATTATTTGTAATCCTTCTCCTGAAATTCATTTATGGTACTCAAAAATAAGGAAGATTTCAGATTGATCCCAGTTTTGTTTGCATGATGAATAAAAGAGAATTCATTGCAAGTCTTTTCCATCACACAGACCTTCCCCAGGTCCACTATCCAGGAGCAATGACCCACCTAGTTTTACTCCTTGAGGCTGCTGCCTCAAGAGAGGCACCTACTCCTCTGCTGGGCTGCTGCAAGCTTGGCAAGCAGCACTTCTTTTTAAAATAGATGGTCCTAAAAAGAGCTGGCAGCAGTCCTACAGCAGGACAAGGGCAAGGCCCTTCGTGCTGCTCAAAGTTCAAGCTGTTCTTTTTCCACCTTGCAAGGAGCAGCAGAGCAAGCAGAGCTAAACTTCTGGTCACCACAACGTCAGGATACGATGACCTTGTTTGACTTTAACCTCTGCTTGCTTTACCCATCAAGGAAGTAGAAGTCCTCTGTCTCCTGTGACTTTACTAAGTAAGCCAACTCACCATCAGTCCCTTTCATCAGCAGAGGTTATTGTATCATTAAATGAGATAAGATAACCTGATGGAACAGAAAGTTCACAAGTGTTGTCTCACAATGCCTGAAGTCCTTTTGACTTCAGTCTGTTACTTAATAGCTACATTATTCACATTTTTATGACCAAAAAAAAAAAAAAAAAAATTGAACAGCCCTACCACTGGAGAGGGATTCAGACTGATTTCTGCCATTCCTGGGGAAAGAGATTTTTGTTTCTTTCTAAAAAGATGTTCAGCGTTTCTTAAAAATACTTCAAAGCTCATTCTGCCTTCACAAAGAGGACCCAAGCAGCCTTGCAAGGTGCCTCCTCAGTCCAGGCAATATTCATGTACCCGTAGCCAGACAAAAGCCATGCAAGGAGGTGTCTCCTTACATCAGTCAGCATCAGCCAGATCAGTGTTTCTCCTAAAGTCAGCACCAGATCAGCACGTCTCCCAAAGTTAGCACCAGATTAGTGTGATTCCTAAAGTTAGCACCACATCAGAATTGTGCTCAGATTCTCCAGTATATCCCAGCAGGAAAAGAAACAAACATTAGTAGCAGAATTCAGAGGCAAGGCCAGCCCCATCTTCTCATAGCAGCAAGTTTTTGATCACTGCATTCATCGCAATTCTCCCTCTTACTCGAAAATACTTTCTTGGGGAGAAACATGGTGATGTACAGGGATGAACACAGGTAGATCAAAATCAAGGTTCTCCATCAACCACATCAAAAGCATTAGTTTATTATTAAGTGTAAAACAAATGTTGGGAAGCAATAGCCTGGTAGTTAAGGAAAGCAGCAGCAGCAGGATTCTTTCTGCTCCTAATCACAGAACCACAGAACGTGCTGAGTTGGAAGGGACCCACCAGGACCATCGAGTCCAATTCCTGGTCCTGCACAGGACCATCCCCAAGAGTCATGTGCCTGATAGTGCTGTCCAAAACTTCTTGAACTCTGTCAGGCTTGGTGCTGTGACCACTTCTCTGGGGAGCCTGTTCCAGTGTACCCAACCTCCCTCTGGGTAAAGAACCTTTTTCTAATATCCAACCTAAATCTCCCCCAGCTCAGCTTCACACCTTTTCCTCGAGTCCTGTCACTGGTCACGAGATGAAGAGATCAGTTCCTGCCTCTCCTCTTCCCCTCCCGAGGAAGTTGTAACTGCATTGAGGTCTCCCCTCAGCCTTCTCTTCTCCAGGATGATCACACCAAGTGCCCTCAGCTGCTCCTCACACGACTTCCCCTCCAGACCCTTCCCCATCCTTGTTGCCCTCCTCTGGATGCTCTCTAGTGGCTTAATATCCTTCTTATACTGTGACACCCAAAACTGCCCCAATATTGCAGGTGAGGCCGCCCCAGCTCAGAGCAGAGTGGGACAATCCCCTCCCTGGCCTGGCCAGCGATGCTTTGTCTGATGCCCCCAGGACAGGGCTGGCCCTCCTGGCTGCCAGGGCACTGCTGACTCAGGGCCAGCAGGCCACCCACCAGGACCCCCAGGGCCCTTTCCGTGGCACTCCTTTCCAGCATCTCATTCCCCAGTCTGTCCGTGCATCCAGGGCTGCCCCGTCCCAGGTGCAGAATCCAGCACCTGAGGAGATCATACAGAAGCACAGAATGGTTTGGGCTGGAAGGGACCTTAAGGACCATCTTGTTCCAACACCCCTGCCATGGGCAGGGACACCTTCCCCTAGACCAGGTTGCTCAGAGCTCCATCCAACCTGGCCTTGAACGTTTCCAGGGACGGGACATCCACAACTTCTCTGGGCAACCTGTGCCAGGGCGTCCCCACCTTCTGAGTAAAGAATTTGCTGGCTACAGTCACCAGTGTGAGTACTGCAGCAACCAAGAACAGTGCTTTGGCACACAACAGATACTGGACTGTATCAACAGATGGAAGCTTGAGTTGGAAAACTGCCCCTGAGTGTGTCTGGGACAAGTAGGTCCCACTCCATCAGCTTCCAGCACTGGGAAGAAGCATCATAGCCCATCATGTGGAGTCTTGCTAAAACCCCTGTTTAATCCTTGAAGTAGAAAATGATATTTAAAGGCCTTTTGTGGAGAAGAAAGTTGTTCATTTTTCATCTTGTATGCATTACTGCCAAAAAATAAAATGCTACATAATTTTCAGAGCTGCCACAGCACAGTGTCTCAGCTCCCAACAGGACTTGGCAAACGTCTGAAAACTGATATCTTAAAAACATCCTGAAACATGTCCATTCTTTGATATCAGCCAAGTCCCAGAACAAGGGTTACACAAATTCAGATATTGCAGGATTAGGAACTGACATCTAGCAGAATAAATTAATCCATGGTTTCCTTTTGAGCCTCAGTTTTAAGAAGCTGGTTCTGGCTTTGAGGACAATGTCTTAAAATCTAGCCAGTGCATGTATACAAAAATAAAGCTGTCGACTTCTAATAAAGGCAGGTGTTGTCAGAAAACCTGTGAAGTCTGATCCTGATGAAGGGATATAGTGTTGGCATGCCCAACTTTGTTGGGAAAAAAACCCCCACTGTACAAAAAACCAGCTATTAAAGTTCCACTGTTATAATGAAAGGATTATCTAATGTGGTTCTGAAAGGGTCTTCCACGGGCCTATAACTATTTCTCATTTACTTGGTGTTACATTAGGCTTGAGTTTGTTTGGAACAGATTGCCCAGAGATGCTGTAGAGTTTCCACCCACGGAGATACTCAGAGCTGGGCACAGTGCTGGGCAACCTGCTCTGTCTGACCCAGAGGACTAGATGATGTCCAGAGGTCCCTTCCAACCTCAACCATTCTGTGACTGATTCTGTGCAACAAGACAGAACTAGGAAATGGGTAAGAATCAGAGACAAGGCCTTTATGACAGACCAAACTGAAAATCATTTGCTGCCACAAAAAAAGGCCAAACGACACCACGTTAGGATGTACAAAACAGAAATCCTTCTACCAAATGTTACTCTGAAAAGATCTTTGCTGGAATGCCACTTCTAGCTCTGAGCACCAGATTTCAGGGTACTGTGGATCAGCAGAAGAAAGATCCTCATCAGCAGAGATCCTTAACAATCTAGGAGGAGTTTAACCTAGAAACAAGAAGCTGGGGAACTATACTCAAGCAGTAGACCTGCAGAGATGAAGGAAATAAACTGCCCTTCTGCATCCTCTGTGCAAATATAGGTTACACCAAAAAAAAAAAAAACCACATCAAAAAACCCGAAGAGCCCTAGACATTCTCCAGAGGTCATTCAGCATCCACTACAGGCTTTTAAGAACAGATAAAGCACCTCTAAGGAGGTGACAGTGGTATAACGGAGCCATGGGAGAAGTAAGGGAGTACTACAGCTTCCAGATCCTTTGGAGCCCTTTTTCACACTTACATGAAATGACACAGCTTTGAGGAAGAAACATTTCACTGAAAGGTTCAACAGAGTCTGAGGTAACCACCTACAGCTACAGCTTCCTATGCCTTTAACTCACTATCTCCTTAGTGTTCACAAAATCCATTCATACCATTCCACAAAATTCATTAGATCAACACTATCCCTGCACCTTAAAGGACTAATCTTGAAAAGCTGGGCTCATAGAGAAGTAAACAGTTCTGTGACCCGTGTTACACAGGTCAGGTAGGCCTAAAGATTTCCTTCACTTACACTGCTAAGACATACATTTCTGACAGCTAGGAGTCACAATTTGGCTTACAAGACCAAGTGAGAGGGTCTAGTTTACATGAGAAGGCAGCTTTTACCGAGAATCTGACCAAAGAAAGATAAAGATAAATACCCTGTATACATAAGGAATTCAGTGGATATAAAGAAGATGTCTCCTTTATATTCATCTCAACAAAAGAAGGCCTTATAAGCAAAAAAAAAAAAAAAAAGAAAAAAAAAAGAGAAAGAAGGAATCTCCAGGTCAATCTAGAATCTTCAGGCATCTTCCAGTTTCTCCATTAATAATCAAGATAAAAATATTTAAAAATCGTGATGCGAGTTTTCACTTTCTCTCTCGTCACACATGATAATACAAAAAAGAGTATCGGCGATTTATAAGCAAAAATTCTTACCGCATTTCAACATGCAACATTGGTCTCACTTCTGTACGATTAAATAGACTATTTACACACAATACATATATATCTTTCCCTCTGTATGCACATGCATTGGTCCTAGCCTAGGCATCAAAGGCCACATGTGAGTTCTCTGGGTCAAATCTTGTTCAAGCAATTCCAGTCTTGAGAGTGTGTGTGTGTGTGTGTTCTCCTTTGGACAGCTTAGGATCTCATCTCAGTTCTTCCGGATGTCGGCGTAGACCACGGACTCTGACTTGATGATCTTGTCACTGTGCTGTCCCCCGGAGTGATCTAACTGCGCGTAAATGACTGGGCCCTGGGGACACAACAGACAGGAGCCATCAGGACTTCTCACAAACAGGCGGCAAGATGAAAGCCAAAGCAAGACCACGGAGCTTTAATGACTGCGAACGGGCACTTGGAAGCGGGTGGAATGAACCCCGGCCTACGAATGAGCTCCAGTCTGCCACCTTTCTGCTCTCGGGAGCAATGCCAACAGCGCCCTTTCCTCCCTCTGAGACCTTCTTCCCACAAAAAGCAAAATCTAGAATCCTTTGCTCTGAAATGCAGCAATTCTTGCGTGTTATGGAGTAAAGACACGTGGCTTAGTCAGATGCACGCCAGATTTGTTATTGTTCAGGAGGAACTGTACTACAGATTTACCAGTCCACAGCAGAGGGTACTTCCCCTTCTGCCACTCAGTTCCTGTGAATTTCCAGCACCGCTGGACCACTTGGATAATAGGGGAGGGAATAAACCTGCAGCCCCCTGTGACACGAGTCACTGCCCAAACAAGTGATGAGATCAAGACTTACACAGCAGTGTAGTACAGAAAGCACTACATGCAGCAATACAGAATTCTTACCTGACTTCTGAACCAGGCCAAGCTCTGCACAGCTCCATAAACACCCTGGGCAGGCACGGCCACACACCTTTGTTACCTTTGCTGGGGTGCAGTGGGGGACATTACCAGCACTGTCCTTCAGCTGAGCAAACGTGCCTGCGCCTTCCTAAAACACCACATCCTCCAAAACAGCCCACAGGAGAGAAAACTGCAGCTACTGGAGACAGGACTGGAGCCTGTACAGAACAGGTGCCCAACAAGACAGGTGGGACCCCTATGGCCAGGTCTGACCTGCAGCTCCCACACTGCACCCCCCAGCTGACACAAGCACAGAGCACAAGGCTGGGACCACCTCAGCACAGAGAACACCCCCCACACCTCCCTGCAGGAGGGAAAGGGACTGTCCTGTTTGGGGCTGAGTGGGGGGAATTACAGAGAGAGAGAGAGCTTTTAGTTTGGTTGTGGCTTTTTTAGCAGTTTTTCCTTCAAAACATTTCATCCATTTAACTGTTTCAGTTTCCCTCATGTCCCAGGAAGAAGGAGCCTTCACAGGCACTTCTCCTACTCCATTCTTACCAATACTTTTGGAATCCTGGCAAATTAGGAAACACTTCTACAGAACTGACCCAGAAATCCTTCCATCTATCTCCCAAACCAATCAGGAGCCAGAGATGAAAAGAGACCTTCTGTACAGAAAATTAAGCCCTTGAAGGACCATAAAGTACCTTCCTGCACAGCTGTTTTCCCCCCCAGCACAGTGGCAAAGCACACACCTGATAAATACCTTGTTCTCTTTCAGAAGTAATTTAAATCCACATTTTTCTTCCTTCTGGGTAAGGTATGTCCAAGGTGATAAAAGAGCAGAAGACAGACAGAAGGGCAAAAACTTGCGAGTGGATATAAAACACTGAATATAAACAGCAGACTGAGAAAATGAAGGGGAAAAAAAAAAAGGACACTGATGTCTTCGAAAAACCTGGGTTTTAAATCTCAATATAGCCATTTTTTTCTTTTTGCTGCTATTTGCTTTCATGTTGTTCTGGTCTCCAACACTGTACCAGGATTACATTACTGATTCCAATTAGAGTGCAGTATCTACATAAACTTCAAGGCAAAGGAACCTTAAAGTTTATTTGCAAGCAATTTTGGAAGTCTCATCTGCCTGAGGCCAGAGGTAGGATAAATTCAGCTCAAGAGTACTTCCTATCAGTTAAATAAAAATAAAATTAATAAATCTCTAACTGCATAAAGCACTCATTATGACTTTCCCAGTTTTGTTCAAGTAATTCTGATGGGTCAATTTTCTGCCATGGAGTTCACTCTGGACCAGTTATCACTACTCTGACCTAACTGATCCTGTCCTCTCAGGATCAGTTATCACTGTTCTTGGTTTATGCCATTTAAATACAGCTATTCTGCTGCAACCAGAATGTTAGGTGGTGGTGGAGAGACTGACTGGCCTGATCACCTGACCCAAACCAAGCTACCACTGTCTCAATATGTTCACTGTCAGTCACCTAAGTAAGTGGTAGGTTAGCTAACAAAGGGCAAAGGAGGACCAAGGATTTATTGCAATGCTCCATCTATTTTATTTGCTGTCAGTTGATTTTCTAGCTGACTAAAATCAACTAATTCAGGGCCACTTAAAAAAAAAAAAAAAAGCCTAAACAATTCAGAACTTTCATCTAATCCCAAATAAGCTCATCCTGACTCTTCAGAACCAGAAGACAGACCAGCACTGCTACACAAAACCAGCAATTTTTCCCAGAGCTTTGCAATTTTTCCATTTAGAACTGAAGGGAAAAGAATAGCAGGAGTACCTGCTACGGGTTTGTTAACAGTCATGAATTGCAAGTCACAGCAAAGAAAAAGGAATTAAAAAGTTAGACCATCATGGTCTAAGAGGAGTCTACAGTATTTTCAAATTTTCTACATTCTGAAAGCTACTCCAACTACCACAGATTCCAGCTCCAGGAAAGTTATCTGAAATTTAAATCAAGATTCCTGGCACTATGAACTGCTCCTTCTCGGGGTTGTGAGAACCAGTTTAAAACCTGGAACAGAGCTCAAACACAGCCTGTTCAGATCTATCTTAAACCAGAAAGAGCAAAGCCAGAGATCTGCACTTCTGTAGCAGATGTTAATGCAGCTTCAGTGCTCCCCAATTCTACACTGAGAGACCTCCCTGCTCAGGGACCTCTGCACCAACCCGCTCTGTACATCAGAAATGCCTTCTGTGGACGTCACTCTTGAGCATCAGTGTCCTTCAGCCTGCCCAGAAGTGAACACTCAGCTCCTTGCAAAGCACAAAGACAAGTGGCAGCCACCTTGGAGTTTGGCATATTTTGGGACAATCTGCCTTCCCGTTTGACTGCTGCAACCCAGTTTACTAAACGAGGACATCCATGTGGGAAATACGTGTAGTTCTGGCCTTCAAACAATGGTCATGGTAGGACAGGAGCCACTACAGAGTGATGGTACAGACAAGAAACACCACACACAGATTTGACAGGACAGAACATACCTGAGGAGGAGGAAGGCACAGTGAAAACAAGTGGGGCTGATTCAATCAGCTGAGCACTCACAGAATCAGATTTGCACGCTTTCAGCACTGTGGGGCACTCCAGAAAGCAAGGTCCACACCTGATTAACTTGCACTCAAAACACACAAAGGAAATGCAGCCTCAGTGCACTTTCAGCTGAGAAGTGATGTGGACAAATACTCCACCACTGATACTTAAACTGACACATAAATAAAAAAAAGAATTAACTTAATCAATTTAAATGCCGCTCTTTGAGAGTGACCACCTCTGTCACTGTTTTTAACTTGCAGAGGCAGGGGTTGTGTGTTTGTATTCACAGTTCTTTTCCAGCACGAAGCATTCAGTCACTTCCTACACATCCCACCAAGTGAAAGGCTCCAAGGAAGACCAACAGGCCTTTGCTGTTTGACCACAGCACTGACTGTGGGAACCACTGGTGTAAAACTGCCAGGCATTCCAAGAGACAAGAGTGTGCCTGAATCAGCAAGCAGCTTCTGGGAACTCCAGGAATCTGGATATCTGCATTTCACCTACACAACACCTCAAAAACTTGGATACTGCAACTAATTTCTTGATTACCAAGAAATACTGGGTTTTGCTCACATGTGATGCTAGATTTCAAATATGTTGATTTGACCCTTATAAAAATAAGGCTAGAAGTTAAAAATATAAAGTGAAATATAGAAATGCAACTGAAATTTAGTTTTCTCACTGATTTAAACATTCTGTTCAAAATCTGATCTACCCTGATTTCATTGTGGATGTTTTTAAAGAAAAGTAAATTTGTTTGCTTATTCTGTAAAATGGGGCAAACGTTTAACAGAAGGCAGAGGAACCACTTGCTGCCACAAATGTTTGCCAAGAAAAGAAAATCCAGACAAAACTCTTTTTTGCCTAAGAGACTAAAAATCTAAAAAACTGAACGAAACAAAAGCCATTTGCAGTATTTTTCCTTTCAGATCAGTAGTGTTCACACTCTGGATTTTTCTTTAGGAACTTACCTGCAGGAAGACCCTGGAGGGCCCTCTTAAGGAATAAGCAGAGCAGAGTAACTACAGAAGAGCAAAAGCTCACTGATCCTGAGTTATCTTTACACAGTTTAGATTTACTCTGACATGTTCCTTCAGTACATTGAGACCCAGAACACTGAGGACATGGGAACGTGAGGACACTGCAAATTTTCACACCAAAACATTAAAGTCTTTTAACATTTAAATGCAGAACAGCAAAACTCTTAATCCTTGTAGCTGTCAGGGCACTTCCATGTACTGCTTCATACCATGACAGTAATTAGACAAAACATCTTGGTCTTGTGACCTAGGGACATCAACTCCAACACCTACTGCAATATAAATCCCACAAAACCTTTTTTTTTTTTGGAAGGGGGAACAGCAGGAAGCACCTGTCTCACTCACCCATTCTAGAAGCTCCTCCCATGAAGCAGAAAAGACAAGCTTTATCTAGGCCTTATAAGCTGCTGCTACTAGACCCATTCCAGTCAAAATCTGAACCTATCTTTAAGTCTTATAACTTGAGTATATAGCCTCTGTGTTCAGAGAATAACTGATCTCCCAAGTCAGAAGGCAGCTTTGTGGGCCTCTGTGCTAAAACCCTGGAAATACTGCAAGGCCCAGAACAAAATGCATTTCAAAACCAAACCAGAAGCCCAACAGAGCAGGGACTTGGACTTTATCCAGCTCACTGGATAAAGCACATTTAGGTTTTTTCCCGTAGTGTTAACACATTAACACACATCTCCACTGTTTTGTCGGGAAAAATTAGGAACCCAGGTATTAACTTTGATTTAGAAACTCATCAGTTCACACACTACCCTTCAGCCACTTTCTAAAAGGTGGCTAATCAAGAAAAAGTCCATTTTGAACTTAAATTCACTCAAGGTCCGTACCTCCACAGGAAAATTGCTGACAATACATGAATCAAGAGGTAAGAAACGGCTTCCAAATTAGGAAATCTTGCGCACTTTTAACAGGTAATCATACATTGCATAGAATCCCTGTCTGACTCACGCCCTCTCCCCTCTAACTAATTTCCCATGGGACGTTAACTCTGGACAAGAGACAGCTTATTCCTTCAAAGTCAGTAGGACTGCCAACAGCAGCAAGCACGAAGAGTGGCACTTTCAAGCCCACACGAGCTGGGGGGCTCTGCAAAGGAGAGCTCCCAGCAGCACGAGCCGTCTGCAAACTGACCATCGCTGCTCAGCGTCTGCACCGCGCTGCCTCGTCGCCCTCTGAAGGGGGTACACGCCACAGAGCATGAGAGAGTAAAATTCCTCCCCACTGCAACCTCAAAAGAGATTAGGCAGCTTTATGGGGTGATTACACATCTAGTAGACAATGCTGTCTCTGCACTGAACAGCTACTCGCTGCCCACTCCTGATCCTTGCCAACCCTGCACTGCGTTATGACCTGAGTACGCTGACACACAAGACCACAACCTTTAGGATTAAAAGGGCATAAAACTCCATCCCAGCTAGCAGCAAGATGCTGATCTTCCAGTTGCACTAAGCCTTCTGCAGAAGAGTCCACCAGTCCCAGCTTACTGTCCACCCCTGGTTTGCAGCACACACTTTCACCCCCCAGCACTTTAAGGCACGCATCCCCCCCTGCCTTTATGTTTTCCATACCGTGTTCCCCACGCTCTGGGAGGATCCTGCTCGGGGAAGCAGCAGGGAGCAGTTTACCTGGTGTGATCTGGCGGGCACGCTGTTTACCAGGCCCTCTGTGTCGGAGGGCGCCTTCTGCGGAGCCTGCTTAACCGGAGACATCAAGCTCTCAGAGGTACTGCAGCTGACGAGGTGGCAGAGCAGAGTTTGCACGACAATGTTCAAGAGGCAACACAAAAAACCCAAAAAAAAAAAACAAAACAGAACAAAAAACAAAAAGACGAGTGATGGCGAGATGAGAGTGGCAGATCGCGCCAAAGTAAAAGTGAACACAATGGATTCTAAAATAAATGCGCACGATTCTCCATCTCTCCCGAGGTATTTCTCTAACCTTCCTCCGAGTTTTATTAGTAAGCAACATGAAGGAGCAACTATTAACACAGGACAGCAGCTCCTCCAAAATCCCTGTTCCTTAGATATTCCCATTCGACCCAACCCACGTGTTTTCTTCTCTGGGGCTTCAGACTCGACTAACAGTGGTAAATGGCAATTATCTTCTAACTAGAAGTTAAACAGTCCTAGTTACTGAGTCAAGTGTTAAACCAGTGTTAGAGCCAACACTTGCAAGAGCCACCAGCTTTCCATATCAGCAAGGTACTTCCTACCAAACTCCACATTAGTTCCCTTGCTTTGGTTAGGCTGTGATCCCAAATTAATGCTGCCCGCTCACAGCAGATACTGGTCTCTGGAGCAATCACCTCAAGAGTCCCACAGGACATTTTAAGCTATGTGCCCTCATGGCTACCTGAATAATCAAGCAAATCTTGTTTTACAAACAGAAGAACTGTCTTGTGGTGAGAACCAACAGCCCTAAAAGAAGGCTGCCAGTTTTCACTCTCTGATTGCTTCTTTCCACCTGCTTAAAGCAGGACTGAAAAGAAAGTAAGCCTGTGACAGAGAAAGGAATATCACAGATCTAAGCACAGGAGCAAATGTCCTTAAAGTCAGTAGTTTCTGGGCAATGCAGTAATGGGTCTCTCAGTGCTAGATCTACCTCCTTGTGCCAAAGCACCCAGGAAAGTAAACTACCCATCTCCTTGGCAGCAGACACGGGAGCTCCCTTTGCTACCACAACCCTCTGACCACTGGGCCTCCTTTTTCCTCAGTCTTCATAGACAGATAATCTACAAAGCAAGTACAGAAGCAAACAAAAGAGGACAGTGACATTAAGCAGATCACATCCTCACAGGGCAAGCATTTTTTACCCTTTGATAAGTCTAACCATAGCAGACTTAGCTCCTCATACATGCAGCAGTTAAGAATTTAAAAAAAAAAAATACTGCCCCAGCCATCATGGAAGAGGTTTCTACTGTATTAGAGACAATGCAGCCTTTCTGTTACTAAAATTATGTATCACTCATTGTTTTTGGCCACAAAATTCCTCAGATCTACACTATCTAAATGTTATCGCTCAGGTTTAAGCAACTAATGCACTTAGATCCCTCCAAGTTTTCAAACACCCAAGCTGTCTGAGACAGAGGAACACTTCCAGGGAATTTCCTTTTATTTTGAAACAGAAAGGGCTCTGAATTTCCTGTGCTTTAGTCAATGCACTGGCGAGTTCACTGTTGGAAGAGATGGAGGGACACCATCCGGGCTAAACAGCAAACTCCACCCCAGTTAGACATGAGACAATGAAACCCAAGCACCCAGTGAAATGCATCATCCCTTTGCCAACAGATTCCAGCACAAATTACAGTGAAGTTATGTTAGTAGAGAGCTAGCTGGTTAGTCAGCAAAGGAAGAGGAAACGTGTACACACACACAGGTATTAACAGCAACCACCAACTTGATTAGTTACCATGGTGTCTAGTGGGACTGGAAGAGAAGACCCAGCCCTGTTACATTCCCAATCTGGCGTCTATATCAGGATCTCTGTAAGGAGAGGAAGGTAAGCAGGATCCGATCCCAGCACACCAAGGCAGAAAGAAAAAAAAAACAAAACAAAACAAAACAAAAGAAAACACCAAAGTCAGAGCATGAATGGAGACTGTGGCCATGCAGGGGTTCCAGATGCCGCGCAGGGCCCCAGCCCACCTCGGTTCAAGGCAGAAAGGTTATCTGGGAGTAAGTGCATCTCTCCACCACCACCACCACCACACACCGAGTTAGCATCGTATAGAAGACAGTCCATAAGTTTGGAAGGGGTCACAGCACAGCTGGTTTCTCTCTACACATCATGCAGAGCTGGCATGGTCAGTGAAAGCAGAATTTAAACCTCCAGAGGTTACTTTCCCAAGAGAGCAGTTAAACCTACTGCAAGAAATCACAGTGCATGAACTACTGCTCCAGGCTCGGCACCAGCGCGTGTCCTCCAGCAGGAAGACACTGGAGGGCAGGTCAGTGGGACACAAGGCAAGCAGGCCACCTCAGGCACACTGCTGGTGCATGACACTGCAGGCTTCTTCTCAGTTCTTAGGGGAAGGACACATGCAGAGAGGGAAAACCAGGCTTTCCACACAGTTTTGAGCACACACAGCCGCCTTTGATGTATTTAGCCTTACCATTGGGCAATAGCCAACTCCCTTTCTCTAAGCTCTCCAACTGGGAAAAGGACAGGGCAAAGTTTAATTTGGAAATCCCCACAAGTTTATTTTTGGAGTTATTTTCTTTTATCCCAAGGGCAACCCAAAGGACCTGCAGCAAGCAGGAATATTTGTTGGGGAAAGAACAGAAGAAAGTTATAAGTTTGGGGTTTGTTTCTAAGACTCCATACATAATTTTCATTCTTTCTTATAGAAGCAAATTACCATCTAATTAGAGAGGAGAAAAAAGGAGGCACCTCCTCCACCAGTATCAAGCTTCATCACCACAGGACTCAAGTCTGCCTTTGTTTGTTCTTGTTGCTTTTTCATACGCCCATGCAAAGGACTGTGCTTCACTTTGGGGTTACCCTCCTAACACTAAAAAACCTGCAGGGATGGGAACAGTTAACAAAAACCAGACAGTGAATGAGAACGGATGCAGAGTGGCTACTCCTTCCTTACTTTGAAGTGTGGTGATGAATGGGGTTTTGGCAAGTATACTCCAGGCTTAGGAGTCAGACTGAAAAATCCAGTCCTAATCTCAACACAGAGCATTCCTTGAAAGTGTACATATGGCACTTTTCCTTTGGGGGTGGTAGGGAAAGCAGAGCTGGAGGGAAGGGGAACAGACCAGAGCTAGGGGATCTTGCATTAAATGTTCTTAGGGCATATATGCCTGTGGCTGGGGATCAACTTCAATATCTAGTGATTTTCAGGTACAACTCCTGGTCAGTATGCCTTTTCAAGCACAGTACAGAGACAATTCATTAAAGGCAGATGATCAGTGCTCCACATGGCCATACCCTATCTGTAGCCATGGCTGCCAAGACTTGGCCGAAACAACTCCTACCCCCCTTCAAGCCCTCCCTCTGCTCCTGCTGCTGTTCCTCACGTCACCCAGAGGTGAGGAGGGAGATCTCTTACCCAGAGTATCGTTTTTTAGAGTTGTTCTTTCTGATGACAAGACACACGACAATAGAGATGAGCGATGAGAGACCTGTAACCGTACCGATGGCTATCCCCGCCACCGTGGCAATGGGGAACGCAGGCAGGCTGTCTGGGGAGAGAAGGGAGAAAACATTCAACTCTTCTGCATTCCCTCAGCAACAGAACTGTGTGTAGTATCCAGAAATCACAACCTGCAGCCTGAGAGGCGGTGGCAGCAGGCAGCCAGCAGAACAGTGTGTGAACAGAGCACGCACCGGGAGCGTTCTCAGTGCCACCGTCCTTCAGAACCGCCTTCACATCCAACCGAGAATTTTTACCTGTCAGGGAACACAGCTGACAACGAGGACAACCCTGTCTCGTTTTGTATCTGAAGGGGTGTGTGTGGGGGGGAACTTACATCCATCTGCAAATTCAACAGGAAAAGGCAGGCACGCTTGAAAGCAGATTTGAACACAGCGCGTTGCTAACCCACTGAAGGCTGGGTGTTCTCCAGGCAGCATGCAGCAGACAGCACAGTTCCTACCCATGATCACTCTTACTAGTGTTTTTACATGATTCTGGTGTCTCTAAATACAGCTCTATACATTTTTATGGATGCATTTTTTTCCTTCTTGCATCAGGATCACTGGACAATACCAGAAATATACGTAGAGGAATGCAGTTATTGCTTTACTCACATTTTCCCTAATATCATTTTGGGGGAATGTAGGCCAAGAAAGAGCAGTCAGAAACAAAAGCCAATCAGAAGAGAATGAGTACAAAAGACCTACAAGATCAAGAATGCACAGACTACCATTATAGCTTTTCCCAGTAAGAAACAAAGTCCTTTCCTTCCCCCTGCACCATGTTTAATGCAAGGAACATCTTAGGCCAGAGGGTTTCTTACCAGACTCCAAGCTGTACCAGCTACTTGCACCAAATACAAGTGAATCAGCAGAAGACCCAACAGGTAAAACAACTTATACAGACAAATCTGTCTCAGACTTTCCTCTCACCTTCGTCTGGTTATCACAGAACTGCTGAGGTTGGAAGGGACATCTTGAGATTGTCCAGTCCAAGCCCCCTGCTCAAGTGGGATCAGGCAGCTCAGTCTGCTCAACACTGTCCAGTTGGGATTTGACTGTCCCTAGGGATGGGAGACTCTTTGGGCAACCTACTCCAGTGCTCAGTCGCAGTGAAAACGTGGAGTTCAGCTCAGACAGGATTTCCTGTGTTTCAATTTACACTTACTGCCTCTTGTCCTGTCACCAGGCAACACTGAAGAGCCTGGCTCAGTCTTCTTTAGATGCCATCAATGTACATAAACACTGGTGAGAGGATTCCCCTGAGCCTTTCTTCTCTTTTGCAGGCTATATCACCCCTTCTTCTCTTCTGCAGCCTGGACAGCCCCATTTCTCTCCATTTCTCCTCGTATGAAAGGTGGTTCAGTCTCTTAATCATCTTAGTCATTCTTTGCCAGACTTGTTCCAGCAAGGACCACAGACCAAGTATATTCAAGCCCTTCCCAGCCAGTCTGTAGTCTGTTGACCAAGTCCATTTTGGCACACTTATGTAGAAGGGAGTAGTACCCTGAAGTGGGGACATCATACTAAGAAAACAGGGCTTTCACTTAGTTCTGTTCTTTTTGGGTTCAGTGACTTTCAGGAGAAGAGCTGCCTCTAAGAAATTACAGATGAAGACCTGAGTGCCACAACTTAAAAGAAGACATCTCTTCTTTTCAGAACCTTCACTTTAAGGTGATTGTGTTTGAGCCCCATGCAAAAATAAATTTATTTTGAGGCACATAAAAAGTAGGAGTTCCCTATTTTCTGTGCTTTTTCACCTTTCCAAAAGTGCAAAAGCATGAAAACAGACAAGCATTTCTGTCAGCAGAGCAGCTGCTGCCTTGAACACCACAAAAGAAAACACACACACTTTTTCAGAGCAAGAAATCAAGTAACAATCCAAAACTAGAGAGCAGAGAGTTTGCTGGAAGAAGGATGTTAAAATTTGCTAGTGTTGTCACTTTGACTCAGGGGTTTTCTGGTTCGTTGAGTCTGAGTGATGGACAGCAGTTACATTCTGTTGACAGAGGTTATTAAGACCGTATAAAAAAATGCAACTGTTTGCATGTGAAACTAGAGCGTGGCTTTATTGCTTCTCAGAACATGGTCCAGCAGACTACAGAAGAGCTCACACAATTTTATGATCACTTAGTTCAGCTAAAGAATGTTTCGCCCCCATGTTTTTCCTACATTTTCCAGCATTCCGGTTACATGATTTCCTCATAAGTACTTCCAGAGCAGCCAATGACTTCATTACAACAGAGACTCCCAGCTACATAACAGGACACCAGCTCTGAAAGCTAACACTTTAGTTAACAGCTCAACACAAACCAAAAATCCAGCCATCCAGAGAACACTTTCCACTAATTATCACCGTAATTCAAAGCAATTTCCATTTTCACTGAAAGCGTGTCAGCATCAGTTTTATGAAACAGGCAGGAAAGGGAAGTTTCCGTTGCTCCTAAGCATAAAGATTTTCACACAATTCTCATTTTTTCCCCCCATGTGCTTTCAGATCAAAGACGAACAACCTCCAGGCAACACCAGCTGTCTCGAACACAACTAGAGTTACAACCTATTTATTACAGGAGCAGTACTTTCAGGTGAAGTCAGAATGCAAGACAGCATTGCAGCTATAGTTTGAAAACCTGTTTTCACAGTCTTCTTTAAGAATTCGAAGACAACTGCTGCAGCATTTTTCTCAGGATGAGAACTATTTCGAACACAGGGTTTCCTCCACAATCACTGTGATCTTCTTGTCCACGTGCCCCACCTATGGGGAAGCCAGCGTGCAAGTCTGTTGAAAAAATATCAGCTGAATTAGTGGACCTAAGTCAGTCTTCATTTGCTTAACACCTGGGTTAAAATCTGAAGAGGCTTTGCCAAGAACAGCCTGACTTTGCCAAACTGGCAGTCGCTTTACTGCTTCTTCCTGGTGACCATCAATACACTGTCAGAAAATAAACTGCCCCTGTTTTATACAGACTTCAAACTTCCAAGACATAGAAAGTTCTAAGTGATGCTCGGACCTCCAGAGGTCCCATTGAACTCAAACTGCTCCATGAAGAGAAAAGTTAGACACAGACCTTGCCTACAAAAGAACATGGAATGACCTCATGAGCAGGGGTACACACCTGCTATAGCAGCAGCATCATTCTAATTAGAGCATACACATAGGTATCTTCCCTAACATACTAAAATCTAATGAAACAGCTGCATCAGCACTGCCATTTGAGAATTCAACATTTATTCTCGTCCTTATTCAATCATGAGTTTGGAAATCCAATCACTGTAAGAATCATTTCATTGCAGGAAGCATCTCACTTTGGCTGACCTCCAGCTTTGGCAGAACAATCAAACGTTTTGGATGATCAAGGGAAATAAAGAGCCATATTGACACACAGAATGTAAGTGCTTGGACTGTGAGTGATGTTGCCAAATGCTAACCAGAAGCCTTATGTGGCTGCAAGCAGCCAGCCCTCGCCATTTATAAGGGTCACCACCGAAAGAACATCCCAGTAGAAAAGACTGAATGTACACCCAACACAAACACCTGTGCAGGGAAGACAGCAGCATTTCACTGTCAGTAGGTGCTTGGGCCAGATTTATGGTGTTGTATTCCATTATATGTACCAGAAGGGTTCCAAAGGAAAGAGTCTGCCACTTTGTCTCCTTGCTCCCCAGATTTCAAACGTCATCCTAGCCCTCAATGTAGCGAAATGCAGGAAATACATTCACAGGACTTTGAAATGAGAGGATAGGTTTTCATCAAGTCTTCCACCAGCTTTTGGTAATAATTGTTCAAAGCATAGGAATTAATGGGTATAGAGGAAAAGTGTGTGACATTCAGTTATTTAAACAGCTGACAGATATCGGTTCAGTCATTAGGACGTGGAAGAAGAGAATTCAAAGTATAATTGTTCCCTCCAGGCTACTCCCCCACCCCCAATAAAAGTGACACAGACAAGGAAGGGGGAAAATAAAACAAAATTAAAAAAAGGTGTTGAAGGAAAAAAATCACATAGGGTGAATACCTTTCTCCACAACTCTAACTCGGATTTCTCCTGGTTTGACAACAATGTCAGGTGGGTTCTTGACATCACAAATGTACGTGCCGTTGTCCCGGAACTGCATGTTCGATATAGTGATAGAAGCATCTTTCTTGTTAAGATCTCCAGCCCAAGTGATCCTGTCTTTGAATGGTATGTCCTTTCCGGGGTAGGATTTTCCATTAGAGTAATAGAAAAACTGTAGTCAAGGAAAAGAGGATATAAGAACAATTCAATTAGAGATTAGAGAGCTACCACCCTTCTCTCACTGTTACAGCATTCTCCCAGAACCAACTGAATGACACATATTTGAAACTTTTTTTCCTCCTCCTGCCTCACCACTTTAGTCTGGCTTGTTGTCTCTTGATCACATAATCATGCTGTGGCTTATACCTCAACCCTACCAGCGCAGCAGACCACAAGTTCCAGTTTTCTGTTGGTTTTGATTTGGTTTGTGGTTTGATTGCTTCGTTGTTTGTTGTTTATTTTTTTCCTGTTTTGAGGGACATAGAGTTTTGCACACGAGGTGGGGGGGGGGGGGGGGGAAGAGAAAAGGGCTGGTAACCTGGGAATAATTAAAGGACAGAACAGTTCTGGAACACAGCTATATGTCTTTTAGGCACAGGAAGCCGCCTGCATCCTCGGAGGAAAAGGATACCGAGTTTCCTATCTCGTGTTTCGCTGTGTGTTACTTGCAACTAAAGCACAGCTAAACTAACATGCAACATCCTCCTTCCTTCCACCCCCCAAAAAATCCCATGAGCAATTTAGAGCGTATCTAGCTGTTTTCCAGAAACCCTCAAGTAACTAAATAGAACCGTTTCCCAGTTTTTAGATGAGCAAGTTGCACATTGGCCCTGCACAACCCAGACAAGACCAAAAATCCTTGAAGAATGAACCTGTGTAGTACAGTCTAGGGAAAAACTGCATGTGTCTTAACTATACCTGGCCAAAGTTAGAATTTACAGCAGTAGAAGTGCACTACAGGACACTTCTGCTTTCAAACACATGGGATCCCCTAAGAGAGGTCTACAGATTAGCATAAATCCAACAAATTATCTCATGTGGAAGGAAGTCTGCTAGCACACCGTCATCTTTCAACATTTTGGAGGAACTGCATCAGTCTGCAGCTTTTCCAGCTGGATTATAACCTTTAGCACAGTAGTATTGCATTACCACCCCCCTGTGCACAGGGGAAGTCATCCGACTGGAAGTCTAGAAGGCGGCAAGAGGTAGATTCCTCAGCTCTCTAGGTGTCCTCACCTGGGGGAGGAGAAACCACAAAGTAAAATATGTCCTGAAACACAGGCTAAGTGACTCAAGCCACTCCTTGCCTATGATTGAGTGATTTAACACGAGGCTTCTTTTGAAACCTAAAACTGATGGATTTCGACCGGCTGTGATTTTGAGCCGATTGTGAAATTCTGCTGTGATCAGATGTTTCATTCACACAGAGATATCTCTATCCCTGGACATCTGTCAGGGGAAGGGGACAAGGAGGGGAAGCTCTTGGTCAAGTCAGCCTCACCACATGGCCATAAGATTGCCAATGTGATTCTAAGGAGGCGCAGGACCATCCTCGTCAAGAGAAGCATGGACTTAGCTCAGACATGAGCTGATCATGAGACCAATCTCTCAAATTAAAACCCACCAAGATGTGTAATGACATGACTTGGGCTCACAAAAGAAAAAATGTTCCCTCTATCCTTCCCCCAGCCCCTCATAAGAAACAGAGGAATTAACATCAGATCATGCTGGGCCACTTCTGCTTTTCTCTCAGTCGTGCTGATAACTACATCCATGTGGAACGTCTGAACTGACTACACTTCCAAAAAATGTTATCTCCTGAAGCTGTATTTCCACAACTGGACAGTGATGCTGAAAGGCCATGGAAGGATTTATGGGGAGTGAAAAATGTACAGACGGATAGCTTGATTTCACCCACTCTGTTCAATGTTAGCAGGAAATGTTCCCTACTCTCTTAAACTTTTGACAAACTACTGCTTTGGTGTCCCAAGGAGAAGAGCACCCTTTTCAAAACTAAATATTTATTTCACTGAAAATTGAGAAGCTGGTTCTTCAGAGCTCTATATATTGAGCAAGATGCTCATACTGTGTTTTGGATCATCTCTGCTTTGAGCACTGAAGGGGTCCTAGAGTTTAAGTGATCCCATGTCTGCAGCAGAGGGGAAGCAGACAGGCTGAGCACCCTGCTGTCCCCACATCTTCCCTGCTGCCTCAGAGTCCCTTGTTCGGCTTCCTCTGAATTCTCACTCAGGACAAGGAACCAGAAGGAAGCAGAAGTGTCAGAGAGCTCAGATGTACCCAGCTTATGCAACAGAGGAAGAAGACAGCTAACAACCTACCAAAGCTGTTTCTTTTAAGATTCACATCCAAAGGATCTGAGCCCACTTGGGCTCAACATACAGGAAATGAGTGATGGCAAATATTATCTGCCTAAATTCCTTGATAGCCTGGTTTTTCACTTGTCATATAACTATAATATGAGGATGTAACTGCTCACTGATTTGAGCCATTCAATTCTCTTCTGAAACCAGGGAGACTGGTCTTACTGCAAGCCCTCTCTAACAGAGGCTACACAGTACACAAGCAAAATAAGCAACAAGCACAACACAATGTAACACTGCAATTCCAGTGATGATTCAAATCCTGCAACCTCTCATTTTAAGTGCAAGAGGATAGAGAACTTAGAAGATTCCTAGATGCTCATCTACTTCATACACAGTGCTACCACACCAACACCCCTCTCCTCAGACTAACAAAGCAGCCGGTGTGTTTTACACTCACTGCACTCTCCAGTCTTTGCAGAGACCCCCCTAAAACCACAGCGACGGAGACAAGACACGTGGAAGGAGGCTCGAATCCATAATCTGCTCGCTCCTTAGAACCAACCAGAAGAACCACTGCCCACTTATGGCAGCCTCCCCTCCCAGGTTTGTCCCCCCCCTAGAGCCACTCCTTACCGAGATACGAGTTGCGGCTCCCTCTGGTTGAAAGCTCCAGGACACGGACGCCGCGCTGCTGATCACCTCCACGGACGTGAACGTGCAGGGAAGCTTCGCGTCCGTCCCGTTCTCCACAAACATCTCCTCCGGCGTGTTGACCTCTACTGCTGATACTTTCACTGCACGGGAAAGGCAAAGGGAAGAAAGAAGGAGGACAAGAGACATCAGTGCTGTTTCGAGAACCAGGGAGTTCACATCACCTTGCCTCTGAGGGGAAAAGAGAAGAGGCATCAATAACTCCCACGTCAGGCATGTGCACAGACACTGCATTTTATACCTGCAATACAAACAAGGATAGAGTGGGCCAGTTCACTTCTCTTTCCTTGTATTATCTGTCACAGGATGTTTTTCCATCCACAGATGTTTCCTCTGCAACAGTTTGTGGAAGTCAATTCTATGGCTCAAGGGGTGAGTTTGAAACTCTTTCATACGAGGTTCCACCAGACACTGTAATAAATAAGCCCCATCAGAGGAACTAACAACGTGGACCCAGCTATTACTCAGTTTCCTCTCTGGCTCACATCTTGTTTCCCCATCTCCAGTTTTTCCTAGCTGTAGGTAGAACAAAAGCTCGCCACCAGAAAGCTGAGGAGGAATAAACTGCTCTCGCTCCCAGCTATGCCATCTACTCCTGTTCTCTGGCATGCTTCAAGGCCTTCCTGTGCAAGACCTCAGAAAGAATCACTCAGTTACAGTTCAGAAGCATGAGAGCAGTTTAACTTTTTTTTTCTACCAAGCAAGCAGACCACAACCACTCCCCAGATTCAAAGAAATTAAGGTTAATATTGCTCTTGTACTGGCAGTTTTCCTACCGAGTCAGTAAAATCCATCACGATTCGGAAAACCTGTTGAAGATATTCTTTAACTGGCACCTTCTAAACTCCAAAGACACTATCCCTACCCAGATTTAAACAAAGACCTGTACATTCATTTGAGTTCATGCTAAAAAACAAAGCATGATCTTGTGACATCCCAAAAGAACGTCCTTCAGCGTTCATGTCATGACCAAACGAAAGCAAAAATCCTGTGAAGTCCCTGTGGGTGGGTGCACATGTGACCTGTGCCCCCAGTACATTAAATCTAAGTTTTGATTTTTATTAAACCATGATCTTCAGCCTAGCAATCTACTTCTGTTCATATGATTCTATGTTTCTGGGCTACATAAATTCAGGGGGTTTACCCCCCTTATTAGAAGAGGAGAGCAAACCTTCCCGCTTCTTCGTTATCTTAGCTGATTTATTTCTCAGCTTTGAATAAACTAGCTCTTGAAGTAGGCAAAGCAAATAGAAATATGCCAGTCAAAGAAAATTTAAATAAAAAAAGAGAAAAAAAATCCACCTACATTAGTCCTTAAATCACGGGGTTTGTGCTTCTAGTCAGCGAGAGCAACCAGCTCAGCAGCCTTCAAAAGTTAAGACAGCAAGCTTCTTTCAAGTGGTATGACCATCTTAAAGTGGAGGTTTATTAACCAGGTTATTTTATGGGAGCTTAAAATTGAGCAAGGCACAGGAAAACAAAGCTCTCATGAGGTGTGCCACTTCTAATCCTCCTTCCTCACCCCGAGATTGCCAGATCCACTGGGCCACTCGAGCTGTCCAGCCACAAACACCAGCTGGCCCTGCAGCACAGGGAGGTGCAGCTCATCCAATGAAATGGCCAAACAGTGGGAGTTGAAGCCCCCTGGCCACGTGGGAACACCCAACAAGCACCGTGGGCATGGCTTCCAAGGAACTCTCACCTCAGCCAGCCAGCGTGGCAGGGCAGGGGAAGGCAGAGCACACGCCCAGGGGACACGGAATGAGCACGTCAGCAGGGGTGGGAGAATTAGGCATACCAGATGAATTACAACAACCAGAACCAGAAGAAGCCACCATTCATTCATTTTGCCGTTCAGAGGCCACACAGTTTACTTCCAAAATTCACTAACTCCTCAGTCCTGTCAGGTTATCTCTGATCCCTTGAACTCCCCTGCCATTGCTCTCCTTTCAAACAAGTGAGAGAGAAAAAGCACCCTAAAGGGGGTGGGGAACGGGGGCAGTGAATTTTTCATCAAGAGGTTGTATCAGAACTTCCCTTCTCTTGTACGTACTCTGGCTGTGGGCAAAAAAATATTCTTTCGTAGAACAATTACCAAATATTTACTTGGAACATATGAAGACTTCTAGCAATCAAATTAAGTGAACTTAGAGCTGCTGTGCTTTATGTATTTTTTGCAGCTAATGGAGTAGAAAAGAAAAATAAAATAAAATCAAACTCATTGTTTTGAGTCCAAGCCACAGAACAAGCCTCCCTTTCAAGCATAAAACAAGCAAGATGCCCTCAGCATTTGTGCAGGAAGAAAAGAGTCTGCACAGACATTGGCTGCTTGTACATGGTACAGAGAACTGCTTGCCACACACAGGCAGTGGGTAGTACAGATCTGCTTAATCTAAAGAAGTCACTGTTCTAACTCACTGGAACTGTAGTGAAGCAAAAGGAAAAAAAAAATACTTCTCCCTACAGCCTGGGAAGATAGGAACTACATAATCCTTTACAGCTATTTCCAGCAAGTTTCATTTTCATTTTCCTATGTCCTACTGTTGTCTCAACTCCATGTTTTTCTTTGCTCATTTTCTTCCCTCTGCCTCTTTCACTGCTTCAGAAACATTTTTCCTGCCTCTCTTGTCTTACAGCATGAGACACGAGCTCCTTAAATCCTAATGTGACTGTATGGAAGTGGTAGAGAAGTGGTAGAGAACTATAACGTTTGTCAGTTGTTCACCCTTAGCCCCCTACTCCCACACTCACTGATACGGTGGCTGTTGCCACTACCTTGAACTCTTTGGCCTCCTCTGCCACAATAAAATCCACATGGATCACCTCCAGCTGTAGCTCTTTTCCTCTTCTTTCCACATCTGCCAGGATTTGCCATCCTTCTTCCACCTCTTCCCTGTATTTAAATACTTCAGCTAGAGAAAGTTGAATTTTGAGTCACATTTCAGTCACACTTACCCACTGCTCTATTCCTCAAGCTTACTCAGCCTTAGTTCCTCTCAAGAGGAAAAAATCATCACAAGAGACTGAGAGAGAAGAGTTTTAGGAAGGGAAGGTCTGCAAGGTACATAGGGCAAAGATAAACATTTGCCCTTCTCCCATACATCCTCCTTGATCCCATCAACTGCCAACTAATCCCATTCCTGTCCAACTGCCCACAGCCCCAGTATTTCCCTCTGACCACCTCATCTAGCCTTCATCTGCTTTAACTCTTCTGCAGGAAGATGCCTTTATTTTTCTCACCAACCATCAAAATAATTGGAAAAAAACCCCCATCTGTGCCTCTTCACCTCTTTCTACTTCATCTCTAGTGCTGTTGCAGCAGTTTTACCCCGACTACATGAACTCTCACCAGCTCCCACACTTCAGTGAAAACTCTCCAGCCGCATCTTCCTTTTCAGACAATCCTCCTACTCTTGAAATAGGACAAGACACTCGTATTCTTACTGCACTTACTAATCTTACTTACTAATCTTTTCTTATTTTTCCCATCATGGATCTTCATTCTTCACCAACGCTCTCTCTATTCTCAGGTCTCTCTGTCCTCGGTATCTTGTCTCAGGGATCTCATCTGCAAAACAAGTTCAAGCTCCCATCACTGCACTGACTACTGAGATCTGCGTCTCTGCTCAGGATCTGCCTCCTTATGTTCAAAGAACAGTCTCAGTCTGACATCTTTGTCAGTGCTAAGTTGTCAGCTCACAACTAAATGGGACTAAAACAGAGCTCATATCTCCCCCCAGAGCCCTGCACAACTGCTTTTATCACCATGGGCCTGCCACGTGTCTCTCCACTTCAAAACCTGCTCAGCATCTCTGAACTCTTTGCAGGTCAAGGCAGAGTCTCTCAGAGTTTCTATCCACCTGTTCAGCTGACACCAGTCTAAAAACTCCTGTTTGTACCTCGGCCTTCATTACTGTGATGTCCTTTTTGCTCTGGAGAGATGGTCAGCAAGACCAGTAAGTACTGCAGTTCCTGGTAACCAAACTGCTCCAAGGGTGACAGTTCCTCTTCTCCTAAGAAGAGGAAGACATGACATGTGCAGGATCACTGCTTCCTTCCATGAAGTGCCTACTGATGTACTCAACATACTCCTTACAGCATCACCACATAATAATCAGCTTTACTGGCTTAATACTGTTTTAGCTTACTTGCTGTGAAGGAATAAGACCTCCCTAACTCTGAAGGTGCAGCTCTCTCCAAGAGCTTAAGAAGATCTTAAGATGCCAAGCTTTGATTTCTTCGTAATACCACCGGCACGTCTGCCGGGTGACACAGAACTGGTGACAAAGCTACACCACTGCAGGTAATGCAGCCCTATCCCAGCTCAGAACCCTCAGGCACTGTGCCATCACTGGTACTCTTCAGTGTCACCGATACACCGCTCTGAAATCACCCCTGTGGAAGAAACCTTCACAGGTTACCATGTATGGGAAGATAAGGGCATTCAGAATTGACAGCAGACCAGCATTCACAACCACGAGAGTTTGCATCTAGTTAGTTAACCAAATTGTGGTTAACCATCTAGCTTTCAGGGAGATTAAGAGCAGTCAAGCTTACTGAACATCTGGTTTGGTAGCGTGTCACAAAGAAATCCTTCCACACACTGAAGTTCTGCTCAAATTAACACACACCCAATTAAAATTTCTTCGTAGACCACAGTCTCCACTGAGATCTTGGACCCAATGAAAACATTCCATTAATTAGGGCTATGAACACACCCAAATAAACTCAACTCCCCTGGATTCAACTCAACTTGATCGCTAGGAGTCGTAACAAACCACGAATGCAAACAGCCAACGCTGTAAGCACAGGCATCTTATTTCCACCAGCACAAACACAGCCCACGCAGAAACTTTCATCAGATCCCTAAATACTGGATGCTTATGGCTGCTACAGTTCCTAATCCTACGCAGAGAAAAGCATTACACTCCCCTCCTCTTGAAATGGCCAGTCATCAGTTTATTAATTAACACAAGTAACTTATTTCATTTATCTTAAAGACGCCTGGTAATACAGTCGTGTATACAACATAAACCAAGTCTCTCATGGATGAAAGATCAGGAAATAATCAAAATGTCTGATGAAAGAAAGCTGAAAATATTCAGACAGGCTGTTACAGGTAACAAGCTGATGACAGTCACAGATCAGAAAAATGGAAAGGAATGCATTAATTCAACAGGGTCTGAGCAGTTCACATTTAAAGGTCTTGACAAAATGACAGAAAATTCGGTGTACTGATATGTTCACTATCAGCCCAGAAGGTTCATGAGAAAGGAGGATGTGGGGTTTTCTAATGACTAAGGGTCATAAGTCACAAAAACAATATACACTTGTGAAACAGTGCTTTCCTTAAGAAATACTTTTACTTAATGTCAAGTGTGTTGTGAAACATCTACTGTTGACAGAACTCTCAACTACACTGGCATGACATTTAGTTCCTTCTCCTGCAAAGCACAGTTTCCCTGTACAGTCAGCATGGACAAACAGCTGCAGGACCCTACAAAACATCTCAGAAATCCAGCACGAAGTTATAGTCCCCTACTGCAATTACAGGCACTTATGTCCCCACAGGCCATCACTTCTTCACTGTGGATAAAACACCTGGTGCAGAAATCCTAGCTTTCATGTCTCAAAAGACAGGATTAGACATGCCAAAATTGTTCCTCTGAAACTCCACAAGATCTGCTAAAGCATCCAGACGTTGGACAGAATTTCCATACAAAGAATTCATCATCATCATCACTTAGCCTTAACATAGAAGTGAAATCCATGCCTGCAATTCCACCTAGGAGCAAACCATGGTGTACTTTATAAGGACAACACACAAGTATTGAGGAGCCACATATGTCTGACCACCTCCACACCCGAAATCCAGCATGGTGTTATCTGCTCTGAAATCTTATTAAGTGTATAGATATAAAAATTAATATAGACATATATCTCTCTATATATATGATCTTGCATGTCATTGTGGTGGGCTGACCTTGGCTAGATGTCAAATGCCCATTCAGCCACTTTCTCTCTATCCCTTCTTACAAAGGATAAGGGGAGAAAATAAGACGAAAATGCTCATGGATAGAGATAAGGACAGGGAGATCACCTTTCAATTACTGTCCCAGGTCAAACAGACCTGACTTTGGGAAAATTAATTTAATTTATTGCCAATTAAAATAGAGTTGAAAGGTGTAAAACAAAGACAAAAACTAAAATTCGTTTCCCTTACTCCCCACCCCCAGTTCAACTTAATTCCTTCATTTCCAACTCCTTTACATCCTTTCCACTCTCAGGCAGGTAGAGGTAGCTGGAGGGTTGTGGTCAGTTCATAACAGTTCCTTGCTCCTCACACCTTTCCCTCCTCCATTACAGGTTCTTCTCATGAGCTTGAAGTCCTTCAGGAAAACCCTGGGGTCATCCATGGGCCACAGTGTGGATATCTGCTTCACCTCAGTCCTCTCCATGTGCTGCAGTGGAATACTTAATCCACTGTGGTCTCCCAGATCTTCCAGGGCCTACAGGACCCAGCACCTGAAGCACCTTCTCCCCTCCTCTTTCTCTCACCTTGAGGTCTGTAATGCTGCTCCTGACACTTTTTCTCCCCTTGCTCCTCACTGCCCATGTGGTGCTTTGAGGTACTTTGTCCTTTCTCAAACACTGTTGCAGAAGTGCCACCAGCTTGGCTGCAGGGCTCAGCTGTGCCCTGGTGTGGGTTTGCAGAGCTTCCATGACTGATGCTTCCTGGGTTTGTCTTCATATAGTTCCTCTTCCTTTCGTAGTAAACCACTGGCTTCTCATAAATTTTTCTTAAGCAACTTCGAAGATACTGACTGACACACGTTCCTCCTGTTTCTCAGCTAGACCTAATCAATAAAGCTTTTAAGCTGTTAAACTGGACATTAACCACCAGGAACATGGTCTCTGGGAAACACGAAAGATTTTTTAAAACGTTTTCAGGCAGAGAATTGGATGTGTCAGGCACAAGGCAGCCCCAGCCACTCCTCATGGAGGCTGTCCCTGCAGCCCCCCTGCCCACCAAGACCTTGATGTCTACACTCCACTCGTTTACACAGGACACAAACCAGCATCAGCTGCAGAAATGACGACTAGACGAAGTCATACCAACCAACCTTAACATCTAAGTTTCAGAGCAACTAAAACTAAATTCCACAGCCTCAAAGGAAGAGTTTAGTTTCACTCTCAGACGCCGATTCACCGGAACAGCCTTTCGCTGCTGCCACAACAGCTCCCCAGGTTGCCGACCTCGTCGAGTAACTCAGGCTGCTGAAGGGAAGAGCTTCCTGTCTGCAGCAACACAGCCAGTCCTGCAGCACCCTGCAGCTCCAGGAAATGGAGAGAAAAGCTGCTGACACCCATACCATGAACACCTACCACCTCCTGGTGCCTTGCTGCCGGGAACGCTCAACCCCCAAGCTCAGACAGGCTCAGAAGAGCATCTGCTAACACAACATCACTTTCTCTTGGCCGCTTCGCGCATTCAGCTGAGCTCTGCCTGACTCAACCACGAGGGAAAAAATAGCATTTTGTCACTGCAAGTGAAAGGAAAACAGCTTCATTGAGAAGCCTTAATCAGGCTGTGGCAAAGCTGCCAAAGCAGCCAGTAACATCCACGTATCTCAGCCCTGCACACCTCCATGCACCTACTTTGACCTAAACCTAAAGACAAGTCTTCAGAGTCACCAAACTTGGGTACCACTTTCTGCTCCCACACTGCAGAGTTAGTTTTTCCAGTGGTCTCCTCCAAATAACACAGAGCTGCTCACTGTTCTGCCAAGGGGCAGCAGAAGAACCTCTGCTGAGCTTTATTTTCAAAGCCACGCTTTAACCAGTAACTAAGAACAAACATGAGGAACAGCAAAGAATGCCTGAGCTTCCTTGCCAGCCAGGCCACAGATTTGTTTGATCCTGAGTAAATAATTTAACTGCTGCATCACTCTCTCATCTCATAAAACTGAGATGCTTGTAAAGGTGCTGAGATCTATGAACAGGCAAGCATTATATGTGCACAGCTCCATGTTCCAACAACGTTGGATCAGTTATATGTCAGGTTTGGGCAGATGCTTGTTTAGTTTGAGGCAAGTAACTTCTAGCCTTGTTCTGGGAACTTTTCCCTGGGGATCACAAAGCAATAATTCCCTCCCTATGGGATTCCCATCAACATCTCAGGTACTTTCCAAAGCACACATCTCATTTTTCCGCTCAGCAGCCCTCAAGTGGTTTTTCCATCCATGACCAAGTAAGTTTACAAGTGTTCAGATTCAAGTAAGCAGTTCTTCTTGACAAAACCAAACCAAAAGACTGGAAACCACAAAGGGGCAAGTCATGCAAAGCTGTTCAAAGTGCAAAGGGTAACTGGATCAGGTGATGGCAGCAGCTGCTCTGCCTCTAATCTCGCAATACTAACACAGCCACTACCAAACACAGCACATTACTGCCCGGGCACAAGGAAAGATCCCAGAAAACAGGAATTAAGGTTACAGAAGGGCTGCACAGACAAGGAGTACATCTTAGAAGAGTCTCCTTGAAACACACTAGGTTTTTCCCACAAATAGGATATCATGAAGCTTGCTTGACTAAAGAACTACAAGAAGCTCAACACATGGCAGAGAGAGTGAAAAAAAGCATCCCACCATCACAGACATTTCCTAAAATTACTAGAGCAATCCACTAAAACTGTCACAACAACTACTAAAGAAATGAGAGTGGTAAGGATCAGAAGTGTAGACACAAAAAAGCACAACCAAACAAAAACAAAGCCCAAAGCCCAGGGAGTGGACAGTAGAGACGGACGTGTCAATGGCTGGAACAAAAGCTTCCCTCTAGGCTTTTAACTTACCTATATTTTTTTTGCTATTGATACTATTTCAAGTGAAACTGTGTTAAAAATACCAATCATGTTGCCAACTGCCGATGGCATGCAGCATCTTTTTGACAAAATCTATCATTAGCAGCATGGAAGCCACCAATTTCCAAAACAAACTAGGCAGCAGAATTTAGGATGCAGATATGCAAATTTCACAAGGGGATACAGTGCAAAAGGCTACATAACAAACAGACATCAAGAATTTGCCCTTTTTTTTTCCCCCTCTTACAGTAATCAATCCACAAAGCTGTAACCAACTCAGTGACAACATATCTTTACACATCAAGAAACATTTGCAGAAGACACACTCTGAACCATCCAAGGTATCAGTAGCATTTCATTACCAGTCATCATTCCTGAACCAGCATCATGTCCAACTCTTGCCAAGTATTGGTATTTCCAGCCTGAAGGGTGAGCACGGGGGTTTTCTCCTGCGTACAGAGTGACTCGATTAAAACCTGTTAAACAAAATACCATCACTCAGCAGAGCAGGAGCTAGAGGTGGATCAAATTAAGTCACCCAGGTGATCACCCTCCTCAGCTAATAGGGTATTCACACAGCCAATACTTCAGCAGTTCAAGCAAATCCAAAGCCCTTGGAGGGCCAGATTCCTCACTGATCCATGAACGCCTGCAGCCAACTCCGGCACCTCGCTCCCAGCAGTCTTGCACTCACTTGCCAACTTCTTTGCTGAGGAAACTCATAACTAGCTCTAACCTGCAGCAGCACAACCACAAAACCAAAAGGAAAAGCCCGTGCTATGTATTTCAAAGCATTGTTTCACAAGAATTTGTCAGTGGTGGTGCCAATTTAAATAGCTCACATGCACACGTAGTGAGGTGGATCTGATCAGGAACTAACCCGTGTTCAAAACAGCCCTTTTTCCATTGTGTTCCTTTAGACCAGACCAACACCCAGCCCAGGCCACTGTACACCAGGTTTGCACAACAACTGAGCAGGGTTAGGAGCTGCTTCAGCTCATTCTTCCCAGGAATGCTTCTCTTTTGAGAAGTATTTATGGCCTCCCTTGCAGCATCCTCTACATCACTTCCCTGGTTTAGAGGTGTGGTCATTTCTAGAGCCATCCCTTGGATTAGAGCAGTGCCTTTATTACCAAGAGGAAGCCTTGTTCACCATCTTCACAAAAACAAGTTACTGAATAACAGGTGGCTTGCAGCCAACTAAAAACACCAACGTGGGCCATTTCACCCACCTGCCCTGATTTACCTCCATCTCATGAAGTGAAAATGCCACAACAGCCACACTGTCCAGAATTTAACCTTCCCTTAAGGACCAGAATCTCAATCTGATTTTAAACACTGAAGGTAGGGTGAAACCAATGTTTCAGGCTGAGTTCCCTTAATGCCCCTTAACATCATGCACACAAAGCATGCCAGTGTACTACAAAGCACCTTTTTCTGCAGGGTTGGAAGAAAGAGAATTCACGAGAACCACCAGCCTTCCTGTTCCTTACGCACTTTAAGCCAAGACGGAGCAGCAGCACCAACTGGAAAGTGCCAACTCAACAGCTAAATAAAAAAATACAAGAAGTGAAAGGCACAGCAGCAAAAGGGAAGGACTGTGGGATATAACCCTGTCAGGAAGCTCAGCCCCACACAGCTACTTGCTCCCTCCCCACAGGGTGACGGGGGAGAGAACTGGAGCATAAAAGTGAGAGAACTCATGGGAGATGAGGACAGTTGAACAGGGAAAGCACAAACCATCATCCACTGCTTCCCATGGGCAGGCAGGTGTTCAGCCACCTCCAGGAAAGCTGGACTCCATCAGGTGTAACAGAGACTTGGGAAGGCAAATGTCCCAACTCTGAGTAGCTCCCCTTCCTCCTTCTTTCCCCAGCTTTTATTTGCTGAGTGTGGTGTCCTGTGGTCATGCCTGGCTGTGTCCCCTCCCAAATCCTCATGCACCCCCAGCCCACTCACTGCAGGGGAAGGGTGACAAACAAGAAAGGCCTTGGGGCTGTGTAAGCCAATGTAAAACAAGTAACCAACTTAAAACACTGTTATCAAGGCTCTTCTAATCACAAATCAGAAATGCAGCACGGTACAAGCTACTATGAAGAAAATTAACTCTATCCCAGCCAAAAAGGTACCAATACGTTTACTTGACATAAACATATTCAATTAGGAAAAAAAAAAAGGTTATTCAGGACAAGCAACAGAATGGCCCTGCCATTTTAAATATAAAAGAGATGGGGGGGGGGGGGGAATAAATAAATCAGTGAAATCACCTGATTGAAGGGTCATCTTTCCACCTGCTCAGATAGCAAAACATACTGATTTCAACCCTGCCTTAAGATGCATTTGCATATCCTTTGTGCTGTGGGTGCAGCTTACTGCTAAGCCCTAGTCTGAGTAAACACTTGCTCTTCTGAATGACTGCTGAAAAGAGATAACAGTAAATCACTGCAGTTAGTTCCACAAGCCTCTTCTGCTTGCAGAAAAACCAATTCAGAACTGCCTGTCCTCTCCTGCCACAGCTTCCTCTCACACAAGACATGCCCATTTTCTCTATTGTGTTAATCGCTGCTTGGGGGGTTCCACCAGCCCAGGTCAGCAAAGTAACCAAGATAAACAAACCACACACACACACAAAAAGGACACATGCCATAAGGATGTAAATGTTTTCATACCCAGACCTTCCAGCTATCTGATGCATTCCTAGGATTTCCTGAGTTAGCATTCAACAGCTTAAAAAAAAAAAACAAAACTTTTTTGCATACAAGGCTGTTTATTTTGTTAATTTACCAGTTAATTACATGTAGGTCGTAGAAAGAGCCACACATGAGTAAACCACATCACATCACACCTGGAGAACTCCCACTATGGGTCCAGTAATAAGCTTTAGACAGATGACCTACAGGGCACTTCTCTATCAAAACAATAATTCTTTAGAAACTCCTCAGATTAAAATCTTTCAAGACAAACAGCACGTGACATCTGCCTTGTAAAACTAGCTTTCATGGTTCTTTTTGGTCATCCATCCTGGCTGCAGGTGCTCTGTATGGGACACGGGACAGTCACCATCTATTATCAGTCAGTAAAAGGTAAATCCACAAAGGGACTGTGTTGCTTAACACAGATTGCAATTCAGATAACAAACAAAAGAGTCACCGGGTGCTGTTACTGGCAGAGAGGTTGAGGATGTTGGGTGGCTGGGGGCAAGAAGAAACAAGACATTTTCCCACCAAAATATTGAGGCAAAGACCTTTCAACACATTCAAGAACTTCTTGCTGCAGCAAACGAGGCGAGCTGAGCATCAGGCCCACCCTCAACCCGACCAGCAGAGTTTATCCACCTTTTCCCTGCTGAGCTCTACAGGCAAGGAAGTTTCCCCACCTGCAGGATCAGTGGGCTCAGCTTAGAAGAATTAACAGCTTCTGACGGGGTGAATGCAGGAATTCTGACTGAACCTGGCACAAACACGAAGTTGAGCATTGCAACTCCTGACTTACACTGTTATTTTCAGAAAACATTTCAAGCAGCAACTGAGATGGGCAGGGGAGCTCAAAGCAGTAGCAGGCACTTGAGTTAAAATTTAACATGTTAATACCTCTCTGCTTGTTACTAACCCCTGTGTGTGTGCCCATGTGCACTTGTATGAGCGTGTATAAAAGGAGAAAATAAATTTAAAAACGCCTAGGCTTTGTTAGTACCAAAAAAAAATTAGTAAAAGTATCATTATTATTCTTTCCAGTAATGTCTAGACACTCTTTGAGACTTTCAGAAGCAATCAGGCAGCACCCTCATGTCAGACACAGACAGGATACCACTTAAAGTGATACTCACATGGCTTATAAATGCAGGATTGCAAAATAATCCACTGTCTTGATAGTCTTGACTGATTGTTCAAGGCTCACCCATGCACAGAAGAGATTGTACCTAGATTAACTGCTTATGCTACAAATGTCCACAGAATCACAGACAGCACCTTTGACAACGATCCTTCATTCTTAAAAGGGAATGGAATAATTGAGTTTTCAGATGACTGACCATAAGCAAACAAGATGAACTCCTAACACAAACATGCAGGAACACACAGGAAAATAAGCTTAAAACCCTGTTGTCTGCAGAGATGTAAACCTTGCTTCTCAAAGTAGACAGGAGGATTAAGGATGTGCAGTACAAGCACGGACAGAAGAAGCCAACATGGACATAACTTCTGATCCGGAGTTAAAAACAAAATCAACAGTTGTAGGAATGGGAACAGAAACACAGTTCAACACAGACAAGACAGTGATTTTAACACCCATTAGTTTATTCCTTTAAATTGCAACCTCACTTTTTGGCAAGACTCCATCCTAGGGAGTCTCTTTCAAAAGAGTATCTTGTAGCTTTGCTTGGTTTTAAGGCACTGTATTTGGTCACATACCTCAGACTTTGTACAATGATCTACTATTCCCAGCTACTGGAGCTGTTACTGTAGCATTACTGTACCTTTTGTTGTGGTCAGGGGAAATATGCTTCTTTCTTCTCCTGTCTCCATATTTATTTCCAAAGAACTTAGTTTTACTGTAAGCTATGCATATATCATACCTACCTACTTAAATCTAAATATCAAGGCTGTCTCTGAAGGTATACAGCAAGCCTTAGCAATCTCTACTTATGTTTATTGCAAAATGCAATAATCTCAAACAAATACGCACAATGCTGTTTGAAAATAGATTTAGGAATCGGAATAATAATAGGAATTAGATATTAGGAGGAAGCCCTTTGCTGTGGTGAGGGTGGTGAGGCACTGGAACAGGTTGCCCAGAGAGGTCGTGGATGCCCCATCCCTGGCAGTGTCCAAGGCCAGGCTGGATGGAGCTCTGAGCAACCTGGGATAGTGGGAGGTGTCCCTGCCCATGGCAGGGGAGTTGGAACTGGACAATCTTTAAGGTCCCTTCCAACCCAAACCATTCCAGGATTCTGTGAAATAAGTTTTAAGCTTCTTACCGCTCAGCACAGCTTCTTATTAAACCTCCTTCCAGATGGGCTTATAGTTTTACAGTTTTCCAAGCATGTGAACTGAGAAGGCATCAGGCTTCTTTACCGATTCCTACTGAAATACCTGCCAAAGTTTTACCCTCTAAGCAAGTATTGCCAACCAAAAGTACCCACCACTGGACATCCTGAATATGTACATGTTGGATATTCCATCAATACCCACGCCCAGCATCCACACACACTTAGCCGACATGGAACTCCTTGCCCTCGAGAACACGAGCCACGGAAGAGTTAAGCATTATCCCTGCCATTTCCACTGCTCCATGGCCTTGTACGGCCTCCCTGGAGATACTCCAGAACTGTCTGGACGAAATCCTGTGCCATGTGCTCCGGGATGACCCTGCTGGAGCAGGGAGGCTGGACCAGGTTGACCCGCCGTGGTCCCTTCCAGCCCGACCCAGTCTGTGATCCTGCGGTTCTGCCCTGACTCTCCCTCCTCCTGCACGAGTCACAGCCGCATCATCTGCCTGACACAATTCCCCCTCCACCCAAATATTTCACCCGTGATCGAACCAAAGCTCCCTTTCCGAGTCATTCACCACCACCCCGGCGTCCCCATTCCCGCTGTGCCTCTCCCCAACAAAGGCGACCCGCGCACCCGGAGCTCACACCCCACGGCGGTGTGAGCTCGCAGGTCGGACCCCGGTGATCCCGGAGCTCTTTTCCAACCTCGGCGATCCCGGGATTCGGCGAAACCAGCGCTGACACGGGGCCGCCTCGCACCCCCGCCCCTGCCCGGGGCTCATCCCCACACCCCGACCCTTCCCGCGGTGAGGGCGGGCGGCCTCGCCTGCCGCGAACCTGGCTCCGAGCCGGGCGGGCAGCGCCGTGCCCTGCCCGCGGAGCCGCCCTCCGCCCCGGCAGCGGCACTCCGGGACGCCCCGGCGGCCCCCCGTCCCTGACTCACCGGCGGCGAGGGCGGCGGCGATCAGCACCCACGCCGCGCCGGGCCGGCCCGCGGAGCCTCCGCCCGCCGCCATCTTCCAGCCGCCACCGCCGCCTCCTCCCCGCGGCGCCCCCATTGTCCACCCCCGGCCGCCCGCGGGCCCGCCTCCCGCCCCCTGCCCCGCCCGCCCATAGGTCGCCGCCGCTGTCAGTCACACACACCCCCTTCGCCCCGCCCCACTTCCCCGCGGTGATTGGGCAAGAGAGGCATCAGTCAAGCTCGGGTGACCTATGCGCGCGGGGAACGTATTGTCCCGCCCCCCCAGCTGGGCGCGGCGTTAGCGCCCCCCCGCGGCCGGCGGGCGGAGCTGAGGGGCGCCGTGCCCGGGGGCTGTGGCGCCGATCCCGCGGGCCGGTGAATCCCGGGGATCACTGGATCACTGCGTCAGTTAGGTTGGAAAGGAACTCTGAGATCACCGAGTCCAACCTGTGACCGAACACCACCGTCTCAGCCAGACCATGGCACTGAGCGCCACGTCCAGTCTTTTCCTTAAACACCTCCAGGGACGGTGACTCCACCACCACCCTGGGCAGCCTATTCCAACGTCTGATCACCCTTCCTGTGAAGAAATTCTTCCTAATGTCCAACCCAAACCTCCCCTGGCACAGCTTGAGGCCACGTCACTTGTTCCCTGGGAGCTGAGCCCGAACCCCACCTGGCTACAACCTCCTTTCAGGGAGTTATGGAGAGTGATAAGGTCTCCCCTGATCCTCCTCTTCTCCGGGATAAACACCCCCAAGCTCCCTCAGCCGCTATCATAGCACCATAGCTCAGGCTCCGGTGCTGCCCAAGAGATAACCTGCTTGCCCCAAGCTTATCCCAGTGCCTCTGCAGGCACTGTACCGACCATCCAAGCCGGCATTAAATCCGTCTGCAAATAACCGCCAGTCACACCAGTGGGTGTTGCGCTTCCCTCGGTCAAAACCCCCACGGGAGCTGCAGGGTGGCTGTGGCCCGCAGGGACCACAGCGGTCTGATCACAGCACAGCGTGGTGTCCCAGACGCTCTGAGCTGTGCGAGGCTCCTGCTGTGCACCGCTCAGCCCAGTTTTCCAAAGAGACGCTTCCACGGAGTGTGCTCCCGCAGCACCCCTTTAGTGCCCCAGCCTCTCGGGGCATGGGCAAGCCTTGAGTTCCCCCAGGTGCTCACCCCAAGGGAAGCAGGAGAGCGCTGCTGCGAGCTCTGAGCACGGACAGCGGTGGTTCCCCTGCCTCCACCGAGATCCTGCTTGTTTTTCCCTGTTAGCTCAGAGAGCCTGTTTCGGCGTGTGCTGCCTGTAAGCGCAGGCTCCTTCAGAAGTTCTGCTACGCCAGTCACATAACCACCTTTGCCTTTCGCCTGAAAATACCTGCTTGGAATTTCCCTCAGCTTGCTGACTGGACTCCCTGCTGTTGCACGCCTCCTGAGACCACACTTTCATCCCTCCTTCTTCCCCCTCACTTTTGGGAACCTCTTTTTAAGTGTTACGTCTTTTCCTAAGCCGTGTATTTTAAACAAGTTGCACAAGCTGAGTCATATCACAAGGCTATTGCTCACTGCATCCATGAGACTTCAGAAGCCTGTGGTGTGCTCTGCTCCTGCCCAGTGCTCCAAGGACGCTGGTCCTCTCCCAGGACCTGTGCCACCAGTTTCTCTGCCGCTCTCTGGCCACCTCATCACATCTGCACAGGAAAGAAGCCACAGGAAAGCCCCACTCCCATGTGCCATGTTGAGGAGAGCCATGACAAAGCAAGCTCCTGCAAAAACACAGGCAGATTATCTTTTTCCAGCTGTGATGCAAGATGCCAGGTTACAGTGCTGATGGGATTTAAAATGTAACAGCTCATGCATTCATTATTTACACCCTAAGGGGAAGCTCTGGAGCATGTTTCTCAGCCAACTGTTGTACACGTTCTCTAGAAACCCAGGCTACCAGAAATCCAGGGCAGGGATTGGGAACAAATATCAACAACATGGGCAACTCTTTGTATCACGGGGAATTACCA
Organism: Chiroxiphia lanceolata; assembly: GCF_009829145.1. Taxonomy (NCBI): domain Eukaryota; kingdom Metazoa; phylum Chordata; class Aves; order Passeriformes; family Pipridae; genus Chiroxiphia; species Chiroxiphia lanceolata. The sequence goes on from NC_045638.1 coordinate 117,841,779, forward strand.
CCTCGTTTGGTTGGTACCTCATTTAGTCCCTCTGACTTCCCTTTATCCAACTCACCAATACCCCTGCTTTCCAAATGGAGCAGAAACCTATAGGCAGCCTCACCTTTCTAGGCGTTTTTGCAAGACAGCAAACCTAAAGTGTTGTTTGTTTTTTTTTTAAATGTTGCCTTTTTCTCATTCTCAAATTTACTGTCCTCCACAGAGCTTACACATTCCCTTTTATGTACTAATAAGCCTGATTTGGCCACACGTGTCCCTTACCGGCCACACGTGTCCCTTACCAGAGGATTCCTACACTCTCCCTTCCCCAACAGAGCTGAGATCACACTGTCACAGGTACAGCCCTGTTTGTTGTGTAGTAACACAGCTGTTCCATCCAGAAAACATCTGGGACAGTATCTGGTCTGCTTACAGCAGAACATTCTTTATCCAAATAGATATGATCAAATTATTCTCTTCTGCTATCTCCAGAGAGGAAACAGGGTCCAGGAACAACTTAATTTGTCCTGAGGAACATATATTGCATTTTTATGCTACGAAATGCTACCATGAAGGTTATGACATAAAGAACTGGGAACACTTCTCAGAGTAACCTGTTAAATGTACCACACAGTTCCCTAACTCACCTCAGCACCCAGATCTCTGAGAAGCTAAAATACACCCAAATGCAGTTGTAGTTGCTGCTGTCCTTTTCCCTTCCAGCTATGCAACTCTACCCCACCTAGTGATAATACCAGTATTTATTTGAATTTCTTAGAAATTCAGGTCAGCTGGCAACGAACTCATTTTTTTTCTGCCTGCATATGGAGACCAGGGGAGTTGTTTCTTCTCTTCATGCTGAATCCATTCCCTCTCAGGTCAGAGAAGCAGCAGTGACAGGGCAGGACTGCTCAGATCACAGCAGCCACCTGGCAGGCTGCTGTCGAGTTGCCCAACTGGTTTTTGAGCTTTCTCACACACAGTAACATTGAGGAAAAACATTTTTGGTTTTTTTTGGTTTTTTTGGGTTTTGTCTCTTTTTTTTTCTCTTCTGCTTATCACAGAAGGAAGACTGAAACCAGTGCGTGTCACTGGGAAAGAGGTTAAATAATTTTTTTCATGGCTGCTGTTTGTGTTAGAAATTCAGATCTTTGTTATCCTACTGTTTTGGAGACATCTCTAGTAGGCTGACAGAGAGAGCAAGCAGGATTATGATGTGAAAAGAAAAATAAAAGTAATATCTTCTAGGAGGAGAAACAAATATATCCAAACCGATTTTACATTTTTAATGGCTTTGTTTTCTATTTATCTTGTATCTCCTAGAAGAATTGTACAGTAGACACTGCTTAGCATATAAAGATATGCATTCCTGCAAAAAATACCCCAATCAACATGCTCATTTTGAATGAGTGAGAGAAGAACACGAGAGAGAAAGAAAAAAAGCAGGCTCTATTTGTACAGGAAAGTATTGGGCGTCTATTACAACATTTCTTTTTCTTCTGCAAATTGGGAGGAGCTGTGTCTAGCAGATAATGCCACATTCATGTTTACTCTGCAGTGGTTCTTTCAGAACTCAGAGCTGGCAGCAGCACAGTAATTGCATGTGGTCCTTGGAGAGTTTGGTAATTGTTTTTCACAGAGTCACAGAATTCTTAGCGTTGGAAGGGACCTGTGGAGATCATCCAGTTCAACCCCCCTGCCAAGGCAGGGGCACCCGGAGCGGGTTACACAGAAACGTATCCAGGTGGGTTTGGAATGTCTCCACAGAGGGAGGCTCCATGACCTCCCTGGGCAACCTGTTCCAGCATTCTGCCACCCTCCATGGAAAGAAGTTCTTCCTCATGTTGGGGTTGAACTTTTTGTGGTTTAGTTTATGGTCATTACTCCTTGTCCTGTTGGCATCACCGAAATCGGTCTGGCACCACCCTCTTCACACTCACCTTTGAGAAATTTTCATTCGTTGATGAGATCCACTCTTAGTCTTCTCTTCCATAATTTGATTTTTCCGTAATTTGATTAGGAAAAACGTCTTGGATCACCCACTATGCAAGGATAAGTGTTCTGAGGAAAACTTACGATGGTAAGGGATGCGAATGATGAGCCACTCCAGTGCTGAACTGAAGCTAAGGAACAATTTGAGCCATGAGTATTCTTGATAACCTTGATGTATAAAAAAGCTCATGAAATGAAAGCAATTCTTTTCCCCATCTCTGCCGCCTACCTTCCCCTCAGTTTCTTGGAATATAAGCAAAATTAGTCACCGCAGGGAGATGAGCCAGGGTAGCACCGACCAGCACCAGCGCTGTAAGAAGACTCTGTTTAAACAGGTCTGCGTATAAAATCTTCACCTGTAAGGTCGGGAAGTACCGTCGCCACTGCCTGGCCGTCGCACAGTTCGGAATTACGGAAAAGAACAACGAATTCCCCCCTTGTTTCACCCGGGGTTTGTGGTCCGGCTGCCGCGGTCCAGCGCTCGCCATGTACGGGCAGCTCTCGCACCCACGGGCGAAGGGGCTGCCGCAGTGCCCGGCAGGAACCCGGAGCGCCGGGAAAAGCGGGACGGGCGGCGCGCCCGGGATCTGTCGCGCTGAGGGGCGGGCGGCAGCACCGGAGCGTTCCTGTAAAACGGAGAGGAGGGTGCAACCATGGCGGCTCGTTGGTCTAGGGGTATGATTCTCGCTTAGGGTGCGAGAGGTCCCGGGTTCAAATCCCGGACGAGCCCGCTTTTTTTTTTTTTTTTTTTCCCCTCCCTTTCTTCTTTTAGCTCCTTTCTCCGCTCAGCGATGCGACCCCGCGTGCTCTCCTGCGCTCCTCGGGCAGCGGCGGCGGTGGCAGCAGCGAAGGGACAACGAGACCCACCCGCTCCTTTTCAGCGCAAAGAAAAGCGTTAACAACTCACCGGGGAGAGGCCGCTACCTCGCTTCGCCTCGCACCGGGCGCCGCTACCCCGAATTTTCCCGGCTTTCCCCGCCTCGCACGTCCCGGAGGTCGCTCCTCGCCGTTCCGCCACCCCCGGCCCCGCTCCCGCGCCTTCCCCGCGCTGCGGGCGGGCCCGAGGCGCAAAAGCGCTCCAGGAGGGAACAGCGGCGGCAAAACAGGAAGCGCCGAGCGCCACCTTCGCCGCGGGCTCGTCCGGGATTTGAACCCGGGACCTCTCGCACCCGAAGCGAGAATCATACCCCTAGACCAACGAGCCGCTCTGACGGAGCTTTCCCGCCTCAGCAGTTCACTGCCTTCCCGCCTCCTTCCCGCCCCAGCCACCCTCGTCAGCGCCTTTGTGGGTCTGCCCTTCCCCGCCACCACCGCACCCGCGGTGGCTTTGCCCGCCGCTCCGGAGCACATCGCTCCTCTCCATAACTGATCCCATTTCCCCCTTCCCTCCCTCTCCAGGGTAACCCGGGGCATCGCCCTTCCCTCGACCCTTCGGCTCCGCTTGGCAGCGGTGACTCCGAGTCCCGCGGGGGGTGCGGCGGCCCCCGCGCCGCCCCGCTCTCTTCCCTTGCGCAGACCCCGCTCCCGCGCTCGTCCCAGGCGCGCAGGAGCGACACCCCCCCGTCCCCGGCTTCCCATTCCCATTCCTACTCCACGGCCGGTGGCGCTCGAAGCCGGGCGAGCTCATTCCCAGGGGATGGGAAAGGAGGGGGAATAGGACACACACCCTCAGCGGCCTTGGTTTCTCCCGGCCCGCGCTGTGCGCGGCGCCCCCTGGCGGGGCGGGGCGGGCGGTCCCACAGGGACACGCAGGGACACGCAGGGATCCCCGGGGAACACCGGAGACCCCCGGGGTGACCCGTGGGCGGGAGAGGGGCCCACGGGAGCCACAAGCATTGCCTTTGGTCTCTGAGCCCTCGCCACGCTGCTCGTTTGGATCCCGCGTTGCCTCCGATGTGCTCTATCCTGCCAATGCTTCCCCCTCATATTTCCGTGCCTCTGCACCCCAGATCTTTCAAGAAACCCCGTTCCTCCCCTCAGTAATTGCTCTCAGGCTCGGCCTTTCCAATACTTTCCCGCGGTTCACGCTAGTTTGAATCCAGCCCTACCAGAAACAACCACAGAACCGAGATCACACACGAACACTGTCTCCTTGCCCTTGTGCTGCATTCCCCTCTCCGCTTCTTCCTTGCTCAGTCTTCCGTCCTCACCCCCACAATATAAAGGTCTTCTGGCCCACAACGTTTATGCTTTAACTTTTTTTTTTAATCTTTCAGGCACCATCCATACCAGAGGGATTGCATAAATTAAATCTTGCTGAGGGCATTTTCCCATCTGACCAGGTGTGTTTACAGCCATCCGGGACAAAGGTGGTGATGCAACTTCTGGCCCAGAAAGTCTCTAAACTGTTGACTGCCAAAAGCTGGGAAATCTGAATGGAAAAATCACTGTGTGTTGCCTTGTTTATTTATGCTTCTCAAGGATGCTGGTGGAGAAATGGCAGCAGGATAGATGGCTTTGCTTTCTCCTGTTCCCAGGTGCCAGATACCTGCAGGGTTAGGGCAGGAAGAGTGGCAGTCTCCAGTGTCACTGCTTGCCCCAAGGAACACATTCCTTTGTGATTGAGCACGTTGGTTATTGCTGTCTCCCAAACATAAAAACCACAACATATTAAAACGTTAAACTGTTCTAATGGCAGTGGAAATCCCACCCCTATTTTGCCTGCTGCTACCAGCTCTCTCCATCCTTCCTCAGACTTCTTCATCTTTCTGTGAGGAAACAAAACACACAGGTTTTTTGCTTTGCTTTTATTCCACCATTTATTCTTCTGTTTCTCCCTCGGATTTCCATTCCCGTGCTGGGGAGACACACACACACATTCTTTAAACAGACACACATATGTCTGTATACACAGTAAGGCACAGTCGCTCACATACAGATGGGACACTCTGCTGGGAGAAGAAACGGAGTACAGTGAATGATTGCAGCCTGCCCTGGAATACAAGCTATAACAAACAGATTACAATGGATTCAAAGGCAACAATGCTCCACGGCATGGCTCAAAAGGATGTGGAGGTTGTGTTTGCCAACAAGCCCACGTCACACAGGAGGGTCAGAGCCGCTGGCTCTCAGCAAATGTCACCTCAGAGCTCTTACCTGGGAAAAAGAAAGGCAGGGCACAGAGCCTCTCCTTTTCTCACGATTTTAGAGCTGGTGAACACAAAGGGAGTATCCCACAGACCCCCCCGGTTTGTAACTCTGCTGTGTCGCAGAGCCCGCCTGAGGGCAGAAGGGAGCTGTGCTGTGTGAAACACTTGTGCGTGTCCAGAGAGACGGGGACAACCCAAACCTCTGACCCTGCTCAGCTTAACGTTTGCTAGGAGGAGCTTTGGGATGGCTGGTTCTTCCCTCGGTCTCTGCAGCTGTTTCTGTGTTGCTGAGTACTCAGGTGGGGTTCAAGCACTGGCCCCTGACCGTTCACACCACCCAACAGCTGGCTGACACCTCGGCTCAGCTTTTGGCAAGTCTGGCTCTCTGTCTCCAGTGAGCCCAGAGTTGTCCACAGCTCCACAATGTGCTGTGGACATGACCCCCGTGGTCTTGAGCCAAGGCAGCTTTTTATTCAGCTTCAAGCACTGCTGTCAGGAAACTGGTCAAGTGAGGGTCTGTTATCTATCTTTCCCCAAATAACTTATTTCTTACAGGCAACCAGTAGTCTCCAGATGTAAGTCTTTTCTCTTTGGCAACTGCTCGCCCATGACTTTAACTAGTACCCCAGGGGTGAATGCAAATCCAGTACAGTGCCTAAGTATTGAGGAGGGACTGGCTGTCTGACCTTCAGCAATTCAGTCAGTCAGGCCATACAACTGGAAACTCAGCCAGCTAAGACTTCTTTGACCTGCCCAAAATTAATAGGCTGTTTCCTGTAAGCCAGGATGGTTTCTATCCTGAGTGGCTCTCGGTGGCCATACTCTAAAAGTTTCAAAAAAAGACTGGATAGGGTCTGGAAGTGGGAAAGACTGATGGACAGGCAGGCCTTCTAAATCTGGACTGGAGCCCAGAGCCAGATAAAAAACTTGCCCTGTTGACCTACTCAGCACATCTTTTCTTTGCATCCAATCTGCTCGTTGTCACTTTTCCACCAGCACTAAAAACACCCCAAATTTGAAGCACACAGAACCTACCAGCCTGCCCCTGCTGGCTGTTTCACAGACCAGCCAGTTCAAGACCCACTTCAGAGGGATTTTATGTTGTATAATCAATGTCTTAAGAGTTTTCCCTGTGTTCAGGGTTCACATTGTCTGCCACAGAGCACATATGGAGAAAACATACTGTTTCCTACTGTTAAAACCTTATTTACTGAAGTTTAAAAACCCAAAGTATTTCAAAAGAAGCTATGAGAAAGGCACCATTACATGTGTGTTTGTAGCTGATGAACTTCGTCTAAGACCAATGCAGGGGAGAAGAAAAAGACATTTTGGAGTAGGATGAAGGAGCAGAAGGACCAGGAGTGGTGATGGTTGTTGGTTCTGGGACAGCAAGTATCAGGTCTCTCAGTCCCCAAATGTCGCTGAGGAACATCAGCCAACACACCTGAGTTTCGAACTCTGAAGAGATTGCAAACCAGTCTCTTGTTCCAGCTGTCCCAAAATATGATGGTGCAGAGCAGAGAGACAGCAAGGAGCCGCTCAGCTCTGTGAGGAGTCTGGACCTCAGGGGATATCTGTGCTCTGCTCCTCTCCTGCCACTGAAGGTTTTCCAGTAGCTTCCACCTTGATTGGGTTAGATGGCTCCTATTCACTTGTTATGTCTCCTCTACCCTGATTGGGTATGTCCTTTTGAGAGGGAGAAAGTAAGGAAATCATGAAAAATAATCATGGTCTAAGTAAACACAGTGCTGGGAAGTCCTGGGGGTACTTTGGTAGTTTCTGTGCTAGGAGGCAAAGGCAGCCTGAGCACCAGCCTCCTTCCTTCAGTTGCTCCTTGCCAAACCAAGGAAACATTTGAAGAGGAGGCAGGTGGTGAGGTGGAATGAGATGTTTCCTCAGGCATCTGTGGCTACGTTATCAGTGGTTACAGAATACATAAGAAGGTACATGGAATTAAGCCCTGCTTCAGCCAGTGGAAATCCTCTTTTATTTCAAGTGGCAAAGGGCCATGTTTCCATGCTCCTAGGGCTGATCATGCACTGGTGTGTGTGTGCAAACACACTTTTTGCTGGCAAAGCTAACAAGCCTAACACACAGAGGGAGAGAATATATGTATGTATTCATGTATATATACAACATGTGCTCACATATAAATATGTGTATGTAAGGAGGCATAATTGATATAGTATATACAAGGTTACTGCTGGGGAAATGTGCTTTTTACTGTAAGTACTTTCAAATTGCATTCAAAACAGCAATGGAGCAGAGCCTCTCCATTATGCTGAATGCAGAGTCAGCTTTGCTTCTTTTCCATCCTTTCTCCCTGTAACACCACCCAGAAAGGCTGGTTGTTTGGGATGCCCTGCCTTGCAGCATCTGCAGGCTTGACATTTGAGACTTTTGACATGTGGGGAGCAGCAAAATTGTTGTTGTGTTCCGTCACATTTGCCATTTTCCTGAATAGCAAAACCTTCTGGTGTCTTAGGAGGCATCACACCACGCTGACCCGCCTTACCTGTGTGTCAGGGTTACGCTGTGCCCTGCTCCTGCGTGGCTGATGGTGAAGCCTCACTGCCAGTCTCTAATCCCACTGCATCCTGCAGTGATTCAGGTGCCAGTGGTGTTTCTTCAGTGTCTGATGTTCTCTGTGTGTCTGTGCTCTCACTGCTTTCCTTTGCTTCAGCTTCAGCTTCTCCCTTCTCCTTGTCCCCCTTTTCCTGTTCACTGGCAGTGCCTTGCTGCTCTTCTCCCTTGGGACCCTCACACACATCCTTGTTTCCAGAGGTAGGCTGGGCAGAGCTCTCCTTCCCTGGGGCATCATGACACACTTCCTCCTCCTTTGTATTCCCTTTGTTACTCTTGCAAGGATTCATTTCCTCTGCCTGTTTATCCCCTTTTTCTTCATCTTCTGACCTGCTGGATCCTCTCCTTAATGGAGGTTTCTCATCAGACCCTGACTCTTCCTTTTGCTCTTTGCTCCCTTTAAATTCATCCTCTGACCTGCTGGATCCTCTCCTTGATGGGGGCTTCTCATCAGACCCTGCCTGTTTCTTTTGCTCTTTGCTCCCTGTTTCTGCCTCCTCTGTCTTGTCATTGGGCCTAAAGACCTCATCTTCCCTGGCACCATTTTCTGGAGAGGAGATGTTGAGCCCTAAATCTTCCCTGTCTCCGTACTCGGACAGAGATCTTCGGAACCTCCTGGAGGGTGGCCTGCGCTTGATCGATCCTCGCGTCCGCACCTGGGGGGCAGGAAAAGCAGACATTGGAGCAGGAAAGCACAACAGAGGAAAACGTGGGAAATTTAATTGATACCCTGGCGGCTTCACTTTTCCTGCTCTGCTAATGAGAGCTAGGGAGAAGAGGGTTCCCTGCTGCTGAAGGACTCTTCTAAAGGACAAGCAGCACCCTAATATAAGCCTCCCTTCTGCAAAGATGGTGCCAGAGACCATCCAATTGGAACTGTGACTCCTCGCCCAAGTTAGAATCCCAAAACCAAGGACACTGCATTCATTACAGATACTGCTGACTTTGGGTGTCTCAGCCTGCTCTTCCTCTTCATCCCCAGGGGATAAGCAAGCAAGAAATCCCAGCACATATCCTACCTTGTTGTAGAACTGCAGCTGGGTGCCTTCCGGGGGCTGATCAAAGCTGACTGGCGTCTCACTCGCCTCGCTGGGCTGGGTCTGAGTCCCTGGGCTGGTGGGTGTCGAGGGAGGTGTGCTGAATGGAGAAACCAGGGCTTTCAGACCAGGGCTTTTGGGAGACACTCCCGGCAGCAGAGCAGCTGGAGAAAAAGCCAGATTGGCCTGCAAAGAAAAGTCGCCGTCATGCGCGTGAATGACAGCGGCGTGCGCTACACGCGACAGCCACGCAGGGGAACCCTCGCTCTGCCACAGCTCTCGGCTGTCACAGCCCACAGACCTTCTGGTCCTGGGTCTCTCCTGGTGACACTGTCAACAAACAAGTCTGGGCAGAGAAGTCATGACTGGACATTTGTCCTTCCCCGGCAGCTGGAACTCGGGACGTGTTCTTTTGTCATCCTTGGGCCTTTCGGGATTTTCCAGTGACCCAGCCAAGCCAGCACAGTCTACAGTGGCTGAGCTGGGAGCAAATCTGAACAAGCAGCCAGCAACCACTTTTAAACCAAAAGATTTAAACCATCCCTGTGTGTGCCCAATTTTCCAGCCCGATCTTCTGAATGAGCTGCACAGTTGTGAGAAGACCATGGAAAGAGGCGAGCTTGCAATTCACTGTGGCAAAACATTTCCTGCTGGGCTCTCACTCAGCAGCTCTCAAAGGCAAATGTCCTTGGGTGCCTCAGGAGGGACAGTGATATGAATAGGGGTACGTTGTGTCAGCGTGGCCAGGAGCTCTGGAGTTGCACATGCTGCCAGGAAGGACAGCTGGCAGGGCCAGGGCACCCTGCCTTCAGGCCATCGGGTGCTGAGCTGCCCTCAGCAGCATGGATCGGGCACCACAGAGACATACAGAAAGGGCTGGAAGCACTGGGTGTGTTTTTGAGTAACTGGGGGAATCCAGATGAGGGAAGTGCAGAGCTTCCAGGCACGTGCAGGGGAGAGCCAGAGCCCGGAGTGCACTCCCCACTGCCAGGGTTGTAACTGCCTGTGCTGAAGGCCAGCTCCCTGACAGGGTGCAGGTGACTCAGTCTGAGTTAGACTGCTGCAAAGAAAGAGCTGGAAGAAGTCTCAGTCAGGGTTTCCCTCACTTTCTCTGGAGAGCTGCATTTAAATTGAGGCTCCAGCCCTGGCTCCCTACTTGAGCAGGGTTGCTGCCATGCCCATGCCCAGCCATGGGCTCCACAGATCCAAATGATCCTGACCCATGCACTGACGTGTTTATGGACACACCTGGGGATCACTGGACTGCTTCTGATGCTTGTTACCCTTACCAGACCTGCTCTGCCTTCCTTTTTTATGTATGGTGGGTCCTGCTCTGTTCACCCAGATGTCACTCTTGGCTCCTGGATCCCCTTCCCCTGTGGCTGCTCTGCAAGGGAAGTAGCTGTGACAAATGCCTGTCAGATTTAATTTGCTGAGGAAGCCATGTGGGTTATTCTAGGACCTACCTGCAGCTTTTCAATCATGGGAGAGCTTTTCACCTTGACCTTGGGAAGGGGGCAAGCATTTGGAGACCGCTTCTGCAAAACAAAATGAAACACGAACACTTCACAGTAAAATAGGTGGGAAAGAGGAAATCTAATAAAGACAGAAAACTTGGAAGAGGTAAGCAGAAAGTGCTAGCCATCCTAGGACTAGATACATGTACCCTTTCCCTGGGAAAAAAGGAGATTGTCTGCTGTTTGAAGCATCTGAGCTAGGTGATGTGTAATGGCTTTGCTTCTACACTGCCTTCACTAAGGTATGTAGCCTATGGCATAGTTTCCCCTGGTATTATTTCAGAACCAGACAGGTTAAAATTCTACCTCTTAAAGCCTTAATGTTGGCAAACATTGTGAACTTTCTGTGAGGGGAAAGACTTTCTGCCGCCACTTGACTAAGAGAGTTAAAGGATATCCAATTAGTATAGGCAGGAAAGGCCTATGTGGCAGGAAAGGCAGAGCTCTGAAAGGCTGAAAACAGTTTGAGAAAGGGAAAGCATTGCTTTGAGAAGGGGAACATTGCTTTTTTCAGATCCAAAGGAAAAGGAAGGAGTCTAAGATTTTAAAGCTTGCTGCTCCTTTGGCATGTGGCTGACATATAAGGACAAAGAGGTACTCCCTTGCTAAGGGCAGGTGACAATGTGAAATTTGGTGGGTAGACCTCATACCTTAAAGTACAAAGGACAGAAGTGACCAGAAAGGGCCTGAGCACAAAATTTAGGGAGGAGCAGCCAGCTTAGTGGGACCTGCTCATTCCAAGGTGCTGTATGGAGGACGCCTAAAGAAAATATTCTGTGGGTATTGCTGACAAACCCCCTCTTCACTCTGGATTATTTATTCCCTTTTTCCGAAGATGGAAAAATCTCACAAGCAGAACTATTGCACCATTATACTCAAACCTCTAAAGTTCACCTGAAGGCAACACACACCACGGATGCTCCCTGTGCTAAGAACTGTTCAAATCTCACAAATTCCAGTGGTTCCTGAACAGTGGGAACTGGATGGATCCATCAGAGTGCTAAGGGTAAAAATGAAAGCAGTGGAAATGGGATGTGCATCCATGCTACAGAAAACAGCATGGAGCTGACTCTGAGTCAGTACACGTGTGTGTGAGCAGGGGGAGGTTTGATTCTGCATGACTGATGTCTTTTGCTGCACAGCCTGACCTCTCTGCTACCTCCAAACCCATGTCTCAGGAGAGAGCAGGTTGCAGAGAGGAAAGGTCTTGCCCCCTATTAAATTGATACTCACTTGCTCATCATTGTCACTTGTCTCAGTTTTGTGGGAATACAATGGAAGGGAGCATGGTGGTTTCCTCCGAGTTGGCTTATGTGGTGGCACCTAAGAGAAGAAAACAACCAACTCAGCAGCAGGGAAATCAGGTTTCTTAAAAAGGGAGTGAAACTCAAGCACCAAAGGGCATGCTGTGTCAGTGACCTGCTTGGGTGGCAGGGCTCAGCTTGCTTAAAGGAGTCATCCAAAGGCAGGACCAGGCACTGGCACATGGGCATGTGGCCAGCATGCCAGCTGTGTTTGTAGCACCTAGAGCCCAATCCTGCAGCATCTTGAGCCCAATACTAGTGTTGGAAAAGTAGTCTGTATCTTTTTGCACAGTATGAGCCACAACACTTCAGGCTTTGTGCAAAGGACACTCTTCCAAGCTCTGGAGGGTGGAGAAACCTTCCCAGAAACTTTGTCTTCAAAGCATCCTGCTGGAGACCCCCTCGCACTGGAACAGGTTGTAACTGTTCTCTTTCCTGTCATTACCAGGATTTCCTTCTAGTTCTCAGCTGCCTACCTGGTTCATGATTTCCTGTTTTGCATCTGATAGGTTTTAAGGACAAAAAGGGGAATTCTGACTTTCTTGGAATTTCAATTCCACTTGTTTCTCTTGAATGAAAAAAAAGCCGTTCACAGGGATAAGTCCTCAGGTGTAACCTTTAATTTGACTAAGAAACAGATTCTCCAGGGGAGAAAGAACAAGACAACTTGGTGGCAGAGACACTGGTTCCTTCTGAATGTCTTCAGGCTCTCAGAAGTACAAGAGAGCTCCCTAGGAAGGAAGAGATGCATAGCACATCACTATTGCTCTGGTCTTGAAGCCAAGCTGTCTCTATTTGTATGCCAGGTTTGTAGTCTCCTGCCAAGCTGTTAACACACTTTTTTATGTGTTAACAGGCAAAATAATTGGATAATATTGTGGATCTTGGATAGTATCCACAATAAAATATTTGGATAATTTTGTTGTCTTCTCACAGGCTGGCAATGTGAAAAATTGGATCAGGGTGTCTTTGCCCTCTGTAGAGCTGGTCGTCATAGAGGACCTGTAGACTTGATGTCACTTAACTTCTGGTTGGTGCTGCATCCTGCCATGGCAATGCTGCATCTCTAAACAGCCAAGGGCAGCCCTGCCCTTATATCCTTATAGGAAGGAAGCTTTATGCTAGGAAGCAATAATATGTCTCACTGAAACCCCATCATTCTGCAAGCATGAAATGCTGCACTGTGCCACAGTGGATGTGTCAGAGGTTCCCTGGTTGAGGGGATCCTCTCTGCTGGCATGGGGCAGGTAAGAGTTAAAGACCATCCACTGAGCCATTAATCTGAATCCAGCTTGAGAGAGCCAGTGGGGAAGTGACAGATGGCTTGGAGAGAAAAGACAGGAAACTTTGTCCTCCTCTGTCCCTGGAGAAAATGAGTTTCCCCCCATAGTGAGGCCCCTCCACGCTGCCTTGGCTTGGGAGCAGCAGAGGTCTGCAGATAACACAAGAGAGGTCTGGGAACTTTCTGCCTTCTCTAGGGTGAGGGACTTATTGCAATTTAATCCCATACCTTAAAAAAAAAAGGAAGTCACTGTAATGGGATGGATGCAGTGGTGCACTGGTGACTAGAGGGGAAAAAAATAGTGCTTGGGAAGAGATTGGCTACTCCCGTCCTGGGGCCTGGCTGTGGGAGTGCTGACCTCTGATGTATGATGGTGTGCCAGCCCTGCAGGGCACAGGTCACCACTGCATCCAGCCAAAGGCAGGAGGGGTGACAGGGAGGGTCCCCTTAGGCCCAGCCTGGGACATGCTGAAATCAGCTGAGCAGCAGAAGGGAGCAGTTCAGTTTTAAGAGAGAAGAGAGCCACCAGTAAAAAGGAGTAAAAAAGAGTCATAATGATACAGGGGGCTCTCCTAAAGTGTCAATCTCCTTTCATAAACACCATGTCTCTCCCTTCTTCCTAAGAGAGGTATTCTAGTGCTTTGCTTAGCTGGTGAAAGACAGCTTGTGAGGTAATGTTTGGCATAGTGGGCTTTCAGCAAATCAGAGTTTCAGCATGATAGAGACAGGCACAGAGTCTGAAATGTCATTGGGAAGAGGCAACGAAGGTGAGTAAAGGCAGCTTTCTCTCAGACCAGTAAAGAAGGAATAACTGGAGGAAACCTTCTCCTTTTGCAAATGAGGTGCTGATGACCTGCCACTGGCTTCCTACACTGCATAATCTCTTGTTTGCTTTCTTTTCCTGTGGCTCAGTAATAGCTGATTCGTTATTCACTGCTGCTGTCTGCCCACAAAAGCAAGCCCAAATAGTGCATGCACTGCTGTCTGCTCTTGTTGGCTAAATATGTGCACCCTACCAAGCTTTACAGCATCTCAGTTACAGTGCCTGGGGTGTCCTGAGGTGCAGCTCTACCAAAACACTCATCCACAAATCAGCAAAGCATGGAAGATACTGCCACAGCCTGCATTGCATGAGGAGAGGAATCCTTTGCGAAGATCCAAAGTCAAGGTGGCTTCATGCTCAGGTCACTGATCCTCCAACAGGCAGAGGTGAGGGCCTGATTTCCCATGTGATTTCTTACCAGTGGCTGCAGAGTTCCTTACCTCTTTTCCAGTGATATTGGCTGCTTGCTCCTTGAATTTCCCTGCTAGCTGAGCCACTGAGGGTGATGCCGACTTGTCCACCTCTGAGTTGGTCTCTGCTGGCCTGTTCTGACAAACCAGGAACAACACGTTATGAGCAAAGTCTGGGAAAGGCAAGCCTGTGTATGTGTTCTAAAGTTCAAGAGTAAGCACAGACTTGAAGCAGAGTTCCTCACATCTGGCATCAATCATCTAGCCCGTGAGCAAGAGGTTTGGGATGACAGGATCTAGCAGCATTGTCAAATACTCCAGAAAATCAGATATTCATGCAGAGCCTTTCAGCTCTTGCTGAAGAGCCTACACTCAGTACTTTTCAATGGAAGAAAACTGGGCATTTCAAACCAAGTGTCTGTTCCCCATCTTATCCTTGCAGTGAGCAGATGGAGCAGGGCAATAAAGTACATTCCCATGCACCTCTTCAGCTCTCCCATACCTTTTTCACTGCCTTGGTCACCATCCTTCCTTTTCCAGCACTTCTGCTATGAGAAGCCATTCCCAGTCCTTGCAGCAACATCCGCTTGGGGATGTGTCCCTGTGCTGTTCTGCTTTTTTGGCAATGAAATACTCAGGCGGGTGGGGGGGGAGGGAGGAAATACCACGGCTGAGAGAAGCTTCCCCTCCCCTGGGTCGACAACAGGCTGAGAAGCAGGAGGCTCGTGTTGGAGTGTGGATGATGCAGCTCTTCCCACACCACACTGCCCCGGTGTCATCCCACATTTACCTTGTTTTCTTTGCTATGTGTGTATTGAGCAATGTGAGTAGAAAGCCTTGAAATCGAAGTTGATGAAAGGAAACCTTTGTTCTTCATCTCTGGTATCTGATGCCAGGGAAAACCAAGCCAGAGGAACTGAGAATAAGTAACCAACAATCCTTGTTTTGTTAGAGGCGGAGACCTCAGAAGAAGAAACCAGGCTTGTGAACCGTCTGTAAGAAACCTCATACCTTCGCTCCCTGTACCGCCACCATCAGCGTGGTGCGTGACCAGCACCACACCTCTCACCCCACTGCCTCAGTACTCAGCCAGAAAGTTTCCCCAAAGGCCATTGCTAGAGGAATATATTTCTGTTTCTCCAAAGACTCCAGCAGAGCTCTCCCCTCTCCCTTCACGCTGCTCTGCCTGGGAGGGACCAGCTGCTTTATGAACACGACCGCTCCTTCAGCGCCGCTGGAGGTGAAAGGCCCTTGAAGCACCAACCTGGCCCATGTGTGGACCATTCCCTCTGGGTAACTGTGCCACAGGGACTGAAGAAATGGCTGTGGGAACTCGATAGCATGTTAAGGAAGGGATTCCTTTAGACTCCTAGTTTCTAGACTAAAAGCAAATCGAGGTGCTTACGTTAAGGATCATCTCATAATCCGCAGCTTGGAGGAGTCTCTAGTCTGAAATGCCTGGTACAGACCAGTGTGGCTGAGGCCTGTTTGCATCTTTGAAAAGGGCCTTTCCCTTTCTCAGAGAGCTGTAAATAAACGCTCCCAATAAATGCTATCTTCTTTTCCCCAGGCCCACAAGCTCCTGTAGATGTCTGCCATTCCCTGCTTCCAGGATCCTGACTATATCTTCACTTTTAAGCTTCTCCTGCACTTTGGACTAGCTTTCCTGCATTTAGGAAAGCCATACCAAGCTGCTTCCTCTCAAGTGACCTTCATGCACCTTCCCCTCATCTTTTCACCTTCCATAAGAGTAACTACAAGCAGGGAAAGTGGCAGATAAGGGGAATGGAAAAAACAGTGAGGGAGGCAGATCAGCAACCTGCTGCACATGAAAAATGATGGCTGGGCTAAGTGGGGAGGAAGAGCAGTTCCCAGCTGCAGACTTCTTCCCTGCTCTGAAGGGAGGGCAGGCTGGAAAGGGGAGGGAGCAAAGAATGAACCTGGAGAAGGCAAGATGGTTTGGGAGGCTTGGCTCTCAGCATACCAGCTCCCAGGATACGTGGGAGTGGCAGAACAGACACCTGAAGTGAGGATTCTGCTGAAACCGAGGAGCTGCAGGTGTTCAGTGTTTGTGCTGGAAGGGTTGCCTCCCTCACAGGCCCTTTTGCTCCAAAAGCTTCCCTCACAGCCCTTTGTCTTTACTCAGAAAAGACACTGTACTTCCTCTTGGCCTTGGCCCGTTTGACCTCTTGTTTTTGGGGCGATTGTGCTTTTTCTTTTTCTTTTCTTTTTTTTTTTTTTTTTTTTTTGAATTTACAGTCCGAAAACACAGCTCTCTTTCTTTGATCAGAGCTGTGAGGTTAGAAGGGTTCCACGTGTTTCTTGTTTTGCTGGTGGCAGGCACTGATTGCGAGGCGGCTCTGGCCGGGCAGGGCGCAGGAAGCAGCGAACATGCCATTCTAAGATTAGCACCAGTAGCCCACGGGCTGTGTCCTCCCGAAATTGCCAGCTGCAGACTCTCTGATCACGCTTTGCAACAGGAAAAGTCCTTTCTCAGATCCTTTCTGGCAATTACACTGGTGTCCTGTATCCAGCTTTTTCTGCATTTCCTCCCCCCCACCCCTCCAGATGGTGTGCCAGGCTCTGTATCTTCTAGTCAGGGGAAAGTGCAGAAACGGGGCACTTGGGTGCAAAAAGTTCCACTCCTTGCACTGCAAAGAGAACACCATTCCCCTGACTTCCAGGAGCTGGGCTGTCAGTCTTCCTCTCCTCCTTCCCACCACTGTGGGTAAGGGGGGAAACCTCACTTTACCACTCTCACCCCAGAGCCTGTACCAGCCTCTTCCACAACCAAGACATGCACCTGCTTCTCTCGCCCAGGAGCTCAGTGTTGGCTCCCTCCTGCCCCTTCCTCCCCCATTCCTGGTCACATTTCACGTTTTGGTCATATAACCCAACACTTTTCTGAATGATGCTATTTTTTTTTTTTTCTTAAACACTTTTTGCAGCCAACTGCTGATTCTTTTCCTTTTCAGAACAGAGCCACAATCAGCCTGCACAGGCTAAAAGCAGCGAGCTAATGTTAAAGGCTTCGCCCATCAGTAATTTGGTAACTGCTACTCTGAGGTCTTTTACTGTTCCATAAAAATAGGTGTACAAGAATTCTGTGTTCTGAAAAATGTCAGACAGAGCCATAAACAGGAATTGAATTATACCATCAATGTAAGCATGGCACTGTCTGCAAAAGAGGAAGTGCAACTACCAAGTTCTCTGTAAAGGGTTTGTTCCACTTTCCTCTTCCAAACAAGTTTATAAAATTGAGTAAATGTGAAAATAGTTTTCGACACCGTGTTTCTTTTTAGCAGCACTGTAGAAGAAAGCTCTGCCTTTGTGGTTTAGGTACAAATGTGCCAATTCAAGCCTCCCACCAAACCTCTTCTTCCCTTGTGCCTCGGAGTCTTTGCCTCTGTGGTGAGAGCAAAGCTGCCCACCAATCCCTGATTCTGCAGCTTGCCTGAAGGGGGCCACTGAATATTTAGCACAGATCCCTGCTCCTCTCACAGGCTGCCTGGTGGAAACACCGCTAGAAATGTCCCACGCCATCCCTGCTGTATCTTTTCAAGGCAGTTGAGAAGATCCTGAGCAGAGACTCCTTGAAGCTGTGGCACAGTCAGCTCTGGCTCACACAATCCCAGCTTCACCAGTAATTTGATGTGCCAGAAGATGACTAGTAAGGCTGCCTGATGTGGGAGCAGTAATGTCTCACAGAGGGGACCCCTCACTACAGCAGTGTCATTACCTAGCTCGGTGACATTTGCCAATTCTCCTGCTACAGCCCATGGACCCACTGTGGGCACCAGGTGAGAGAAAGGTGCATGTTAGAGACCCACACAAGAGACCTGTGCATACTGTTTGGGTACTCACAAAGAGCCTTTCTTAAAGGTGATGGATTTGAGTGTCACTACAGGCAATGAGTTTCTTATGAAATCAAAATCACAGAGAATTTCCACTCCTGTGGAAAACTGGAAAAGCCTGAGGTGGCTTTTGGTGTGAATTTGAAAGCTCTGCTGGGACTGGTGCACAACGGTCCGACAGCCCTCAGCTATTGAAGGCTGTCATGATGCCATCCCATGGGATTGGTATCCCACCAATTTAGTCATTGTCCATGATACTGGAAATGCAAGTCTGAAAGGATCAGAAGCAAATACTGAAGGACTTGTGTACCTGGTTTGACTGATGAAAAGAACAACCTTCTGCTAGCTGTCATACAGTGGAATGTTTTGCCTTAAGCAGCACTTAAATACCAGCTGAATAACAGCAGAGCTCTGTGCTTCCCTACTCTCCTTCCCTCTTGTATGAATCCTCTGATTTGGTTGCTTTTGTGGGTGGGATAGTTTGGCCAGATGGAGCACCTTTTCTCTGAGATGCACGAGCTCCACAGCACCTTGCAAGGCCGGAGTATTCAGTGGCTGTGAAATCAGTGATGGTTATGGGTCCTGTGCAATTGCCACCCCCATTCCTGTGCAGCTGCATCTAGACTTGGTTTTGAGGCCAGTCCCTGACCTCCACATCCCCCCTTTGTTTCCAAAGAGCTTTGCAGCAATGATTCCCTGCAGCCTGTCCATCCTGCCAGCCGCCTTCCTGCACCCTGTGCTCCCACAAGGTCTGTAAAGCTCCACTGTGACTCTCACAGGGGCTTTTCACTGCTGCACACACAACCCACCTCAGCAAAAGCAAATAGGGCAAAAGGGATAACAAATATAATGTCTCAGAGGCAGATACAAAAAGGCACTCGAGGCTCAGGGCTAATGTCTTGATTACAGAAGCAGGGTCCAGAAACAGTGATATTCAGCACCCAGCTCTCAACACTGCACCACGAGAAGGCAGTTGTCAGATTGATAGAAGAAAACAAGAGATGGCCAGTGCTTTTGGGGTGCAGTTTCATAAGGTCTTGGTTTCAGCAGAGAGAAAGTGTATGTTTCCAGCTGCTCATTCTCCCCTGACCTTTCCTTTCCCCCTTCCCCTCCTCCCTTGCACCAGTGCGAGTTGGTGGGGCTGTGCTGTGAACTGGATCACTGAAACGATCTGGGCTAAAAATACATCCCTTAACTCTTTACAAGGTTATTTTTAACCCAGATCATTCCAGCAACGGAGTGCACAGCACAGCCCTGCAGTGCTGTAGTGGGAGGGGATGGTGGGGTGGCAGGGGCAGCCTGCCCCTCTTTAACCACGCCAGCCAGAGCCTTATCCTTTCTCACAAGGAAATTACATCCTTATGTGTCCTCCTGTTCAGAGGGCTGATAGGGAAGTAAAATCCTATTTTTTGCATGCTTGCATGGTAAAGGCTGTGTTGGTCTGTGGCACTGGTGTTTTGCCCTGCAAGCTGTTGCCACCCAGCCCAGATGCAGCGAGTGCAGGCTGTGAACCCCGGGAGCACCTGCGAGCCACCGCAGGGAGCACGTTACCAGCAGCCCAGTGAACCAGAAGTTTCCATTCAGCACCCACAAAACCCCCACAAATAAATACTGTGTCTCTTCAGAAGCCCCACTTCAAACTGCAGCAGCCACACCTGTGGCTGGTGAGCAGGTTCTCCTTCCTGCATGGCAGGGGAAAAGCTCTATGCCTGCAGGACCTGCTCAGCCAAGGAAGAGACGGGGGTGCATCTGTGGGGAGCAAACTACTGAAATCAAAATAAACCATCATCACAATCTGACTGGAGGCCTGCAAGAAGCACTGGGAAGCAGTGCCGTGGTTTCCTTTGAAATTAAAGCATCACCTCTGACCAAGGCACTGGATTTCAGGAGGGAAAGGAGCCTGTTGCAGATCTCCTCTTCCCTGCCTGTCTCAGCTCTCTGAAGGAGGAGGGAATGCTTTCTGCACAAAGCCTGCCCCGGCAGGACACCTGCCCCTCTCGTTTTTCAGCAAGGTAGCTGCAGGATTTGAGGAGCCAGACAGTCACAGGCCTTGTCTACATGGGAAAGCTTATATCAAGCACACTGGGGTAGCTCTCTCAGCTTTCAGGGAGCAATACAGGCTTAATCAGATAGAGGTGCCTGCTGTTCTACCTACCTGAACTCATTTGCAATCAGCTTGGCTGAAAAGAGCCATTCTCAAACCCTCAAGTACCTGTTTCTGAGACAGAAAGCAGTATTTTGGGAATGGTGTATTAAGCTGTAGCATTAATAGGGAATAGGGCTCCCCAGGGGTAAATGTCTCCTACTCCTATGGTGAGGTGCTGCCTCTCTCCTGAAAAGACCCCCCTGCAGAGATGGGATTTGATGAACTGAGGGTGTCCTGCACACTCACAGACCAAGCAGTGGAGAAGTGATGGCAGCACCAGCTCCTCCCACCTATTTGGGGTGACCATTTCCATCAGCAAGAGCTAATCCCTTCTACCAGAACCATCTTTTGTTCAACTGCAGAGGAAAGCTGGAGGCAAAAGGACACTGAATATTCACACAGTGCATGATCTAAGGTACACTTCCTGTCTATCTGCAGAGGACATGAACTTTTACTCTGGAGAATGCACCATGAATGCATCTCAGTTATTTTGGCTCTCACATCTTTTAAGTGCAGATAAGATTAGGTGGGGCAGCTCATAAGGAACTCCTCTTTATGTGAACTAAAAAAGCTCAAGAATAGTTTTTAGTTAATATTGGACCTAAGTTACCAATGGAAAAATCTCTCTAATATGTAGTTTGTAATTTCATTCAAAGCCATCTCTTTGTATCAGACATTTAGATGAATCCTGGTTTGCACCCTCCTGCCAACAGAACCTGAACTAATTTGTTTATCTGTATCCATGTGAGTACCTCAGTGGCATCAGGATCATACTGAAAGGGGAACGTTGTTTGGGCTGAGAAGGGAGAGGCAAATTAGCAGGGTAGGTTTAAAACACAGACTCCCCCCAAAGAGCAAAATGAAAGGCAAGAAGGTGGAAAAATACCCAAATCACAGCGTGAGGAGCCGGGCAGCAAAAATCAGGAGATGCTGCTACCCACAATCTGAGCCTGCCTGTTCTCCCTGTGATCCACAAAAGCATCAATGCAGGCTGAGGAGAGATTGCCCAGGAAGTGGGTGGGCTCACAATGGCCTTGGCCCATTTTTACATCCCTAGAAGGAAATCTCACGATGCTTGTTCCAACTGGAGCTCAGCACCACGCTGGGCCTCTGGCTCAAGAAGCAACACATCCCAAGATGCAAGCCCTGAATAAACAAAACTCCTCTTGCTACACTGACCCCTCTTCATCCCAGAGAAGCATCCTTCTTCCCATCTCTCTCTTTACTCTTCTTCACACATCATTCTCACTGGACACTTTCCAGCTCTCTGTTTCAGGAGGGATTTATGTGATTTATTTATTCACTTGGTATCTTATCCGGTAAGGAAGCTGCTCCTTGTCTCATTGTAGTAAATTTTAATTATTGGCAGAAGCCCCAGCTAGAAGTGGCTGCAGCTGTGGCTCTGTGATGTCCTATAGCCAGTCCTGTCCATCACTGTGTCAGCATAGCCTGTAGCACCCTGGGAAGCAAGGCCAAGTCTCCTACCTGCAATTCCTACCACGTGCTGTAGAACAGGAGGGATAGTTACTGTGCTGTGCTCCACCAGAGCAAAAGCTACTGTGTGAGCCACCTCTGCACCTTCCTCTGGTGGGGCCAGGCTACCTCTGAGAACTTCATTTGTCAGAGCTGTACCACAGTTACTTTCCAGGAGAGGACCAGGATACCTTGGAGATCTTTCAAGTGTATCCTAAATGCTAGAAAAAAAAAAATATTTTTCTACTTCCATCTTTCTGTTGTGTTTTCTTTGATCAACCTCTACCAGAAGATAAACCTCTCCATTTCACACCCCAGATGAGAAGTTTGTGAGCTTTACGAGTGTCAGCATGCACAGAGTCCTCATCCTGTTCCTCCAAGCTGCTATGCCATGGCTGGGCAAAGAGGAACAACTGGCCTCAAACAGCCACGGGTCCCTCTCTGCCAGGATGCAAGAGTGAAACATAACAGAAAGGCTGAGAAAAGAAAGTGAAATCTCCACTTGAAAGATCCAAAGAGGATTCTGGGACTGATATCAGGACGCACAATCTGGTTATGAAAGAGTTTAAGGGTTTGTAGGGGTGTACAGTGATGACCCCAGCACGCTCTGCAAAATCCTTGGCTGTTGTTTGTCAAGGTTGGCATTTTAAAGGTCGTGCAAACAGGCTTCTAGTTTGACTTGCAACAAAAGGAGTTAATGTCTCACATGAGAGGGTGCACAACTGTGCAGAAACATTGCACTTCCAAGATAAAGCTTTTTTTTACGTTGTCAAACCTCAGCCAGTGCGGAGAAGGCCTCCACATTTGGTTGATGTCACATGCCACTGATTCAATCTTCAAACTTGCAGCTTCAAGGAAAGGCAGCCTGCAGCCCGTGGGAATTGTGAATGCTGGAGTTTGGGCTCCAGATTTCTGAATACTCTGCGAAGACAATGGGACCTCAGATTAGGTTTGTGACCAGTTTGAGCTCCTGAGCCCCAAAGAAGGCCTTGAGACTCCTCTGGCTCACATCTCTTCTGCACATATCTCCACACAGCTGTACATTCTGGTTTCCTTCAGACATAGGAATGCTCATTAATTGAGAAATGTCAAAAAAAGTCAAAAACACAGGACATGGAAGTTTTGGAGACAGGCAGGAGGAAGTAAAGACTCCTGGTTACACGTGCTACCTTCAAGGCAGTCAGTGTTGTAAGAGCCCAGTGATGTGGGGCAGCTTTCTTCAGTTCTAGTCTTAATGAAAACCACAGCAGCCCTTACAGAGATTTGACTAGAACTCCTGAAATTCACGTCCCAGGAATACAGATGTCAGGTCTCCTCTAAAACTCTTCCTCTTTGAAACACTCCCAAGCTTCTTGCCTGAGTGTAAATCACTCCAGTCCGTCTCTGGGAATCTGCAAATAAGTTTGCTGCAGGAACAACTCTCAGAAGTACGACATCCCTCCCCAGAGTGGCACCCATGTCAACACCTATCCCTCCACAGATGAACGAACACAGGGTGAGTGTGTGCCTGACCTCAACTGCAAGGCTATTGCACAGCCTTAACAAGGGTGATAAAGAAGAAGGAGCTCTGACTGTAACACAGGTCAGAATAGTATGAGGAATGCAGACTACAAAGAAGGGTTGTATGTTTATTTGCTTTTAGGAGAAAGGGCAGAAAAATCCCATTTTACATAAAATATGTAAAAATATGTAACATTTCCCTGTGTTTGGAAAGAGCTTGCTTTAGGGCAACATTTTTCTCAAGACTTGCAACGGGTCTGGTCTTGATTTTCTCATTCTGAGAGTTCCCTTGTGAACTGCTGCCATCTTGGCACTCAGGGTCAAGCACTGCCCAAAGGGTAACGTGAGGATATTCTAGCTCAGTAGCTTCCATCCAGAAGACTGCGAGCAGCTCCCAAATGCAGTGCAGTAATTTCAAAACTACAGAGACTCGGATCTGCCAAAATTTAAAAGTCCACTAAAGCAAGATTTGGGAATTGGGTGGAGGTGGGAGATAAGTATCCAGAACTAGCAAAGGGACAACAAATGTTTTTCAAAGGAAGGAGCACTGTATTGAACTTGTCCACTATGCAGTAAATAAATGGTTCGTGTACTCCCCACCTTGCCTGCTAAAAGTAGAGGGGAGACTCCTGATGGTTTTCCATCTTTCAGTGGTCTGAGGTACCCATGCCTATGTGGAATACAGCCTGAAGAGTCAGCACAGTGGTTGGAATCAGCTTTCCTCAAGAAAGCATTGCTGTTTGGCTCAGACCCCTGCTCAGAGTCCTTCTCTGTCCTCCAAGTAACCTTGGGACTGCCCAAGGCACCTGAACATGGAGGCAAATGGTTACTGTGAGTGAGAAAACACCCAAATTGTGCTGGGCCAACGTGGCCACTGAGTGGTGGCTGGAGTTAGGTGAAGTGGTGCCTCTGTCAGCAGAGCCAGGCAGGAGGAGGCAGGTAGAGCAGAGCAGCCAGTGCCAGACACGATGGCGAGGAGCTGTGTCCTTCACAACAGAACTATAGGAAACACCTGCAGACATCAGGAAATCAGAAGTGGTGAATAAACTATCTACCTTCTGTTTCAGAGAGTGACTGCAATGAAAATAAAATGAGATAATCATTATTTTAAGCTCCCCTATGAGGAGTCCCTCCCTTTGCTGCCGATGCTTTCCTGCTTGCAAAGTGGGTGTGATGCTGCTGTTACAGTGTCGTTTTTCACGATGGGTGGTCGGTACCAGTGCCGGCTTTCTCCACGCCTTCCAAAAAACATCTCTTCTCAGCAGAGTAACTACATGAAGTCTCATTTTAACTTGATGATGTGGGACTGCTGCTGCTGTCCTCACAGCCCCCTGGGCCCAAAGTGGAGAAAGCAGCCTCCTGCTTGCCTCTGTGGAGTTTGTTAGCAACGTGTCCTAACATGTTAGGGGTTGAAAGGCCCTTGTATAGCAAGGGTATGCCAGCCACCTCGCACTAATCTGTGGCTGGTGTTGAAAATTTTTGAGGCTGGATTTGTGGCAAGTTGTTCTTTCCTTTGTGCCATGGTATGAAGCTCTCAGGAGTGCCTGGTGTCTGCTTGCCAAGATCTACCTGGTGAGATTAGCAAAAGCAGCAAAAAAAATATCACTGTGAAAGTCACGAGTGAGATCTTGAGTCAACCTTTTAGTAACGACAGTATTTGGCAATTGCCTGGTGCCACATGTTCCCAACACTGCATGGGCTGATCCATTTCAGCAGCATCACCCCAGACCTTCTCTGTTAGGAGCATCTGCTGAGAGGGCAATGTATGGGCTTGTGCTTTTTAATGCATATCAGCCACTGCTGCGAGCTCCACAGGTCCTGAGGGAAGCCAGGGTTTTATCTGTCAGGAGAGCACTCAGACCAGCAGGCAGGTGTGTGAGAACCCCTCGGCCTTGGAAGAATTCAGGAAGCCCTGAATTCTTTGCTAAGTGTTGGCATAGCTGTAACAGGTAGGCTGGCAAGTGCTTGACCCAGCCTTGCCCTAAGCCCTGGATTAAAAACCAGGCAGACCAAAGAGTTTGAAGCCCGCACCCTGTGAGTACAGAATGGAGCCCAGGCCACTGAGCAAGTGTCCTATTGCACCTGGCAAGGGCTGCCAAGAGAGGTTTGATCAAGGACCATCATTACCAAAAGAGGCAGTGAACTGCAGCACCTGGTCCCTGCTGGGCACGGTGCCTGTGCAGGGGCAGCGTGTGTGTAACCTCAGCCCCTACCCGACAGACACACACGGGCAGCTCTTGGCTCTGCTGTGCCCTGGGCAGGGCTTCTGGCTGTCCAGCCACAACATGCTGCTCAGGGAAGGAGTTCATTTAAAGTGTAAGTCAGTCATTTGGTGTGTATGCATAGTGGTTCGGCAACCCATGACTGAGGTGATTGTACAAACCTCCAGCAAGACATGAGTGGCACCGTTTTGTTTTCTGAGAGAGGTGCTTTTTGTGAGTTGCCCAATCCTGTTTGCTTGTGTTCACCACGCTCAGAGTGTTCTCATGGGGAGAGGAGTGGTGGAGAGGGATGAGGATGTGGGACAGGGGGAATGTAACAGGGACACATGGACAGGTCAGGCAGGGCAAATCCAGGCTTGTGCAGAAGCAGCAGCCCAGGCACCGGTTAAACTTTAACGTGAGCAGGCAGGTGCCTAGTGAATTAGGAGGAACCTACAGTGGTTGCAAGGGGTTTTTTCCAGGCTGAAGATGTGGATTGCAGCCTTTCCATTCTTCATTTGTTCTGTAGTTGATGTAGGACATGATAATTGCCCTCAGCTACTCAAAATCCAGGAGAGAATTTTAGTCCAGGGCTTCACAAGCTCCATCCTGACACTCGGACCTTCATGGCAGACTATGTCTCAACAACACATCCTAAGAACAGCTACACTGTGATGCAGAGCAGCCCAAGGAAACCTGTAGTGAGGGATCTGAGCCCCACAGTCACGGTGCTGCACAACCACTCCTGGTAGCATCCAACTGGATGCAGGCACTGGGTGCTGTGCTCACACCAAAAGGATCATCAGCCCCATCATGGCTCTGCATGAGCAGCACCCAGATCAGGTGTCTGCATTTGAGCAGCACCCAGATCAGGTGTCTGCATCTCACCTCCGTGTCTGTGGGAAGTGGCCTTCTGGAGTTTGTGTGTACAGGATCCTTTGGGCACAATAACTGAGATGACCTCTTGTCACAAAACTTCCTAAGCAAGTCCTAACGGGGTCCAGCACCCACAAAGGACCGATTCCTTCCTAGCCAACTAACCTTTAGATGGGATTTCTGTGTGATTTCTAAAGATTTTTAAGGATTTGATAATATCCAGCAGGATTATAAGGGTATCTCAAAGAAACTCTGCGAGTGAGACAACAGATTTCCCCATCTCAGCCCCTCTTTGTCCAGCTCACCCCTCCTGCCTGCAGCTGCACAGCTCTACCCCAGCAATCACCAGGGTGCAGTGACTGGCATGGGCTCAGCGAGAGGAGTCAGACTAGGGCTTCCCTAGGCCACTAAGTCAACAATAAAAGAGGAAGGAGAAGCTCAAAGGTTTTGAAAGCAGTAGCAACAACGGAACAACTGAAATGAGATTTAGTGCCGGAACATCCAAGAGGAAAGACCCAAAAGGTACTCAAGAAAGGGCAAGGTGAATCCTGCTGCAGTGAGAAGACAGGAGGCTGGGATGAGTGGTAGGAAGCTGAAAGGCTGTTAAGCACCAGCGAGGCCTGAGGCTACAGTGGGGAGAAGCTGTGTGACATACAGCAAATGGAGATCATGATCATCGGGATTACTGGTTTTTTTAAGATGCATGACAACATGTGCCTGCAGACAGTGAAGAGGAAAAAAAAGGAGAGCTAGGTGGAGAGGCAAAAATCTACATTGCCAGCCAGGCCAATTCCCTACAGACAAGGCGACTGGGGTGTCCAAAACAGAAGGGAAAACACATAAGCCTCACTGAGGAGTCCAATCAGCCCAAGGAGAAACGGCCCCGCCTTTCCTGTAAAAGGGCCGTGCGTCTGTAATTGCCTCGTTAAAAGCCCAGCACAGCTGCTTGCAGACAGGCCAGGCAGCCACCATGGAAATAATTTCAGGCAGCAGGAAAAGGATTGTGGATAAAGTTGATATCTGGCTGGATGCAGTCATACCCAGCCACACAAGTGGAAAACCGAAGCAAGGCAGAGGGGCTGTGCCCACACAAGCAGCACGGCAGCCGTCCCTGCAGAAGCTCCTTGCAAGGGGGGTTTTCCTGTCACCTGGAAGAGCACAAGGAACAAGAGCACAGGAACTCACCCATCCCGGGTTTTTAGCCCAGACATACCACACCTCAGGGGTTGTCCCTCCTGAGCCTTTGGGGTGCACTTAGTGTCTCCATTCAGGACTTTGCTGCAGTGGGGGCAAGACACGCTTTTTTAGAGGAGGATGAGGTATTTAAGATGATCAAAATAAATACGAGAAATAAAAAATAAATAGGGAAAGATTCAAAAGCTGATAGTTCACTGTGTGGCTATTGTAGGTGGAAATCTGTTTCAAACCATCCAACTGCTGCTCAGAGTTACCTTGTCCACTGCAAACTTGAGCTCAGCCATCAGTAATCTTAAGTAAGCACTGAATCACAAAAACAACTAGTTTAACAAAGATCTCTGCAATTACTAAGTGAGACTGTACTAGAAGGCTAGACTTATATGGCTCCCCTTTATGAAGCACTGGAAACTCAGTGTCCTGATATTTCCTTTGAGTTAATATGTCTGTTTTAAAAATAAGGGCTGTATTTATCTGGAACAAACAGTTTCAAAAAAAAACCCTTCTTTTTTTTTTCTCATTATAATGAGAGCATTTGGCCTTACAAGAACAATGTCGATGTTGCAGAGCTCTTTCCTTGCTCCAAATGAACACCAGTAACACATCTGAAATATTTTCCAGAGCTCCTAAAGTTCACAATAACTCTAAGTGGTTTTGGGGAAATGCTTTGTGCCTCTTAAATGTGAGTGCTGCCAGCGAGCCAGAATCCTGCAGCAGATACACTAAGCATTCCTATTATTTGAGGTTATGAAAATTTGGATTGGGATGCTGAAAACAAGGTCCCTTACTCTGAAATGCCCTGTCAAATATAGCCCACAGCTCGTCTCTTAAATAAGGTCACGATGAAGGAGGACAGTGGGCATGTAACAATTGACAGGACAGGAGGAAAAGACCTCAAGTTGCCCCAGGAGAGTTTTAGATTGGATATTAGGAAAAAATTCTTCACTGAAAGGGTTGTCAAGCACTGGAACAGGTTCCCAGGGGAATGGTGGTGGCACCATCCCTGGAAGTGTTCAAAAGTCCACATGTAGATGTGGCACTTAGGGACATGGTTTAGTGGTGGCCTTGGCAGCGCTGGGTTAGCAGTTGGACTTGATGATCTTAGAGGTTTTTTCCAACCTAAACAGTTTTGTGATTAACTTGGCACCAGGACTCCAGTGTCATCTGAGAGCTAATGCACCACTTTCCTAAAATAATTGAAATTCCCACTCTCTTTCAAGCAGCGCTACTTTTCATTTCTCAAAAATTAAATTAGATGAACACCTACACAGCTTTCAGCTTAGTTCAGGAAGATGTCTGGCTTTCCTGGTGTGTCAGGCAGGATATACAGTGCTGTCATTAACTCCTTCTCCCCATCTGATGGGAGCCCTCTAGCAATAATTGCTGCCTGAAATCTTGGTTGATACAACCAGACATGAGCTACTGCAGACATCTAAATTGCAGATAATACACATGAAAGGCATGTGGGGAAAAAGGGGTTATTTCTCAGGAATTACCCACTGAGAAAGTAAACTGATGAGGCTGTGTTGTTTTAGGAATCCACAGACACTCCCTGTGTGGAATGGTCTGTACCCTTGGTGGAGCGATGCTGATGTCCTGATCTACAGCCGACAACAGCTGTGAGCAGGGTGTCGGTCTGGCTGGCCTGCAGATTATTGCTTCCCACGTGTCCTTAGCAGCTTGTACAGCCAGGATCTGGGATCTGCCCTCGAGATACTCACTCTCACTACTACCAAATTCCTCCATGGGTTGATGGGTGACATGGCAGTTCTTCTGACGAAGAGCAGAGGTGGCCACCATAACACGTAGCTGCTTTCCTAGTGAACTGCTCACACCAGCTGCTTCTGTGGAGCTCTATTCCTGGCCAGGGTTTTCCCCAGGATCCTTCTCAGCTTCCCCATGTTTCCCTCCCAGACATCTGTTTTTCTTAATGGTCTGGGAACTGTACACAGCTTGTCAACTTTCCCCAAATTAATTGGTGCCTCTCTGTGTGTACTTCCAGGCCTTGTTCTGGGCAGTTCTTGCTGCTCCTGAAGGATAAGGGGTGAGCTAATGGAGGAACGACCGGAAAAACCTCCCAGGGGCTGCCCACAGGGAGAGGAGATACAGTGCAGTCTGCAGGGCAAGTGTATCCAATCTCATGAGAGCAAGGAATTCTAGACTAAGACATAGAGTGAGATTTGGCCAGGAAGGCTGGACTTGCACGTGCACCATTTCAGTGGGGAATAAAATGCATGAGCCGTGGTTACCTTCTGATACCGAACCTCTGGGATGAGAAGCTTTCTGTTGGTTTAAAACGTGCCTTGCAGAAAATCATTACTTTGTGCCATCTCAATCACAGTTTTGCTTTAAGTGATGCACACAGCCCTGCAGTTGTAGGCACAACGTGAGGCTACACCCTGCTCTCACCTACGGACACGGAGACGCTTGGGCAGCTGTCCAGAAGGAAGCGGGACGAGCGAGTGGAACAATCCCTGCAGTAGGGAAGGTCTCACCTTTCAATTGCTACCCAGCCTAGCTTCTCCATTGCTTGGGGTCAGCAAAAAAACCCTGCTTTTAGCAGAGATCTGAAAAAAAGGTGAGTTTCAACAGGAGGAGGCTCAGACTCAAGATGCTTCAGGTGGGATGAGGAAGAGGCTGCTCTCGGCCCAAAGGAGCGGTTGAAGAGGATGGACTTTAAGCAGGTGCATACACAATATGCATAAATTATCTAATCTGAAGCTACTCAGAAGGTTAAATTAGAAACTGAAGTCACTGAACTGCCAAAGAAGGGACACAGAGAATGCAAGAAGCAGGGACAGTTCAAAACACTTCTGATAAATGGTGTAAAGTAGACTGTGGTACCTCCCAATTTAAACTCAACACTAGAGACAGTCTAGTTGTAGCAGCAAAGGGATTCAACTCCTCCTAATTTATCCCGCTGGGAATAGAAAATCACAAGGGTAAATGAGCCTACACAGAGCTTCCAACTGCTGCAGCTTCCAGGACTCATCAGTTAGGACTGTGCTATCTTTGTAACACATTGCTATTAAATTAGGTATTCACTGGATACAGGCAGATCAGAGAAGGGGGTTCGTATTTATCTGAGCCAGGAATTTAGTCTCAAAAGGTATGCAGATATGGAGTGGAGGAAAGTGATAGCAAGCACTCATCTGGCAGCCAGCTTGAGGTGTGAATGTTAAGTTATACCCACGGAGGCATCTTGTGAGTGGGACCCTGGGGAGCCCCAGCAGCACTGAGGATCCAGGTCTTAGCACCCTTTGACTTCACCTGGAGTCTCCAGTTTGTGAGACCCCTGAAAATCAGGTCCTACTCCAGGGAAATGCACCCAGGCAGCTTTAATTTGCTGTTATATTTGAAAATGCCTAAGTGAATTTTCAGCCCAGTCTGGGTCAGCCATAATGATGCACTAGAAATTTAGTGTTTTCCATAGTTAAATGACTCTAGATACCTTAAGGAAAATGCACACAAGCAACTCCTGAGTTGCAGCTTGGCCTTCAATGTAGAATTTTTTTGGGGGTGATCTGAAGAAGATAATGATCTCTGTTTCTGAGTAAACCTGATCATAAAAATCTCCCCAAACGCTGTAACGGAGAAACCCAACGTTTGTAAGAGCTTCAAAACACTCTACCTACTTCAGTGCTCTGTTTCTTCTTCCTGTTGGCTGATTGAAACCTGTTTACACGTTCTCTCTGTGGCAAGAAGAGGGACTAAGTTCCTTCAACCTCAGGCACAGTTTCTCCAGACATAAGCTGGGCCACCGGAACCAGGTGTCCAGGAAGTGTGGGCTCAGTGCCTGCACACCACTTGCTCAGGGAACAAGGCAGCACTAGGAATGTCACTGGCCAGCATGTCACTGAATTCACAGATCTTAAAATGAAAGGTGTTGAGAAGAAAAAAATATATCCAACTTACAACCACTGGAATTGCTGGAACGAGCCAACGATTTTTCTGCTGCAGAGCAGAGTCAGAAGAAATAAAACATGACAGTTTCATTACTCGATAGCTTTTCTCTCCCATGGGCTACAAAAAGAGGTTTCCAGCTTCCACCTTGAGGACCATGTGCATGCCCGTGTTTGTTTGCATGGAGAGCCCCTCTGCCTCTAACTGGGAACGAACAGCTCCAGACTGGGAATGAAAACACTGGGTTTTCGTGGAGGGACCGTGTTGACAACTCTGTGTGCTTCGTAAAGACCAAGTGGGAAATCAGATTAAACTGGGCACATTTCACAAGCTAAACATGCACTCGCTGTAGGGCCCAAGGGGTGAAATTCCTGGGAAGCCTGGCACACAAGCTCAAGTGTGTGTATATTAAAACAGGACATGTTTCACCTGAACTTACATCAGGGGGACATGGCACTGAGCAGAAAGGTGTTTCCAGATGATTGACTTGAATAAGCCATGATTGCTGTTGCAGTACACAGTTTTAAAGGATAAAGAAACAGGAAGAAAGAATAAAAATAAAATTGGTTTTGTGTTTTACACGGGCAATAAAATAACCATTCCCAGACTCTTGCAGATGTGATGCCAATTTATTTTGACCTAAGCTTCCCACAGGCAGTAGTTTGCTGGGCTGGAACAACATACTGCAGCAGGGAGGAATCATAAGCACTTTTGAGGCCTGATGCTGAATAGCCACTAGCTTCTGCCAGCAGCCCCACACGTGGAAGAACTGCAGAAACAGTATGGTCCTGGCCCCTCTGGTGGCCCTGTCAGTGCTACTGCCTGAATACAACAGATCACTCCTGCCATTATCTTTCTTATGGTCAGCCCAGTCTATTTTTGAATCATTCATGGGAAAGAGATTTCCACTACATTTGGTTTCCAGCACACTATCCCAAACCCTGCCAGACCTCACTGTTACAAATCTTTCCTGCTATTTGGTGAGATATAAATTTTCCCTTTAATTGGATCCCATTATTCCCAGGCATGCTGCTTTTCCAGTGCACTAACTCCTTCTGTTTCCTCTGTGTTGAAAGTTTTAGACTACTGTCCTCTGTCTCCCTGCAAAGCCACACTGACTTGTTTAACTCCATTCTCCTGAGCCAGATTTCCTTCCTTGCATTTTTGTGCCTTTCTGTGCACAACAAGTCGCTGGTCTGCACCCTTCAGATACCTAGGCTTTCCAAACCACACACTTCAATTCTCTGTGCATTTGAGAAGCCTGAGATGAACTTTGTCAAAGCTGGCAGTGGTGAATCAATATCCTTTGCAGACTGGCCACTAGTAATCCACACTGACCACAATATCGTGTGCAGCTCGTTACAAAGGGCAAACAGGTTTATTTGCCTGAGGACTCTTGTGTGCAACAAAAACCAGCTCACAACTTTGTAAGTTGTATAGGCTTTGAGCTCTTTTGAAATTTGATGATGAAGAACGAAAGAATGAGCCGTGCATCTACACCAGCTGTCAATCTGGCAAGTCTGTTAACTACTGTTAACTAACCAGGTGAAAACAGAACGGAAAATCAACCCTAGTTTGTATGGGCTTGGCTATTTCCATGACAAAAAGGTTTTCTAGCAGCAGGTATTGATAAAGCAATGCTGATGTTTTCCCCTGTTCTTCAGATAAGGCGATGCTGGGAATGTATGAGAAGGTATGCATAATATGCTGCTCGATTAGACTGTGGAGTACAGGATAGAAGGTGTTTCCAAAATGCAATCCCATGACTTGGGACACTCAGACAACCAAAGGTTACACTTGGGGAGTGAGGAGGGGTTCAGAAGAATCAGCCCTCCCTGGTGACACGGGAAAAGCCTGAATTCCATTTACTCTGGGGTCTCTGCTAGGTACAAGAAAGGGTCACAGCACAGCCCATGAGGTTTGGGTTTGCTGTTTTCTGTCCTTTAAGTGAGAGGCCTCCAGTTGCTGTGATATGGAAGTCTGGCAAACCTGATCCTTTCCAGGACCCTCTGCTGCAGACGTGCAGGTCCTAAATCTGCCCAGACCTGAGGAATAAAATAGGGTCATATGGTACCTCTCCTGATGTATCTAAATACTCTTCCCTTTATCTACACAGGCACCCTGCACAAATGTGTCGCTTTGATGAGTTTGGGAGGAAACACTGAAAACAAGTGTATTTGAGGTTAAACTGTTCTGTAAGCAAAACCAAAAAGAGGGGACAATTATTGTTTTAACTTTCAGAGTGAAAGTCAAGCATCAGAGTTTCCTGAGAAAGGGAAATTGTTTCCTGGCAGGCCTAACCATGGCATAATGCCTGTTAATCTCTGCTCCACAGCTGCAAGGGTGGGCAGAGACCTCTCTCAGCCCAGCTCACCTACTGTCCTGCTGCTCTGAGGACCATGATGGTCACACATTTCAGCCCCTTTATCTGCACATCCCCTCCACTTCAGTCCTCCTGGGTGACAGGTCACATATCCTTCGTGCAGTTTTCCTAAGGACAGGGTAAGTGCCTGTTCTGAAAGCAAGCTGCCCTGTCGTTTGGGTGAGGGTGTCATTCCTTGTGGCTGTGGGAATGGTGCAGCAACTGGGATACTGGACCTGGAAATGTTGTGATGTCTGGCAGACCACAGCACAAAGAAAAACAGTGCTTCTGACCTTGCCTGTTGAGGGAAGGAATGTGTTTGAACCCCAGGAAGTTTCTGCAGTCTCTCAGTGAGATGGAGAATGGTGGACTCAGGAATTTTCTCCACACTGCTCTGCTGCTCCCTGGAGGAGTGGGGCAGGACCCCTCTGTGGTACCCTCACCTGACACAGGAGGTGGGGCTTTACTGAAAAAAGCAGTGACTCCAAGCAGTTACTCAAGATGTCCAAGATGAAAACACTGGTGCAGGGAGAGCACAGGGCCTGGGGCTGGAGCCATGCCCAGTAGGTTGCCCAGAAGGGAAGTGGTGAAGTGAGCAGAGATCTTCCCTCAGCCCTGGAAAAGCTGTCCCTCTCTTGAGCCAGTGTATCAACAGGAAAAAGGAAGATCTAGCAGGAGTACTTACAGAAAAGAGACGTGGGAATGGAGATGTCACAGAATTAAACTACAGCTGTTGGTAGGCACAAAGAAGAGGGGAGCTTTCCCAAAATAAACCTGGTTGCTGCACCTTTGCGGCTTAGGAACCCATCACACCACAGGGAGCCACTAAAGCAAAACTCAGTCTTGGATTGCTTCCCTTTGCTGTGTGAACAGAGTTCAAGTGTCTCCATGCTCCCAAGCTCCTACAGAGAGGCTGGGAAGAGGAATGCCATGACTGCTGTTGGGCTGCAGAAAGCCACAAGCACTTTGAGCGGATGCCTTAGCTCACATCTGCAGCAAGGTTTGGTGCAGCTCTGGGAATTAGACAGCTTGGACCAAATCCGAAGATGTAAACTAACACAGCAACACAAAAATTTCTGATCCTTTTTGTACCAGGAGTGCAAAGAATGTTTAGTGTTTTATAAATGGCTTAGCTTTCATCAGTGCAGCTTTACACATTTTTGATATGAACTCCTCATGTTAACAGTCTGTGGTATAAGCTTTGTGATTTCAAGTTCCTTTCATCAGCCCTAACACTGGAAAGAAAACTGATTCTGAAATCTATCTTGCATCAAGAAGCTGCATCTTAAAAAAAATCCCAAACTGAAGATCGGCAGACTCCCAAAATTACATGAACTGCAAGAACAGCATTTTGCTGCCTTTTTCTCCCTCTTCAGGGTCTTAAATGGTTTCAGTTGCTGCTTTCGATGTGGTACATTCCTGACAGCAGAATGGCTAAGGTACTAGTCCCTAAGGAGTGGCAAACCCACACTGACCACTCCGAGAAAGCAATCCCAGCTATCTCACTTCTGTGGGTTTTTCAAAACTAGGGTCTTCCTGCCAGAGACGTGATGGAAATCAGCTGTCTAGGTCAGCCCTCTGCCCTTTTTCCCCTAATGCTGGTAATCCTCATGTGTCCCATTAGAGCAAAGAGCTTACCAGTTATGCCAGCAGGAAAGCACAGAGCAGCCCTGCCTGCCAACGATGAAGCAAAGGGGGAAATGACAGGACTTCTCGTTCCTGTTGCACAGGATCATTAAATCTGGTTTTAAAGCAAGAGACTGTGCTGAATCCCTGGGTCCTGTTTACCATGCCTGTGAAAAGCCCTCAGGAAGAAACAGAGTGGAGAAAATCAACTGATGGGAACTCAAGTTCTTGCTCTTGGCTCTATTTTTGTCTAATATCTTCTTACCTTTGGGACATTAAACAGCTTTTCGGAGGCTTGGGGCAGGACCAAATGCACTACTTACAAAATAGCTTGGGAATTGAGATGTTTTAAAAATAAGAATGGAAACAGCAATCTGTAGATGATAAAAAAAGGTAACCAGGGCAAAAAGTGTGAAATAGAGGTAAAGGGGCAAAATCAAGAGCAGGGAACTTTTAGGTCGGATACTTCAGAGAAGCTTCCTGACCATCAGACCTTCCACATGTGTCACACATCTCCCAAAGGAAATGGCAGGTCTGTCACTTTCTACTCCAAAACACCGCTGTGGCACACAACAGAAAATACTCAAGGGGTGCAGTCCTCTGTGTGTGGAGAGGAGAAGAGGAGAGGGGGTAGGGGAGAGTGTCCTCAACATGACAAAATATCTGCTTCAGCCCCAAGTCAGTCTTTGCTCCATATGTGGCTTACTGTGCATAGAGGACACAAAAATTAAGAGCTCAGCTCCCCATTCCCTCTGAGACATCCCAGGATATTATATAGTGAAAAAGAATAAAAGGAGTATTAGCAGTTACTGAATCGGGTTCTGTCAAACCTGAAAACCCTTATAAAGCTACACATCTGTCATGCCACATGTAGTCTGTGCTGAGTTGGTTTGATCACTGTTTGGTCTTTTCTCCACCCCAAAATCTATTCAGATAGTTTGGTTGAGGACTTTTTTTTGTCATGAACATGCCTGAACACACCAGCTCTTTAACCCTTGCCTGTGGGGACGGTCAGCACAGATAACAAGGATGGCAACGTGAGCACCTGGGTGTTATCAGAACTGCCCAGCTGAGCTATGCCTTGGAAATCTTCAAAGGCAAACTTAAGTGGTGCTTCAAGCACTCTGTTCCCTGGCTCTGTTGCGTGTCCCCTGCTGTTGGGACTGCATCCATGCAGAAAAATGCTTATCTAATATAAAGTGTTCAGTAAGATCTCTCTTTAGCTAAGAGAAATACCAAATGTCCTCTCTTTCGTCATTTGAGGTTTTGCCAATGTTGTAATCACCTTTCTATTTCCTGTGCCCCTCCTAAAAATAAATATTTTTATTCCTTTGCCACTTAAAAAAAAAAACCTGTTCGGAAAGCTTGCAAATCCAGTCTGACATGACCAGCACCATCATTCCCATTTTGAATGAATGGAAAAAGAACCAAGGGGAGGTGAACTGCCTTGCCCAAGAGGGTGTTACACAGGAGAAGGAAGCCAGACTGCTGTCCACCAGCTGTGTGCCCACCCTCCCCCCCCCCCCCCCGAGACACGAGATCCAACTCTCCCGAAGCACGGGACGTGTGGCACGGAGAAAAAAGGACAGGAAACCCTCCAGGGGTGTGGTGCTCATCTACCTTGCTGAAGCAACAGTTCTTGGGTCCTCTTTCGTGAACCAAAATGCTCTGTTGATAACAAAAGTGACACCTCCCAATCCACGTGGAACGAGGGGTTCACACAGCTCGGGGTCCAAATCACTGCTGCTGCTGCTGCACGGGTTGGGTAGGAATCAACCCCAAGCAGCCTCCCAAGCCTGTTCCTTCTCCTTATGTCCCCATCTTTAAAGGCTTCTTAAAACCCCCTTTCAAAATGATACCTTTTAAAATCTAACTCTCCCATCCCCGAGATTAAAACAGTAAATGGCAGTCCTTCCTCGTTCCCCTTTCACAGATGTAATTTCTCCCCATAACATCCCCCTACTTTCCAAATCTGGACTAAAACCCACAAAATAGTCTGAGGTGCATGGCAGGGGCTGAGGGGGTAGGAGGGGAGAGACCTTTATCTGAACTCCAGCGAAGAGAGATTTTGAAGCTGCCTTTAGTGAGAAATTGCTTTAGCAAGGTGGAGCTAAAGCAGATCGAGGAGCGAGTCACAAGCTAGTGGAAATAAAAGTTTTCTTTACCTCCATGTCCTGCAAGAAAGAGGTGTCCTCGGGGCAATCTTTCTTCCCCACCCCTTTCCCTCTTATCTGTGGGAAAACTTCAGCCGAGCCAGAGCAAAATCGTGCCGCCGTGGAGGGAGTGTTATATCCAAGCCCCTGCTCAGCTTGAAAACGGACAGAGCCCAGCGAGTGGCCCTGCACTACGAACAAGGAAGAAGGGCGGGTGGGTGAGAGGAAGGGAGGGAGGGGAGAGGAGGGGGAGGCAAGGCAATCAGGGTTTAAATTTAGACACAAATCTAAACAGATACTGTCCTTCCCGGAGTGCTGGGCTCAGGAGACAACAAGCAACAAACTCTGCCGCTGCGCCCAAACTTGGGGACACCACATGTGCATTTCCTCCCTTCCTTTCTTTCTCCCCTCTGTATTTTCTATCACCTTATCTTTATTCCCTTCCCACCCACCCACCCCTGTTTTGTCTTTATTTCTCTCCGCTCCTTCTGGTTGCTGCCCCAGTGTCCCTGCCTGGATCTCCCCTATCCAGCCTTCCCTTTCCAAGTCTGCAGGGTCTCCTCCTCGTCGTTTGTGAGGACGATCTCCTTCCCTCTAACTGCAGCTTCCCTTCTCTCTTCCTTCACACTTTTCAGTAATTTCGGTCAGCAGTCTTTAGAGTGGTTAGAGAGGCAGAATAGGAGGAGAGAGAGGGTGATTATTGGGGTTGAACAGAGTTTAAGGCTTTGATGTCCTGGTGCTAGGACCCCCAGGAAGGACAATATCTGCTGGGTGATTCCCCAGAGAGACAACAGGGTGTTGCTCAAATATGGGCACAAACAGAGGGTCCCCATGCAAGGTTGTCACTGTCCAGCTGCAGAGCAGGACTAGCTCTTTCCACCCTGAGTTTGTGCCTCACAACACCAGATCAGAAGGTGCAGGTTGTTCTTCCCTCCCTCCACAGGGATGGACATACTTGTGCACTGGAAGCGAGAAGCTTCCACGGCGATAGAAAAATTCAGACGGGGGAAAACGAAGCCTCTGGAATGTTTTGCTACAGTTTCCCTTTCCATTCTGATCACAGTGTTGCAAACCGGACATCTCTTTTAGCAACTGTTTGCATATGCTTCCTTCTCAAGAATTTCAGTCCCCACCTCTCAGAGCAGGGTGGTGCAGAGGAATTTGGAAACACTCCCTTTGTCTTCTGCTGGCTTCCTTGTCTTGTGTGCAGCTGCAGAGTGACACAATGTCATATCGTCATTTTGGCAGGATACCTTGGGGGCAGAAGAGGGTTAAAGCATATTTTTCTAAAAGGGATGTATACTTTTGCTTTGCAGTGTTTCACAAGTCCCTGCTGGCTATGGCTGAAAACACTCCAGAATGGATTTAAATGTGAGCACCACGATATCCCAGTTTACTGTTACCAACACTCGTCCTTACAGTGTAGTTAACTGTTGCTGTACTGCAAGCTGTGGGACTCCTGTGGAATTAGCAGCTTTAAATCGTGATCTCATTATCCCCCAAATTCAATGTACAACAGTTACTCTGTCCCCAGCCAAAAGAGCGATAGGCTGAGTTGCTGCAATCTGAAGATTGGGCAAGAGGACTAATTAATCTTCAGTTGTTGAAACACTAGATTAGTTGAAACCCCTCTGCTGTACGTAACCAAAAGATACTGCAACTGTAGATATAAGAAGAGAGATTAAAGATCTAAAAGAAACATAAAAATGAAACTGCTTGATGGGAAATCCTATTCATTTCTTCAAGTCCTGACAGTGATAGGTCAGGAGAGGGAATAGGAACTGAATTGAGAAGCAGGGAGGGCAGGATTCTTCTTATGCTTTGCTTGCTGTCAGGACAGAAGCAGGATTTCAAGCTCAGGGATTTCACTGGACATGGGTCACAAGTGTTGTTTTCAAGATTTCTGTCATGTAACAGACTGTCAAAATCACACCTGCAATGGCTGCTTCATGCTGCTCACCTTCTGTTTCAGTATTTTCTTTTTGCTTTCAGGGGTTGTACTCTGCAGAGGAAACTGTTTGCTTAGTTCTACAGAAAAGGAAACCGCCAGACAGAACCAGTATCACTTTACCCATACCAATAAAGCAAAGGTAGTTGCAGCTGCCCCCACCACAATTCTTCACTCTATTTCTGCTCCCAAGGATCTTGCCACAGAGCAAATCTTCTCTGCCAGCAGGATTCCCAAATGCCACTGCTCTGAGCACAGTACACAGTTTTTTAATGCTAAATCTTTCTTCCTTCAGGAGCAAGGAGGGAATGCACAGAAATAAGGTACATGTTTTTCTCCACGCAGGAAGACATGAAGTGTGGCTTGATTCTCCTCTTTCTTTTTTCTGGACTGAAAACCACTAGAAACTCTGAGCAAACAACCCACATGTTTCAACTGCCAGGACTTTGTAACAAACGTTATTAGGGGAGGTTATACTGAGAAACTGGGTGTTTTACATGATGCACATATGCAAGTACGGATGTGAGGTATCTGTGAGTATGACTCTCTACATCCCTGTGTATATCTCTGCTTAGAGACTTTCTGGGATACAGCAGTGTCTAGGAGACTAACTTGTTCTTATATGCAAAAAAAAAAAAAAAAAAGTTGCGACATTTGTTCTGCTCTGGAGGAAAAAAAAACCATCCTCATCACTACAAGTGCCATTAAAAGGGGTTGTAGGGGGGAATTTCCTTGGACTGAGAAAATGTTGCAACTGTGGCTGCCTGGATTTTGCAGCTTCCCAGCTCATTATTTTCAAGACATGTGAGGCCAAACCAGCAAGTTTGCTTCAGGCCAAATGAACTGGTACTCCTGCTACGGGCACCACGTGGGGGAGAGGTGCAAGGAACTCCTTTATCCTGGCATTCCTGCAAAACAGGTGGCATAAGTAGTTCTGCCATGCTCAGAAATACCACTTCTAATATTTGCTGGCCTCCTGCATTTTAGCTATAGAGGACAGACAGTGGAACCTCCACAGGGTGCTGGAGTGAGCGACAGAGAGGAGATGTAGGGATGTGGCAATTCTTTATTCAGAGACTAGCTAGTAAAAAAAGTTTCTGAGGGCATCTGAAGCTTTGACTCTGGCATTTGTGCCCACACAGCAACCTCATTCGGGTGTGTCTGCGTAGCTGCCAAATCTGGGAAGGTATGTTTGTCAGGGTGCTGGATGAGCAAAGGGTGGAGGGAGCTGTGGGTTCCTGAAAGACAGATTGAAATTCTGTACTTCGTCAAGGCATTTGTCGAGGGTTTGGTAGAGCTCACCTGTCAATGCCAGTATCTGAAATCATTCTGTCCACCTCTCTGTCTGGCTTTGGCTGCTGCTATCCACATGATTTCCCAGAATTCATACTATTACCCAGCAGCTGTTACTATGTTGGGCTTTCGACTGCCTGAAAACGGGTCTCAACCCTTCCTGTTCCCACTCAAGCAACTCAATTCTCAACTGAAAAAAAAAGGGGGATAAGGTAACCACAGAAAAAAAAAAAAAAAGCATTTGCATTTCAAAGATCAATCAACTCTGAAAGCCAACATCCTGTTTTGGGCTGGCTTTGCACACCAGCCCCTCTGACAATGGCAACCTGACAGGAAGCGAACGTGAGCAGCGTTTTTCTAGGGGAAACTCCCTTTGTTGAACCCACCATTCTGCTCACTGTGCTCTGAAGCCTCTGCCCTCGCCCCTCAGCATTTTAAACTAACGCTGCCGGCGCCGAGCCTCACCCTCCTCTTCGGGGAGTTATCAGCAGGAAATGAAGTCAGCTGGAACGCTCTGTACCATCGGCATTTCTCTGGTCTGTGCCGCGCGGCTGCAGCGAGGCACGTCTGGGAGCACACGGGCACACACCGTGCCAGCACCCAGACGGACACACGGACACTGAGCACCCCTGGGGACCGGGGCCAGAGGGAAAGCCCCGTTACCAAAGGTGCCTGCACTAAATGAAAGGTTATAAGTGACTCTTGCTGAGCTGTGTTGGACAGGGAGTGTGAGATCGTGTGTTTTTCATACACAGAAAAGTAGGTGACGGAGACTAACTGAAATATTGAATCATTTCACGTGTCCCTGACTGCCAGCTGGCACCTGAGTGCTAAAATCATGGTTCACGTGGACCAGGCTTCTTAATTCCCAGGCTCTGAGCAAAAGCCTGTCCCTAAGCAGAGTAAAGTTAGGGGAAAATGCTGTATGGTACAGGGAGCATGTCACCTGTGATGCTCGTAGTAATGAGGTCACACTGAGGTGGCTCACCCTCATTCATACCAGGCCACTTGGGGCTGGTGGGTGGTGTACAGGCAGCTGGTGTCATCTCTTTCTTTGGAAAGCTCTTCCTTCACTGCTGATCTGCTTAACTTCAGAGAACAAAGTGAGCTTGGGTATTAAGAGGCATGGCTGCAACCCATTGTATTAATATAGTGATGGGACAAATACTACCAGCATCGGCCATTGAAACCTTGCTTCCAGACTGAACAATCCCTCTATCAGTTACTAGTTTTAATACACAACAAAGCTTAATATGAACAAACCAAACCACTCAGAACATGAGTGCTGATACAATCCCAGGTGTCTGTGTCAGATACAACCATGTTTTTGATTACACTGTTCTCAGGCCAGTCCCACTGCCTGTCTCTCTACATCCTAGAAAGCAGTGTCATAAGCAGTGGCCCTCGTCAACAGCTTCCTCAGCTCAAGTGCTGACTGAACAGCACAATTTTCTGACTGAAAATGGGACAACATTTCTGGTCCCCAGCTGGTTATGGAGAAGGGAAGCTTGCCTTGCCACTGCCTGTGTGGTGGCTGCTAAAAAAGGTAAGAGGACTTTCAGCTGAATACCAGCTACGTTCATTGTAACTATCTTCTAAAAACAACACTGATGAAAAGGTCAGTTAAAAAAGCTAAACTCCCAACCAAGGTAATTCGGGAACTCTGAGGGTAAGAACAAAGCACGTAACACCTTTCTGTGTTCAGCAAAGGTCTGTGTTGTGTGCCATTTCCTAACAGCAGCAGTGCTACACTGTTTGGCGGGACTGATATCTCCTCAGGAGGGTATCTAACCAACATTTTTAGAAACAATTTGCATGGTGGGTCTCATGTGGCACCGAGCGCTGGCACTTCAAAGCACTGAGTGCTTCAGCTTTTGCCAGAGCTGACTCACAGGTCAGTCGCTTCTGTCACACACAGCGGCAAGTGGCTTTAATCACTTTAATCGCTCTGGCTGTCATTTGGATGCAGAGGGCTGGCCAAGCTCTACACACAGCGAGGCTGCACAGCCTGCAAGTGTTATCTGGACACAGGCAGGTTTCTGTTCACGGACAGACCGCATGACTGAGACAGGAAGCCTGGACCAGCGCACAGCCAGACTGCGCGTCTGAGGAGAAACCTTGTCCAGCCCAGCCCACACCCAAACCTTGCCCAGCCCATCCCACACCCAAACCTTGCCCAGCCCATCCCACACCCAAACCTTGCCCAGCCCAGCCCACAGCCAAACCTTGTCCAGCCCAGCCCACACCCAAACCTTGCCCAGCCCAGCCCACAGCCAAACCTTGTCCAGCCCAGCCCACAGCCAAACCTTGCCCAGCCCAGCCCACAGCCAGGCCGTCTAAAGAGAGAGCTGGCTCGGGGAAATCCAGCTGTGAAGAGGGCAGACAAAACATGATGGTACACTAGCCCACTCTCTGGCTAAACTATATCTTCTCCAGAGACACAGCCTGGAGCCCACCACGTGTAAAACACAGTGGAATAAAGACTGATCCATGAGCTGGCCAACTCCTGCAGGAAGGAGTAAACTGGCTCCATCTTTGGTGAGATATTAACTGTCTATTTACTGGTTTTTTTCAAGCAATAAAGCACATGAGTTGAAAATGAGAAGTACTGGCTGGCAATACTTTCTTGACCTTGTTATGCAAGGGTGCTGAGAGCCTCTAGACATATTGCACCACAGCAGAGAGAATCCTTCTCCTTTCTCTGAGATCCAGCTGAGCAAGTGAGAGAGCCTGGAGATTGACTTCAGATAACTCATCCTTTCAGAGCAAGCTGAAAGACTTAAAGACCTTATCCCTCACCCTTCAGGTTCACTCCACACAGCCCATCCAAGAAATAGGGAACCAAAACAAGCCCCCTTTTTTCACTGCAATGTTCAAGACACTCTATACATCACTGTGTACTGTCCACTGCAAAGACCACTCAGACTAATAAATCCATTAATAAATCCCATTCTCCATAGAGGAAAGCCAGTGCTATTTGCTTCCATAAATCCTGCCAAGCACTGAATTCCCACCAGACTCATCAGCCCAAATCCACTGGGATTGGGCAGCAGCAGCCCTTGGCAGCTGGGGACAGGAAAGGCTGCAGATGTGCCACAAGGCTGTAAAAAGGCAGGGAGAGGCAAGGAAAACTTGGCAGACCTTGTTTGGCAGACCTTTTCTCTTGGCACCTGAGAAAAACACCACCATGTGTTCCCAGCAGTGACAGGAGGACTGAGGAATGATCTCCCACTCTCTCTACGAGGTTCACTTTGACTCTCCTGCCACAGGGGCTGTGTGGCTCCAGTAACATGCACCCTTCCTATAACAGGAGGGATGGCCACATACAGCAAATACATATATCTAAATCCAGAACATGATTTTTTTTTTCTGAGCAAAATAATAACAATAATAAAGAATTGCTAGCCCTGCTTGCCACATCCTATCTTCTTTCCTTTCTATCCTTTTTTTTTCCCTCCCCCTGTGGCACTTATTGTTTGTTACTTCCACATGCTCCCTATGGTATCCCTTCTTTCCTGTGCTGACCCCACCAACCACCTCCTGCCTGTTCCCTGTCATGCCCTGCTGTTCCCCAGTAACACCATTCACACACTTATACCCTACCACCACCCCCACTCATCCCTTTGGCTGCATCAAAAAGATCAAGTAGAGCTCCCAGGCCCTCCAAGGGCAGGACT
Organism: Chiroxiphia lanceolata; assembly: GCF_009829145.1. Classification (NCBI taxonomy): domain Eukaryota; kingdom Metazoa; phylum Chordata; class Aves; order Passeriformes; family Pipridae; genus Chiroxiphia; species Chiroxiphia lanceolata. The sequence goes on from NC_045638.1 coordinate 117,886,001, forward strand.
GAAAATGGAGAGAAACATGCAGTTTTTGTGTGTGCACAGATACACATGTTGGTAGGGACAGAAAAGAGCAATTTATAATGTCTCTGTTTTAGCCATAAAAAACTCTTAACAAAATGAGTTTGTTGCATCTTGTTTTCCTCATCCCCTTTTCTTTTCTATTATACTTCTTCTAGACCATTTTTGACCCTTTCTTCCACACTCCTCTCACTCGTGCAGAGCAGCTCCTGTCTTTTCCCCTCCAACATGTTCCACTCCCGCCCCTCACCTGAACAAGTTGTATAATCCTGCATACACAAAGACAACCTTTAGCACAGTCTCTTCTCTCATAACTCACTCCTTTTCTCCCTCTGGTTTTCTCCTCAGCACTCTGCCCCGAAATATCCCTTGTCCTGTACTACACACAAGGTCACCTGTATGGCTTTATTTGCTGGAGTGGTTGTCACTCCCAAGCTCAACCACCTACCTGAGCTGAATGTCTGCACATCAGGGGGTTCAGAGCACCCTTCTTTCTTTTTCTTTTTCTTTTTCTTTTTTTTTTTTTCCAGGAGAAGGCAGCAGCAGAAGGCTCTGTGTGTCTGGGATCCAGAGGAGAGGCAGGAATCTCTGCCCGTGCTCTGCAGGCAAGGGGAATGCTGGAGGAAAAACTATTTGGTTCTGCCTGTATAGGACAGCAGATAAATGGTAGGAGAGGGATGTGTGGTGTGTTTTTCTTCCTGAATTCAGCCCAACAGAATGATCCATCTGGCCTTCTACAAGCTGTGGGTGCTGTAAGGGCAGACTGTAGTTGCACAGTAAGTTAATTTGGGTTTCTCAGTGGTATATTGCAGGACACACTTGGTAGGATTGAAGTGGAAAAATGAAAATTCACTGTCTTTCAGGGCAAGTTGAATCAAGTCTCAGTATTACCCCAGTTAAAAACATCTCTTTATACAAATCTTTGTAAGGATACTGAGCACAAAGTGGTGGCTACAATAAGGTATAGCTCAGTGTTTATTTCGGTAAGTAATGCAATTAAGTGGCCTTCAGCGGAATGGTGTTCAGCTAGGAAAACCAAGTCTTGCAGAAGAGAGGGCTCTGACATACAGAGCCTGCAGTGTGCAAGAGATATAAGACCTGAGCTCTGCCTAATGGCAAATCATCCTATAGTCTTTGCTGCCTAAACCAGTTCGAGACAGTCCCCGCTTGCTGTAAGTAAATGACAAAGTTTGTCTTAGGGAAAGCTGGGCCACAAACACCTGCGGTGACACAGAACCAGCCCTTGGGACTGATTTGGCAGTGGGCAGGGACAGCGGGGCTGATGGTGCCACGACCACCCTTTGACCACAGAATTGTTCAGGTTGGAAAAGACCTTTAAGATCAAGCCCCACCACTAACCCAGCACTGCCGCGTGCACCGCTAAACCACGTCCTCAAGTGCCACATCCACGTGGGTTTTTTTGAACACTTCCAGGATCTGACGGACTTCCACAGGCAGACAAGGCAGGGCCGACGCCAGGGGGGACTGGTGCTGCGGGGCACCGTGCCATGGGCTATCCCGGGTCACCCGGGCCCCGCAGGACGGACCGGCTCCGGGCCGGTGGGTGCCGGAGGGTGGGTGGGCAGCGCTTCTGTGCGGGGCTGGCTCTGCCCCGGGAACCGCCGGGAGCCGCCGAGAAAGGCCGGGAGCCGCTCCCGGGAGCCGCCGGAGCCGCGTCCCGCCAGCGCCCCCCGCAGCCCGACGGGATCCCTGCCCCGATGGACCCGGGGGAGCCGCTCCTGCCGCCCCGCCGACCCGTGATTGATTGCCAGGGAATTCTGCGGGCCCAGGCCAGCGCTGCCACGTTCGACAGGACCAACACTTCGGTCACAACAACCCCACGGAGCGCTGCAGGATGGGCACAGAGCGGCTGGAAAGCGGCCCGGTGGAACAGACCTGGGGGCGCTGGTCCACAGCAGCGGGACAGGAGCCAGCGTGTGCCCAGGGGGCCAAGAAGGCCAGTGGCATCCTGGCCTGGATCAGGAAGAGTGTGACCAGCTGGATCAGCTCCCCCTGTACTCGGCACTGCTGAGGCCGCACCTCGAGCGCTGCGTCCAGTTCTGGGTCCCTCACTCCAGGAAAGACACTGAGGTGCTGGAGCGTGTCCAGAGAAGGGCAGTGGAGCTGGGGAAGCGTCTGGAGCACAAGTCCTATAAGAAGTAACTGAGGGAGCCGGGGAGAATCAGCCTGAAGAAAAGGAGGCGGCTCGGGGATGACCTTATCACTCTCTTCAGCTCCCTGAAAGGAGGCTGTAGCCAGGTGGGGGTCGGGCTCGTCTCCCAGCAATAAGACGAGAGGACACAGCCTTAAGCTGTGCCAGGGGCGGTTTAGTTTGGACATTAGGAGTAATTTCCTCATGGAAAGAGTGATCAGACATTGGAAGGGGCTGCCCAGGGAGGCAGTGGAGTCACTCTCCCTTCGAAGTGTTTACGGGCGGACTGGCCGTGGAGCCCAGTGCTACGGTCTGGCTGACACGGTGGTGTTCGGTCTCAGGTCGGACTCGGTGATCTCAGAGGTCTTTTCCTACCTAATTCATCCTGTGACCTTGCGATTCTGAACAGCCTCTCGGTAATTGCCGGGCTGCAGGCGACTCCGCCCCGCCTCCCTCCCTCACGGACCGCCGGACGCCGTGTCAGCGCCCTCAAGGTTGTTTACAACTACTGCGCTCATGGACCCGCCCCCTGCGCTTCTCATTGGCCAAAGAGCGCGAGCCTCGCGAGCCCATTGGCTGATGGCCGGCGGGGCAACCCCTCACTCCCAGAATTGCCTCTCATTGGTGAAAGCGGGCGGGCAGCGCCGTTCCCATTGGCGGGGAGCGGAGAGGCCCCGCCCCCCCCGGCGCGCGGCCGGGGCTGTGCGGGACGCGGCGGCGCGGCCCGTCAGTCGGTGGCGGGGATGGTGCGGGGAACGATGTCCGAGTGCGCGGCTGAGAGGGGGAGGATGGCGGGGCTGCTGCTCCTCTGCGCGGCCTCGGCGCTGCTGCTGGCGGCCGTGGGGGCCATCCCGCCGCCCGAGGAGGCGGCGCGCATGGCGCGCTTCGTCCTGCACAGCTGCGACTGGGGCGCGCTGGCCACGCTGTCGGCGCAGGAGGGGCTGCGCGGCCGCCCCTTCGCCAACATCTTCTCCATCAGCGACGGGCCTCCCGGGCCCTTCGGCGGCAGCGGCGTCCCCTACCTGTACCTGACGGACATGGAGATCTCCGTGCAGGACCTGGAGGTGAGCGGGGCAAGGGGTGTGAACAGCGTGAGCGGTGACCACCCACGGGACGCCCAGAGGAGCGCCCGGGGTACTGAGGGAGTGTCGAGTTTTGCTTGGTTGCCTGCGCTTTTTCATCTCACTGGCAAGCGCTGGTTGGAGTTTCTTTTATTTTTTAAGTTCACGTTAGCCTTGCGAAGGCAGCGCGACAGCACTGAGTTCACAGAATCCCAAAATCCCTTAGGGTTGGAAGTGACCTCTGGAGATCATCCTGATGCTGAGGCAGGGTCACCTGGAGCAGGTGACACAGGAACGCATCCAGGCTGTTTGGAATGTCTCCAGAGACTCCACACCTTCCTGGGCGGCTGTTCTAGTGCTCTGCCACCCTCAACGTAAAGTTGTTCCTTGTGTTCAGGTGAAACACTTCTTGTGGTTTAGTTTGTGGCTGTTCCATGGATCTCACCTCATTTATTATTATCCCTTGAGCAATTATTATCCCTTGAGCAGCTCAGCATGAGCAGTGCTGTCCGTGTTGACACTCAAAAGGCCTCCTGAGAAGTTCCTGCTCACCCTGGCCTTGAGAAATGGCAGAAGCAGCACCAAACAGAGGAAGTGGCTGGAACTTCCAGAACCACCGAGCAGAGAAATGAGGCCCCACAGAACGTCAAAAAAAAAAAAAAGAAAAAAAAAAAAGAAAAAAAAAAAAGGATTGGGAATTGGCAGTGTGGGACTTAAACAAAGAGGGCTCCTACACAAGCTGCTGAAGGAATAGTGATTAAATCTCTGGAGCTTACCGTAAAGGGAAGCACACAAGGAAAGGCAGCATTGGCATGCTGTGGCTCTGAGTGTGTGTAATTGGCCTTGTCCCAGTTCTCTTGCCTACCTGTGGCCAAGGGAGTTGACTAAAAGCTTAGGGACATAGCAATCGTGTGCCTCCTTTACAAGAAAACCTTTTTTGTTCCAGTAGCTGTTGCAGTGTTAGTAAAAGAAACACAAAACACAAAATAATCGAAAATTTTCTATTGACTTTGTTTTATCATAAAGCCTTTTTGTTTGTTCCGGGCCAGGTTTTACTTTATTACAATAAAAATGCTTTAGTTATGGATCTAAGTGCTGTAGAAATTTATCTTGTATAGTATCTCCCCCTCCACCCCCAGCTACAGCCTTTTGTTTTCAGAATAACCTAAAAACTGCGGTGTGAACTGCTGCTGGACGTTTCCCTTCAGAAGGCTCCTCAGCAGATCCTCATTTTGCTGTTACAGGGCAGAGACACTTGACGTGTGATAGTCACGTGCAAGGGAGAAGGTGCCGAGCAATCATGAGTCAGCTTTTTCTGTAGTTAAGCGACTTCCTCTCTGTCGGGTGGTGGCTCCTGTTTCACGAGTTCGCCCGGCACTCTGCGTAGTGTTTGAGTGACTTTTGGGGGTTTCTTTTGGGCATGAGCCCTTCTAGTGAAATTTCTCAGAGCAGGTGAAACTTTCCTTGCTGGGAGATAATGAACCTTGGGATGTGACATTCTGCGTTAGGGAGTCCTGTTTTGCACCAACACTTTTCAAGCCACGCTCACCAAATTAGTTTTAGAAAAGCAATCAGACACAGATTCTTTAATTTTTCAAGTTAGGTGTTTCTCTTAGGTTTTATGAGTGTGTCTAAAATTCACTTCAAATTTCAAAAGAGCTGACTGGCTTAGAGCAGCTTGTTTTGAAGGAAGGAGTTGTTTGATTTTGGTTTAACTAATGTTATTAACAGCTGTGAAATTCAGTTGGTTACCTTCTCAGTTACTCTTTGTCCTTCCACCAGAATTAATGAAATTCACTGTATGTCCTTTTTTTTTCTGTACTGTGTGTAGTTATAAGAATATGCCATCATTTGAAGGTGAAATAGCAGGACAGTATATTGAGTTCAGAGTTTTGAGGAGTGCTGTTTTGTGACATTTGCATTTTATGCTAAAAAGCTTCAGCACATTTCAAAACTGGGCATTCTTTCAGATTCAGAGCTCATCTAAGTAGGCTTTCAGATACAGTCAGGAAAAGGTGATGACAGCTTTATTCTTTTTGGCAGTAATACCGAGCTGAAGAAACTACCAAGAGCTGAATAAAGCACCAAGAGCTGAAAGTGTGGCGGGGATGACATTTTTCTTGCAAAAAGGATGTAAACCTCTTATCTTACTTCTTGCATTTCAGGTCAATTCAAATGCCTCCTTAACTGTGTCTCTGGCACAGACTCCTTACTGCAGGAGGCACAGATATGATCCCCAGAATCCCCTCTGTGCCCACATAATCTTCGTTGGGAGCATTGTGAAGGTAAGCAGCTGAAAGCTGGCACTGGACAAGGCTGTGTGCATCCAGTAGTGTTGTTTAGTGGGAGGAGAAGAGAAAGGTTTAGAAATTCTGTGCAAAAGCATGTTAAGAGATGTTATGTGCTGTGATATCCCAAGGCTGGTTCGTAGTTTGAGGAAAATGAAGTTACCCCTTGATATTTGCAGGAGCTTTTTTGGCAAGTCTTTAACAAGGAATTTGGGGGGACAACACTGTAATCTAGGAAGTCTCACTCCTTCCCCTAGATGTGTTCTGAAACTAAGAAATCTAAGGCAACTCACTTGGAAAAGCCTTCATACTTCATTCACATCCCTCCTGCCCAGCTAAATTCTTTGGTCCATGCATTGTGACAAACGTGCTTCTGAAACTTTGTTGAAGTAAATATTTGCCTGAGCAATAAAGTTACAATATTAAAGTTACAATATTAGAGCAATAAAGTTACAACAATAAAGTTACAGTATTAGAGACAAAAAAAAGTGCAGTGTATATCTGATGGCATTGCTGCCAGGGCAGTATTCTTTTGTGTACCAGTACTTTAGAACTGCACGTGTTATTCATTGAAGATTTTAATCCCTTCATTGAGGACAATGATTGAGGATGAGAAACAGTCATCATTGGATGACTTAGATCTTAGATGATAATAGTCTAAATGTTAGTGTTTTCACACCTCTGTGTTTGCACATTGCACTCAGCAATCTTTCAGTTGCCTTCCTGAGTTTCTCGTTGATAATGGAGTTGGGTTATTTTAGTTAATTCTTCTCATACCATACTCGGAGCTCCAGCTTGTTAATTTAACTCTTTAAACGTTTGCACATTGCACACTGTATGTTAAGTGCTGTCACACTTTTCAGCTTCCCTTCTCTGTAGGTTCTGCTATACCATCCTATTTGTGTGTGTGTGTGTGTTTGCAAAGGACTGAACACAGTTCAGATCTGTGTCAGTTTGAATGAGCATGTGCAGAGGAGGCAAAATTGCACATAAAACATCACTTTGTAATAATTCAGCAAGAATCCATACTCCTCTGTTCTGTGTTTTGTTGAAAGACTTATTCTTATGTTGATGAAGTACTTTCTTGCTCATGCTAACTTTAAAAGCACCCTTTTGATTTAATGTTAAAATCAGCTGCTTTGGAATTTTTGTCTGTCTCACATACACCACACTGAAGATGAGTGGACTCTGCCTCAGTAAAGAGTCCCCTGTGACAGGGCATGGCAGAACTGAAAAGAGCACACTTCACTCAGCAGTGGTTTTTTTTTTTTTTTAAACTAAAATCTGTCTTTACGTGACTACCTTACTGTAATACTTTGCTATTTTTTTGTTTAGGTGAATGATTCAGAAGCAGTCTTGGCAAAAAAAGCATTATTCAGTCGCCACCCTGAAATGGAAAGTTGGCCTAAGGATCATGATTGGTTCTTTGCCAAATTCAACATCACAAACATCTGGGTCCTCGACTACTTTGGTGGATTGAAAATTGTGACACCAGAAGAATATTACAGTGTCAAACCTTAGTAAGTATTGGAGTTTTTCATGCCTAACCCTCGCTGTATTTGAAACCTGTAAAACTTCTCCTGATTATTAACAGTATGTACTATATACTACCTGTCTCTGGTTTTTATATGCATTTATGTCTTTTCTCTAAGTGGTCTACTGGATGCAGTGTCTGAAGTCATAAGGTATGTTTGAATAGGGGATCCAACTGTGTAACAGTATCAAATATAGTATCTGTAGAACTGTACATGATTAACTGCGCCTCAGCTTAAGTAGTTTCTTGGGAGGAGGGACTCCTGTAGAGTGGGCACAGTCACTGTCCTCTGAATTAATTGCAAGACAGATGATGTTTTGGTGTGATAATTAGAAGCAACAAGACTATTCAGCATTTATGAAGTTGTATTAATGGGATTGCAGCAATACCACTAATGTATTCCAGAACAAAATTGCTGTTGAATCCATCATTATGATATTAAAGTATAGAGAAATTGTGTTCTTTTGCCTACATAGAAGTTAGTCTTCAAAACTTTCAAATGTATTTTAGCTCAGCCAGCAATTATGCAATCATTTCACTCTTATTCTTGCTCCTTGTAGGTGGGAGAAGATCCGTGTGATGCTGATGTGGAAATGAATTTACTTCGGCTGTTTCACGAAAGATTTATTTTTCCTGTGTATTGTAGAGCTGAATTAATAACACAGTAAATCAAACACCTCACATTGTTAATGAGCATGCATTACCCTTATGAGGCAGATTTAACTTCTCACTAACTTGAATCATGTCGTGCTCAAAAACCTTTGTGCATGAGCCATAACTAAATTTTATTCATTGGATGTGATTTTGGAAAGGTGGCTGACAGTCTGCATTCAGAAGTGTTGTGTTTACTGGAATCCAAAGGATTAGTCCAGTTCTAAAGCTTTCAATGCCTTAGTTGAATAACATCTGTTTGTGAGCACTCTCCAATTCCGTTTTATTTTTAATAACCAGTTTAGTTTAGAATTTTATGGCAAAGTACCACGGGATGGCTCAGCTGACTCGCCTCAGTGGAATGGAAAGAACTGCTTGTGTTACGAGGGTAAATGATGTGCTGAGTTCCCAAATCCTGTTAAGAATTTCCTTTGCACGCTGATGCACTCGCTCATTTGAGCCATTTTTTTATTTTGCTGAATGTGCTGTAGGATACAGTTGTATTTATGCAAACTGTACATGTACCTCAGGATAAGTTCTTGGTACCTCTTCAGTGGTTACATGCCCTGACCCTTTAATAGAAACAGGCTGATAATACCTCAAGTATCTGACTTGAGTATGAGAAGAGTAGTGGCTTGTAAACTCAGTGACACTGTTGTAAAGGATAAATGTTTTCTGATTAGGATTCTGAAATCTTCAGCTTCGGCAAGGTGTCAGTTTTTATTTCCCTCAGCAGTAGAACTGAGAAGATTTTTGGGTTTGGAAGCCTTACACATCACTTCTGGGTTAGTAAACCAGAAGTGAAAAATAAGCAATACAGTATGACACACATGATTCATGATTTGTAGAGAATGAAAATTAATGAAAGGTGTGCATAGTTATTTCTGTGTTAAAATAACTTGCACACAACCACAAAAAAAAGCCCAAATTAACACCTTTTTACATTCTTTCTCATCTGCTGTGTGCTAAGTTCACAAACACTGAAAACTATTTATGAACAACTATAGGACATATTACCTGGTTGACTTAGAATGTGAGAATTTAGACTCCTTAAAGGCAGATTCTTATACAGAACAGTGGGATTTCTCATATAAAATCCCTACATCTTAATGTTGTTGTTATATCACTCCTTTTCTCAAATACTGGAATGATGTGTGAAAGTATTTGTTATGTGACTTATTAAGTTTTCCTTCTCCAGAAGGTGGGGGGGGGAAGGTACTTTTTACTGTTCTTCTATTTTAAAACTAATTTAGGATAAAAAAAACCCCTTACAATATGGAAACAATTTATGTTGAACAGGTAACACTGATATTTAATATGAAATTGAAAAGTATTTTTATATAAGGCATGACAGTTGTGGAAACTCATATGAATCTTTGTCATGGACTTAATCTTTACTGTGAGAACACCTGAATGCATTACATGTCACCCTGTAACTTCTCATGTGTGAGACTGATGATGCTGAGCTTTTGTTAAAATTAAAATATTTTTGGACAAGCGGTGTCAAGTGTTATTTGTTGCACGTCTGAGGATTCCTCTCTCCCTCCTGCTCTCTTTCATGCAGGCACTCTCTCTTCAATGTTTGTGTTTTATTGTTCCTCTGGAGTCTTTCATGCTTGCAAGGATAAAGGGGGGAAACATCCCTATTTACACGTGGCTTTCCCCTCCATGGATGAAATAAGCATCTTTGTGTTTCACTTTCTTTCCTGCATCTAACACTGTGAAATGGAACATAATAACAGTGGAGTTTGTGAAGGTGAATACAAGGAAGCCTTATTTGATTATGCTTTTCAGCCAGAGCTTCTGCATTTTGACATGAAATCTGTGTCATTAGCAGGCAGGTTTTCAGCCATCCCCAGGAAAGCAGGGCTCCATCACATATTAACAATTAGCTGGAAAGGCAAATGCTGTAATTCTCAACATCCCTTCTTCCTCCAGCAGCTTTTATTGCTGAGCATGACATCCTGTGGCCTGGGCTGTTCCTCTGGTCAGTTGGGGTCAGCTGTTCCTGCACCCCCAGACTCCTTGCTGGTAGGGCAGGACATAAATAATAACAAACATTTGTGTGTTATCAGGACCGTTTAAAGCATAAATTCAAAACATAGCCCCAAACAAGCTGCTATTGAAAAAAAACCCCAAAACTCTCCATTCCAGCCCTAACCAGTATACCACCTTCAGAAGTACCACTTCCATAAGGCTTGCTCTGTGTCTGGTTTTCTTGTCTCACTAGTACCTGTCTGGTTTTCTTGTCTCACTAGTACCAATTCCCAAGTCTTTTCTGATTGTGAGTGGAAGGGCTTTTTTCAGTAACAATCTTAAACCAGTTTTGTAACACTACTGCATTTTATTGGAACAATTTTAGATCGTCCAAATCTCTTCACATTTGAAATTTGAAAGGACCCCAACCAGATTTTTTTTTTTTTTTTGAAAGTGGTGAACAGCAGAATGGTTAAGATAGATGTACAGACCTGAATTTGAGATTTTGATCTGAGAAGCACTATCTAAAATTGTGTCTGTGCATCTCATTGAACATCTTTTGTGTGTTTTTATATGTAGAAGTGGAATGTAAAGGAGATGAGGGTATCAATCTCCCCTAGTGATAGGTATGTAAATGTTAATATCACCAACTCAAGAAAGTCACCAGCTTGTCCTGTCCTGTGCCCCTTTGTTCTATTTGGCTCATTCAGGAACTTGCTTGTGAGCATGTTTCCTTTTTTCCTCATATCCAGAAGCAATACTGTGGCTTAGAAGAGGCCAAGGATAAGAAATTGATACAACTGCAAGCAATGAATCAGTGTTTCAACCTCTGACTGTGTCCTCTGCCATGGCACGGTGGAAGTATCAGGTCATATTCTCGACAGCAATGAAATCAGCCACCATACCCGGGGAGATAAGTACCTGCATCCACAGATAGGAATGTGAGTCACAGGATAATTTAGGCACCTCACTAATTCACAGGATGTTTGTTAGCTGGGAATCTAATAAGGATAATCACAGCCTGTCTCTCTAACGACACAGTCATCTTCTTCCTTCTACTTCCTACTCCACGTTCTTCCGTCTTTGTGCTTCTTCTTGGCGTTCAATTCTTGATTTTCAATTTCTCTCTTACATTTTAATGCAAGAGTTGTGCCCAGGAGGTTCTTGCAACGCGCTACATCATTACAAACTAGAACTTAAATATATCAGGCATTTGTTTAATCTTTTAGTCAGTTCTCTCTGGAATTAATTTCTTAGCTATTTAGTGATCTTCGCAATAAAATAGAGGTAGCTCAGAGTATTAGATTAATTTGTTTTCAAAAAGCTTTTCATGAGAAAAACCATCGAATCTAGATTAAAAATCCAGTAAACTGATATATTATTGTTGAACACAAGAGGGTGCCATAGACTCACATTCGGCTTGAGTGTTAAATGTTTAATACTTAAAAGTGGTTATTGAATTCATCATAACTCAAAGATGCTGGAAAAGCAAACGACGGGGGTATAATACGAGGAAATTCTTTTTCTACAGTGCTTTACATTATGAATGCTTCCCTCCATAAACACAGCAGCCTGCTGGCTGGGAAAAAAAAAAGGAAGCATTCATCATTTTTTTTGTGTTTTGTAATCATTCTGTGCTGTGGAGAGCCAGAAGTAATATCCATGAAAATGATTTAAAGGGTTTTAAATTAAGAAACTCTAGTAAAGGAAATGGAGACAGGTATAGAATGCCTCGGAACATCAGCTGGGAGCTGCCACCTCCAGACTCTGCAGCGTTTATTTCTGCCAGTATGAGAATCCAAAGAGAGAGTGTTCATTAGCGTGGCAGTGCTTTGGCTTAGGCTTATTGTTAGCTGGATTAAACCACTTGACTCTGGTTTGTAATTTCCAGCAGTTAATTAATCTTGGATTCTTTGAGAGCCCCTGGTCCCTCTCCAGTGGTCTGGGCTGCCTGTGCAGGTGTTTGGGTGGTGAGGTAGAGCTGGGAAAGGCCTGGAGCTTCCCCTCTTTGTCTGGGGCTTGTGCCAGAGCTCCCAGTGTGGGGTTGTGTGTCTTGGTGTTAAGGCCCCTGCCCTGCCATCCCTTCCAGCTCCTCTGCTTGGGTGGAGCAGTTGGTCCTTGGTGCTCCCCAATAGTTGTATTTTGCCTACTGGGAAGCTCAGTCCTTGAGCCTCTCAAGCAAGACTCCTGCAGTTGCTCCCAGGGCTTTTTGACTTAAGAACTTTTGTGTCTAGAGCCTTCCTCTGGGTTTCTGAGTTGAATTACTGTGTAAGAAGATTAGACTGTGAGACTGTTTGTTCTGGGTATAATGGTTAATGTTCTTTGTAGCCTGGTTTTCTATGGAAATAAAGCTCAGGTAACATGTTGTCTGGGTACTTGCTTTTGTCAGATTTGTTTTTACTTAGTTGGATTCAGATCTGAAATCAGAAGCCTCAACTTGAAGCCACCCAGTCCCTATCTATGTCACAACAACTGGGAGCTGAAGAGGGGAAACAAAACCCAGTTCATGTCTATTAAAGTTACAAAAGTAATGAGTTTTAAAAATTGGAGTTTCGTTAGTTGTGCTGATCGTAGGGCTGGAGCCTTCTGCTTGAGTGCAACCAGGTATTCATCTAGTATCTGAAGGGGTGAAATTTTATATTATTTAGTGGATGGTAGGTTTTAATCAAAGAACCTGATAGTTGTAATGATTGCTCTGAGTTATTTTTTCCCTCTAGCTCTTAGTATCCTATAGAAAAGCCTTAACAATTCCCCACTACTGTTTGCTTCTGATTCCTGCAGCTGTTAGCATTTCTTTTGCATAGAGTTTCTGCAGTTTAAACAAAACAGATGCCGTGTTCGTGGTGGTGGGTCCAACAGCTGATGTGGGTCTTGTTGAGAGAGGAAAGTCTCTCCCTCAACCTCAATAATTTGTCATTGTGTGTGTACCCACTGAGGTCTAGAATTGCTTCACGTTATTTTTGCTGCTGCCACTGACTCAGATTGTAAACTTTGCACCCTCGGTTTCCCACCCCACCCCCCATTTATAAAAATGTAAATACATGACAGTTAGTAAGATTCATGTCATAATACTTGTAAATCATCTGGGGAATGTTTTTATGCCAGTGGAATTTATTTAACATCACTCAGTGCTAAAAAGTAACCGTTTCTAGACTGAAAGGTAACAATTGTTTAGAGATAAGAAACAGAGAAATAGTTGCAGTATATGATTATAAGAACAATGTGCACTTCTCTCCTGGCGTCATTTAGCCAAGAGCAGTTGCCTAATCAAGCATGAATTGGATTTTTGATTTGTTTTAAAAGCTTAAATGAATTTCAGATAATTTAATTAAGTTTTCCCCCAGATGAGCATTTGAAAAATGCAGAAGTATGTGTTAGGGATGAAGAGGGGAAGAAAATAAAGGAAATGAAGATACTTGTCACATGCGTTAAAATCTGACTTCTCAATAATTTTATATTCATAAAATGCATAACCTTACTGATAAATTACATTCTGTACAGCCATGCAAGAAAATAATGGACTTGCTCTATAATTAAAAAGAGTGTTTCCAAAATGTGTTTAGTGGTCAAGTCCCAGGATTTTTCCGCGTATATTTTAATGTAATTGGGGAATTTCACCTGCAATTAACAGGTGAAAATGCTGATGATGCAAGAGAGCTCAGTTTGATTACCCTAAAGGAAAAGAAACCTTGTTCTTCCTTCTTAAGATATGACACAAGCAGTACTCTCTTGAGTGCATTAAAAAAAAAATAAACCAGAACAGATCATAAAGGCTTCATTGAGGAGGAAAGAATAGGACAATACAGATTCAGTAGTCTCAAAACTGAGCATGCAAAGAGTGTGTATTTTAACTTTCTACTAACAACTCCTTTAGAGGTTTCCAAAACCCTTGTTGCACTGAAAATTTTAAGACCATAGGAGGAACAGGAAATGGTCAGTCACAAAAATCCTCAAAATAATGAATAGAAACTTGTTCTTGCACCACACCAGGGCCTGTTGATAACATCCCATAGGAAACGTGCTCATGCCTGTGTTTGTCTTTATGGTACTGCACAGGTGTTCCTTTTTATGCTTGGGGATTTTTTTTCCCTCTTGTTGCATGTGTCAGGGTTTCTATTTGTTCAGTGCAGCTGCAAGGAGTGGTGACAGTCGAGTGGATTTTCCTCAGAAAAGTAGTATTTTCACACACAGAGGGGAGCGGTCGTAGCAAGACCAACTTCTCTTGCCTCCCTGTTGGGAGCTGCCAAAGCAAGACCTGTAGTTAGACCTGTCTTCTTTCCAGCTCTCCATTTGCAATGCTGGCAAAAGTGCAGGGCAGGGACTAATCCTCTTGGAATGCAGCAATTATCACTAAATAAGTATTAATTGCTGCATTCCAAGGGGATTAGCACAGTTGAACCCAATTATGGCAAATCGAAGCTGGAGTGTAAGGCACTACAGTGCATTGAAATGCAGTGAAGCAATGTAGGACTGTCAGTCTGCAACGTTTTGTCAATAAAAATTGTGGGCTTACACACTACAAACAGCAGACCATTCCAGTGTATTAGTCTCCTGCATGAATGGCATGTCTGGCTGGAGGCTACAGCTTGCCCACCAGCGAAAATTGTCGCTTATTTAACACCCATTATCTTCACGTGAACATCTCCAGAAATGTTCTTAATGCTTGTCGGGTCGGTTACGGTGCTGCCAAGTGTCACTCCCTGCTGGATCAGGGGCAGGACTCTGCAGTCTGTCTGGATGCTCCTGTCTCTAAAGTTGGCCAGCTCCTCCATCAGGTGATGTGGGAATTAATTTTGCCTGCAAGTGCTACCTGTATCAAATAGGCTTAGGAGAGCTTCTGATAACCGAGCTGTGCTCAGTCCCAGCAGTCTGCAGCGATGATTACAGGCATATCTCTGTGGTAGCAAAACACGAGCCAGAGGGCAGTGTGTAGTTATTTTTTTAATCCTCAGCTTGACTGTGGTGTGGGTTTGTTTTTTAGTTTTCATTTATTTCCTGTTAAAACTGCAAACACTGCTGCTTTTTTTTTTTTTTTTTTAATAGCACTGTCAAAGCATAACCAGCAAGCGTGAAAAGGGAATGTTTCTAGGGATGAATCAGCCCCTTGCATTAGAGCTGCTCCAGGATTTCTTGTGTCCAGAGGAAGAATGGCATATGGATGCACAGAAGCTGTTGAACGTATACCTTAACTATTTTATGAAAGATGTTATCCTTGCAGATAATGAGCTGCACCTTAACTGGCATTAAACACACTGACTTGTACTTGGGGACCACTTCAGTTCCCTCACCCATTCTGTTTCAGGAACCACAGATCAAATATTTGCAGTCTTCCCAGTGCAGGTAATTCTCGGAAATGCACTTTCCTCCACCTGTATGTTTAGATAAAAAGTCAAGTTTAGCTGAGAGCTTTTTTTTTTTTTAAACACAGCAGGGAGGGTTTTATGTTTCCACTGTGGCCTTGTCTGTATTGAGAAAAATAGCTTCTGGTTCAGCTGAACTAGGGTTGGCATTCATTTCTAGTCCAGGGTTAACGAAGTTCTTACGGTCTGAGTGAAGTGAGTAAACTGAAATGTCAGTATGGTTTAAACTGTTGGTAAAAATGCTTGTGTGAGATTGTCCAATGCACAGTGTGGCAGGAGATGCCGAAGGTTTTATGTGCTATGTAGTTCCTAGAGATGCAAAGAATAGACAGGCTGAAAAGAAGGCGACACTCTGAGCAAACAATTCCTCACTGTGTAATTGCAAGCTGTGTGAACACAGAAAAGCTTTCTCCAGGAGACCACTTCCCCTTTTTCTTTTCCTGTACTGCTCGACTGCATATGATTTGCATCTCCCATGCCATGCTTGTGGTGTGAGTAACTCGTAATACAAGAATGAGTGCTCTTTTGTATACTTTCATTGTATTTAAATTATAATGATAAGCTTGCCTTTATTCAAAAGCTGAGGGATGGGGAGGTGAGAATTTCTAGGAGAACTGTCATGCAAAGCCTTTTTCTGACTCTACCCACACTTCCAACTGAAGTCCATATACTCCATTCCTCTGACCTTCCCCTATCTAGACATCAAACCACACTGGCCCAACTGCTGTTCTCCCAGTGTGCCTGCTGTTGCCATTAATCTCCCTTTCTTATACAGCTCTTCATTTCTTTTCCTTACCTTTGGCCTCAACTCTTTATTCAAAGTGATAATTTGCTGGCTTTCTGCCGGAGGGAGAAGCTATGATCAATAACAGGAGGAGACAGGGGTCAGCAGAATAGTGATGAGCAGTGCCATCTGCTCCTCTGAAAACACCGTTACCCAAAAATATCAATAACTAGGATGGTATTATTTTGGCTTTTGGATAAGATGACTGTGAGATTTAGGCAGCCTGCAGTGAAAGCAGGGGTCTTTTCCTGCTCACTAATTCCTTGTTTCAGCCAATCTTCTGTTGCACAGAGGAGTGGACAGAAAGGGCTTTATCCAGCTTGTGTTGGAATATAGAACATGTACCTGAGCACAGCCATTTCTGGGACTAATGACACCTTTTTCAGGTTCAGTGCATGGCAGCTCTCATGGGTTGTGCTTTGCTTTCTGCTGGCTGGTGACTCAGAGCCCATCTCCAGCCTTTCCTTGTAGCTTTTGGGGTAGAAGAATCACAAAAAAAAACCCTCCCCGAGGCTGGGGAGAGAGCAGAGGCTCAGCAATGCTGTCTAGGTATCACAGAATGGCATGCTGCACTAGGTTTTGGGTGCTGGAGTAATACTAGTGCCTAGTAACTTCTGTGTTGACTAGCACAATATTTACTACATAAAAGGGAAGGATGGTTTTATCAAAGCCTTTGTTACTACAGACAGCAAGGTGACGAATTTCCTGCAAGAACTTCAATTTACTTTTCTTTCAAAAGATTATAGATACTTACTTC
This sequence comes from Chiroxiphia lanceolata, assembly GCF_009829145.1. NCBI lineage: Eukaryota > Metazoa > Chordata > Aves > Passeriformes > Pipridae > Chiroxiphia > Chiroxiphia lanceolata. Next base: position 117,902,580 of record NC_045638.1, read on the forward strand.
ATGTGTGCACAATAAGTCTCACGCTGCCATACTCTTGGGAAATTGTTATCACCAGCCCTGTTCCTGTACCTGCTGGAGATACACATTCCTCTTTCTTTTCTAAGAATTAGAAGTGGGGGGAAAAAAATATTCAATTACACACTGGTGCTTCCTCTCAGCCTAAGCCCTGACCCCGAAGTGTATTAGTAGTACTGCTGTTATAAACACTAAACACTTGATGTTTTGTTGAGCTAGATGTGTTTTAATGGGAGTGAGGCTGAGCTTTAGGCCTTAAGGCTCATCTAATTAATGTTTTCAAGCTTTTCTAATTCATGATTGTTTAAAATGAGCTTTTAGTTGTTGTTGTTAATAAAAGTGGAAATTTTTATTTGTCCACATTTGAAAAGAGCACAATAATGTGAGATTTCTTACAAAGTTGGAGATGGCACCACTGTGTCAAGTTTTGTGATTTTCATGTAAATGCCCTACATGCTTTGCTGAGAAATGACTTGTCTGATACCTCCTCCTCAAGAAGTTTTAGAAAAAAACTCCAGATTTCACTTTTCTTAGTTTCATTTTGCTATGCTGGGCTTTTTCCCTGCTCTATTGCTCTAAATGGATCTCAGCCACCTGCCCCATGTAGGCAGGCACAGGAGAGCCAAGGGGTGGCAGGGGCTTAGGGCAATGTGGGAATCACTGCAGCCATTGTGCTGGATGGACAAAATGGAGCTGTGGGAAGCCAGGCCTCTCCCACGTGGCTGCTGGGCAGACCTGCTTGGTTTTGTCACTCCAAGGACTGCAACATGGGGCTGAAAAACCTTGTTATCTCCCTTGTTATCTGTAGTCACCTTCAGACCACTCATCCTGCTCCTGGGATGTGCTGGTGCACCTCGGGATCTGTCGCTGGAGGACAGCTCCAAGCAACAGGCAGGTTGAATCCCGGGGCCCACTCAGCAGGTAGGAGTGTCAGGCATAGCTACAGGCTGCCAGGCTTTCTCTTCCAAATGGAGTGAGGAAGAGATGCACACCGTGCTCTCCCACAGGAATGACCCAGGCTCTGCTCCCTACAGGCTGTGGGGACTCAGGGGACAAAATATCTCTCGAGCTCTGCAGGCACTGACACCCCTTCAAAATACAAGGGTGCCATGTGTTCACATAAAAAGGCATCTGCATTTCAAAGTACCACTGCAGAGAGCCAGGCAGGGCCAGCTGAGCTGGTATTTTATGTCCTGTGGGTGCTCTCTGCAAGGACAGGCAAAGCCCAGCTCTCCCTGGTGCTGTCCACCCCACGGCCCTCAGAGTGCAGCCGCTTCCAGTTGCTAGTGGCAAAGCTGTATTTCCATTAGATTTAGAAATGAGCTTTACATCCGTACCAGTTTAGCCAGTTATTGTTCAAGAGCAACTTATTTTTAAACTACTATTTATGCCATGTGCTGCACAGTGGGAATAGTTACATAGACCCCTTTTGAAGTCAGGCCAAACTGGATGCCAGGTACAGAGACCAGCAGCTGCTGACTTGGGGATGACCCAGGAAGCACCAGACAAAGTGGAAAAAAGCCACCCCGCCGAAAACCATCTCGCAAAGAGCAAAAGGGTGAATAAAAATACAAAAGGAAACCCCAAACATCAACACCGAGAACGCAAACCCCAGCCCTGAGAGGCTGTGAAGGCAGAGGAAGCCGGCAGGTGGACTCCAAAAGTCCTCACAGGAGGTGAGCTGCTTCCTGTGGCGGCGGCACACGAACAGAGCCCGTGCAGGAGCCGCTTCTCCTCCGCGCCTGTGGCCTCCTGCTCCCACAGCACCGTCCGGGCAAGCAAGATGAAGTGGGGGAGGATCGCCGTCCTTGCCACCCTCCAGGCACAGCTCCCAGCCACAGGTAAGGCGGGCTTTGGTTTCATGAGGGGTTATCTCAAAGCTCTTTTGAGGAGAGGGCACGACGTCCCTGCGGTGGGTTCCCCCACCATTTTGGTAGCAGGAGGGTGTCTGCACGAGCACCTCAGCCACGTCTGTCCTCCTCCTCGTGGCTGGAATCGTGGCCTGCTGGGACCAAGGCAGCGGGACCGGCTGTGTGGAACTGCCCTGGGGTGGAGAGACGCTATGGAGGGCTGGGATGAGATGCCCTTCTCCTGCTGGAGCAACTGCCACGGCTGAACAGCAACTGCTGATTAAACAAGGCCCTCAGCTGGGCAGCTTTCCTTGCAATTTAAAAGGGGAAATTTGAGACACTAATGAAAAACTAGTTGTTTGCAGTAATCTGCACAGGAGAGGCTTTTAATTTGAGTGAGGCAAGATGAGAGCCGTGCTGGTGGCTGGTTTGCAGCCCACGGCACACCCGGCAGGCGGGAAACGGGGGCACAGGTGGTGAGAGAAAGGGTAGGGACCTTCCTTCCACGCCCCTGCCTTCATGCTTGCCTCCACTAGGCACAGCACAAAATTTAAGCCACTTTTACCTCCATGTGTTTGCTTGTGTGCTGCATACACTGGCCCCACTCGGGCACAAAGTGAAGCAGCTTCAGTGGGCACAAATCTTCGGAAATCGTGTCAAGTTTGGGAAGGAGAAATTTGTTTCTTAGTAAGTAGCATAGTAGATCAAAAGAGCAACAAAATTTACATCTGGAGAAGGCCTCAGCCGAGCGCTGAACGTGGAGAAGTCAGACCACGTCTGAGCTTGCATTAAAGCAAAATCCACCGGAAGAGTTTCACCCATGACAGACGCCCCAACTGCATCTAACAAACACAGCATCCTTCCACTGGAGAGCTTTGGTGACCGCCACAGACTTTATTTCAGAGTTTTCTGGAGATGACAGGAGGGTTTTGCAGCTGCTTGCTAACGCCCTCGGGCCAGTTCTGGTTAATTTGTGGAGGTTCTCTTTCAGGAGAGTTTTAAAGTGGGGTTTTATGCTCTGTGGCAGACCCTGCCTTCTGGTCACCCTCTGTCCAACCTCTGGGGCCTCTCTCCCTCCCTGACACCCAAGTATGATCCTGTACTTACAGCATACTTCTGGTACTTATATTCTCTACATTGCTTGTATCCATAGATACACGTAATGGCTATGAAGGTATGGAAATTACTTCAGGTCAAACTGCACCTGCAAAAACATCTTTTTTGCATCTCCTCCTTTTAACCTGTCACAGAGTGCCAGTTCAGGCCCCTCTTTGTACATTTGCAGCAGAAAACGACTGAAAAATACGTAATGCAGTTTGCAGGTGGGTAAAACCCATAGGAGTCTCTGGTGCAAAACTCTTATTCACACTCACAAGGAATACATGGGATCAAGTTTCAAACTGGATACTGTTGTCACTGGGCTGGAGATGTTTGCCTATGGATTTGAGGGAAGGTATTTTTGACTGGATACCTGGAATAGCTTGAAGAATTTAGCCTAAGTATTGAAATATTTAGCCTAAGAAGAAATAGAAGAAATACAGGTCAAAACGTGTGGAATTGTTGCTATGTTACTGATGCAAAATAGACAGTAACAAAAATGTAAGATTGGCATGAATTTAGTTCAAAGATGAGACTGAAAAAAAAAAGGGGGGGTTCTGCTCTGAGTTATGAACAGAAACAGATATTTTCTGCTGCCTGGAGTGTTTTCAAGCTTCCTTAGAGTTCACTTCTAGAGTGACTTCTAGAGAAAATAGCTTTTTTTTTTTTTTTATAAAACAAACTGGGAGTGGACAGGCTCAGTAAGCTGGGTATCTCCTTACAGTGAGTTCATTCCACTTCACTGTAATGTGTTTGTGCTTATTCTTCAAATGGTTGGTTGAAAGATGCCACCAAGATTAGCACTGAAGAACTTGCAAAACCTTTCTTTTTGAACTTTTGAGTACTGGAGTAAATGTCACGCATGAGAAAAAGAAATGTTTTAAAATAAGTAATTCTAGAGATGGACCATGAATTCTGATGCAGATTTTCAATTACTGACACCAGACCACGAATTTCAAAATGCTCAAATTTGACCTTTGAGCAGTAACAGAAGGCAGCCATATCATATGCACATTTAATTTTCCTTATTTCCCCCTTCAAAGGTACAGAGGTGTACATCTGGAAGTTCAGTTGAAGTCCCCTTATAGCCCCTCTGTTAAAAACTGCATAAAAATTAACAATTTGAATTTCTGAGCAGATGACTTTGTCAATCGTGTTGTTCATTGAGATATAAGAAGAATATTAAAAGACTTCTACTCAAATATCACAATTAAAATGGCAAAAGTGTTCATACTGTTTACAGAGCTTTTAGTCTGAAGTATGACAGGCTTCAATAGCAATAAAACAGTTCTGTGGGCAATATTATAGAATTGCTCCCCTGCTTTTTTTAAGGCTGAGATGACACTTTGGTTTGTACAAATACACAACACACGTACATATGAATATATGTGCAAGAGTTTAAGAACAGCCCTTCCCTGTTCATCACTTCTTTACAAACCCACTTTTCTCAGAATGCTCTGCTAACCAGAACTGGGCAGTGTCCTGGTTTTTTTGCTGACTCCATGGGAACTAAAAATGTCAGTCTTTACCAGATATTACTTGCACAGCTTATTTTCTCAGTATTTTTCTGCTCTGCATGACCGTGTCTTCTGCCCATTGGGTGCCATGATGCCAGCAGCCTTTTTTCAGTCAGTTCACAGAAAGGTCTTAGTGTTAATTTTTTCCTTCCCTTTCATCAGATGATTTCCCCTGGCCTACAAACTACAAGATTTCCAAACCAGAAGCTGTTTACAAGCTTGTCTGAGAAATCCAAACAAGTAAATTCGGACTATTTCCTCTACCATCCCCACGCCCTTTGGCGCCGTCTGAAGTTCTCCTGGCTGAATCCCTGTTACACCTAGGGGGAGAAAAAATATTTAAAGGCTTAATTTTACGTGTTTTATTTCCTTTTTCTCCCGCCTGTTCACAGTGATTCATTAATAATTCATGGGGGGAAAACTATGAACTGGCCCACTGGTGAATGGAACAAAGTGCAGGCAACGTAGCCTTTCTTTGTAAAGGGAGGTTTCTGAGCTCTTGCAGTGCCATGTTCAATTCTCTGATGCTTGTTACAGAGTAAGTGCTTTCCATCTGAACCCTTCTGAGCAAAATTCCTAATGAGTGAAGTAACGAGCTAACGACTGCATTCCTCTTGGGGTTTTATGTGTGCTAGATGGGAAGGATATACAAAATGGAGAAGGCCGTCTGCAAAATATATTTATATTTCTTCTGTGTGTGTGTGTCCTGCTTAAGTAAGGCTATGTGGATAAAAAACCGAAGTGGGGTTAAAAAAGAGCTTCACTAGCAGCTTAAAGGGGATGAGAAATTCATTTACAAATGAACATTCACGTGAGAAACATTTTTGACAGCCATTTTCTGTTGTGCACACAGAACTTGAACTGTGGCTAGCACGATGGGTAAACCCTGCAGTAAGGAAAAATACATAGCTAGGAAACAAATATTTTATTTCTTATGTATCTCCAAACTCTAACCAGTCTCCCTTTAAAAAAGAAAGAATAAATACTTGTTTGCACGGTTGCAGGCAACCACTGAATCCCCCTGCCCTTCCCCAGTTCACCATATATTTGAATGTGTGTATTGTGCATGGAACTGTGAGATGCATCAGCTATTCTGGCAAGAAAATAGAACACATTTTTAAGGTGGCATGAATAGAAGATACAACTTGTTAAAAATACTACTTAAAAGAGGTATCCTATTAAAGGTGTCTGCTTTTTCCACGTGCATGTGTACTTGTAAGGGTATTGCTGATTTTCACTGTTCTACTGATACAACTTTAGCCAACAGCTAAATTAAAGTTTCACTGCTGTTTGTTTTTAGCGTTAATAAATTTATGCTATTCCAGATTTTGTGAGAAGCTGGAATTTTGCAGATTTTTCTAATTTGTGCTCCTGTATAAGGTAATGCTTCGAGACTCAGTTTGAATATTGTTTTCTTGATTAAATTCATCTCTGGTCCTTTAAAGAATACATAGAATTTTTAGCTTTTAAAGTATGACAGTCCAAATCAGATTTATTTTTTTTTTTCAGGAAAGCAACAAATGCATTTATTTCTACTTTGCCCTATGCAATTTGTTTATAACTTCATATTAGAGATAAAATGTGCAGGCAAATGAAAAGCTTAGTTTGCAGTTCTTCGATCTACTCACTCAAACACACAGATCTCAGGAGGCAGTGGAAATGTCTGTGTTTATCCACAATGGATATATCCATCTTGGTGAAAGTTAGACTTACCAATATGCAGTTGTTCAGTCCTTTGGCAGTTGAGCTATTAAAAAGAGAAGTAAAACCAGCTCTCCTGGGCCTCAGAGATCACCAGCACGGTGTCTGTGCAAGTTCTGTTTCAGTGGTAGAAGCCCTCTCAATTCCTGAACCGTGTAAATGGGAAATATTTCATTCCCTACAGATTTTCTAGGAATAAACAAACCACCAAACGAACTTTGGAAGCCCTTCATGTATTTTTTTTTTCTCAGTTCTTTGTTGTAAGCCTGTTAAGTCTTACAAGAAGAACAACAAGAAGTTTGGAGCTTTCCCATCTTTATGTACTTTCGGTATATGAGCGTATGTTAAACACTGGGCTTCTGGTGACCAGTTTGTGGAGCCTGATGGAATTCTCATACTATCTGGCCTATTCCTTTCATGAGATGTACCTGTAGTGAAAATTTCACCTATATCCCGACTCTTTCCGAGTAGCAGAATGTTCCTTTTACTTTGTTTTGTATTTTTAAGCGAAGGAGAAGCCACAACGACAACACAACTCTTTGAAAGCTCGGATAATACAGAGGTGAAATACATTCCAAATTAGAATTTGATGGAAGCTGACAAGGGAAAATGGTTGGAAACTTTTCCACAAATGATAGGGTAAACTGTAATAGGACACACCAAGTAAGTCTAGAGGGTGGCTAGTTATCAACACTTGTGGGGTTTGGGGTTGTTTTTTTAGGAAATCTCACCATACAGGATTTACTTAAAATTCGAGCTGTTGTCTTAGATGAAAATCTTAACTTTCACCATAAGTAAACTTTTCTAGTTTCCTAGTAAACTTTTCTAGCTCGTAAAGAAAGCCTTTAAAATGCAAGCCTGCATGGCTCCAGAAACAGAAAGAGAGAAAACCTGCTATATAACCTGTCACTTAAAATTTATGTGTTTTTTTTTTTTTTAAGGCAATTGCTATTTTGGGGGGTGATAGGCCAGCCTGACTCAAAATGCTGCCACGCTCGTGGTTGGTAAGCGCTGCAAATAGTTTCCTCATCAAAAAGAAAGGCCCACCAAGCATTCTGAACCCAAGAACACTTAAAGGGGGTTTTTTAAGACCCCCAAAACTTGTACAATAAAAATGAATTAGCGGATTTTGCTACTTAACTCAGAGTAATGGTCTGAAGCACTTTCCTAATGGGATCCTGCGAGCGGAGCGCGGTTCTTTGGGCGGGATGCTCTTACATGTGGATGTAAGAGCAGGGCCCAAACTGACCAGGCACTTTGCCTGCAAAGCATTTGTATTGAATCAGGTCATGTAGAAATTCAGCTCAAGCTAAAATTTAACTAAAATTTAATTTATCCAGTAATTTACTCCGATCAATTTGAAGCAAGAGTTTGGTATAGTTCGACAGTGTCACTTTTATATGCTGTCAGCAAATGTCATTTCAGCCAAAGGGATCAACTTCCTAAAGTTAGTTCCTAGTCATCAAGTGTTTATTTTGCCATTCAGAAATAGCTGAATGGTTAGAATGACTCCTTTAAAAATTATACATAAACTGGATTCCCTGCTTGGGACCTTGCAGCTCCCTGTTAATACAGCAGAATTTTAAACCTTTGCAAATTAAAAATTGAGACTCCTATCATATTATACATTGCAGTATGTTATTACTATAACATTGGCTCATTTGTTTGGTCACGTATCAGCAAGCTTCAGTCAGAGAACCCAATATCAAGTCTTTGGGAGGAGTAATTTCCGTGTTTATCCGCTGTGTGTTGTTGCAACGTACGTTGTTTACCATCCAGCCGTGTGGAAGCAACTTCAGGAAAGGAGCCTCACCAGAAGGATGTGGAGTCCTCTCCCTCTCTTTCTGTCTCTGTTTCTCTCCCCATTTGTGCAAATTTGCACAGTATCACCACTTTGGGCTTTTATGGAAGGAAGGTAATTTCGGCCGCAATTCGCGCAAACGTGCAGGTGCATTTCTGGAGGTTGCAGAAATAGAATAACAGCTTGCAAGTTGGGTTAATGATCACACTCTAAAGGAAGGAAGGTGGAACACAGAGGGAGAGAAATACTGTATCATTGGTAACTTGTATAAGAGCCTACCTAAGCTAAAGGCAGCTTCCAAGAAGCAAATAAACCATTCTGTGAATTACTCTGAGAATAGTTGCTCTGTTCATAAAATGTCTTGTAGCAACTTAGCGCCTTTTGATAAGTTTTGAAAGAATGTTATTTAAACTCTACAGATGTCTTTCTAAAAACTTGCTGTTAATTTTCCCAGTTCATTTTTTATTTTATGGTCTATTATCTAGAGCTGTGATACCTGACTCAGTGTCCACAGGCAAAATCATTCCTCAAGCCTCAACCATTATAGACTAAAATCTGTTAAGGGAATCTTCAGAAGAGGTTTATGGGAGCAGTGCTGTGTGAGGTAATGCCAGTGTGCCTTTTTGCTGTTTGATTTTTTTTATTATGACTTTTTGTGTTCATATTCCTCAGGAAAGGCAAAAATACCTGCTATTAATGTTGGTTCAGCACTTACTAGTCTATGGGCATTTGAAGAGTTACAAATGCAACACAACCACAGTAATCCATGTGATAATTAACTGACTTTGGATGTTTATATTAGGGATGGATTTGACCCCATTCTTGTTTGTTACCTGCCATTTTTTCCCCTCATTTACCTGTAACATACCCTTCATTAGGCATGGATTTCTGGTTCTTTCAATCTCTTTCTGGAAATGTAAATTCTCTGCCTAAGTTTTTCTGGGGGCTTTCTCTGATGAATGAAGTAAAAGAGCGAAATATTTGCAGGTGGGAAGCTTTAAGAGAATTAGTGAAAGTAAGTGGGAAGACCCCATCATTTTCAACAACTTTCAGAGAAGGAAAAGGAATTATTGTATCCCATCACTAGTTGCCTAACGTTTAACCTCTTGAAACAATTCACCTTTTTAAATATAAAACTGAGCATTCATGTATTATGAGCATATCAGCGGACCAGAGAAGATAAACAAGGTTAATCCAGCTGGATTTCAAGCAGAAGTTCAACCACCATTACAAGTTACTTAAAAAAAACTGAGCAACTAACACATGCCAGAAAGGCTTTCTGGAGTTTAGCGTCTCAGAATAAGCATCTAAACAGGAAAGAAAAAAAAAATACCTCTAAATCTCTTTCAGTGAAATGAATTTTAATTATGTTTTCAGTAGGACCCGCTCTCACTCTTCTTGGAGTAGGGAGGCGATGGGAGCTTTGCCTACACCCCCCCCCCCCCGTGCCCTGTATGAGCAGAATTGGGCAGGGAATGCTGATTCCTGCTCCAGCTGGGTCAGAGCACACGTGGGTGGCCGTGCTCTGCTGACGAGCTGTAAAATGCCCTCGTTTGAAAGCCCAACCCCCCGCATGGGGTGATTGCTTTTCCATCCCCAATTTTGGCAGATGACCTCTACTTTCTGCAGCAAGCTCAATGCAGTCTGCTGAGAGTATATGTTTCTTTGTCCCTAGCAAATTAGGAATAATTTTATTGAATATAGCACAACGTTGTCCATTTTCTTTATACAGAAGTTTTGCAAGAGATCTTAGAGTAATTTTTTTTTTTTAAGGTGACTACTTCCCAGATAACTAACAATGCCATCTTGATGTCTGTCTAAATGTCTGGTGAAGGCTGTTTGTATCTTTACAGTTATGATTCACTCCCAAAGTTTGGAAAGAACTACAGATCTTCAAGAGTTTTGCTTTTTCTTTCCAAGATGGTTTGCCTGAAAGATAATGAAATATTCAAAGCTATGCAAACCGAGGTCATTACTTGACTTTTTTCATGAGTCATTACTTGACTTTTTTCCATCTCCAAAATGGGATTCATTTTGATCCCATCTCCAAGTGTTTCTCCTTGACTAAAATGCTGAAAAAACAAAATTCTCTCACAAAATTACTTCTCTCTAGAAGCAGCAGCTTTAATTTACCTTGCTTTGAATTGTCTTTTAAATTTCAGATGTCACTAGTATTACCGTGAACTAGGCAGAACCACAATTTTCCATCTCCTGTCTATTCATGCAGCTAAAATAATCTCTTTTTTTTCTAATAACTCAGGTGTTATTTTATTACTTCACTCAAACCCCAGCAGCACTATAATGCAATTGTTGCTCCTGTTAGCTACATCTCTTCTGACAGAAAAGCAGCAGTGCTAATTTTCAGGCTTGAGACATTTTTTTTTTCTTCTTCTTCTTTTTATAACTGTCTTAAAGAAGTTACAGATATGAGCCTTCAGCCCTATCTTATTGTAACATCTTTTCCAGGGTGTTTTTATCTGATTTTATCTTTTTCAGCTGCAAAGAAGTAGCTAACAGGTTTGCCCCCTTTCTCTCTCACTCCTCTTTTTACGTCTATCAAATGTCTATTTGTTAGACGTGATGGCTTTAGCAGAACGAGCATCAGGTTTAAAATAGAGCTTGAAGGCAAGCAAAGTTCTGCAAAGCTTTGGGAATATTTTAATTCTTCCAAGGGGGAAGATATTTTAATTCTTCCCTTGCTTTCCTCTGGGAAATACTCGAAAAAATACTCAAAGTATTTCTGTGAGACACCAAACAGTCTGTGAGCAATTAGTGTTCTGCATTTTGGGAAGAAGGAAACCTCAGTTTAGCTCCTTATTCTGTCTGATTTGGAGCAGGAGCTTGAATGGGACTTACACCTGCTAAGCCATGGGAGAGACACTTGCTGATTTTGGCGAGAAATTCCAATAGAGTCTAGAAAGATTCCCTAGCAAATGGGTCATCAGAATTTGTTCTGGGAAATGTTCCTGATGAACTTGACAAACCTATGCAAAAAAATAAAAAAAAAAAATAAAAAAAATCTCAATTTCAGCTGTAGTATTTTAGAGTCATTCTAATCCTTTGCAGTGGATTAATGGAGTATGTGTACCTAAGAGTTTCCCCATCCACCCTTGCAAAAACTGTTGTGTTCCCTTTAGCAGCAACTGTATTTCAGCATGACCAGAATCCCTAAGCAGGTTTCTGTGTTTGAGGCTCTCTGCAAAATGGGGCATAGAGGTGGTGCTGTTCTCTTATACGTGGATATATAAAAATAACATTCATGTGAGCACTGGTAAAATATGCTTATATATGGATGATTTCTGCCACTTCTGAAACCCCATGTAATTATACAGGTCTGGAAGATTTAGAAGAAGGTCCTGGGCTACTAAATCTTAAAGATATGCAGGGAACTGAGGGAGTCAGCAACACGAAATGCGATCAGCAGAGGCAATCTGAGAAAGCCCAGCACATGTGCTGACCTTTCCTGAACAGAAGGATTATCTGGAGCCAGAAAGGAGGGCTTCGGGTGCTCAGAAAGATTTGGCACATGGCATCACCTCTAAATGTGCTGTAACTGTAACGTGGGGATGGCAATCACTTTCTGTGGAACCTTCCCCTTCTGATTAGGTCACGTCAGTGTTTTATTTATTTAAACATAGCCAATTGAAAACTAATTTAGCTGTCTTGCTTAGGCAGCTGCCCAGCGATGCCAGCAGGAGTTTTACCTCAGATGAACTGCTCGAGCATTCACCAAGCTGCTCAGCCAGATTTTTGCAGCTCTCACGAAGATCTCTGATGAAGGAAAGGCGCCGTTATCAGATGGTTGAAAACCAATTTAGTGATGGTTTCGTGAGCCGCTGCCACCCCCATAAAGGCTGCAGCGTACACAAACATTTTGGAAAGGAGAGAGTTTCTCATTCTGTGCCCTCGGGTTCAGTGGGGTCTTTCACCTCTTTTGAAGCTTCAGGGTCATACTGTAATAAAAACATGGCAGTGCTCAGCTTCATCCATAGTTAGAAGGCATCTTATACCCAAGGAAATGGGTGTCTATAAGCAGTTATATTATCTAGCTTTTATTTGTCAAATTGCTTGTATAGACGATTTTACGAAATAGTTTTAATGAGATCTGCAGTTAAATAATGTGTAATTCCTACAGAAGTCTTGTTTTGAGGTTTTCATCTTTGTTTAACTCCCCATTATCTTGTTTTGTTGTAGTTCTGATTATTTTTAAAGCATCTCCTGGTGCTTTTTAATCTATCTGATTAGGAAGATTGCTATTAAGATACTAAGAAAAATCAATATGAGTCGAATGTAACATTTTTAAATTGGGCAGTTTGAACTTTGGGGTCTTTTCTGAAGGATTTGTAGATAATTCTCACAATTCCAATCATCCTCAGTGCTCTGCAAAGTCTTTCTCCCCTTAGTGAAACAGTGCTGGTTTTTAGATAATGGAAGAAAATGGAAAAATGGGGTTGCAGGTTTTGTGCTTTTACTTGTGGCTGATTTGCTGTGCAATCTTTAGAAATCCACTGGAATGTTCCTAGTCTTTCCAATAAACCAGTACCCAAGTTTAATCAAGATGGGCCACTCTCTTGGCTTTTCTGGTTAACTGTACATTACTTATCAGGTTGTTAATACACAAATAACACTTAGTGTTGATACATGGACTATATCCTATTTCAGTATTAACCAACACACAGGTTTATTTGCCTCTTTCATGACGGTGTTTTGAAAACTGTGGTCTATCGAGTATCCTTTAGATCCTCCAACACAATATATTTTATAGATAGGAAATTAAATAGGAAGTTTATACATGGGAAATTAAAATGATGCCTGCATCTAATTTGCTGCTACATGCACACATAAAGTGACTCTTGGTGCTCACAGACAGCCTTTACTTGCCTTGGGGCTGTGGTCAACCTTTTCCCTTCCCGCTCTTCAAAAAGCCTTTATCATTCAAGATCCAATTGAACTGATGAGAGAAACAAAAAAGATCAGTTATGGACATGCTGTTAGTCTTCCTGAAGTTGGGAGAGTCAAAACTAGTGTCCTGTGCAGACTGTGTGTTATTTCATGCATAAAAAGCATCTTGAGCTCTTTAGAAAGCGTGCTCAAGAGGTGAAGAACATTCACTGCACTCCACACACACACTGTCACTGTTCTGGCCAGCACGGCTCTGAACGTGATGGTGCTTTACCTGATTGGCCTCCAAGTGTTATTGTTCAGACACAGCCATCCCGGGATCCCCAAAATATTTAAGCAGTGATTCCAGCTCCCTTTTACTCCTCCAGGAACACATAACGCTGAGACCCGATGATTGCAATGCCTAAATATCTAATTTAGACTAATTAAAATGAGATGTTTTAATGGAAGCAGCTGCTGGTATTTTCAGCAGGTGTTGGAAGTGTCGGTCTGCCTGTCACTGCTTTTCTCACGGGCGGCTCCTGAGCAATAACTGTGAACCAGGCACCAGGCAAGGGCCGCCCCTGGGGATGGGCTGCAGCTGATTTGCACGGTGTCAGTGGCCTCTGCTGCCTCGGGCACAGAGCACCTTGGTCCTGAACTGCCCGGTCTTTGCCTGCTGAGAAGTGAATTTGCTGAAGGGGAGCTACAGTTGTGCAGAGAGAGCTCTTGTTCCCTGTGTTTTGGCTTATGCAAGGTAATACCTGTCATGGGGTTTGGAAAACGCTCCGTGTGTGGCTCTTCCCTATTGTCTGTGTCAGAGGGGCGTGATCTTGTTTGAAAGCTACTTCAGATTTATTTGTTTTCCCCCAGAGCCTTTCAGTCTTGGGGGTCTTAAACTGAGAAGGAAAAGTGTGAAGTATTTGGTAATAGAGCCCTTAACTCAAGTGGCACTTAATGAACGGAGTTTACATATAATTATTCAAAACATTGTCTCTCCAACATCTGTATGTTGGGTGTAAAAGAGCACCCACTTGAGTATTGATGCAAGGGACTGGAGAGGTGATGATTGCTGTCTTAAATGCACTGAGGGAGAGAAGATGAAAATAAGAACACTTGTTATTAAAAAAAAAAAGCTGTGAACTGTTTTCTGAATTACTTCAGGAGGATCAAATGGGTTATTTTTCGGGCAAAGGGGACAGAAAACAAATTCTTATTTGGGAGCAGTCTGAGTTCATGGAATGGACTTTTTCAGGTGGTTGGCTGTAGGAGCAAAAGCTTGCCAGGGAGAGCTTCCTCAGTCCTTGGTTCTAATTTACACCTTTGGGAGGTGCACAGCAAGAACAGCAATGTTTGATCAACCCCATTACAGACGCATCTGTGCTGTCTCAGTTAATGGCTGGATACAGACACAGCTGCTCCTGGCACTGCACAAATGGATGTGTGGAGAGCGGGATAAAAATGCCTGCACGTGTATTATGAGCAGATCTGTGCAAAACCATGAAGTTCACATGTGCTGTTTGGTATATCAGCGTGAAAATGTGTTTTGCCTTCATTGCTGAAGGTGTTTTTAAGTGTAGATTTCATAAGGATTGAAGATGGTCTTTAATGTTTATTTGCCACAGTCCACATACGTTTTAAAATTGCAAAATCTATTGATCATCTTTCACTTTTTACCAGATAAACAGCGGTTTTCTGTGGCTAAGTGAAGTTCTAGTATCAGATACACGCAACCCAAGGTGGAGAGAATAATGTTTTCTCAGCAGGTGGCAGGAATAATGGAATATTTCTTTTTTTTAAGCTTGACATTACTATTTCAAAGGCAGTAAGGGCTATTGCTGATGGGATCTCCTCTGTTTCTGTCCTACTTCTTCCCTTGCTGAGTCTTACCTGGATTTTGTCTTTTATAAGCAAACAGTGTGGGTATACCTTTCTAGCTGTTTACTTCCCCACCAGTGGCACATCTGAGATTTATTATCATTTCTGTAATAGTAAATGGTTTGAAAATGCAAGTAGGAATTGGGAAATCCAGAAATGTGAATTTATAAATACGTTTTCAGGTTTCATTCTGTTTATCTTTTTCTGACCATATTAGGTGTATATCCCTGAATATTCTACTCACACATATGTTTCCAACATAAAAAAAGGACGTTGTCTGTGTGTGCCTGTCACCTTTTAAAATTACATTATTGGAAGTTAAGGACTAGCACGTTTCCTGCCTTTAAAATATTGAATTTGTTGAATAACAAGAGCCCGTTAAGAGAAACACCTCTGATATTGTCTGAGAGAAGTGTAATTTCCCTGCTGTAAGAAAGCTCTGGTTAAAACTGCTGATGCTTCAAGAGAGTTTTAAACTGAGTGGAGAAAGGAATAGTACAGATCCTTTTAATGGAATTGTGAGATACAAGTGGTTTTTTTCCCCCCCTGTGTATACCTTTCATACACAGGCTCTCCGAACCATCAGTGATGTGGGAAGAGCAATGGCAGTTGCAACTTAGTTTAAAGAAAGGGCTTTTCAGCAGCATTCTTGCTTGGATCCATCAAACAACAATAATAGACATGAATATGTTTAATTTCTGAATTTTTGTTGACAACATTTTTAGCCAGCTTTCAAATATGAACATAATTCAGTTCTGTGACACGTGGGTTCTAAAATTTACATCAAGCCCCAGTTTTCTGAATCATAACAAGTCTGAAGTCTCTGGCATAGCAATAACTGCCTCTGCAGCTACCATTGAATTCAGACAGCTTGCCTGTTGAATTCAAAATTAAAAAAAAAAGCCATAAACTTTTATTTACATACTACTTCAATAAAATGTCTGAATTCATGACAGAAGATATCCAGACAGCTGATCACAGCCATGGCAGTTCTGTCAACGCCAGAAAGGTCTTGCTGAGTTGGTCTCTTAGAGGAGAAAGAAGTCAGGACAGGGAACCATTCAACCAGTACCATAATGTAAGTGGCTGTGTAAGAGTGAGACACACTGGACTGCAGGGAGGAGGCAGGTCTAAGTCTTTGTGCCATTTGATAAGGGGAGAGTAGGGCTGATGCTCTGCTGTAAGGAAATACACCTTTGGTGTGTCTTTTTTGACCAGAAGAGCCTGTTCACATTGCTTATCCCAAGGTGTAGGTCATTGCCACATTGTCCCTCTTCTCCAAGTGAACCACTGCTGGTGGTACAGAATCATGGAAGGACAGAGGCCCCAGTGTGTGAGATGTTGCCTTCATACCCAGCCTCATATATCAAAAACTAGGTGTGTGAGTGCTGGAATTAGCCTGGTTGGCTACACTGGATCTCTGGCCATTATTAGCACCTCAGCAGGTACCAGTGTTGCAGTATGAATGGAAAATCTAGAAGTACTGCTGTAGATGGACTGTTTTGTGAAAGCAGACAGAAGGAAGTTGTGGTGCAAATTAGTCAAGCTATGCTGTAAAATTAGCTCTTTGATAGTTGACATTACAGTGAGACCAACACATTTTGGTCTTGCAATGCAGACAGGGCTGTGATTCGTGTCTTTACCTTGTCCCTGGATTATGTGATAGCCTTTGGTGCTGGCTGGGTTGTAATGTGATTTGGGAATGTGGCTTGACAGCATCTACACCTCAGAATAAGCAGCGTTCCTAGCACAGTTCAGCAATTTTTGTCTCATGAGTACTTATCCTCCCCCAGTGAAGAATTTTTAAGATTTTTTTTTTAATGAATCAGCACTTGCTACTAATCTCATTGCTTTCATTAATCTAATGATTTCTTAGAAATTGAAAGTACTTCATAACCACTAGTAGATCTTTACACTACTCTCCTGAAGTAATATGTTCTTGTAATTTTTATTCTAATGGGGTAAATCAAAACACAGAGTGGTTAATTGCCTTTCAGAAGGTCTCTGTCAAAGTCAGCAATAGAACTCCCAATTGCTTTATCCATTAACTAAAATACATTTCCATGTCTGAATTCATGAGGTACTAATAGAACAGAAGACTGGACTAGAGAGGGCAAGAAACTGTGCAAAAGTATATTTCAGGACCCACATTTATGAGCTTTCAGCTAAAGCAAGGGGAAGCCATTTCATGTTGCTATTTGTGAATAAAAACTCCTATGTAGATAGAAACTCGTAGTAAGATAAGGAAAGTATCTCCACACAAACTGTTGCAGCAAGAATGAAAGACTGGAAGATAAATGTGGTGCTGAAGCATGTGGTAGATGAGTTGTAAGATATTCTACACACCTTTGCAACCACGAAATTAAAAGAAATGTAAAAATCATCAGCCAAAACAAAACCTGATTGACAGCAAATAAGTGCCATGTCCAGCATGTGAAGGCCCAGACATAGCATTATGGCACAGGATATGGTTAAAACCCATCTGGGGACTCATCACAGGATCCTGGGAATGCTGAAAGGTTACTAAACAGCAGAGTCCAAAAGGATACATGTAAAGAAGATAAGGAGTGAATATGTCAGGTAGCATTTAGGTTAAAAGAGAAAGGGCATCAGAAAGGGAAGTCCCAAGTGATATTAGACACAGGGTTTGAGACTGGTTGTTAAGATGATAACACCCTTCTGTGATACCATTCTTGTTACTGGGAATGCTAAAGATGTGCTGGAAACCACAAGACTAAGGCAGGAGTATTCCCCTTAAGCAACCATCTGTTGGATGGAAATGGTGAAGTTGCCTTTACCTTGAAAGAGCTGGACACCAACAGCTCACATTAGAAGGGGGTCAAGATGAATATACCCACTAAAAAACCTGCCATGACTGTGGTGTTCTGTAGCAAACTGACAGAAGGCTGTTCTGGCCAGAAGGGAAATCTTCTTGCTTTGGGTCTTGTTTTTCTCTTGAAAAGGCAATACTGCAACTGTATCTCTTGAATTAAAGGCTTCAGTGGAGAAAGTGTACCAGTCCACCTTCTTGATTTGTTTCTTATTTGTGGCAACACTTTTAATAGAGAAGTGCATTCTCTTTTAATGTCAAGCAAAAAACATATGAAAAGCAGTCATAAGGATTCCTATGAGACTGGATAATGTGGATGCATCAACCCAGATGTCTTAGGATTACTGCTGGGTAGCAAAACCTCAGCTGGGCTGCTACTGGTCTTAGCAAAGCAGCAGGATGATGAACCTTTGACTGCCTCAAAATAATGGCATCAGTAACTGGAAAGGTATGTAAATTTAAAACAGCAGGGGTTTTCCAAGGTGTTGAAAAGGAATGGGGACGGTGGGTGGCAGAGGAGCCACCATAAATTTTCTCCAGGTACAGAGGCTGAAAATGTTTTGAATTCTTCCCCTTAAGACTTGCCACGACAAGTTAATGGCAAGAACCAGAGGGGCTTTCAGGAAAGCTGTGTGTGGGTGTAGAAAATGAAAATATGGTATGGCCACACTTTTCAAATTCATACCGTGAATAAGTTCAATGATGTCTTGGGGTCTGAGGTTGTGATATTAATTTTCCTCTTATACAGGAAAACCACGGTGCCTCTCACATTGCTGGTTGTCATATGATGCTGTCACACACCTTTCCCACTTGTGGTGGTTTTGGGTCCAGGACTGTCACTGATCTGCCACATGAACCTCAGGTGGCCATTGCCTCTTTCTGGGCCTGTGCCCTTTACCAGCCTTAGTTATTACTCGTTTACTTGGATTCTGGTTGTGTTGCACCTCATACAGTGCAGGAGTTAATGCACTAATTGAAAATAGGATTAAACAGAAACACGAGTCTCTACAGGACTGAGGTACGTGCAGCCTTTGGAGGACAACTGCTGTATTTGAGCAGGTACACGTGTAACACCATAAACAGGATCATCTAAAACTGTGATGATTGATGGCCAGACCCTCAAGACTATTAAATGATTTACAATAGCAATCAAGCCTTGCTGTTATCATTTTATGGGCACTGAACACTCATCAGTGAGCAAAACACAACCCTTATAGTAAAGCAGGTTGCTATTGAGAGTTTCATGTGAAGGTCAACTGGGCAGCTGAGCACCTCTGCTGAAAGCCTCTGGGTAATTTAAAGCCAGAGAGCTCAATATGTTTGTGGGTCTGGTTTGGGTTTTTGTTTAAAATCTTCTGTCTGTCTCCAGAGACAGCTGCATCTTCTTGCAAAAGCATCTTACAAACTACGTCTCCTGCACAGCTGACTTGTTCAGGGCCAGAGAGGAGCTTTGACACTGAGTCTGACTCCTTTTGTTTTCAATGGTTTTTTGCGCGCTGCCTCCAAAACGCAGAAGTTTCAGGCTGCTTTCCCCTCAACTCAGCAGAAAATGTTAGCACTGCTGATCTCTGTGACAGAGCAACGGGTGACAAACTGCCTTGTCATTTCAATCAAAGCCACCCACACTTGTCATTAGATTTATCCAGGGTTAAACTGTTCATTACGCACCAGCCCGGGCTGCCAGGGGTGGCTGTTTTTCTTAATCTCTTGTCATAACTGTTGCAGGTTGGAGGAGGGAGTGGAAGCACCTGCTGGCTCGAGTGACAGCTTTATTCTGGGAGCTGCAGACTCAGCTGAAAGGAAAAACAAGTGGGGACACGAATTACTGGGTCTGCAGCTCACAGGGATAATGCATTTTGTGGAATTAAGAGTTTGTTTAAATGAAGTTATACAGCAGTTCTCATCTCCTCCTGCTTCCTAACTATCCTAATTTTGGACACGGTTTTCTGTTTTCCTCTTGTATCCTTCTCTCACATGAAACTGCTTTTTAGCATTGTTACGGGTTTTTTGGGCTTCTTTTTTGTTAAGAGTCTTTGGTGTTTTAATTGGAATATATTCAACAGAATTTGTTAACAGTTCTTATGCCAGTTTTTTGTCAAAAAATGCAAATATATGAGAATGGATGATGTGGACTCACAGCTAGTGTAATCTATTTCACATTTTACCAGCACAAATCCAAATACATTTAATTTTTATTTTTATTTCTGTTGTGTTATGTCTCAGTGTGCTAAGTGTCTCTGGATTATAAACTTATTTTTCTTCACTTTGTCCCTGTAGTGTTAGGCTGATACTGCTCAGTGGCTTATCTCCTGGAAGTGAGAATCTTGTTTTGAGTCTGACACTGACATGTTTTGCCTACCACTTACTACAGCTGAGTGGGAATAAACAGTATTTTTAAATTTTTCATTAAGTATCATGCTATTTGTGGTAAGAAACTCACCTGTACTTCTGGGGGACAGCTACTCCCTGAATAGCTAAGGGAGAGAAGAATAATTAGGTATGTATTTATTTTTATCCCAACCACTGGAAAGAAAGCATCCATACTTGACTTATTTTGAATAAATAAAGTAGATTTTTTTTTTTATGATAACATCAGGTGCATTAAACCTTTGGTTTAACTTTCATACTATGTTCAAGTACTAGGCATAGTTCACTTTTTTATAACTTAAACTACTTAAATTCTGGCAATACTGTCGACTGTTCTTTGCTACTAAATAACTTTGAATGACTCAAATATCCTAAGCAATTTTAATGACCCAAGCTTTACACCAATATAACCTATTACAGCATGTTTTCTTATTTCCTCCTGGTTTAGTTAACCCCATATTGATAAAACAAGCATTTAAAAAATATATAATTATATATTATCTTTATTTTACATCTCTTTTATATTCTCTTTAATATATAATTGGTATATAAAATATGCTGCATGCTAAAAATAGGTGTCTTCTAGTATTGCTGAGCCTTTCCAAGAGAATATATGGCATGTGTCTCAAAGCTGGGCTCTGGGGCAAGTCTTTGTGGTTATTGCCATTAAAATAAGGACTTCTTTTCACACAGAAAAGCAACATTAGGCATCTGACAGATTTCCCTCGGCGCTCTCAACAAAAGGGCTTCTGTCAGCAAAGTTTGTCTCTGTGTGTAGAAATGCAGCAAGTAGGCTGGGATAGTTTTCAGGGACTTCCTAAAATCTTTCTGTCAGATGCCTGGTTTGCTCAGGTCCTGGTGTGGAGTGACAGACAGAGGCAGGGAGGTTTTAGGGCTGCTCATTCCAGATGAACTGTCACACACCCGTGGGTACCTCAGCATCCTTGAGTCTGTGGCACGTCAGATGCAGCAAACACTTCAGGGGACAGGGCAAACCAGGGCTGGGGAATGCTGCTGCTGCAACAAAATGTGCCAAAAGTAGTCACTATGGGCCCTCCCTTCTGCCAAGGTAGAGCTCGTGTGAGGACTGTCAGGGAAGAAGCGAAGGACAGAGTAACTCTGAAGGGTTTATAGATTGTTTGTCGAGGAAATGGGAACAGAAGCCTCACACATGAGGGCAGGTGGGATAGCTCCAAGATACAGTGGGTGTCATCAGACACCCATTAAACTGTTTACAAGGTAGCAGCAGGTGAACCTTTTGGCCTGATGCTGTGAGGGACACGGACCTGGACCTTCCACCGGGATGAATGAGAGCAGTGAGACCTCAATGGCTGTGCAGAATGAGGCCTTATGCTGTTATGTGGGATTATGTGGTTGCTGATGTCCTGTTTGGAATTTGACTGTAATTTATTGCTGGATGATTTAAAACTGGAAAGCTTCTCTGTAAGATGTATGTGGAGGGTAAGATTAAAAGAAGGGGAGGAGAGAATGAGGCAAATATTCTGTAAAGGTTAAACTACTTGCAGAGACAGCCAAGGTGGGAATAAAAGGGAAAGCAGCACAAGGTAAGCAGCAAAGCACGGGGTTAAGGAGAGAATTGTAGATATGATGGCCCAGTGACTTACCTTTGTGTTGTCCTCTTCATGTCAGAAATGATGCTGGGAAGCCAAGCTGTGGTTCAGAGGCAAAATGCAATTCAAACACTGCTTTGAGAGTGACCTCTAAGGCAAAGGTAGAAATGACCTTCCTAAAGTTTTCCTTACATAGATGAGGAAGAGCACAGAATCCCAGAGAGAGGTTTGGATTCATCTCATGAGGATTGTGGTGGTTGAATGTCCACAGCAGGAAGCTGGGATAGCAGTACCTCCCTTGCAGGGAAGTACATAGGTTTGGATAGACATCTGTTTTGCCCTTCTGAACTGTCCATACCAGAGTTTGTTTTTAAAACTTTGTGGACTCAGATATTTCAGTTACTTATGAATTGTTTGTATGTCAGTAATCCTTACCATCCCTCACTGACTGCTAAAATTGGGTTTGAACCATTGTAGGGTCAGTTCTGTTCATGGCAGAAGAATGGTGAATGTGCTGCTAACACTTCAGGAACAGAAAAAGCAGGATCAATTATAAATCTGTTCACCTTGTGCCTCGGTGGGCTGGGCTTCAGGGTAAATTCTGTGGGAAAGACACGAGAGAGGACTATGGAAAGATAAAATGCAAAGCAGCTTTACCGAAGATTATGAGGATAACTAAACTGATTACCCTGTAAAGCATTATTAATTATCTCCACATAGGAATGGGTGGTGGATTCATCTGGATTGTTTTCCATGGTGCTGCATGGAACAGAGAGGAGGGAGGAATTGTGCCTATTGAAGTACAGGTCTTGTGAAGAGCCTAGTGGCTCACAAGAAAGTGTCAGTAGGACGTGCAGGTGAAAATTTGGGTCTGAAGAGATGATTGGTGAGGATCTCCAAGAGCCAAAATGGGTATTACTATTTAATATTATAGCTAATAGCAGTGGCAGAAAAAGTAGGAGTGTGTGAATAAAATTTACTGATGACACAAGGTAGGAATGTGCCTTCAACACAAGCAGACTGCAACATCAGACAGATTTTTGTGGACTGGTTACAGTACAGAGAGGATAGACATTCTGTGGGAATTTATAATGAATTTCTACCCACACTAGTTGGGCACACAGAGAAGGAGAAGGATTACTGTGTTGACTTTTTGTGGTACCAAAACTAGAAGTGAGACAAGCCTTGTGAAGAGCGGTTCCGGGATGTTTTGAAAGCTGTATGTGTCATAAACCGGAATAAAATTTATGTCACTGGGTAAACATTGGTAAGAACAAGTTTTGTATTTTGTTTTGATCACCCAAGTACAAAAAGAAATAATTCAAGTGGAACAGGTGTGGGCAGTAGCTGCTAGAAGGATTAGGGAAATGGACCTGTGGGCCTTGGCTTGCCTGGCCCCCAGCAGAACGTTGCTGCCCTTTCTGCAACAAGTGCTTTTGTAAAGGCAGAAGAGAAAGGTTAAAGCCTCTGAGAGCCTGGAGGACCAAGGCCATGCAGCAGATGAAGGTCAAGGGTGGTGATGGACAGCTGGTACCAGCTCTAATGGTGTTTAAATTCACTGACTGCTTTGTGAACTGACATAATTTTTAAACTTTATCCGAATTGAATGCAAGTGTTGCAGTGCTTTGTATCCTTAGCTACCTTTTACTCAGTAACAAGATTAGATTGTTGTAACTCAGATATATCAGGAATCTCATGCTCGCTGCTTGAATGTGCTGCCTCCTGCCTTGGTAAACAAGAGGAGATGGCTGTTTGCTTTTTAAAACAAAAACAGGAAAGTGTGCTCTGTTGTTTTCCCCCCTTTAAATCTATTGCCAGTTTAACCTGGATTTCTGAGGCCCCACTCAGTGTTTCCACTAGTGACTTTTACTGGATATATCAAGCATTCATTTGCCTTCAATGTGTTTTAATGCATATCAAAAGAAACTCATCGATAGCATCAAATATGAAATACTTAAGTGTCTTTAACACACGAACATTGGATCCTGTTCCTTGAGCGCACTGTGAAATTCAGAGGGAGCAGGGTAAGAACTTTAGCCTAAACCAATATATGTGATTTTTTTTCTGTATTTCTTTTCAGTGCTAAAAGCATGATAAGTTGTGAGGAAAACGTGGCTCTTGGAAGGAAGGTGATAGCTTGGCTTTGTGTCAGGGTGCCCGAGATGGACAGTTCTGTAACAAACAGAACTGGCAAATACATTTTGCAGGACTCAGTTTAGTTATGCAGATAGAGAGGCAGGGATTAATGTCAATATGTCATATTTCCCTCAAGTATCCTGGCTTCTGTTTTTGTTTACTTTTGAGTTCAATTTAATTATTTGTATAACCCTGAGTTGGTTTTTTTTTTAAGCATGTAAGGTTGGCAGTTCAGTGGCTCTGCTGCTTCCACCACATCCTATCTAAGTTTGCTTGGACCTTGTCCACAGCCTGCTTGCCTCCACAATTTTTGTCTGCCCTTCTGCAGCAGGCACATGAGCCCCTGGCTGTGTATGTAGCCTTGGGATCTGCTGAATGCTTATTAATGGTCACCCGTGCTGTTGTCGTCCTCCTTGCACCCCGTGGTATTTGATCTGAAACTTGCTGATGCGCTGCAGAGATTTTCTGTGGTGGGAAGGGCAGGGCTGAGGTGGAAGAAGGTCTCGGTACAAGGGCTGTTCTGTGAACTCCTCCGAGTGTTGAAGCCCTGCCAGGCTGTGACTCTGGGGCACTGGAACTTACGTGGCTGCACCGAAAACAAGCCCCAGAAAACCCCACGTAGAGCCAGAAAGACGGTGACTTCTGTGAACTCGCGTGAGCCCCGCGGGGTCCCTGCCTCTTGTCGTTAACAGCCCCAGGCAGCTGAACTGGGGCCTTGCCAGGCAGCCCTGAGCCACAGAAAACTCAGCTCTGACTTTGCAGTGAACCAGCTGGGTTGAAGTCTGCAGTCTGGTGGGCCTCTCCCACTCGCCCTTTCGAGTACAGGCTGAGGACAGGGGTCTGGGAAATAGAGAAGAAGGGGAAATATATCCCAGAGAAGGTCCTGGTGGACTAATCCAGAGAAATTTTTAAAAAATTGGGGTTTTTGCCACTCAGCTGTTGGATTTTCTCCATCTGAAACTGCATAGGCTAAATTTAAAATTCAGGATGCGACAAAGTTTCACACATAACTGTAGCAAATTAAACTGAACAATGCTGATCTTTTAGTACCAACATAGCAAAGAGATGCTATTGAATCATATCAGAACTTAGATCCCAAAATAGAGAAACTTAAAAATTCTTTTCTGGAGTCAACTGGAAATCTTTCATCTGTTTTCTTTTTTTTTTCCCCCAAGAGTTTTCTTGTAACAACCAGAAGGTTCTTTGATTCAGAAAAGGCGTATTGCTTGATATTTTAAAAAGAGACTTCATGAGAATTAAAAGTGAAACACTACATGAAAGTGAACATGGGTTTACTTCTCCTTCTGATATTTCAGAAAACTAAACCAAAAATTATAACACAAAAAATATTTAAGTTTTAGTTTTTCAGAAAGGAAACGCCTCTAAATCGTAATCTCCTCCAAACAGATGCTCTGAGCTGTTGTGCTCTATGAGCTTTTAAGTAAAGACAGAGCCTTCCCTTTCCTTTAACAACTTGATGGATGCAAGTCAGCAGCATGAAGTATTAAAACTGTATTTTTGACACTTTTTGGTGCTGTAAGATCTTGTATCTTTAAAATAAAAACAACAGGAGTGTTAGCAATGAAAACATAGTTTTTATTTATAGCACATTGATAAATGTGACTTGAACTTTTTAGCATGCAAACTCAGCTAACAGTCTGGAGCATCTGAAGATATGAATTTCCATCCCTAGAGTGGCTTAGAGCACACACACCGATGCCTTCAAACTGCAGTGGGACAAAATAATTCAGCTTTTCACCTTTTTTGAGTGAGTTATCAGGTTCATTGAGAAGGAGGTTCAAGCAGACAATTATCCTACCAGCTTAAATTAAAGCCTTAGTTTGCTGCTTTGAGGAGGATGCAATCTGGGCCCTGGGCAGTTGCTTCTCCTTTAGCAGAGATAAACACATCTAGTGTGAAATTTAATCTGTTCTTATTTTTGCAAAGAAAAATGTGCTTGTGGTAACATGGTATAAATGCCATGTGCAACAGTAACGTGCTCACAGTTGAAGACTTTATGATCAGAAGAAAGTGGAGAAATAACGTGTAATTTTTTTTTAAATAACATTATTTAAAAGTCCTTTTTCTCTACTCTCGTTAACAAGTTAGTCCTTTTTATCACAAACATTAACAGGCCATACTAAATGTAGTTTATGTACTCTATCACCTTGTTTTCTGATGCCCTGTAACTACCTTTTGGTATCTGGGGCTCTGCTGTCTGCTATCTTCTGGCTGTCCTAATGCAGCATTTTGAAGGAGAGATGCAACATGCTCTGCCACCGAGACTTTGCTTTTGGCTTATTGATTAACTTCTTGGCTCCTGGGTTGTGGTGGCTGGGCTTTGGCCAGTACCCAGAATTTAGGAATGTTGTAAATAAACTCCCGGGGAAGGAAGCAAGCAGCACAACTCTCTGTAAAGCACCACACAAACTCTCTAATAACCTAAGACACCTCCTGCTGAGTTCATTTACTAACCCGGGTTTTTTAGCCTCTGAAGAACACATTCCTGATCTGCCATCAATTTCTCACCTGCCTCAAAGGTGATAATTTTTCTTCAAACCCTGACTGCTGGGGTTCATGTGATTGCCCATATCTCTAGGGGTTTTTCTTCAGAAAAACACGTGTACCCTTTTTTCATCCGCTCGATGACAGAAAAATGTGAAAGAGCGGATGGCAAAGATTCTGAGCAGAAAGAAAACAGGGGATGCTGCTCTCTCTGCCATGATCCTGGGGTGGGAATTAATGTAGTCTGCAGCATTTTTGATCACCCATGAAAACAGATGTCCCAGATAACAGATTGTTGAAACAGATACAGTGAATTAGACAGAGCTGGCACGTGGATGTGAGTACTAACAAGTGCGTGTTGTTTTAAATGTTAACGTTGTCCCTGATGTAGCTGAGTTGGCACTTCACGAGTGCTGGCAGAGCCTAGACTGTGTGTAAGAAAACACCACACTCTTACCCAGAAAATGACCTATTTTGGCCAGGGAGAACAGCTCTGTGTCCCTTTGTAAGCTGTACCCTCACTGTGTGCCTTGGTCATTAGCTGTTCCCTGACTACACTGACATGTTCAGGGATGCTTCCAGAGCTGGAAGCAGGGCTTGTTCAGTGACAGGGGTGTTTACCACTAGCAAGATCAGAACAGAAAATGCTGAACAGATGACATACTTTAATTTTCCACTGTTTTGTCTGTATTGCTTAGGTCTCTTCCTTTAAATACAGGAGTCAAATTATAAATGAATCTGCAGTTCCTCTCCACTCAAGTGGAAAATATGTTATTGTCTGTTTTTATGAATCCATTTAAAGCTGCTTACTCTTCAGTAGCTGCCTTCTGACTCTTTCTCTTGCTGTTATCCAGCTTTTTATTTCCCTTCCCCAAGCTCCTTCCACTCCCATCCTCCCAGACACTGATGGGAAAGGAGGGAAGGGTGACACAGCGGTGAAGTCAGGCTGCTTGGATGATGAAAACGGCTTCATGCTTGGGACAGGCACACATTTCCAGCCCAGCCCAGATGGGAAGGGACCCTGCAGAAGGAAACCCCCGGGGCTGGAAGCCCCCAGTGCTGAGACCCCTTTCAAAGGCGGTGCAGTGCCCGGCACCTGGTGAGAGGGGAGGCAGGGAGGCTCTCCTGCACCCGGGCAAAGCAGGGCAGGTGGCTGCCTCCATGGCTGAACCTCTCCTCCTTTCATGTTTTTTTTCCCCCCTGAGTGGAATTCGCTGGTGTTTCACGGGTGATTTGCTTGGCTGAGCATCCTCCCTGCTCTGCTCTGTCACCCACCAAGGCAGTGAGAAGAAATGGCTTGGGAGAGGGAAGGTGGATATATCTCTGTATACATATATGCATGGGTACACCACCACTCCCCCATACATATTGATATGATGTGTATATATGCACATACAGCCCTGGTAGGTGGTATTGCATGCATGTTTGTGTGGAAGGGAAAGACAGAGAGCGCGTTGCACCTGAGTGAGAGAAAATGGCAACGGGCGAACCAAAAAAGTTTGAGGTGCTCATTTCAACCGAGGTAACACTGATTCAGCCAAGTCCTGCAGCTCTGGAAGGTGGCATCCAAGTAGAACCCTGTTATATCCCTGTATTTCTTTCAGTGTATTTGTCACTGGCTTATCAATAGTCACTTCAGGAGCAGAATGCTCTGAGGCAACATCTATGCAAAATAACGGGAAAAAGGCAAACCCAGCGTTGTTGAATAGTAGATGTTCAGCAAAAGTTCAGTACAGATTTTTATTTTGATTTTTCCAACGCCACTACCAGTTTGGAATGAAGTGGTGTAGTCTTCTTGAACAAGCAGAAAACCTTCAAATACAAACATTTTGATGCCTTTGCGTTTCTGACTGCAGCTAATACCAGAAGTTCTAAAATGCTGCAGCTGTGTGAGCGGTGCTGTATTGTGTGTTTACCTGGAAGTTGTATTTCTTATGAGAAAGACATAGCCTAACTTCATATGACTTGAATTTAAACTTCTGGATGTTTATTCTGCCTTCTGAATGACAGAAGCTGTGTTTTGTTGCTTACTCATGGGAGCCAGTACAGTATATTCCAGAGAACACAAACAGGGCTTTTTTGCCCTTTGACATAGCAACTTGACTTATTTTTCCCTAAATCTATGAAGTCAATTATTCAGATTGAAACTTTCCAGTTGCTCATTATGAAGGAGTGGGAGTTGGCAAAAAATATTCAGAAAATTCATTCTGCTATTTGTGGCGCCTCTTACAAAAGAGAAGGAGAGAGAATTTGTGTATTAGTGGTTACTCTGCATGAATGTGAGTTTGTTGTTTCCCTCTGGCAATTTTGATTCTGGAGTGAAAGCTGCCTTCTGGAAAAATATCTGTATTTTGACTTATATAAATAATAGAAGAAAAAGATAGAAACAACCTTGCCACCTTCCCTTTCTGCCTTAGCCTGTCTGGCAGCGTTTGCACTCACGCTGCCCTGGCAGTGTAGCTCTGAGTCTGGCTCTACAACACAAGATCGTTTAGTGTTGTTTTTTTTTCCTCCAAGCTCCCAGGATGTGCTGAGGGCCAAATTTTTCACCTCCAGCAGCAGAGGTCCACAACATTCTATGCCGAGGCATTTGGTTCTCCCCGCTGAGCTCTCCAGGAATATCCCGTTCCGTGGATGAACGCAACCACTCCTGCAAAGACAGCCACGTCTTGAAAGCAAACAAACAACCCCTTGCCACCAACATCTGGCTTAAAAAGAAGTGCTGGTGTGTGAGAACGTGTCATACACGTATTGCCCTGAGGGTGTCAAAAGGGCTTTCTCTGGAGCCAGAAACATCAAAGGACCAGCAGTCCCTGCTCACGCTGTGTAGTGGGGTTGGCGCTGTGCCTGCTTGGCTGGCTGAAAACCCGTGCAGTCTTTCTCCAGGGTCTGACATCAAGCACTGGGACGCTGATCTCGGGTGTTACTGCTGCTTCTTGTGCCCGTGGGGTCGCCTGTCTGATTGTTCACTGTCTCTCTCAGGGCACTGCTTGCTTGCTCAGTCTCCCTAGGGTCCCAAGTTTGGGAAAAAGGATGCCTGTGACCCAGATTTAAGATGTCGCCCTGTTTTAGTCAAGTACTTCTTGGTTTTTTGCAGGTTTTTTTTTTTATTCCCTCCTGTAAAAAAAAAAAAAAAAAAAAAGAGAGAGAGAGGTTGAAGAGCCCTGAAATGATAAAGCTGTCTCCTACACTTACTTCATTTTGAGGTAAAACCTTCTATCTCAGTCAGAGCAGCTCTCAGCTGCTTTGAGCAAGTGCTTTCTCAGGCGCACCTGGTATTGCCTCTCTGAGCAGAGGAGAGTCTCAGATGTGTGTTTGCTGGGGCGGGTGTGTGGGGGGAGCAGATTTGTATCTGTCGAGGGGAAGCGAAATGTCTCGCTTTGAGGCTACGAAGGGGCTGGGGTGTGTGTGAGGGAGGGACCAGGAGCCTTGTTTTGTTGCTGCAGCTCAGGAGTGGAAGGACTCGATGGGCATGGATGGTGTGGTTGCTGTCAGACCAGCAACATGGGAACAGATCCGTGTAAAAAGTGTGTTCATTTCATAACCAGGTCTTGGAAATGCTGCAAGGTCTCCCGGAAATCGGTTGCTTTGAACAAGGAGAAAAAAAAAGGTGGAAGAAAAGGAATAGAAAAAAATAAACTCAGCCTTAGTGATCCAAGAGACAAGGAGGATGGAGATTTCTGGCAGAAGGAGCCAGCCTGTGTTGTGGCAATGGGGCACAGGTTGTGCAGTGCTGGCGGGGAGTAAGTGCAGGGAGCAGGTCCCTCCTCCGCTGACCCTGCGTCCTGCCCTTTGGCAGGAGAAACTAAACCAGAAAAATCACAGGTGATCTGCCAGGAAAGCAGCTCCCAAAATGGCCTGGCTGGCCTGAGACTGGTTTCATGCAGCATGCAGGGAAAGCTGCTCCCTGTGGGAAACGAGGGGGGGGGATTTTCTGAGGCTGCACCGGGATGCAGCAGCTGGATGTCAGAGCAGGAAAATACATTTGGTTTTCAGAGGGTATGGCATCGAACTCTGATTTGTATGGTCCACACCGAAACACAGATCTGGTCCCTCCTGATCAAAGCACAGCATATCTAGAATATAAAAGACAAGCATAAATCATGTAATATCAATAGTGTTGTACAATGTTTACAGAGAGAAGCACGTCGTTAACAAAACCTGACAAGAGGACAATTAGTGGTCAGGATGGAAAGCTGTAACACAGAATTGAGCCAGTCATGTAGGTGAAAGGAATGTGGTTTTTCTGTCTGCAAAGGATAATAAAGTAGTAATTCTCTACTTAACTATGGCTATAAAGCTATTATTGAAACCAACCTGGAGAGTGTCTAGTGTGCAATGCCCAGGGGAGCAGCAAGCATAAAAGTGTCCTTGGCTGATGTCGTGGCTCCATGTTTTCTGTTCCTCTCTGGACTATCCTGACCAGCACTGGGAATGGCACTAAACTGCAAGTTCAATCACTTTTTTGTGCTCAAAAGTCCTATTTTGTCTAACTTTTTACAGCACGGAATAATTTTTAAAATAGGACAAGCAGTGAACAGTCTGTAGATAACTATAGAAAATAATTTGATGACATCACTCTGTTTTCTATCATTTTTCACCATTAAGATTGTCTGCATAAAATGCACTTTCTTGGTCTTTTGACAAGAACTCAGGAAGTTTTGTGCATCAGTTGTCTGAGTAGGATCATTCTGATTTCAACACATGGTTATCACCTCAGTGCTATAGGTTTTGATTCCCATGCGACCTAATAACGTTATAAAGTATATTTTAAAATAAAGGCAGGCATGGTTTTGCAGAAACTGCTAGGGTCCTGCTCTTTTGACTTAATTAATGGCTGCATTTGCCACTTGAGGAACCTGAGAAAAACAGCTGTGAGAATAATGTCAAATTCTCTGTAACATTGCAAGCCACACGTGGAACCGACTTCTTTCACTTTTACACTTCTGCCCAGTAACAAATATAAAATACCATCCCTGACTGAAAACAATTATATTAATTTTGCTTTATCAGTTGCAAAGTGAGTAATTATTGAACAAAATGACTATAAATTATTTCCATGAAAATGCTGATGCCATCAGACACCATCAAACCAGAGTAGGCACAAAACATTTCTGTGGAAATCAGTAGAATCAGTCAGGGTTTCTGGAAGTCAGGAGTTCACACGTTGACCCACGTGTTAATAACTTTATTTAGAGCTTTGGTCATTGATTTCAACACTGATGCATAACTTCCTGGATGATAAAATTTAAGCTGTCCATATGCCATTAGGACTTGATCTTTCTGAGCTTGCAAAAGGAGAATATGTTCCTGATTAGAAGTGAGTCTGTGTGCAAAGAGAGAAATGTACTCCCTTCACTAGTATTGCAGTAATCTGCTAAAATAGATTCAAATGGCAGAGTTTGTTTTGGGTTTAAGATATAATTTACTGACACTTCATAAAAAAATGAAAGCACAACTGACTTCAAAACATGATTTTTTAAAAATCTTGATGATACAGTTGTGCTTTGAATTACAAATTGGTTGTGCATAAATTCTGTATTGGGTTATTGTGCAGATAGCATAATCAGCTGCATAATTTAATTTCTTAAAAGCTGCAGAAACACTAATCTCTGAACAGCCTGTCTAGAGGGTATTTCTGTGTCGTAGTCAGCTGAGAATTTTAAGTGAAGCAGTATGTTCAGTGTGATACTTTGTTTAGTTTTACCCAGGTTATAAATAGCACCATAAAACTGTCATCCAATTTCTCCTTCTGAAGAATACATAATAGTTTTGCATAGATTTGTTAAGCATTATAATACTGCTGGAAATGTGGTAGGGAAAAGAAAAGAAATACTGCTTCCATGCTGGTGAAGTATGTCTTAAAACCATAGGGTTTGGATCACCACTTGTTGGCATGGTAATAAAATAACTGAACAGACACTTTCGCTGTCCCTGCTGGTCAGACTTTTTCTCTTTTGGGACTTCAACTATTCTGATCATAAACTCATGAGACTGAGATATGTAAGTAGAGGAGGACAGGGCTTTTAGCAGGGAAATTTGGCTTGTGAGGGCTTAGGCAATAATTTCGCAAAATAAAATTATCTAAGGTCTACGCAGTTTTATTATTTCTCTGTTTAAATTTTACTCTTTTTTTTTTTTCCAGCACATGAAATTAAATTTATCCTTTTAATTTAAAAAATGTTTGCTCTATAGCTCTACCTACATCTCTGTGTATGTATTTAATTTGATAAAAACCCACTATGTGACAGCATTCTAGAAATTTCAGGTGACTGCGTGGAATCTATTAGGTAATTAATTTTTTTGTCATGTCCAAGCAGAACACTGACTGACAGGACAAAGATACTGTGAATTTTCATCCGTCGTGTTTTGTGCATCAGTTTTACATTCTCAGCGGTATGAGCAGGTAGAGCAGGTTACAAAGCCAAAATTCTCTTGCTTAATGCATGTGGTCTTTTCCCTCAGACCCTTGCATTTTGTGCATGTCCTGTGCCCTTCTTCAGAGAAAATGTTTGGAGAGTTAAGTAGATATATTTGGTCCTGTGCAATGAGCTGAACCATCCGGTCCTTCCCGACTTTTTTGCCCTGTAGTAAATCATTCTAATGTAGCTCTTGCAATGGACTTGGAGTAAACCGTTGCTAATTTTCCTTGATAAAATAGAAATGTAACTTTGGGATGTATTTCTAGAAAAATAATGCTGTTTAAATTGAAGGGTTCAGAGGCAACTAATTTTTTTGCTGACCTGTGGCGTGTAGGCACGTGAAAATGAATTGCAGAAGAACAAACTGACAAGTTACTCTAAAAGCAGGGTTAGAATACAATGAATCTAAAGAGTACTGAAAAGTTTTATTTTCCAGAAAAAAATACCTTAGCATCACACTCACCAAACTTCAGTCTGTCACAGTGAGTTAAGATTTCTTGTATAATGGATATTGTGTTAGAAAAACACGTTTGCATCTGTCTTTTAATTATTGACTATCGCTCCCCGTTTCTTGTGCGTCCTTGAAGGTGGGTGTGTGTCTGGGGCTAAACCTATTCTTACTAAATGGACTGCGCTCACTTCTCTTGAAATCAGTGGTGTGGAGAATGAATTCACCCCACTACTAAATCTGGTCTTTAGTGGGAAGAGAGCCAGGACATTCATTCACACTCACTTGTGTTTATTCCTCCGTTTGGATGCGATAAACCTCAATATAACCCTCTGGAGTGCTGTCAGTTTGAATAGCTCTACTTTTTTTTTGTCTGTAAAAACAGGGCAACTTCTCCCAACAGCTTTGAAGGAGGTAGATTGAAATAATTAATGCACATCTAATGGCTAATTTTATGGGATAACACTTTGCTTAATGGGATTAATTCCAGGCTTGCATATACATGAAACTCCTGGAGGCACAAACGAGGCACCCTGAAGTAATATTTGTCCCTAGTACCTTCCCTCCTCCCCTTTATCATATTAGGAACACACACAAAGTCCAGATGTGAATGAATTATGGATTAATCAAAGCTAATCTCAGAAAAGCATTTGTGTGGAGGGAGGAGAGTGTTTTGCTCTATACAAGCCCATGGGCAGCCCAGCTTTTGTGTTACGTGTTTTTAGGGAGTACAAAACACAATAAATGGTTCTGCGGCAAGAAGAAATTGTAACAGATGGAAGAAAGATTTTTCATAGAGAGTACACAGCAAAAGTAAATGAAATGCTAAGGATCCTTTTCACATTTAGGAGAAAATTTATTTTCTGTGGGCATTTGATCACTCGGCAATTTTTCACACAATCCAACAGTTCTGTGACTGCACTTTCCAACACTGTGCTTTGAATAAAGCTTACCTAAACTCCCAGTGCTATGAAAAATGGAACTCATATAAATTTCCTTTGCATTCTAACTCCATCTCAGCCGCACATAGAGAGAAAACAAACACAGTTTCCACGCAGCCTTTTTATCTCCCTGCACATCTCAGAGGCTTCCCGATACGGCTTTTTGTGGGGAGAGAGGGGGTGTGTAAAGTAAACATAATTTCAGAATTTTCATCCATTTTAGAAGCAGCATTAAATACCTTAAAAGGAACATGTTTTATGAGATTGACAAGCAATTAGATGAGTGCAGTGATGGTGCAGTGCATGATGCCACACTTACAAAGTTAGTCTGAGTGAGAAAAATCAGAGACAACATAATATACCATCTTAAGTGGCTGCTTCAGGTAGGTGCTCTAAAACTTGAAGATGTGAACAGAATTGTTCTCTAAACTATATCTGGTAAGTGGCTGGGAGCTACTTGTCTACACTGGCAGGGAGCTACTTGTCTACATTAAGATGCGAAGAATAAATACAAGGAATCTGAATCCTCTGAAATAGCTATGACATTCCTCCAGGGAAACAAAACTAAACTAAATCCAGTCATAAACAACAAAGTGGGACTTCTGTGTGCACAGTTTCTGGAAAATATTTTAGTGAAAAATGCAGAAGAAAAAACAACGGGATGAAATTAGTGCTGTGGATGAAATTAGCTTAAATCATTTGTGACAGCCCATGAGTTTCCAAGTTTCCAGTAGTATTGTATACTACATATACTGTGTATATATTGATTACTGGAATTAACTTGCTAAATTTTAATATTTAGTTGCATGCAGTGTAAATGTGGGTAAATCATAATTGTTTCGTCTCAGTTGCAAACACTGACATAGGATGGTTTGAACTCGTATTGTAAATATACGGGAAATTTTCTTCCTGTTGAGAGATTGGGGTCTTTTCTCTTGTTTTGTTTTTTGTTTTTTTGTTTTTTTCCACAAGTCTGACTCCATGGAGAAGCAATTAAGAAGGTACTAGCTTCTAGAGTCTGAGGTTTTGAGAGCACTTCAATACTTTTGACAGCTAACAGGTAAAATATATTGCATAAAGTCATCAATGATAAGGAAATTCTTTCCCCCTATTTCCCCCACCCCGCACAGTAATGTATTGCTTTTTAACAAGCTTTAATTTAGTCAAAATTTATATATGCACTCTTCACATTTGCCATTTCCTACCTATGTATGAGAAGGTATGTTTCAAAAGATAGCTTTTTTTGTCCCCCAGCCTTATCCTGTAATGCCATCTGAGAAGGTTTTCTAAAACTGAGTGTAAACCCTCCGGTGGCTTGTAATAAAACGCAGTGATGGAGGTGTGCCAGCCACAGTTTTATCACTTGACAGAGGAGCACAGGCCTCAGCAGTGAGGTGTCAATGGGGATAAATAAAGCCATGCCCCTGTGCCCCACTTGCAGATCCATGACTGAAGCCCTTTTCTCTTTAGCGGTGTTTTACTTTGCTGTAAAATTTTAGCTGTGTAGTTGCTACATGCTGTGAAAATGTGAACGCTCCCAAAACAGAGGAGGAAGAACATTTCGGAGGTGGAAGAAGCAATTCTTTCTTTTCCCAAGTGGAACTCATGAGTTAGAGTTAAATTCATGGAGTTAGAGTTTGTTCTGGGACCCTTCGCTGAAGGACTCCGTCGAGGACCCAGGGAAGGTTTGTTGTGATATTCCCATTTTGTGACAGGTCGTCCATCGACTCTTTTTTTTTATTGAGGCCTGTGAAATGCTCCGTGTTCAGAGTGGAATATTCCCCAAAATTCTTACCACTGTGGCCAAGCTTTGGTGAGCAACGCTGCAAACAGAATATGCAGGGAATCGATGCCAAACCAAATCCTTAACCAACCTTTCTCTCCCCTCTGTACGTCACTGCTGTTGCACGGGGGGTTTTTTTTGGTCTGTGCATCTTCTACCAGAGGCATGACATGACATGCACAGCTCTCCACTAAGTGGGTCAGCAGCAGGGTTCTGCTCCTAAACCTCTGCCTCCCTGATGTGTGTAGCTACTACAAGGTTTAGAGCCTCAGCCGTTGGGGCCGGTATAACCTCCTTCCTGCTTCATAACCTGAGGCTGCCACTGCCTCTGTAGATGATTTAACTATTTCTCTGCTCGACACCAAGCTTCACTAATAATGTCTTCACCCTCAGAAGCCCTCTTGCAAGTGGGTGTCTGTGCAGGGACTGCAACGGAAACACCTTGAGGCTTTGCAGGTCTCAGAACAGGCAGCTCCCACTTGTCCTGCTGGATGAGCTGAGGTAAATCTTGCAGCCTTTCCATAGCTTCTCGTGTGTCTGCCCTCCTTAGGATTCAGTCATGATATTTATCTGCTGAAAAACATTTTATGAGGAATAGGTTGAAAGCCTTGGATGACATTGGTTTCGAAAAATGTTCCTGTAAGGCTTAACCTAAAAAGAGGATGGCTTTCAGCATTGGGGATTGGCCCCCTTCCTGACTCTGGCTCTTTTGGCACCGGTTAGATCCGGTGCTATCAGCAAGTTTAGGTGGGAATTGATCCTGGGGAAAGGAAAGCTGGTTCCATTCCAGGAGGTTTAGCTGTCATGAGTGTACAGTCATGGTTTTAACCATCCATCAGGGATGGCTCCTGTAATTGTCCCAGCTTTGGTCCATGTTGGCTGCAAGGGAAGGAATTGCTCATGGGCTGACTTTTGCCTGTAAATAGCCTTGTAGCTGCAATTCTCCCTCCAGCACTCCAGCACCTCCACCCTTAGCTTGCATTGTCGTGATGGATATTTTACCTTTCTTCTCTGCCTGCAGTGAATCAAGGGAGTGGCAATTCAGCTCAGTTTGAGACAAAATAGCCCTGTTGAGGCTCTTGTTGGGCTTGTGCATCTCTACACTTAATTTGACATGAGCTGTGAAATCAAAGCAGTCCCTCCCTTCACTGGCGCTGAGACAAGAAGAAAACACACTGATACGTCTTGGAATATTTTGTGCAGGGATATTTCTACTACTTTACTCCCCATTAGAAAGCTGTTATTAGAAAGCCAATTAGAAAGCTGTTTCCCCCCAATAATGATAGCCAGCATAAGCTTAATGACTTTTGGAAGTCTGAAACTGGGATGAAAGGGTGTGGAGTTGCCTTATAAATCTCCTGGTCGGGAATTGTTCTTCACTTGATCATTGTATTTGATTACTGGGGCCATTGGCAGTGAGGAAGCTGCAAGCTGTTTAGCATAACCCTATTTTCCACTGCTTTCTGTAAAAGTCTGACTTAAAAGTGCTAATTGAAAGTGCTTAGACAAACTTCTGCCACTGTCTGTGAAGTGTTCACTGAACAGAGAAACACATCTGATTGTGATCAACAGCATCTCCCGTCTGACTTAGTGTCTCTTCAGCCTTGCAGCCTCTCTGGGATTCCCAGTGAGATCTGTGGGCTGAAATGTTTTAAGTAGTCCTCCATCACATGCATTGGGTTGTAGAAGCTAAACTTGAAAAGGCCACCTGGTAGTAAATCATTCTGGGGTGAGTTACTGCCGTGAGACAGACTTGGCAGGGGAAGGGAAGGGCTAAGTGACCTAGAAACAACCATTTGAATAATAACTCTTGCCTTTTTGTACACTTAGCACCAGACTGGATTAGACAACAGGAAATTTACAGCAGGGAACACCTTTTGTATTAACTAGATTAAACTTTTGCTATCCCTGATGAAGATGGGTTTGTAAAAGCACATGTGCCTGATCTAAGACCCCTACAAAAGCTGACAGAGCTGCATAGGTGGCATCTGTCACCCAAGCTTGGTGAGATCCAGGTCCTGCAGTTGCCCTGCACAGGATTTGCTGTCTCTAGGAGGCAACAGCGGGTTTGCTTCAGGAAAGCCCTCTGCACCAAGTTCTTGCTAAACTGAGAAGTGAAAGCAGTTGCTTTTTCTGAGAATGACTGACTGTTTTGATGAAGCAAGGAGTCCCCTTCCAGAGATGAGCAAGGCACTCCCCTCCTTTCTGTTTCTGAGGAGGCTCTGGAAGGATTTGGAGGGTAAAAAATTGCTTTATTTAATTATATACTCAAAGTTAATCTTCTTCATCTTCAGGTTCAAAAGGTAGATCATTTATTGTTGTTTTCTGCACACATTGATTCCTCTTCCCACAAATCAAACAGCTGTTGGAGAGATACCTGTCTTGTTCCTGTTACAGTACCCTGGACTTTATTTATTAGAGTCTTTATTCCATGATGTGCTATGAAAGCCATAGAATCATAGAATAGTTTGGGTTGGAAGGGACCGTAAAGATCATCTAGTTCTAACCACCCTGCCACAGGCAGGGGCACCAATGTTTGGCCCTTGGTGGCATTATAATATTTTCCTTCTTTTAAATCTGTTTCTTCCCAAATAAACCAGAGGGGAACTTGAATTATTTAAATTTTGTAGTAGTACCTCCCCAAAAGGGATCCTAATAGGAGTATGAAGGGCTCACAAGAATCCTAAAGCATCTTAACTTGACTTTCCATAGTGCTAACATTCATTGGTGTAAAAAAGTGGAAGCCAATGACCTAAAACATAAAAAAATGTCATCATTCAGGCTGCCTAACATCTGGTGTTGTAACCTGAATCCTGACCGTATCAGCAGCTTCCTCCTTGGATTTAAATCTGAGGACAACAAACCCTAAAGCTGAACTTCATGGGCACGAGCTCTGCCTTTGTGTTTCATAAATATCTGATGGGGTATTGATGACAAATACAAGAGTTTTCCTCAGCACTAAAGGAACTGGTGGTGAGGGAAAAAAAAAACCCCAAACCCCACCCAGTAATGTAAATAGTTTTTAGCTTTTTATTGAAAAAGCAAGTGGCTGGACATTTTTTCAGGCAGCCAGTTCAATGCCATTTTGCTGTGGTGGAGTTATTGCATTTTCCTGCTGCGTTTCCTTCGGTGTCTTGGTTTTGCAGATATGGTAGTGGAGAAGTTTTAAGATGAAAGTCTTATTTGACCCTGTAATCTTAATATAATTTAATGATCAGCAGGACTACCTTTGGTCCCTGCATGAAGTGAGGAGCCTCCTGACTCCACACACTGGGTCTGATGCAAGGGACACCTTTCCATTCACTTATTTCTCATGACTGACTATCACGACCATCAGAGCTGTTAATATACCATGCCTGGTGTAATCCAGGTTTTTTCTTCCCTCAGTTGTTTTTGCTCAGATTTTTCCATCAGTGTGCCCAAACAATGGTGGAGGAGCCTCTTCCTTCTGCGAGTGAAGGAGGATTTGGCCTCTGCTTCTTCAGTCTTGGAGTGTCCCAGGTTTGTTTGTTATTTATATCTACAAGTAAAAAAACCATAGAAATATATAAATAAACCCCAGGATAGCTACATTCCTTATGAGCAGGATTATCTTCCATAATTTTAGCTGGCTAACTTTCAGACATTTGGGCTGGGCTGTCTGATGGTGGCATCAGAGAAACGCTGCCTGCTTTGCCCTGGCATGCAGCTGTGGGAGCTCTTGGTTGTTGGGAGAAGGCACTGCAGGATCTGCCTTTGAGTGTAACCACAGCTGCATCAATAAATCTCTTGTGCTGGGATTGGTTTTCCCGGGCTTTACTGAGAAACTCGGTTTTGGGGAAGATAAAACGCTTCATTTATAGCCATGTTACTGAATTTTGGTAACCCCTAAAAGTAAAACTCTTAAATGAATCACTTAATGAGGGC
The DNA here is from genome assembly GCF_009829145.1 of Chiroxiphia lanceolata. NCBI lineage: Eukaryota > Metazoa > Chordata > Aves > Passeriformes > Pipridae > Chiroxiphia > Chiroxiphia lanceolata. Next base: position 117,942,230 of record NC_045638.1, read on the forward strand.
CCTGGGAGAGAGAAAATTTTATGGTGGACAGATTTAATCTGGATTTACAAGTAGCTCAGCTTTTACGGTCTGTATTTCTCAAACTATTACCAGGAACCACGGTCTAACTCAATCCAGATGCGCACTAAAAACGTCAGAGGAGGAAAATCCTATTAAAAAGCAATGTGCTGGCATGTTTCAAGGGTCCAGGCCACGTTTCAGTGATTCACTTCAGGGTGAACCCCGTGCACTGAGCCAGCAGTGAGGGGCAGCTTTGGTGTGCACCCTCCCTGCCTCGCGCACGTTGAGGAGCAGCGTGGATGGGCCTGGATGGGGGCGTTGGGACTGCCCAGCTCTGTCCCAGTCTGGAGCAAGGGGCTGCCGGCAGTGCAGGCAGGCAGCAGGTGGGCAGGTGGCTGGAGACAAACCCAGGGCCATGTGCAGGAAGGTTGTTGCTGGGCCCGGGCCGGGGGGCTGAAGCTGCTCTCCGAAACCACAGCACCGGGCAAGCTGCCACCAAGGGCTCTCGAGGCGGGCGCCTGCAGCACGGCCTCCCTACCCGGCCCCAGGGCTTCCTCTCCTTCAGCTGCTGCTGCTGGGGTCTTGATGGAGGGTTTTTTTCTTACCTTCTTGTCAGCAGCACTTGGTCTAAATGACCTTTTCTTTTCTAACCCCCTCCCCGCCGTACTTAAAAAAGTAAAAGGCCGCAGAGGTTTGTTGCAGAGGTGCTGGCAGAGCTGCTTTAGAGGTGTGAGTGTGGAGCAGGATGAGGGAGGTGACAGCCTGGGGTCCAGATATGTGAGTGCAGGGACCTAAAGTGGCAGGAGAGACTGCCTGGGCACAGGGGAGAGCAGGGTTGCACGGCTGGGTGGGAGCAGAGAAGAGGAGGGGAGCAGAAGTCCAGGCTTTGGAAGGAGGAAGTGCTGGGAAGAAACTTCTCAGCAGCAGAAGCACAGCATGTGAAGGAATTCCAAATGTACTGGCAGGCAACTGGGATTGAGAAGGGCTGGCAACCTGGTCATGAAATGCAGCTCCACTTATTGACTCCATCTCCTTTTCTGCCATTTCATCTGCCACGGCTCTGTATATCCCTACCCAGGCTGTGTCAGCTCCTTGTACAAAGCTTTCCAGAGCTTCTCCTGCACAGACTCTTAAAAAAAAAGTAATTACCAAATGCTGTAAGTTGCATAAGTTTATTTCTGTTTGCCCTCAACATCCACATGGTCTCCCACTAAATGTCATCCCTGCCATGCAACAGGCACTAGAACTGGGCAGCTCCTTGCAGAGGAGCACGTGGTGAGCAAGAGTAAATGCAAACTTTCTGTGTTATTCCTTCCCCCTTGACCAAGTGACCTCATCTTCGAGCCCTTGTGTGTTTGTGCACCCAGGCATCGACTTGTGCCTCAGCTGCTTTTGGATGTCAGGAGACAGAGATGCTGTTTGACTGAGGCACTTTTAAGCAGTGAGTTTGTCATCATTTCTCATGCAAGGTTCCCATTCCTTACCGGCCTGTGACCTGACATTAGCCCTGTTCTGTGCCTGTATTTAGACGTCTTGCTCTAAAACCCTTCTGTATTTCACTGGACTGCTGAAATTTGGACTGGTAAAACACTGATACATTACTACAGGAAAGATGCTGTGCAACTTCCAGTAGGCACTGGGTAATCTGTGAGGTTAAAAAAGTGGGAATTATCAGTGAAATGTTTATGATTTGTGCTTTGCTCTGTGTGAGGCATCTGAGTGTGACTGCTCCCTCCAGCCTGGCAGCTTTGGCTCTGCCCAGCTCCAATCCCTTGCAGTGCTGCAGCCTTGGCCTCAGCCCCTCCAGCCACGGCTCAGGGCTGATGAGAGACAGAACATACATTTTGGTGGTGCCCAAGGGACCTGTTTGTGCGTGTTGTGCAAATACTGGAGAAGCAGTAAACCTCTCCTCTAGCTATTTAAAAACCCAGTCTGGTCCTGTTTACGTGAATGGATGTTCACTGCTTTAACTGCTACTCGTTCACTATGCTTCCTATCTCTCTTAGACCTTTGTTTCAATAGGCTTTGTATCTTCTGTCTTTTTCTCTCTCACTTTCTACTCCAGAAACCTGCTGCAAAGTTTATTATTTAGAAAGTGCTCTGTACTTTTCTTTCTTCTTTTTTTTTTTTTTTTTCTTTTAAAGAATGCAGAGGTTAAACATATTAAGGAAAGAAAAGACACGAACTAACAGATAGGATGAGGGGAAGTAGCTTCAAGTTGTACCAGGGAAGGTTCAGGTTGGATATCAGGAAAAATTTCTTCACTGAAAGGGTGGTTAAGCATTGGAACAGGTTCCCAAGGGAGGAGGAACCATCCCTGGAAGTGTTCTGGACACATCCAGCCCAAGGCCAGGGCACACTGGGCAGACTGCTGCACTATGGAGAAGCAGCTAGAAACAAATTGCCTCTGGGTGCTGCAGAGCTCTATTCCCTAATGCTGCATTTTACCTACCAAGTCAAATGTGATTCAGGCTGATTTTGTGTTGAACCAACTCTGGTGTAAAATATTGCCCTGTGAAGAAAAACTCTGGGAAGTTCACCTCAGCTTGTTTGTTGGTTTAATATACAATGTCGGGCAAATAACTTAATCTCTCTGTCTTTATTTCTCCCATGTATGTGAAATTCTATAATCCTGAAGAAATGTGGTGAAGGTTATTGTTTGTAAAGTGCTACGAACTATATTTTTTAAATAACAGAAAAAGAGGTGGGGAGAAGAGAAACCACCTAGGAATTTAATCCTATTTGTTAAAAAAAATGAATGTGAACTCCTAGTTCACACAAGCAAACAAATCTACTCTTTGGAATTTTTTAATTTGTTGGGTTTTTTTTCCTGGCTGTGTTCGGCTGTCAGTGGGAACACTGATTGTATCATCACCTGCTTGAGAATTTGTAATTACACTGCCAAGTATCCAGGCATGGCTTTTCAGTCAAGCTTTATTCAGAGGGTACACTTGAGCAGTGAAACAGGCCACCACCATTAACTATATCTCTGCTAAGGAGACTTTCCTCCTGGTGGGGTGTGTGTGACACCTGAATGTCATCTGCAAATGTCCTCTGAAGGAGTCATCAGGGTGACCCGAAGGGCTGGGGAGAAATCCCAGCCTGTGGAATGGAGCACTGCAGTAACTCAGCACTGGGTAGTTCAACTACCCTCCATCACCTGTGGTTAATAAGAATTGCCACGCTTTGGTCACCTTAGGAAGGAGATGAATCACACCTGTTCTTTTCAATTTATCTTCATCAAAGGGCTTCACAGGCTATTGATCATTTTTGTCTTTCTCTTTTTAACTCCCTTGAATTTTTTGCAAAAAGCACAACTCAGATTCATTACTAAGTAATTTTATTTTCTTTTTTAATAACAGCTTTTCCTTTTGGGGATGGACCCGGAGCTGCATATTGGATCTCTAGTTAGTTAGGCTTTGATTTTTTTAACTATACTTTGTGAACTTGCTACATGTTTACAAACTGATACAGGGGCAGTTTCATCAGTTTTAGCTGCTAAGACCCAACAGTGTTACTGTTTTGACATATAAATATATGCAACATGGATGAGTAAATGAACATGAAGATCTCAATTAGGGTAGTAGGAGATCTTCTAAATAAAGCAGAGTAGTGATTTCAGCCTGAGTCTCCCACTGAATCTCTCTTTACATTTAACACAAATCTTTTTTCCTAAGAAGCTCTTCTCTACAACTTTTTTCCAAACAGATGTATTTTCTCACACACACTCAACTGTTAGTTGATAAAGGAATCCCCAACCAGTAATGAATCCCTGCAGGAGATTCTTTTCAGAAATATAAAAGAAGTCAGAAAATAGATGCTCTGTGTGAGGCTTTCTTGCAGTGACTGCAGTGTTAGCAACCCTTGGTCTAACTCACCCTGTTTAGAGAGAGGGTTGGACTTCCCCTGGTCCTTTTCTACCTGATTAATCCCAGGATTCTTATATTCCAAATTCCATCTCCTTTGCAAAGGGACATTTGCCCTCATATTGGCTACTTTTTCAAGAAGAGCTATGCAGCACTGCCACATTTATGCCTTCAAGCACCCAGTGGTACCAATGGCCTTGTTGATGTTTTTGTACAGAAGCTACATCAGTTCTTGGACTGACAGATCCCAGACTCTGCTACTTACTGGATGGATTCCTCTTCCTCTACGCAGTCGTCATGACAGCGTTGTTTGTGAAAGCCAAGGTCAGTCTAACCAAACACAGATGGCTTTGCTGGTGCAAACTAGTTGGGCTGGTCTGGAAAGTGGGAGTGGAGAGCAAGGATGTCTCTTAGAATGAGACATTTTTATTTTATTTTCTCTCTCCTTTTTTTTTTTTTTTTTGTTTTCATTTGTTTGTTTGTTTGTGGTGTCCACTTGAGCAACCTGGGGAAAGCTCTTTCCAAAGGTTCATGAATGGAGAGGAAGAGTATATGAGAGTGTTTTGATGCTACAGTTATGGGTGCCATCAGAGATTCTGGATGCTGTACCTTGGAAATGCCTGATCAGGCGTGATGTGGATATTTTCTGCTGCTTTGTCATTGGAAAGGGATACACAGAAAGTTCAGGAGAGATTACAAGCTTGTGAAGGATGTATTAAAATGCCTTAGTAATTCAGACATCTTTGAGAGTGTGAGCATGATGATGCAGATACAAAATCTGAGGGGGGGAATGCAGGGAACAAACGCAGGTGTCTTGACCTGCAAACTGGTGTTATGTGCAAGCAAAATGACCTGACTGCTGAGAGCAACCTGGTGTGGGGACAAAAGTGCCAGTGCAGCAGTGGCTTGTACTGCCTGTAGCCCCATCAGTGCCATAGGGTTGCCCTGTTTCTGATGAGAGTAACTCGTAGGAGAGAGGGAATGAAAGGACTGAAGGGAGCCACTGTCTCTCTGCTCATGGTTTGGTCTCTCTTCCAGCTTAGCCAGGCCTCTGAACCTCAGCTGAGACCAGGCCAGGATGACACGTACAATGTAAGTAACTGCTGGTCTTTGTTTCTAAATCTGTTACCCAGACAGACCTTTTTGGGCACTTATAAAATAGTGAATTGCCTGTGGGTTAGAAAAACTTTGGATGATCCAGCTAATGAGCAAAGATAAAACCTCACAGGGGCAGCTTCTGCTGTCACCAATCTGGCCAGATGGTAGATGGATATTTGGGCTGTAGGTTCCTGACTTGAAAGAGGACAGAGCTAAAATCCTGCCTGTCTTTCCTAACTAAATTGCTCACTCATGGCAGCATTAAACTCTAGCTAGTTTTGCTATGTCTAGTTGTCTTTTGATTTTAATTTTTTTTTTTCCTCAGGCTTTTGGCCATAGCCACATCCTGCTGTGAGTTCTGTTTAACTGTGTAATGTATGAACAATAATGCAATATTTTTCAGTTTAAGAGTAGCCTGTCACCTTTTCAGTAGCACTCTGTCAGCTGTGTTATGTTGACCTGAAATCCCTCCTTTGCCCTGGTCTAAGGTAACCGTTCCCAGCTGAGAATTGTGTTGGCCATAAAATTCCTGCAGCTTCTTGATGCAGGTTTAGATGAACTGCCCTGCAAGAAAAACAAAGCTCATGGATCTTCACTCTCCAGTGGCAGAGAAAGCATGAAAGTCAGTCCCTCCTCCTCACACTCTCTGATTTTCAATTCATTTCTACTTAGGAAAGGTTCTTGATGCAACAGCTTGCACTTTTGTGCTGCACAGACCACTGTTAGTCATTTCCATGGCTTAGTTGTAGATGTTTTTGTTGACAGTTGCAATAAGGAGTAAAATTACTTTCTAACTCAGCTACAGTACTTGTGAACCAAGCTGGGTTCCCTTTCTTTCCTGCGTTAAGTCGAGATCTATTACCTCGTTATCACGTCCATGATAACGAGCCTCTTGCTTCCTTGTTTCAGAAGCTGACTCGTGGGCACCGAGATGACTACGATGTTCTGGGGGCGAAGCGAGGTGCAGACCCTGAGCTGGGCGGGAGACACCAGGTAACCTCCTCCCACACGTGCCCCTTCTTCCCTCTGATCTGGTCCCTTCCACCTCGCGTGTAACCGCGGCTCAGACACCCGGGCACTCACCGCGCCTTTGCTGAGCACAAGGTGCCTTCCTGGAGAGGGAACGACACGATCCGCGTCGTAACTGGGGAGCTGGCAGCGAAGCGGGGGGGGGGGAAGGAGCAAACCTCCCCCTGCCCTTTGGTCTCTTTGCTGAGAGCTTTTGCAGCCAGCCGGGGTAGGAAGTGACACCCAGCCCGGGGCGGATGCGGAGCAGGCGAGGCAGCGGTGGGTGTTCCACCGGAGCTCGCTGCATGTGCTGCCGCCGAACAAGCGCCCACGAAGTGGAGCAGCGGCCCAAACAATCGTTTCTGCTGCAAGAGCCCATCGCTTTCAAAGGAAAAGGGAGGGAAAAACCTCCTGCATCGGCGTGTAAGGGCTTGCCCGCAGGTGACAGCGGTAGGGACTGAGCAGAGAAGAACTAAGTTTTGCCAGTTATTAAAAGGAAATCGGTTTTCCAGAGAACAAGTTGCCCGAACAGAGCCTTGTGGGGGGAGGCAAGATGGGCTGTGATGGGCAGGGCAAGTCCACAGAGCCGTAGCTGTGCCACAGAGCAAATGCACAGGCACTTACAAAGCGGAGGGGGATGCTGGTGGTGCAGCTTGTGGGCAACGTTCTTCTTTTGTTTTACAGCAGAGAAGAAAGAATCCCCAGGAAACTGTCTACAGTGTGAGTAGAGAGCGCTGGAGGGGTGGTTGGAAAGAGGAGTTTCTGTTTCATGGGAGACCTTTTCCCCCTCTACCCAATTTCAGCTTTGATTCAAATTTAACAGCTGCTTTCCAAGACTTCTCCTCTTACACAAAAAATCCCCCCCAAGCCTTTTTTTTTTTTTTTTTTTTGGCTAGAAAATTTCTGCTCTCTTCTCTGTGATAAGAGAAAAACACTGGCTGTCTGGGGAGATGTGGAAAAGAATTTGGATCAAGACACCTGCTTATCCCTTCATGTTAGCCATTAGTGACTAACCAACCTTTATCCCATGTCATCAGTGCTGCAGTATTTTATGTGCTTGTTCTCCAGCCTCTGTGACTGCTCTCTGGCAAAGGCCAAGTGCCAGTGCATCTAAGAGTGGCTGCTTAGGAACCTCTTAGGAAGCTCTTTAATTGATTTGACTTTAGCTAGATGTGGTGGTCTGTGCTCCAAAGGGTTGATACATTAATGTTAATGACCATGTCTTAACTCAGGTCTTTCTGGGTGTTCTTGCCTTGTTTCCAAGGCTGGCCTCCATCATTATTGAGTCAGACACTCTAATCACAGCTGGTTTGTAAGTGTTTGGGAACTGCTTCCCCAGATGGAGGAAGAAAGGAAGAGCTCCTTTTTCTTAATCTTCACCCTACAGTGTGAAGAATTCCCTTTTCTCTGAGCCTGAGCCTCAGGGTCGGGTTTGTCTCCTGAACAAATGCTGCTTAAAGCTTTACTTTGGGGAGCTTTGCTTGTAGTGTCTGGCACTCATCTAGATAAATGGCTTGGCTGAGAGCAGAGATATATTCAAGTGTTTGGAGATGAGGTGGTATTGATATGCTACACAGATTTCATCACATATAGCATCTATTTACCTGCACATCAGACAAGTCCCACTGCTATCCCTTCTTCTCTGGAACAGACTGAAGTTTTGAAGGCAAAGCAGCCCCAGAAGCAGAGGCTTGGAGTGTGGTCACCCAGGGGCTGGCTTGGCTTTTCTAGAAACAAGCTGACTCTTTCCCCCTCTCTGCTTGCAGGCACTGCAGAAGGACAAGATGGGTGAGGCATACAGTGAAATTGGAATGAAGGGAGAGGTGAGTTTTACTTTCCTTCCTGGTGAAATTTTTCCCAGGATGAAAAATCTTTCATTGCTGCTCCCTTACAGAGCAGCAGTCCTGGCTGCACACAGCCCCTTGCACGGGCAGTGTCCTTGTTGCACAGCACTTACAGGCACAGCTGGGAGCTGTTTCCTGCAGTAACCAGTTCAGTGCAGCAGCAGGACAGACACGTAGCTCTGGTCTTAGAAAAGCCATAAACCCAGGTGGAGATCAGGCAGCTTTGTCCCACTGGCATTACAAACACCAGCAGCGTCCCCGGGCGCGCTGAATAACGTCAGCAGAAAACATTCCAACTTTTGGACAGAAAACTCTGCTGGCTGCCCTGGCTGAGCGGGCAGAGGGCCTGAGATGGGTGAGGAGTAGCTGAAGGAGTGTCTGTTGTCAAGTGCTGCAATGTCTGTGGCCCAGCAACTCACAGTAGCTGAGCATGTTCCTCCAGAGCAATCTGGAGCTGGAGGTTCACCGTTCCCCCTCCATGGGGGGAACATCCATGCTGAGCCTGGATGGCATTACAGGCACAGGAAACCACGTGCGAGCTCCTCCTTGGGCCTGCCTTCAGATAAGGAATGGGGGACACATTCTCCTTCCCCCAGCTCCCCTCTCAAACATTTAGGAAGGTACACACCAGTCGTATCTCCAGCTACAGCAAATGGACAGGTTTTGCTCTGTGCACAAACTGCTGGGGGAGGGGAGCTTGTGTTGAAAACAAACCATCTGGGGACACTTGTTTATGGCAACATGAAAAATTGCTCTGACCTACAGAGGTTCTATATTATGTCAAAATGTCATATATATATATATATATATATATATATAACCTTTCATTTCCTCCTGAAACATGAAAAAAGGGGCATTTCAAAGCAAGGTTTAGTGCTGAGAAATGCTGAAGTAACACTGACATTTAATCCCCTCCCCTTTTATGTTCTGATGCCCCTTTGCCATAGTCAAGCTCTGTTCACGAGCTATGGGTCTATAAAGTTGCACTGTGTTTTTATGAATGTTTCTGTTCCTGGAGGGATGAGAACACCAAAACCCGTGTCCCATTCTAGATATATGATCATTTAAGAGGTTGCTGCAATTGTAACTGTAGCAGGCACTACTCCTTGCCACATGTTTTTGATAGTCTAATACTAAATAGTCAGTGTCTATAGGAATGCCTCCAAATCTCTATACATCTGATAAATCAAAGGAATAGCAGCATTGTAACAGTATGACAGGAAAATATGTCAGCAAACCAAAATAATTTCCTTTTACTTCCAACCCTATTTTCTCCTTCAGAGCCCTTGCAGCATGTCTGGGCTGGTCCAGACTCAGCAGGTGTTTTTTTCCCTTTTGTGAAGAGCAGGTCCAGGCCAAGCACAGCTGCCAACCCTCAGTACAGGACGGGGGAAGTCAGGGGGTTCTTTATTTTTGCATGATAAGGAAAAACACCCATTAATCTGCGCTTGTTTTTCTTTCCCAAAGCAGCAGAGGCGGCGAGGCAAAGGCAATGAAGGTGTCTACCAGGTAGGCAACACGTCCAGCAGCTGCTCCCCTCATCTGTCTTCATGGGTTAATTGTAGCCTGTAGTTACATATCCAGCTGCACTCTCAGTGGGATGTGATGGAACAGAGCTTTCAAAGCATCCTTCTGAGGGCAGTTACTGAGATTCAGGGCAAAGACCACACTGATGGCACTTTGATAAGGTGGCTGCACATTCCAAACGCACCTGCTGCCCTGGTAGGAACCATTTCCATGGTCCTGCACCTCGGAGAAGCACCTTTTGACTGTGGCAGACGATGCACAGAGTTCTGCCTCCAAACTGTTTAGTGCTTAAATGGAAACCTTCAGGTTGCCAAGCAGCTCTTGTAACTCAAGGCATCAGTGGTTCAGGGCCCCTCGCTATAGCACAGAGCACAGGGTGCTCAGCACCTCCAGTCCCTTGGTGCACTGGGGGGGTTCAGTGTTGCACACACCTGACAAAGGGCAAGGAGTCCCTCAGTGAGGCCTTAGCTGGGTCACCATGCATAACTGTTCCAAAATGCATTTTACTTTCTGTAGAAGCCTGTACATTGCCACTGACGTCTCGAGATGACAAAAATACAGTACATATAAAAAAGTTCTTCGGGTGCAGCACATGCCAGGGAGCTTTCCTGTAACATGGTGATTCTGCAGCTAAAGACACCTTTCTTCAAGCCCAGCTCTACTGAGATATCACAGGAGCCTGATAAGAAGCACCAGCCTCCCAGTGTTCTCAGTACACCACTAAATAAAAGGGTAGCTGGAAGTTTTACAAGCAGGCACCAGGTGCCTCAGTAGATCCTCTCTGTTGGAAGCCCCAGTTCCCTCTGCTCTGGAAGGCTCCTGGGCTGACCTGCAACTCTGCTACATCTTCTACTGCCTTGCTCTTGGAGTAGCTGTTCCCATTGCTGCCACAGGGATCTGTAACACACAGGTCACAGCTGACTCACCAGAGCAGGCTGGCAGGAAAAGGACTCCTGGAATGGCAGGAGGGGATGTGAGGGGATGCTTCCCAGGGTTCACACCCATCTGAAGCTCTGCTGCCAACTTACTTACCTAGAGCTGCATCTGACTTCCTTTCCAAAGCAAAGAGAAGTCCAGAGAACAAAGTTCATGATTTGATGTCTTCATTTTGTTACCCTACTTCACTCCAGCATCAGTTAGGTCTTAATAATATGCAAATAAAATGCACTCTAATCTTCATAACCAGTTAGGACGAGCTGCTGTAGTCATATGTTCATAACAGTCATTCAGGATGTACCTTGCCTTCAGGTGAGTGACAGGTAGCTATTGGTACTGTACAAAATCTATGGAATCGCTCATTTTCTCTGCGGGGGAAAAAAAAAAAATCAGAATTATGCTACGGAGCCCCTGCTGCCCTGTGGCTGGCCAGTCAGCACTGAGGTGAATTTTAGGGAGAACTCGTCCCTCACCTGTTTTTCTCTTTTTCAGGGACTCAGTGCAGCCACCAAGGACACTTATGATGCTCTTCAAATGCAGGCTTTGCCCCCCCGCTAAGTGGGAGTCACAGAGGGGATGGGCAAGAAGGAGAGATGCCCACAGGCTCTGGGGGGCAGAGGAGGGGAAGCCTTTTTCATCCCACACAAGCACTGTGTGTTTTCTCTGTGCAATAACCTGCTTTGGTTGGTGCACAGAGGGAGCGTGTCTGGGGTTGTCCAGTCCCTTCTCCCTTTCCTCCTGAATCATGCAACTGCAAGCTTTTGCTATTAAAATGTACATATCTGTAAAGTTGTTTCCAGTAATAGTCGTTATTAGGCTGATTTTCTTTTTGTTGGTTTTTTTTTTTTTTTGGTAAGGTTTGTGCTGTGGGACCAGACCACACCTTCTAACAAACACAGCTGTTTTCACAGCTCTTCCTTGCCTTGCAGGGGTATCATGACATGTAACTATTGTTTCATTGCATTTAAACAACTTGTAAAGATAGGGCTGTAGTTATTTCCTGTGGTATTTATCTTAAGACTGACACTTTTTGCTTTAAATTTACCTTTAAAAAACTGCTTCAGTTTTTACAAAACTGCTCCAGATTACTTTTTTTTTCTTTAATTGTAAAAAGTCAGGTGATGTTAGTGTAGTGCAGGACAGAGGCTGACTGGCAACATTTCAACATGAGGAAAATGAGCACCGAGCTCCCAGAAAAGATCAAGCAATGGCACTGCCACTCAGGCAGCACTTGGAGCTAAATATGAGCCAGGTAATCTGCAGGAGAGACTTCTCAAAAGGCAGAAGATACCCCTGTTACAATGAAAACAAGGAGAATGGACTCCCATATATCACTTCTGGGCAACAGAAACTGTATAAAAGGCAACGTAAATCCAGTTTCCAGACCAGTGTATCATCAGGTTACCTCTAAAAGATGCAGGTGTGATTCCAAAGAGGTTCTAGGTCAATAATCAATGTGCTTTTGATGAATTAATAAAGGCAGTGGCAGCCCTGTGTGTGCAGGGATCACCTGTGAGAAGGGCCTGAGCTCGTGACCCGCCACGTTCAGCCCGGCTGAACCGACCTGCACCCAGCAGCATCATCTCCCAGGGAGGCTGAAGAGGACAATATTCCAACAGGAGCCTCTAAACACATCCTGAGCAGCAGGATGGGGTTTTGGAAAAATGCCCCAAGCCCAAGTATAAAAGGGGCACTCACCTCCCGCTGCTGCAACCTCAGTTTTGCCTGTGACTTAAAAGGCTGCACAATGACACCTGCAAGAACTCAGCCAAGGACAAAACCAGCCCAGCAAAACAAACCCTGTTTTACCTCGGGTCAGGAGCTGACCAGCTCATTTTGTCAGTCTTCACAGAAGAAGCAGAGCTAAAGCAAAACTGTGGGAACAAAAGTTCTGCCCGGATGAAGTCACGTCTTCTTTTCAGGGACTGGGTGGGTTAGCAGCAGAAAAACTTGTTGAAGTTGCTGCTGTGCAAGTGACGAGGTTGTTTTACATCTTCAGCAGTAAAACTGTACCTGCAGTAGGTGCTCGTAGCTTTTCAAGAATATTTCCAATAAATTAGAGCAAAAAAAAAAAGTAAACTGAGAGATGGTAACGAGTATTTCTTGGAAAAAAACCCCCAAATTCCTAGATCCCTTACTGTTCTTCTGCAAAGACAAGAAAAATCTGAGAGAAGTGGGTCATACCTCAGCCAGCTGACCCGAAAATTACAGTAAAGTTACTACTACAAAACACCAATGCAAGAACAAACAGTACTGAAAACAGCTTTCTCTTTTTAAATAATCACAACCCTATCTGCAAGATGTAGAAATCACAAGTTCTGGCAGCCATAAAATACCAACGACTAAACAATAGGAATGAAATTCCCTAGGGAAAAAAATATCATTTTTATGCTCTTTATATATATATAAAAATGGGTATCTTGACTCAAAAGCATCCAACACTTGTTTCAGGGACACTTGCCGTAGGTGTGAGCTGAGTCTCCCCTTTGCCTTCAGGAAGCAACTGGAGATGTTTCTGCTTTTAGGAGAGGAGCTGAGAAATAGAGATGTAGCAGAAAAGCTTCAAGCAGAGTGCAAAAAACCTGTTCTGTCTCCTCCAGTTTGAGACAAAGGGCACGAAGGACCAATCTTCTGGCCCACTTTGATCCATGGAGGGGAAGGGGAATCCACCTCCCCCAATACATTCAAAAACTACAAACAAGTGCATACATGTTAAAACACTTGGAAAATGGTTTAATGATGTTTACAACAGAAATTAACTGTACAATTACAGTAAGTTTAATATATATAAAAAATTACAGCAGACAAATGCATCTACACAAAATCTACCTTTTCATTCTGATTTACTGTAATCTACACAATCTCTCAATGCCTACAGCTATCTGTAGGCAACCACTGGGAAAATAATAATAATAATAATATAATAATAATAATAATAATTATAAAGGACATCTTTAAAGAGACAGCATTTCGCCTTCCTCCTCACCCTTAGTGTGATCAGCAAGGTTTTGAAATGTGTGGGACTCTCACATTTCAGTCTCAAGAAAAGCTTGGGTTGGGTTTGGGTAGGGTACTCCCACATGGCCCTTGATTTCAAGTGTTCTGCTGACCTCAAGTGTATATAAATGCAGTGTATGAGGAAGGGCAAGAGAAAAAAAACCAACCTCCCAGCCAGTGTAAGCAGGCAGCTGCACAGAGCAGTGAAACCATTAGGACCGAAAACTTGCCTTATTTAGGGGAAAAAAAAAAAGCAAAAAGGGACTGCCCAGATGCTCCAGACATTCACAAATCTTCATCTCTTTGGAAACTATAACCGCATTTAAAAGAAAGGGCTTGGTTTTCCACTCTCAATTCTTCATACAAAGGGGTACTTTTCAAACTAACATGTTAAATAGTTTGTTTTTGTTTTTGTTTTTTTTTTAAATAAAATTTAAGCAACTTCCTCTTTGGCCCATCCCTTAAAAACAGTGAAAACCCCTTTACGCTGAGAAAGAACCTCAGGTCAATGGGGGAAAAAAAAGAACATGCTGTCTCTTTAAAAACAAAGAAAGAATCCCAGTTGGGAGCGGCCATCAGTGAAAATGCAATCCAAATTGGCGGTCTGGTGGAAATTCCTCATGGAATATTATGTACAGTTTAAAAACCCTTTGCAGTTGGTTTTTTTTTCTTTTTATTATTTATGAACACCTAGGCAGTGAAAACTGTTATGTTAATACATACATAGACACACCCAAAACATACAAAAATACTATTATTTCAAACTACTAAGAATAGGACAAGTTCAGTTATCTCCATGCTATGACTTTAAGAGCATTACACTGAAACAAACAAGAATTTAAACGACAATTTTTTAATATCCCAGAAATATACCAAAATATACATCTAAGCTTTGGAATTACTGAGGTTAGACTAATGCAAGTGCTGGGTAATCGTACTTAATACACAAGTCTAAGGTTCTGCAGGAAAGAAATTATCTTTGGTATCTGCATCAGGCTAATAATATTAACATTTGGATTTTGCTTTGGGATAGAGCTTGTATGACCCTAGAACCAAACACCCCCCAATCAACTGAGATTAAAAAGATCCATGTAAAAAGTTCCTCCATTTGCAATCCCCCCCCAAAAGTTAAAAAGTCACAGGCATCTACCTAGCATAAAAGGTTGAGAAATACAATGCATAGTTGCACAGTGGTGCTGCAAAAATAAAAAGAAATCTAGAAAAAAGGAACTAGAGGAGAAATGAAAAGCTGCTTCTTCTTTCAGGGATTTCTCACAACAGGACAGCCTCTTCCAAGCAGTGAAGGGGGGGGGAAGCTCAGAAGTGCACCTCAGCGTGTATTAATCAACATCACCCAGCCCCCAGAGGGTTAAAGCACCCAGCAGAGCAGCCAATCCTGCACCCAAGTCTTCAGCTCCTCAACCCACCTGCGAAGCCCCCCACCCCGGGCTGCCCCCTCCCAGGGCCTGCGCCCCAGATTTCACCCTGGAGCAGGGAATTTCTTCCTGGGGTGTTTTCGGAGCCCCGGGCTGGCAGAGCCCCTTGCCCTGGCCAGACCGGCCTCACAGATGGGCTTGGTGCTGAAGACGCCCTTTGTCTTTGGTTTGTTTGTTTGTTTTGAGTTTATACAATCATTAGGAAATCTTTGGTTTTGGCTGGAAATTTTAAAGGAACAAAACAAAACAAAGAAACCGCCCCCTCCCGACTTATAGCAGCCACCGTGACCTGACAAAGCTTCTCTTTCCCATGGGGGTAGGGGAACTACATTCAAATAAAGATGGACCGGGTTAAGGATGCAGCTTCTGGCCAGGTTGGGGAGTGGGGGAAGGGATACAGGATTGTCAAATAATAAAGAAGAAAATTAAATATTTGGAGATTTCTATTTTTTTTTTCCTTTGTGGTTTTTTTTTTTTTTTTTTGGTCATGTTAAAAAGTGAGTAGCATGTACGCAGCACTGGGCTGAGAGTGCCTCGGGGCCCTGGAGTTCAGTGTGGCCCCGGGGTGGGAAAAGGCAGCGCGGGGCGGCCCTTTTCCCCAGAGAGAGGAGGGGAGGGGGTGGATATTCACAGACTAATCAAGAGGACCCCTTGTAACCAAAGGAAATAAGATAAGATTGCAATTTGCCCTCACTTTGCAGTAGCTTTTAAGCAGCGACATTCAGAGGCGTTAGGGGTCACCTCCCCAGGTTGCAGGTCACGGGGTGCTATAGGCCAGAGTTCAGTGTTAATCAAAGGAGGGAGGGCAGACTTGGCAACTCTGTGGGGTTTGGAGAAAGTTAAAGCAAGTTACTCAGTTACGAGTTAGAAATGAGGTATACGACAGCTCCTGTACCTGTGGCGGATAAACACCCCACACCTACTCACACCTAGCCTTAGACACTACCACAGAGGAAGGAAATGGAACAACAGCACTGGCGGGGACGCAGAAGCTCCTGCCCAGGTCCTTCCCACGGACCACCGGCGCACGAGGCGCCCCAGGGGCCCAGCGCTGCTCCAGCCCTCGCCAAGCCACCCGAGGGGGGCTCTGCAGCGGTCCCTTCCCTTCCCCGGCTCGCAGGGAGGCGCAGTCCGGCTCCCCGGGAACTCGCGGGGAGCGGCCCTGATCTCCAAGTCTTTCGCTTTGCGTTTCCCCCTCGGACTCGCTCAGGTGCAGGGAGCACCGGGGTCACAGAGGCCGACACGCGCAGAGTGAACGGGGGAAGAACTAAAGGTTTTTTTGTCTCAACTGCCTTGTTCTCAGGACACCGTCACGGGTGCTCTTGTTCCTAAATTGTTTCCCAAGGGGGTTGTGCGATCTCCACGATTTGCCCCTTGGCCGTGCCATTCCCGAGGTCTCAGGATTCCTACTGTTCCATAATTTCAGGTCTTTAAAGCACCGCAACGTGCCGGCTTTGAACGCGCACAGAGTTACGACATTCAGGGAACGGGGCTTCAGTAGCTACTGCTACGAAATTCAGCAAAGGCAGTGTGAATCCTGAAGTGGGGCCTACAACAGATAAGACAATTTTGGGAGGAAAGGGGAAACTAACGTGATAAATTAAGTATCTTACGGTATTATGTAAAGCTCTGCCGGAGAATATTCACCAGCAGACCAACACAGATTTAAGACAGATCAGCATTTTGGTCTGAGCTACTTGACAATGTCCTGTTTGGTAGAGAGATGAAATAAGGCAGAGGGGGTATTGTTCCAGTTCTGGGGCTGAGCCTCAGCAGCACTAAGGAACGCCAAAGGGTATCATCTTCCCTCGCCTCCCACAAGCTGTTTCATTTCCTTCCTCAGATTTGTTTTCCATAAAGCACACCTTGTTTTCCACTTCTTTTGTTCCAAGTGCTCTTTTCTTTGAGAAGTCATTTCTTCAATATCCCTATTACCTATCTATAAATCTAACTAGCTCTTTGAAAAGTCACACAATATTAATACCACTTTTACATAATGTCAGAACAACAATTCTATTAGTAAAGCTTTCAGTGAAGTTCTGCAACCCGATTGGTGTCCGGAGGAAGAGTAGCTGGACAACTCGCCTCTCCCCCTTCCTCCCTCCCTTTCTTCACAAGAGCTCACCAAGTTCACTGATAAAACAGCTCAGCCCAATAGCACAATACATGAACATGTACAAGGCTGCTTTGGGGAGCAAAGAAAGGAGTCTTCAAGGTCCCTCCCTTAAGAGAAAGACCATATGCAAAAGCTGTTGAACAGACTCTGACCTTGGACTACACTGCTTCCACATTTGAAGGAAAGAAACAGTTTTCCCTGACTGTATCCCAACATCAGCCTAAGACCTGCAGCACTGGGCAAACCCCACATACTGTTTGTCTTCACAGAGCCGAAGCAACTCTGTGCAGAAAAGGTGGGAGTACCCGAAAGAGATGAGGTCCTTAGAGAAAGGGACACTGACCCAAAGCTCAAAAAAACCCCACCCAGCTTCTCCTCTTACCCGCTCTGAGAACAGCAGAGCTGACAACTTATCAGTGCCTTTGGTTCCCTACGAGGCCACTGGGAATTCTCCCGCCCCAGTGGAGTTGAGCTCCTTTAGAAACCCACCTCTCTGGATCACCGCACACAGCCAGGCGCACACACGCACTCGCACACACACCCACGCACACCCCTCCCCTCTTCCCCTGCTCCATCAGCCTGGAAGGGAAACGGGAAGGGAGCCTTGGAGTCCGGTCGGAGCGGGCTGCGACGCCCTTCCCAAGGCAACAACCACTCGCTCTTCTGCTACTCCCAGCGCAACACCAAGACAGAGGCCAGGAGAACGACCCACTCCCTCGCCAACAACACCTCAAAGCTCCTCTCCCACAACCGTCTCACAGTATTTTCAACCCTTTCAGGCAGACCAGCCAGGTGTTAGGAGTAGGTTAGCTTTCACCTCTCAGTTTGGTTTTTTCTTTCATAGTTTTTGGTCTAGACAGGATTAGCATTGCTATTAGAAAAGGAAGTGTTTAAAAAGTTTTCCACCTATTATCAAGCACTACAAGCCCTACATTCAGTAACAAGACAAGGGGGATAAAAGGAACCTGTTTCACTTTTGCTCTCCCAGATAAGATTAAGATGCGACAACCATTCTTGTCCCTTCCCGAAGTTAAACACCATGGACCCAGTTCAGCTCTGGAGCAACTCAACTGGAACGGATTTACACCACCGAGGTTGACTCTAACCCAGTACAGCCATCTCCTTTCCCCCGAGCCTCCCA
Organism: Chiroxiphia lanceolata; assembly: GCF_009829145.1. Lineage (NCBI taxonomy): Eukaryota > Metazoa > Chordata > Aves > Passeriformes > Pipridae > Chiroxiphia > Chiroxiphia lanceolata. The sequence continues at coordinate 117,960,199 of NC_045638.1, forward strand.
GGTACGTGTTGCCTCATCTTTAGACCCCAGTGAAGGGCAAGGAAAGGCCAAGAGGGAGGGAAGTGTGCGCACACTCGAAAGGACCCTGAACAGCAACCCCATCAGTAACCTGCATGCCACCACGTGCTGTGCTGCAGATTAGACCACAGATAAACCAACCAAACAACAATCCCAAACCCAGGAGCGACAAAATGTTTCCTTTGGCAAGACAGATACAAGGAAAAAAATTCATGAGCAAACATTTTCCTTCTAACACAGTCAAACCCCCCTTCTCTGCCCCCAACATCCACCCACCCCCACCCGACCCTATAAAGTTGTAACCTATAAACAGGATCTCAAATACATACAGCATAATCATGTTTATCAATCATAATAAACATCAGTTCAACTAAACTCTACAGCTAGAATTATCTCCACTATTTATAAAGTTTGCTTTTCTCTTCTGATTTTTTTCAGTTTAAAACCAGTTCTGCGACAATGCTAAGCTATGCTGAGGTATTTTATGAAGGTGCCAGAAGCCAGCTGCTACCCACAAGTATTGTTCTCAGAGCTGTATGGTGCTACCTTTTGCTGAGGGAAGATGGGGAAGGAACACGGAGGGAGAAGGGAGGAGGGAAGGAGGGAAGGGGGCCCAGATTATTCCAGTTATGGAGGGTTCTTAGCAGGGTATCACTGACGGAGTTAAAAGCAGCCCCGAGACAAAGCTCAGTAGTTGCTCTGGGTTTAGGAATTCGGTCAGAAAAGAAGTACCTGATACGTTCTGCACGCTGACCTTATTTGTCTACTTGACTAAAAGATGTCTTTTCTCCCACAGTTAAACCATTTCTAATCACAGTGCAGTATTCCTAATGTCCTCCTAACAGCATCCCATGGGGGTAAAAGGAGTATCCTGGGAGAAGTGGCAGACAGGTCCAATAAAAATAGATAAGCTGAAAAAAATACCAAGTTTTTTTTCCATGTGTTACTTCGTGTGCTCATGTGTGAAGATATGCAAGCAGAGGAACTGCTTTTCATTGTTCCAAAAGCACTGAAACTGCCTGCACTGACACAGAGGGAACCAGGTACCGTTCAGATCACAAAGATATGAACATTTTAAGAAACGGCAAACCATGAGCCAGCAACTTTTCCACAAATCCTCCTCTGTCAAATATCTTTGAAGTATTTTAGGAGACTTCCCTGCTGGAAAGAAGAGGAAAAACTCACAAGCAGCAACAGGAGGTTCAACGACTGAAAAGGGTGGAACTTGTGCAAGGCAGGTATCTTGAATTCTGTATTGCTATAGTACTTTGGGAGGGACAGGTAAGATGGACTGGTTGCAAAAATAAAAAGGAATTTGAGTTGGCTGTGTGAGAACACAATGGGGGCAGCAGGCCAGCTTACTCCTTTGGTAACACTCCACCCTAGACAACAGTCAGGTGTACATCCAACAGGGATACCCAGGCCCTGGGGATAAACATGCTTTAACCATTTCGAGCAGAACATGAGCAGAACAGTGATCCTTCATCAAGTTAACACGGCAATAAATAGATCTAAATTTTAAGCTTCCAGTTGGAAAACAAGTATCACTGAAAGCTCAGACCAGATGCACTACTCTGTCTGTCCTAAAGCACTCTAATGATCATGAGAAGCTACTTGTTTCTCTAAGATCATTTTGTATAGTAAACCTTTATCTAAGAAAACATTAATATTTAAGTTAATTCAGATGTCGTTTTAGGTTTAATATCTGTGATATGATTCCAGCTGTAACGGTTGTGCTGCTCCATTTGTAACAAAAAAAAAGGGAATTTCTGTTTTAAAGAATGTTGCTTTACAGGAATGTGGACAGAGTTAGGGAATTAACACTCCTGCATCCTTTACTAACTCGACTGCAGAAGTGTGTCAACACAGTGGCATTTAAACATTAGGTCATAGTTCCAAGAGAAGTGTGTATGTACATACACATCATCTCAGAGTAACATGATAAAAACGTACTTAGACTAACATATACTGTACAGTAACTCAGAAACAAAATAAATCCTCTTAAGGAGGTTTAAACACACAGATGTAACTACTGTAAGCAGCCACATCTCTGTGTACTTTCTATGGGTTGCTCATAAATCATTCTATGGTGACTGTTGTGCTCTGAGGAGATCAAGTGTGCTAAAGCCAAAGTGTGCTAAAGCAAAACATGTTCTTCTTAACATCAGAAAAAAATGTCATCACCAGGCTACACCTCCTCCCGAAGCCATTTTCTAAATTATTCTTGATCTTCTGTATTTGTGCCTCTGTAAACGTTTTGCTTTCTGAGCTAACTGTTCTCATCCCTAATGAGAGAGTTTTTCACCTTCTCTTTTCCTGCACGTGTCCCGTGACATGATTGTAACTATGAAAAGCAACCCTCTCACCTTTAAATACAGGGACATGGAGCTCTGAAAAAGAGATGCTATCATCCTTTTACTGGGCCTGTATACAACTGTTATTGTTTCTTTTCAGAGGCATCAATTTCTGCTGCCAGCATGATTATGATTTAAAAGGAAACTTCTGCTAAGTTATAGTACGTGACCTCATATTTTCATGCTCTGAAGGAACACATATGCTCTAACTAGGCAGATGTACATTCCCTGCCAATCTGATTTCCATATTTCACCAAAATGCCAGAGGTAGCCAGCATCCACAAGGAAAAACACTGATAGGGACAAAAAGCAGGCTCCAGGAACAACAGTCAGTCAGTCACAGGGATGTTTTAGGACAATGAATCAGAGCACACTGGCAATGGATGCCATGGGATATGTGCTGTTTGGGTAATATGTCAGCTTTTGCAAGCAAAACCAAACTCTTTCTTGGATATGTGGTTACTGAGTTTCCAGTTTCTCTCAGAAAAAGACTTGCTAAGAAATTCCCTGGAATCTGGGCCCCAGAGAGGGTGAATGGGGTAGAGAGGAGGAGGGTAAGGGGGTATAAGGTGCTCACACCAAAGCCATGTGACCAATGCAAAGGTAGTCAGGAAAAAAAGCAGATTTTTATAATAAATAAACCATCCAAGCTGCATTAGTGTTCCAGATATGTACTCAACAAGACCCTCTCCCAACCACAAACCAGCAAGAATGGGACATGAAAACTCATTCAGACAGCTAATGGCACAGTCTCTTTGAACTTTGGAGAGAGGATTTTCCACTGATTTAAGGCCCACCTTTCTTTGTGTTTCCTAGATATATGCAAGGACCACGACCCCCCACCCCACCACAAAACCCTTAGGGAGTAGAGGATACACTGGAGAAAAGACCAGGAGTATCCTCCCTTTAACAAAAAAAGCTTCCTGATAAATTGTACTTTTGCACAGGCATTGGAAGTAAGCAGGAACTTTCAGAGCCAGGAACCAACGCTATAGCTGCAGTTTTCCCCATCCTCTTACTTCACTGAAGACAAGTCCCAAGGACTTGGCATTCCTTTGGTAGAAACTATAGTCCATGCTATGGCCTCCAGGCAACATAGTGGGTACCAGCATCTCCTCTTCTACTTCTCCCCTGCCTCCCTGAAGCTCACCCAGCTATATCTGTTACTGCTCTGAAGACATTACTGTGGGCCATTTCCACTTTTGCAGTATTATTCATAGCCCTAAAAGTCTCCCACACAGCCTGAAGACACAGAGACACATAAAAAACACTTAGATTCATCCACGCTGGGGGGGATAAAGGTGGGACCTGTTGGATTAACAATCCTCTGACATCGCCATTCTATTTACACATCAAATAAAAGAAAACAAAATCAAGTTAAGAGTCTGCCCCAAGGATAACACAAATTACCAACCAAAAAAAAAAAAAAGATTAAAAACAAGCAGCAACTTTTATATAAAATTAATAAAAACAAAAGACAAATGAAAAAGAAATTGTCAGTAGCATCTATCGCCTCTCTGCATCTGAACTGCACTTACACAAACTAGTCCATTAGTACAGCAGCTTGCTAGAAATTGACTTTGGTTCAAGCTTAGTTTTAAAAAAATAAAACATAAAAAAATCAAAAACACATAAGAAACGGTGGACGGACATTTGTTAGTTTCCCTGCTTGCAGTTCACTAGTTTTGAAGTTTTAGGGGTAATTGGTTTAAATATCAGTAAAACAGGAAGGTGGAGAGTTAGAGATGAACAGAGCAAAACCATGGCGGTGGGGGGAGAGATAAGGGGTTCTGCCACTTGAGTGCAAACACAAATCCCACATGCTCAGGTCACAAACCAAAGCATATGTAGAATTTAAAGTTGCTGCCTTCCGGATCTTGGATGAGAAGCTCCAGGATCCCCCTGAATCATCAACATAATGAATATAGCTGCATCAGCTCATTATTTTAGGACACTCTGGTGACAAAAGAAAGGGGGGTGGGTGGGAAAGGGACTCTTCTTCACTAGCTAAAAGTAATTTAGTTTTATACACATGGCAGAAACCTTTAAATCCATCAGGAATGGAAAGTTCCAAGTGAACTGCATTGCAGTGATCCAGTCTTCTCTTTTTAAAAAATCTTTTTTTTGTTTTTTTTTTGGTTCAGATCCTGGATTGTATATTTAAGAATACACGGCTCTAACTTCTGTGGAGTTCATTACCTCTTCCTCATCCCCAAAAATATCCCTTTGCTACACGGATCAGACCCGACCTTGCAAAGGCAGTGACAGTGACAGGCAAGCCCCGACGTGCCGCTCAGAGACGCTTATTCCCGGTTTTACTCAGCGAGCGGCGCCGCAGCTCAGAGACCACGTGAGATGACTCGGGTGTGTGCAAAGCCCCAGAGCTGTGCTGGCATCAACAACGGCAGCTTCTGCTCCCATATTCTTGGCTTCTGTGTTTGGCAGCCAGAAGCGCTCCTTTATGGGACAATTTTTCCTAAATAGGACGTTGGAAAGCATCGGAAAAGGAATATTGCCATGAACGGGGAGAATCCGACCTTCTGAAATCCCGTGCCAACTCACCTGGTGGGAATTTAGGATTGTAAATGCTGCTTTACATACTGCCAATTAGCCTGGGTAATCTGACTTTTTTTAAACTTTTGTGTGTGCTCTTGCACAGCCAAAGGAAATCACCGGAACAGAAGAGCCATCGCTACGTCGTCGCACAACCTGCACTCGGGAGGTCACATCCCGCTCTCTGAAGTGAAAGGAGCCAAGCACACAAAGCTCAGAGCAGAATTTGGCCTTTTTGCCCTAGTAACTGAGAGAACTGCAGCTCGGAACTAATTCCTACCTCTGCTTGAAGGGCAGAGACCAGCCTGGAAGTTTGCACACAACGATCTCTGCTGCTACACTGAGCCTCCTGCGCAAACGATGAACGTAAATCCTTCTGACCCCTACGAGTAGGTATTAGACAAATTCAAGGATGAGGAAACTGTTCAGAACGTTCCCAGAAGATCAGGACAGAAAGTCTATTTGTGCTCCATTCTTCCTCTCCACCCCCCCCCGCCCTCCCCCTCGTGGTGTGGGAGCTCGCTGAAAATAATCCAGGAGCAAAGACAAACGCGTCCAAACTATATATATAAAAATAATAATAATAATAATCATAATAATAATAATAGAGATACACCAGTAATACAGGCCTGCCTAAATTGTACCAGTTAAGAAAGGAACCCCCAACATGATTGATACGATTATAAACACCTTGTATGACATAATGGCCTGTACAACAGACCTATAAAATGATAATTAAAAAAGAAAGATATTTAGACCAAAAAGAACCAAGAAATCCCCTTCCTATGTTTGAACTGATAACCCACCTTAACTTGTCATTGTGACTGCTGGAAATGATAAGTAGTCCTTTCATTTTTTTTGTTTTTTTGTGTTTTTTTTTTTTTTTGTGGTTTTTTTTTTTGTTTTTTTGTTTTTTTACATTTTTGGTTAGAAAGTTCTCCGATCCATGAAGCGATCCTGAAAAGACAGTGTTTATTATAAAATTAGGCAAATGTCTGTCCCAGCTTTAAATCCTTCCTGTTTCGCTTTTTTTTTTTTATTCTTTTTCTTTTTTTTTTTGTTTGTTTGTTTTTTCCTTCTCTTTCTCTCTCTCTCTCTCTCTCTCTCTCTCTCTCTCTTGTCCCCAGCAACACGGTGAGAGGATGCCCATGGCATTTTCAGTTTATAAACCCTGCTGGCAGCCAATCCCACCGCACAGTGAAACAGGCTGCTGGCAGCACAGCTCAGCCCGGCTCACTGTGCCTTGGAGGCAGTAGTGGTGGTGGACGTGGCCCCGCTCCCAGAGGCCACCGTGAGGAGAGAGTTCTGGATGGACTCGGCTGAGGTGGAGGTGGCGTGAAGGCTGGCGACTGGTCCAGAGGCCCCTGCGGAGGCTGCAGCTGCAGAGACCAAGCTAACTGGGTTGCTGGTGAGCAGAGAAAGGTTCTGAGGGTTCAGGAACAGAGGGGCAGTTACGATGTTAGGGGTACCTCCAGCATTGGCAAACACCAAGTTTCCAGTTGCATCCAGTGATGTTATTGGAAGAGAGCCACCAGATGCAAGAGCTAAAAAAAGGGAAAAATCGAGCAGGGAGGAGATAACATTAGCAGTAAGCAACAATGCAAAACGGGCCTAAAAGCAAGGGGCATCTGCATTTTCCTTTCTCTGACACCTTTGCTCTCTGCACCACTGTCTCATCATAGGTTGTTTATTTTTTAAATAACAATCAGACAAGACTAAATGCCTCTGTTTTTTGCTCCTAGGCTAACCCCATTGTGCCTTTCTTCAGACCTTTAAGCACAACAGTGATCTATGTTTCCTGTCAAAGAGAGCCTGTACATTCACCAGCTTGCACTGGAAAGGGTTGAGATGAGTGTTCCTGTGAAATGACAGCTATCAGAAGAAGAAGAAGGTCATGTAACCTTGATTGTAACATTTTGAATGTTGACATATAACCAACCACTGTTGCAACTTACTCTCACCTGTCTAGTGTTCAGTCTGCCTTAGATTATGATCTCCTAAATTTATCTCTGACGCTTTATGAAATGGTTCTTTCTTGTAACCTGCAAACAAGATTTGTTCAGCTAGTTTGGGGGATATTTGAACAGACAGGTTAGCTAGATCTCTTGTACTATGATAGACCATGAACTGAGAACAACTCTTGCTAAAGTCAGTGGTAATTTCTGGCCACGTCTGGCACTCCCAAAATAAATTTTTACTCTTCTAAACGAGGATTTATGTATTTAAAGTTCTCCATAAGGACTTTAGGAGGCAGGATCTTTGTTGTAGGTTCTTTTTAAACACATAAGAGGACAAGAATTCAGGATCAAGACTTGCTGAGAACTGCCCTCCTAACAGACCTCAGAATGGTGCAATTCTGCTCAAGCAGACTAGAGAAGAGCTATAAAAAGCAAATCTCTAACCTGCTAGAGATACAGGCCAATGAGGGGAGGAGAACAAAATAAATTCTAGAACACATTCAATATCTTAAGTGCCTCCTGTAAATCACCCTAAGATCATACACATCTGATTCCTTTCTGTAGTTGCACCTGCTCTTATCTCTGTGATACACATTTAAATTTTGTAAAACCTCAACTCCTATAAAATTTATGTCCAGTGCTGAGAAGTCAGTGTTGTTCTTTGGCACAGAAAAACAAAGCCTGTAAACTGAAGCTGTATGACAGAGATGCATTAACATGAACACTACTGACCTTGAATAGTTGCCAGTGTACTGTTGCTCATCAGGGCTGGGCTGAGAGCACCACCTAATGTCCCTGGATTGAGACTGAGTAAGGCACCTCTGCAGGAAGCAAGATCACAGAAGAAGGGGAAAAGGGAAAGAGTGTTACTTTTTAGGAAAGGTTGTCACTGTTCATAAATACATAATCATATTTAAAATCAAAAAAAAAAGGGGGATGAAAGAAAGACCAGAGAATAAGGACTATTTTTAGTTGATTTTAGTTTTCCCTCCGTGAGTGGTTAGTGACAAGTACAGGCACTGGAAATACATGACTTGCATTGGTTGTTGCTGCAAAATATTTTTGTAGAATATTTTAGGGAAAGTGTCTCTTGTTAGAGAGCTATCATCCTCTCCCAAATTGAGTTAAGAAATCTGTAAACAAAGAGGAATTAAAGAGACCAAGAGTCATCTGTCTGAGCAACATTTTTAAACCTACAACTCCAACAATCGTGCATCTTTTACAATTCCTTGCTCATGATGGAGAAATGAATACAGAGGGGTGAAGTGGGTCTAGGCACTCTCTCCATTTTACAATTAGTTGGAGAGATTCTATGATTCAGTGGTAAGTTGCAGCTCTTAAGCTCTGCAGTGGATGAATCAAATAACAATGTTGTTGCAACGCAGCTTTTTCACCTTCAAAGTGAACACAACATCTGTGTACGTCGATGGGAATGGCAAATTACCACCTATGAGTAAACCTTCAGAATCTGAGATAAATGGCACTAGAATCACCATGAAAACAGTGATACATAACACCAATTTATCCCAAGAATCCTCCTTCCCTCTTCTGTTCACCTCACCAAGAAGGGGCGTGCAAAATTCATCCTTACCCAGCTGCAAACTGCGAGGATGCCATCAAGCCTGGGTTTAGTCCTGCTGCAGCAGCCATGGCAGCAAGACTTGCATTTGCAGGCAACTGTGCAGCTCCTTGTAACGCAGCTGCCGCCGCTGTTTGCAACCCTGATGCCGTTACCATCACCTGGCTGGTCCCAAGAGGGGAGGACAAGGGAGTGGAGGTTGTCTGTGTTGTGCTGGTCTCACTGGCACTGGATGCCTCTGAAGTGGAGGCTGAGGCAGAAGGGGAAGGACTCAGGGAGGGTGATGTCACTGCTGAAGAAGCTGGAGGTGCTGTTGAAATCACTGTTGCCGTGTTGTTAGAGGTGGTTTCTGTTGTGCCTGGAAGATTGATCCTGGTTAGATCAGTACAAAACGCAGATATGGCTAAACAGAAACCCCTGCCCACCTGAACAGAGCTGTACACCCAACTGAGAGAGGCACAAACACACATTTCTGTAGTACCAAGAAGCACCAGGGGTTCAAATGAAAAGCTTGGACTACAATGAAGTGACACTTCCCAGCAGAAGGGGCTGAGGAGCTCTAGAAGCCAGCAATGGAATACAGAGTATTTCATTTCGGCATCACCTGTGATTTTATCCCCAGACAAGTCAACTCAACGGTCACAAAGACAAAAGTTTCCGAGCAGAACAACAAGGAACAATGACAAGAATGTTCTGGGATACCAGCGACCAACGCGGAATGATATTTTTGAGAATAAAAAGGGAAAAATGGTAGAGGTTGATGCAGTGTCAGGAGAAATCAGCCCTTACCTGTGACTGACAGACTAGTTACAGCAGGACTGGCCAGAGGGAGCACGGGGTTGACAGTCAGGGTTGTAGCTGCACTGCTAGTCACAAGGCTTGGCGTGGTTGCCACCTGGAGGTCAAAACCAAATAAAACTGCTCAACTGCTCAGAGACAGACAGAGTTAGCTACTAGAGCTGGATTTCTTTCTTCCTGTCCTCAGCTGAGGAAGTTATCAAGGAAAACACTGCATATGAACTAACTTTTTTGTATTTCCATTACTTTATCATTCAGTGGAACAACCATAATACCTTCTCTAATTACCAGCAATATCTTTATTCTTAATAACTCAGTATTTGGAAGGAAATATAACCATATTGTCTCAAGACTGCAAGTTAGCTCTCTCTTTCTCTCTCTCTTTCTTTGCCTCCCCTCGAGGAGAGCACCTTGTTTAAATAGAGTCATTCTTATAGAAAGAGTTAGAAAATACATTTTTCTATATTTTTTTCTTGTTTAAACAACTTTTCAGCTTCACATCTCTTTCTATGATAAAATTATGTAAATGTCAGCATTACCAAAGGTATTTAGGGTAATGTGTTTACATGGAGAAGCAGAATAACATTTCACTTTTACTTGACCAAACTATAAGCTTTACTTGGATAAGTTTCCTTGTGCCAGAGGAAGGATCTCTGGATTTTAAAACATACAAACGCAGTTTTCACTTGTGGATGGCTTATTACAAGAAAGCTACAATAAACTAAAGATATCACAAATAAACACGAAAGATTTAAGGCTGGAGAAACCAGCTTATGAGGAAAAATGAAATATAAGGAGAGAAAGGACTTTTTATGGACAAGAAATGGTGTCCAACAGTAATATTTGAAGGCTGTTATACATCAATGAGAGAAATGAATCCTTTAGAATTGCCCAAGAGAATGTAGCCAAGGATATAGGCTAAAACATTCCTCCTTTCCCCTCTCTTACCTTAAGTTTATTATCAGAGAAATATCTCTCATGCTGCATATCCTCTTATAGGGAGTCAAATGCTTCATGCATTTTAAACAAGACTGGGGCAACTGGGACAGATCTAAAAGCTTTCTGCCTATCTGGAATAGTGCATGAGATAAAGAGGAGCTGGATACACAGCACACCTCCCACTAACGCGGCCCAGACGTCGCATCTGTCATCTGTCCACCCAGCAGTTAAGGCCAAGGTCACAATCCATATTTCAGGGCAGGGAATGACCTAGAATTAATACAGCTCACCCCGTGGTCACAGTGACTGACTTCAGCCAATGCAAAACCAGGCTGCCACCAAAAGGGGCCTTCCCCTCCAATCCTGCTTCAGGGCCCCTGCCCTCGTGCAGCCAGGCTGCAACTCACACTGGTTATCCAGCCATATGGAAAATTCATCATTTGTTCCTCACATGGCTAATTTGCAGTCAAACTAGTAGACTCAGCCCAAGCATCCTATGGACACAATCTCCAGAGCTGACACAAGGAATCAACAAAGCACACAGTCAGTGAAGGCTGGGGGCAGCAGGGCTGGAACATCCATTTGAGCCGCAGCACAGCCTTAGGAGAAGTTTACAATGAGTGAAAATGCTTCGTGGAACATCACTGATAAAAGGGAGACCATGGTTCACACCTCAATTTCTTACATACAATGGCAGATTATAATAACAGGGAAATTTCTGTAGGAAAGCTTCTTTTAAGTTGCAGTCTGAGTGAACCTGCACAGTTACTAGAACACACTATCATAAATCTCCCTGCTTTGGCAGCAAGGCATGCAACCTTGCTTTGCAACTGGGGAAAAAATAAAGAGTAATAGAAAAAGAGACTAAGTACATTTAACAAATCCCTTCCCTTGAAACAAAAGGTTGCATGCACACACCCTAAGACAAGGATGAGGGGAAAGAATAACACATCACCAAAATTAATGGTTTAATGAAGTACTGGAAGATATTAGCTGCTACGGTGATGAGGGTGGAATAAATACTACAAAAGGACAGCTACAGGCTACATAAATTCCACCACATTCCTATTAGCATAGCTACTATGAAATCTAATAGCTACTGTTTCTATTTATGAAAACAGACCTCCATGGGCATTGGTAGCAAAGATGCTGAAGGAACCTTGATGCATGTGTTTTGTTACTCTTATTTTCATGAAGTTTGTGTTTACCTGAGGCAAATACAAGTGTGGGAAATTAATAACACGAGTATTAGCTAAACTGTTTCTTTGTTCCATGCTTTTTTTTAATATAAATAATTTCTGACTAAAAGTGACAACAATTGTATCAATGGATTTGCATCATGTAAGTCTCCAAATGATGCAGTATCACAGAATGGCTCACGCTGGAAGGAACCACAGTGGGTCATCTGGTCCAACCTCCCTGCTCAAGCAGTGTCATTCTAGAGCACACGGCACAGAACTGCATCCAGACAGTTCTGGAATATTTCCAGCAAGGGAGACTCCACAACCCCTCTGGGCAATCTGTTCCAGTGCATGGTACGTTTTACTGCTGCTCATTCGCTTATCAGAGCAGCCAAAACAAGAGGGGAGGGGTAGAGTTGTTAAACATTTTTTTATTACTATTATTTTGCAAAAAAAAAATTTGGGTTAGAGGGAAGGTCCAGATATAAACTGGAGGCACTACCTGAAATAAGTTCAGAACAATAAACCCAAGTGCAAATTTGCTAGCCAGAATATTTGTTTATGAGCTGACTAAATAAAACATCCACACTGAAGGCCTGACTAGTGCCTGATCTCTAAATATTATCCTAGACAGTATCCAAGTGGAATATTTAAAATGCCAGTAAAACCTAAATATGTGAGAACAAGTCTGCTGTACAAAGAAGGTGCAGCATGTGTAACTTCTCCCCAGTGAGCAGAGTAGAACTACCTCTTTGAGTGAACTTTGCCAACACAGTTCTTAATTCTTACCAGTGAGGTTGGGCAAGGGAAAATTGCTTTGATGGGCGAGCTGCTGGTTCCACCACTGCTGGGTGGGTTGATCCTTTTCTCCTTCTGGCGCCGGTTACAGAACCAAACGCGGATCACCTCCTTCTCCATGTTTAGCTGGTCAGCTATCATGGCGATCTCATCCGAGGTAGGCTTTTGGTTCTGGGGAAAGGAAACAGTGCTTAAAAAGCCGTGGAATTACCTTAGGAGGTTTTACATTGTAGCCTCTTCTTCAGCAGGCAGAAATCTGGATGGGGTGATTCAGGTCCAGAACCTGAATCAGTGGTAGATCAGCAGAGACAAACCATAATAGGTGCTTCTGCCCTCCAGCTAAAAACCTCACATTATACATGTATAGACTGTTGTCCCATTTATCCATCCTCAGAAAGGGTAATGTTTAGATTTACTGCTCAGTATACTGGAATACTAAATCACAAAGTCAGCAAACTGCAAAAACCAATGAGTTTTTCTGAAGGGGTTTGTGTGTGTGTGTGTTTTGTAAAGTGAAGCAGACATTGATGTGGGCTTCTAGGCACAGCTTTTGTATTCACCTTGTTCAGTGCTAACACTGTCCTAAATAGCACAGTAATGGGCTCACTCTAACAGCTCTAATTGCTAACCAAAGTCTCTTCCTTTCTTCAAAGGCTGAGCCCAGCAACAGGATCACTGACCTCCAGGAAACTCTTCTCTAAGGCCACACGTATGTTGGTCTCTATGCTGGTGCGTTTCTTCCTCCTACGGTTCAAGCCTTCGATCCCTTGCCCTGGAGAATTCAGGGCACTTGGGCTGGAGAGAGTTGAATCAGATGAGAGGTTTTCTGAAAAAGAAGAAAGTAACACAGATCAGGAGGTTTTCTCTGAATGCAGTGCAGTCTAATGCAAGTGTTCTTCATCTGTGCAAGGTATGTTAAGACCCATTCTGTATCTACTCCAAATACAGAGAGATTCATGGAGATCACATGCATTAATCATTGTATCTACAAATTACAACATATATTTGAAACTAAAGAGCTACAAGTAAGCCCAAAGGGTGCTCTCTGCTCCTGTATGCTACCACGTTATCCCTTTTACAACACCCATACAAAGTTTGTCTCCCATATCTCACTCCACTCCACGCTCACTCACTGCAAGTCCCAGTTTAAAGAAAAAAAGCAGCAACTGATATCCACGAGCCAGAGCTGAAAGTCACAGGCAATTATGAAAAAATCTGAGCAGCCTGAACTTTCTTTTACCCACTAGAGGAAGAGAAGTTCGCAGTCAGCTTCACAGTGTTCCAACTCTTCTCTCTGGACATCTTAGCAGACGTTCAGTGCTACCAAACAGTCTACACAGCAAGCAGCTCCCCTTCCTTAGCTTCACCAGGGCTCTAGCTGTTAACCCCTAATCCTGTCTTCCTGGCTTCACAGAGCAACAAAGAGAGAACACTTAACCCCACTCTGTAGCAGGAAGTGCAATACAACCAACTGGCAAGTTCCTGCAGGGAATTTAAACAGGGAATTTATGCCTGGAGTTCCCTCACTGCCCTGGGGTTTGTGGGTGGTAAGCAGATGTCAAAGTTCACAATGCCTAACATCATTTTGGTAGACTCAAATGGGCAAGTATCTTCTAGATTTTTTTCTTTCCCAGTAAATGGCACCGTAAATGTGCTGAAACCCTTCCTCAGACTGAAACCTGTCAGAACAAGCTGAGTTCTGTGACAATAAATCCTACAACACTCCCATGTAGTGTGATGGAAGGAACCATAAGTATGCTTTTCCTCCCTACTTTTACCAAAAGGTAAAATGAATAGCCTTTGAAGTCATCTGAATCTTTTTTCCCAAAGGTTTTCATGAAGCTGAGTCAGAACCAGAGACAATAGTTCCTCACTTCCAAGCTGTGAAGGACCCCAACACCGTTTAGAGTCCTTAACTTTACAGATCCAAGTATTTCTTCAGGCTGGCAGGAAAAGCAAACGACGACACTCCCTGCAGCACTGGACTCTTCCAGGGTTGCTGGAAGGTTTGGGGATCACTGGCCTGTGGGCTGGAGCACTCAGTGTGGAGATTTTTATGTTTTCTATCGCAGATCTAGATACCTAAAGATAACCCCTGACAGCACAACAGAATGACACTTCCCTTTCTCAAGGCAGGACAAATTTTCAACACTGCATGCAATTACTTTCAAAATTTCAGAGAATCCTGCAGGCACCAGCATAAAGCTCTCTCCATTTCGGTAAAAATAGGAAGGCACACACCATCCCTGCCATCTGTTTAACATACCCATCAGTTTTATACCATGCACAGTTGCATTCTTGGAAGAAAAAACTGGCTGACAGAACTCCTGAACACTTTCTATCCTGACACCTAGCACCACTGTACAAGCTCCTTTTGCTGGTGGAAGATTTAAAAAAAAAACAAACACACTACCATCAGTGGCATAATGAATAACTTATATCCCAGGAAAAAAAATATTATAGGAAGGAAAAAGCAAAACCTAACCCACCAAAAGACCCTTCCTGTTGGGAGAAAGAGAGTATTTATATGGACCCTTGGAGAGAGATGAAAAGAATGCACATAGGGGTGTGGAAGGAGATGGATGCAATAAGCTCTGCCTACTGAAACAACAAATCATGCAAACCTCTCTCTAATACACATCTGAAAAAGAAAGCTGGAAGAGGATTAGAAGTTATATGCATTAACACACATGAAGGAGGAAAACCATGACACATATTGTACCTCATCCCATGCAATGACTCATCTGTCTGCAGAACACATTTCTAGAAGTTCATACTGGAACTATTTTGGATGCATACAGGCACATGGAAAGGGAAGCATGGACCCTTATTTCTACACCCTTATTTGTCCCATGGACAGTTACATAGACTGGCAGCTTCATAAAACCATAAGGGCACCAACGAAGCAGTTTTTCCGAATCCTACTGACTTTGGTAGGCTGGTGAAGAAATACACAGACTCATTCACCTGCATCATTGAGCCACTTTTCCAGAAGTGGCTTTAACTTGCACATGTTCTTAAAGCTGAGGTTCAAGGCTTCAAAGCGAGAGATGGTAGTTTGGCTGAAGTCATTTCCATAGAGTTTGCCCATAGCGAGCCCAACATCACCCTGGACAAAGAAAGAGAAAAAAGGGATTCACTGACATAGGCACTTCCAAAGCAAGGAATCCTGTCACATTCTCGTGTTCTCTTAGTGACTCCACTGCTGTGTGGGATTTCAGTTGCACAGAAGCTTTCTCAGTGCTACCAAGATTCATGCTAAAGCAATAATCATAGAGAAATGTCAAACCTCACTTTAACCATGTAACTCTTTCCAGGAAATCCCTGATGCTTTGTCTTCTTAGCATTATCACTGAGCAGCACATTCCACTGAATATTAACTTGTGATTTTTTTCTTAGTTCTTTAAAATAAAAAAAAAAAAAAAGGCCAAGCTCTCTTTAGGAGCAGATTTAAGTTTCTGCATATTTCACACGGAAGGAAAAAAGTTCAAATAAGCAGAAATGCAGTGAATTCATGTTGTCAAATTGCTAGAAAACACTTTTGAAAAGATGGCTGCAAACACATATCACAGTTAAACAGATGCAGAAATATTCTTATCTGAACTTTTAGTATCTTCTGAGGTTCAAGCCAAACTTCTCCCCAACAGATACATATTTCAAAGCAGATAAGAAGTTGAACCATTTCAAGTAATGATTAACTGTAGTCTTGACTATCATTACCCATCTGCCAAAAAGCTATCCAGGAGATTTACAGACAGATGCTCACCTCTTTATATCTGTTACTGCTTTTCAAAACCCAGTTTTAGCTAGCTATGAGACATTCTGCTTATCCTAATATCTATCTATCTATCTATCTATCTATCTATCTATCTATCCATCTATCCATCTATCTATCTATCCATCTATCCATCTATCTATCCATCTATCTATCCATGCAGTATATACTTTGAAAGTTTTGTTTAAAAGAAAAAATCAATCTGTTCTTGACTGTGGCCATTAAAAACACCATAGCATTTTCTTGCTTTGTTTTAAAGCTGGAAGGTCCTGCCCTTCAAAAAAAGTGTATTTTATACTTCAAGTACACTGTTTGATCTAAAGTAGCTTTACTTGGATTTTTATTTTTTAGCACACAAAAAAAAAGTACGAGAAGTCTAGAAGAAGAGATTGAAAAGCTTGAGCATTTCGTTAGTGGAGTTTAATTGCAAATAGGTTAGTTGGGTTGTGCACAAAGCTTGCCTTTCTTTTAGCTCAGATCCACACCCACAGTTTGGTGTGAGTACACTAACAGCATGCAGAGTGGCCACACACAAGTGAGGAAGAAAACAACCTTCGATAAGCTTCGTGAATTGTGCAGGTTGTGCAAAGAAAACAATTTCCTCCCTAGAAGAGGACCAGAACAATTGGTTTGTGTGCCCTTCAATCAGAGGAAACACGTGGGAATTCACATTTATACCTCTCTACTTGTATGCCAGGATTCTGTGCATTTTAAAACTCATAAATCATTCCAAGAAGAGTAACGTGGATGCTCTGCTGGGTTTATGAAGAAGAAAACCTGGCTATGTAAACCATTTTAGAGATAAGTTGATTTATGTCTTGGCAGGAAAGAGTTATGAAATTTGCTGCAGTCCCCCAACTAAATTTAATTCTGGTATTTATGTTGTTCTTACTAACATTTGCCATCTGATTTAAAATGAATAGTTAGCCATTTCTTTGTCAGTGCCAAAAGGTGGCAGCATTTCAGCTATAGGCAAAGGAATTTCCATATGGGGATGAGAATTTTATATATTGGGAAGGACCACTGAAAGGATGGATCGAACAGAGCATAAAGGCACTGTACACACATCTGATCTACTCTGCACGTTGAATGAAGCTCTGGTAATGAACTGCAACTGATTATAAGATACATCATTGTTGTGTGTACTGGTCTGTTAAGAAGCTCAGATGGACTAGCAGAGGTAATATCTTTCACAGAATAAAAATAACATTGTCTAAAAAGTACACTCACGTAGCTTGAATTAGACCAAGCAATTAGTCACAGGCCTGCAATCATGCTAAGATGCAGTATGTTCATTGTGTCTCTGTATGTCAAACATGGAGATATTTTTGAGGGAAACAAACAGAAGGATTTAAATCCATCACCCACTTTTCAGGGTGGGAGAAGAGACAGAACTGCTGAAATTCAAAACGTGTTATATTGTTCACGGCAGAATGTAGCAAGTGATTAGTTTGCAATGCAAACTAAATCTTACAATTATTTTTGAGATGCAGGGGTGGCATGAGTCTGAAAAAGCTTGCACTGCCACTGGAAATAAATTTCTTTTATCCTCTGAAAGGCAGTCTATTTATTCAACTATAGGAAACCAAAGTAATCAGGGTCTCTAATTATCATCCAATTATGCAATTAGGTAGAAGTTATTAGAACAGCCTAATTACACACATACCAACTCAGAGTAGGACAGGAATGACCAAATGCAATTTTTGCACATTCTCAAGATTCCCCTTTTTTAATCTCAAAAGCAAATACTGAAATGTAAGCCTGAGCAGTTGTGTTCGTTTTTCCTCACAACAAGGTCAATAAAGAAGGGTTAAGATACAACTTAAAAAGTCCAGTTGAGCCTTTATAATCATCTCACAGGAGGGCAGATTAAACATAATAACGAGAGATCTACATGAACCTCCTCAGTCAGGCTATGGGAAAGCTATTGTATTTTACTCTATTCTGTTCTGCTCTATTCGGGCTTTTGTGTGTGTCCATCACTCGTATTTCTGTGCCTCCCTCTAGTGGAAAGAACGGAGGGAAGGAGGCACACACGCCAGCAAAATGCACCTCATTTGACTAAGAACATTCTGTTCTTGAGTTATAATTAAGATGCTGCCAGGAACTTTCATTATGAACTTTGATTTTTCAAACATTTAAGACTTTGCCAGAAAAATAAATCTGATTTCAGCACATACTTGCAGCTAGAGCAGATATATTCTGGGGGGAGAACAAATCACGTATGTTGGACTGACTGCTCTGAGCTCAGACTTCTAAATACTTTGATTTTTGCATACTCTTTCTTCTAAGCAAAAAACATGCTTATGCTTAACCACAGAACCCTGCCAAAATTAACTGTTTACCTGGACAGACATTTTAATTTTGCAGGGGGAAAAAGCTCATTCTGATATTAATAAGAAAGGACTCCTGGATTCAAGCAGCTTTTCCTTTCAACAGAATAACAGAACATATAAATGCACTTTGTAGTTTTAATTGTGCTCTCCATTCAACCATTTTCACTAAGTTCAAGATTACTTTTCTTCTGCTCTATGGGTATTTCTGAGCTTTTAAACAAACGAAAACAAACCACAACTCCAGTTCACCTCTGTAAGGAGAAAACTTCAAAGGTGACAGTCCTTTCAGGTTTTGTTTAGGAACCTTAGCAAAAGCATTAAATACAGAAATCATTGATGTTTAATAGGAAAATACACTTGAGAGATAAAACCCCTTTGATATCCAAAGCAACTGCACAGATGTGATACACTTTTTAAACACACAGAGCAGTTAATTGTGCTGTATGATTTTTGGAACTTTGTACTTCTGAAGGCAGCTTTAAAGTGCTTTGTCCCATTCATGTCACATCCT
Source organism: Chiroxiphia lanceolata (assembly GCF_009829145.1). Classification (NCBI taxonomy): domain Eukaryota; kingdom Metazoa; phylum Chordata; class Aves; order Passeriformes; family Pipridae; genus Chiroxiphia; species Chiroxiphia lanceolata. Next base: position 117,978,999 of record NC_045638.1, read on the forward strand.
ATAGAATGAATAGTGCACATGCAACGACATCTGGAGCTGGTAAATGCACGTTTTCCCCTGCTGGGAAAATGGCTATGCTTTAAAACCAACAGGGAAGTAAGACGGATGCATGGCTTTTTCTGTTATTTCTTAGAAATCCCCTACATAAAGGCCAGAGCATAACCCTATTTAAGCAAGTCCTCCCAGGAAAAGATGGAATTGCAGTCTCCCTCCAGACTTGAAAGATGAGACCTCGGGTTCCACACTGGCAGGCACTAAGGTACGCAGTCTCACCTGAGTGAATCCAAGTTTGATCCGTCTTTGTTTGAAAGTCTTGGCAAACTGCTCAAGCTCCTCAAGGTCACTGGGCTCCTCCAAGCTGGGAGTGTCGATTCGCTTTGGTGTTGACTGGCTCTGTGGAAGTGGCTGAATGGGGGTCGCTGCTATTGTGCGTGTTGGGGTTGCTGGCTATTAGGAACAGCAAGGAGGAGATGAAAATCAGACTTAAAAAAAAAAAATAATCGACCGACATTAAATTTAAAAAAATAAAAAAAAAGCCTTTCTCTGGTGAGAAAGATCGATGAATTGGACATTTCCTGCGATCTGAAAGTTCCTCCAGTTTATTTACATTCCTCTCCAGAATGAGCAATCACAATCCAGAAAACTCTATTAGTATGACAGCCTTTTAAAGGCTCTGTCATAACCAATTAAAGAAGAGATGTTCAGTGATAACCTACAACTTTCATTTGCTGCAGAAGCTGCTCAAAGAAAGGCTGAACACTCTTACTTGATATATTTCTAACATTTATAGACAGCTTGGCATTCATCCCTTTTTAATCATTTTAAAATTGAATTTACTGCTCGTGCGAGGTGGCAGATTGTCATCAGCCCAAAAGATTCAAGTCTCCTAAGAGCAGCACACACAGGTGCAGCAAACATGCCAAGTTTCTTCTAATTCCATCTCTTGTGACTGACTTGACTCTTCCAGTATGAAAAAACCAGATCTACCTGTAGCCCTTCTATTGATAGTTGCAACAGTAAGAATAAACGTACTGATGATACGAGACATTAGGCAAAGACAGTGTGCAGAAAATAATTCCCTTTAGGTCACATTTTTCCTCTATATAAAAGGCTAATTTTCCAGGAAGTCCACAAGAGGTTCACTATTCCTGAACACTGGCATACCAGAGCATTTTGCTATGCAACAACAGCAAGTATCTGAAAAGAAATGAGCACCGTGGAAAATAGTAACAGGTGAACAAAATATCTGGTATTGCACAGTTCAGGCTTTACCTGCAACAGGAACACTGGAAACGTGTTTTGAATGCATAACTCTACCTCCTTACATGCCCTGATGAACTGAGATGCAGGGACAAATCATTTGCTCTGGTTGAAGTCTATTCAGTTTAGCTGAGGGTCCTCAGTAAAGGTGATTTCCTGCTTTTTTATGTCCTATGCCCAGCTCTGAAACTACAGACTCCTTCAGGCCAAGTAAGAACAGCCTCAGGTCTGGGCAGCACTACAGTATCATGCAAAGTGCATGCAAAGCTACAGAAAAGGCTCTTCTCCAAGAAATGGCCTACACAGAGCTGAGTCTTTATGTAGCCTGTTACGTGGTTTTTCTCTTGGGTTACTGCAGTGTTTTGCAGTGCACAGCAGATGGTAGAGGGAGGTCAAGATCTATAATTCCATTACTTGAGAAATAATGTAATCATATATGATCTTTCTAGGATTGCAGGTACATGTGTCCCACTGAAAGGTTTTTAATATTTTTTTTTTTTAATTTACACTAATCATAGTGGGGAATTACTGCAATATGTCTTTACTGATTTCACCCACATTACATAATTTATTTTTTATTAGTATTTTAACATTTTTTTAAAACCCAACTGTAATTTTTAGTGAGGAATCATGCTGCTACCCGAGGTATGAACTACAGAGGTGAGACAAATTCCATTTTCCATATGGTACGTGAAAACTACCACAGGTGGTATAATAGAAAATGTAGTTTTCTAAGACTCGGACACATTATTGCAGACTAGAAAATTCTTATATGTAACCAAGTTGGCAGGAAGATACCATATGATATAACATGGTATTTGAGAAACAGCATGCAGTCATGAAACTAAACTGCACAGTAAAACCCAGAGCGAAGCACAACTAAATTTACAGACATGTGCAACCTTAAATTGCTTTTCTTACAGTCTGAAAGCTTAACTGTAGAGCTCTAATATTTTAATAGACATCAGAATATTTTAATATTTTATTTCTAACAATCTCTTCACTTCCACAGATGGTAACCGGTAAGACTGGCAATGACTTAGCAATGACATCAAAATAACTACATTATAATAAAGGTAGATCATCACTGCAATCTTCAGAAAAGTACTTATCAGTAATCCTCTTTTTGAGCTTTTTAGGTAGCCCACACCCTGCTGCTCTGAATTTCATAAATTTGTAAATTATCCAAGAAAATCTTACAGGAAATCAAACAATGCTCTAGTGCCATTAACTCAAGCTATCAATCCCAAAAATTTCCAGCTAAAAATAAAAATTTAGAACATTAAAGCCTGAACACACAGGCACGTTGGGGTGGGAACCATAAAACCGAACTATTTAGAAAGACAAATTTACTGTTATAGCTACAACATCTATTCAGGTAACTAATACAAAGGGTCCATTCACTTGCCACAGTTTAAATCCCCTCAAAGCAGCTCATGAACTGTAGAAATAAGCCTGACCTGCGAGGCAAGGGTGATGCTTGGCTGAGACTGCAGGAGGTTGGCTTGGCTTTGCTGAGGTAGTTGCGTTAAGAGATTCTGCGCTTGCAGGAGACCTGGTGAGAGAAAAGTGTGGGTTTGGTTTGTCATTTGAAAAGATTAAAACACGAAACGAGGTGAAACGAGGCTCTTGCTGAATGATGAAAAGTTGGAAAAAAATTCGAGATGCAAGCTTTTGTTTCATCCCTGCATGGGTATCTTCAGACTTTGGGCTTGGCAGCCAAAATCCCCTTGCGTTTTCCTGAACTGTATGTGGTGATAGAAGGGTAAGAGAGAGGAGTCTTGGACTGGTCCCCTCTGCAGGAGGACTGGTCTCCTCTGCTCTAGGTCATCCCAGTTCCATGTGCAGGAATCATTTGTTGCCCCTTTTCAGCATGCAGATTTTGGATACACCTCTTCTGATAACCAGCAGCTGACAAAGAATTACAGGGCCATATAAAAATACTGAGCACTAATCAGATCAAATTCAACAACTGAATACTAATCAAAGCCACAGATTTGGCTTCTTGATCAACCTCCTTCCTCTCCATATGACCCTATGCCAGCTGCCTAACAAGAAGGAAACTCCCTCTGGCAAACTTAAGCAGACCACACCAGAAGACACAACAAGCCTAGATAACTCTCTCCTGGGTCAAATAAAGTAGGCATCTTTGGGAAAAGTAACTGGAATTTAAGTCCAGGTAAGACACTGAACACAGCTCGATTTGAACAAACGGAATATAAACACTACACTGAATATATGAAAACCCTGCTACTACTGAAAAGTGACAACATTAAAGAACAGTTGCAACTGGTAGAATCAATATACACAATATGCTGTCAATCTAAAAATAAATTCTCTAGTAGTCCACTATTTGCATAGTTTATTAAATTTCCGAGGAAATTAAGATACTTGCTTGCATCTATACATTTTAACTAAAATCCGTATGATTTTTTTTTTATTTTTACTACAAAAACATATATTTTTAAGGGACAGAATCTTGACAAAAACATATCTACAGTTAGTCAAGTCCCTCAATTTTATTGTGAAAAATATTAACTGTTATTTTTTAGGTAACTCCTGGCTATGACTATCAATTTCCATTATCATAACTTAAGGACCTGACTAACTAAACTTACACTTCATAGGCACCTTCAATATACCAAGTTCCCAAAACCAGGGGAGAACAGACTGACACTGTGCCACTCAGAGGATAGAACACCAACTAAGTGCCACTTAAATTCAACATCATCATCTGCCTGATCTACCTCTTAGCAGAACATAGGTAGGGGACACAGGAATTTAGGACTTGATAAATAGTGAGAAACTTGATGTTTTATGCAAGGTTAAGGGCATGGAAGACATGAAAAGAGGGACTACCATGGATAGGAAGGAGAAAATGAATCCTCAGTAAGGGATACACAGCTACAGAAGCACTGTCTTCTGACAGTGATACTTGTTTTCTGTTTAACAAAGAGTTGAAAATGTAATTTAAACAGAATGTGTTGCTATCAAAATGCTCAAGACCCAGTGAATACAGCCAGCTGCTTATGCAACATAATAGCACAGCACAGACAACTATGTAAATTTGCTTTGCACCACATAATCAACATGTTCCAGCTGTGTTTTTGAAATGCCACAGCGAGGGAACAGAGCTGCTTAAGGAACTTCCAAGACAGCTACCTACTACAGTTACATGGTGCTTTTTACAATGCAAATATTTGTTCACCTAAAAGATTATTTTAGCCGCCCAAATCTAAACACCAATTAGTGAACAGTCACCTCTAAGTGAAGAGGTTTTGACCTTCATTCAGTGACAGAGAATTTTAACTGACAGCTTGAAAGAGAAAGAGGCAAACCCATCACACCCACACTGCAGGGTCTGACCACCAAGGAGACAAAACCCAGGCAGCTGACAGGGACCACACCTGAGCTCTAGTCCAGCGGTAACACCATCGATTACAAGTTACTGACCTGTCCTACGACTGCAATCAGAGTAATTAGGGCTGTCCTTTTGGGATTTTTTTTGTCTTTGAAGAAATCTCAGAGGATGTTTTTCTGGCAGTAACACTTTTTTCAAAGAGCACAGAATAACTACGCTCTTCCTGATTTTATTCTCGCTCACACGTTGTGAAGTAAGTACCATGGAATGACAGCCTAAAACAATCTGAACATGTTCAATCTACTTTGATTTAACATAATTTCATCCTACTTAAGACACATGATACAAGCTGTCTCAGGAAGAAACTGGAGACAGAACAAGTTAGTTCAACCTGACTAAAGCAACAATCAGGGGATGGGGAAAGCAGCTGAACTGTTTTGGCAAAGCATGTGTCTCTTCTGATTACAGCCTTTTCAGGCAGCTGCCACGCCCACACTTTGGGCACTTGTTGGCTTTCATGGGTGGGCAGCTGCAGTTTCACTCCTTTCAGACATGACTTGAACTGGTCTAAGCTTCACCTTCATTTCTTCTCTAAGAAGAAATCACTGGTCCCCACTGTGGTCTGAGATAACTTTGATCTAACTTACAGGGCACAGCCTTTTACATCCAGAGTAAGTCCAAGCCTGCAACTTTTAGGCACCTGCTGAGATACTGGTGTTTCAAACAACGCTGTTTCCTTAGGGACTCATACTGGAATGATCTGCTCTGTCTGGTGGCAGAGCTTAAGGAATAAGTGGAAAGGCTAAGGAGTATTGGGGAGAGTGAAATGGAAATGGATGGAGTTACACCCTTCCAACCCTGAGAGAAGCTCAGCAGGAGTCAGAGAAGGCCCATTCCTCTTGCTTTCAGGTAGAAAGAGAAGATGTAGTAGATGGGGGGGAATGGAAAAGGGTCTCTGCTCAGGGAGGTAAAAGAATCCCCTCCCAACCCCCCATCGCCCTCCCAGGAGCCCTTACAGAATAGGTACAAGGCCCTGGATCTAGAGAGTCAGGCAGATAACATTAGAGAAAAAAAAAATCTATCTGGATGGTCTCCCATTTGTGCTCTGTCTATCAGCCAGATCACAACCTCAGGTATTAAGAAAAGACGGGTAGTGGTAGTAGGTGACTCCCTTCTGAGGGGACCTGAGGGCCCTGTGTGCCAATTGGAACCATCCTACAGGGAAGTCTGCTGCCTCCTTGGGGCTTATGGAAGGGATATCAGTTGGCTGAGGGGACAGGAGCACAGGTGGTGTTCTGGTCAGCTCCCTCAGTAGCAGGGATGAATGATGAAAGGAACAGGAAAACCCAAGTTATCAATAAGTGGCTGTGGAGTTAGCCCTGGACCTGGACTTCAGGAAAGTCTTTGAAACCATCTCCCACAGCATTCTCCTGGAAAAGCTGGAAGCCCACGGCTTGGAGAGGGGCACTCTGTGCTGGGTTAGGAACTGGCTGGAGGGCCGGGCCCAGAGAGTGGTGGGGAATGGAATGGGGCTGCATCCAGTTGTGATCCAGTCACCAGTGGTGTCCCCCAGGGATCAGTGTTGGGCCCAGTTCTGTTTAATGTCTTTACTGATGATCTGGATGAGGGGATTGAGTCCACCATTAGCAAATTTGCAGATGACACCAAGCTGAGGGGGAATGTTGATCTGCTGGAAGGCAGGAGGGCTCTGCAGAGGGACCTGGACAGACTGGAGAGTTGGGCTGAATCCAACAGTATAGGGCTGAACCAGGCCAAATGCCAGGTCCTGCACTTTGGCCACAACAACCCCCTGCAGCTCCCAGCTGGGGACAGAGTGGCTGGAGAGCAGCCAGGCAGGAAGGGACCTGGGAGCTGGGATTGACAGGAAGCTGAACATGAGCCAGAGTGTGCCCAGGTGGCCAAGAAGGCCAATGGCATCCTGGCCTGGATCAGGAACAGTGTGGCAGCAGCACCAGGGAAGTGATTTTGCCCCTGTACTCTGCATTGGTGAGACCACACCTCAAGTGCTGATCCAGCTCTGGGCCCTTCAATTCAGGAAGGATATTGAGGTGCTGGAGCAGGTCCAGAGAAGGACGACAAGGCTGGGGAAGGGACTGGAGCACAAGTCCTGTGAGGAGAGGCTGAGGGAGCTGGGGTTGTTTAGCCTGGAGAAGAGAAGGCTCAGGGGAAACCTCCTCACTCTCTACAACTCCCTGACAGGAGGGTGTAGCCGAGTGGGGGTCGGGCTCTTCTCCCAGGTAAGAAGCAATAGGACGAGAGGGCACAGTCTTAAGCTGCATCAGGGGAGGTTTAGGTTGGACATTAAGAAGAATTTCTTCACAGGAAGGGTGATTAGACATTGGAACAGGCTGCCCAGGGAGATGGTGTCACTGTCCCTGGAGGTGAGGAAGAGACTGGATGTGGCATTCGGTGCCATAATCTAATTGAGGAGAGGGTGTTCGGTCAGAGGTTGGACTCGATGACCCCAGAGGACTTTTCCAACACAACTGGTGCTGTGATTCTGTAACATCTTTACTACCAGTAAGGCTGATGGGACAAAATGTATTCTCAGCAAGTTTGTGGACAATACCAAATATGGGGAAAGTGGTCAAGAGGCCAGAAGGCAGGGTCTGGCTGGCTGGACAAATGGAACCTCATGACGTTTGATGCAGGAAATGTTATATGGGGTTCTTTTTTACCATGACAGCAGTCAGTTGTTGGGACAGGTACTTGAAAAGGCTGCAGAAACTCCACCCTTGGACATGTTCAGTTCAACTGTCTGAGGTGCTGAGTACTCTGCTGTAATTGGACCTGTTTTGAGCAATACTTCATGACCTTTGGAGGTCCCTTCCAGCCCACATGATTTGTTGGAATCTGTAAAAGTTGATAGTGTACTTGCATACTTTACAGAGGTCTTATTCCTAACCCTTTGCCCTGGGTTTTAAGAGCCCAGTGGTATTACTACATTAAATATGGCATACAAATTACCTGTGTGACACGCTGAAAGAATGAGGTAAAGATCTATGCAAAAGTATGACAGTTTAGAGGTATTTAATTTTTTTTAATAATTAAAGTAAATGCATCTACCATCATTCAGGATTTTTCCTGTAATGTCTATGAGTAGCATGAATAATGGTCCAAGCCAAAAAAACTCTTCCTGCCAGCCAACAGTCCCCAAGGACTGATCTCGGGTTCAGTTCTTACTATCTAAAATTAAACAAAAGATAAAACAAACATTCAAGTGCAGACTTTTTCAGAATACTTTTTAGAAAGTTGGCCCAGAAGCATAATACATAATTCATTCCTAAATGATCTCCCTAAAGAGTGAATTTTTTCATCTAAGAACTTGACTGCTCTATCTCTGCCAAAGCTGCTGTTCTTCTCACAGACATATCCTGGAAGTCAGCTTGCAAGACAAAGCCATTACAACAGCTTTCACATAAGTGAAGCCTCAAAGTGTGTAGGACACGCAGGAGAAAAAGAGAACAGGACTGAATTTGGCCTGCTATCATTATCCCAAGTAACTTCACAACAAAAAATATGAAATCATAAACAAGGCTTTTAATAATAAACAGCAATAACTTTAGGTAGGGGCAGTTTCAGTGTTTAAAGGTAATTAGTAGCTTGTCTTCCACATTTGCCTTTCTGGCTATTTTCTTTATAAGTACTGTTTCTAAATCTCCTTGACAATGATACAGTATTTTCTTAGATCTTAACAACTTCTGTTTCCAAGATTAATTTATATTAAATGCAGCACCAATTCCCCACTCCATTCAGATTTTTACTGATATGATTTTTATTGGCAACATCTCCCGAGTAGAAAGGTGAACAGTCACCTGATGAGGGTAATATTTCTAAGAAGCAGCTGTAATTGTAGTAAGGGATGTTGAATTGATTGTTCTAGAGACAGATCTATTAGATACAAGAACAGATACAAGAGGTATAAAGACATTACAGTCACTGCCTGTGACTTCACCAATAATTTGGACAACGGTAGCTCTGAATAAGAAATTGCTCCAAATTTCTATTTCCATTCAATCTTCTGCATAACTGCTGAGGCTTGAAACCATTCCTTCAGTTATGATGTTACCAATTACCAGCCACGGAAAATGAGAACTTGTAAATTCGTTTCATATAAGCCACTAAATAGCCAGAAATCATCTGGAAAAGGAAGGTGACTATGTCAGACACATGGCAGTGGATTTATGGGGAAAATTTCGTATCTGTTGTTGGGTGCTATAATGTGTGTGTTAAAGAAAGACAGGAGAACTGATTAATATTTGAGGTGTTGAATTTTCTAAAATTTTTCTAAAATTTCTAAAATTTTCTAAATTTTTCTAAAATTTTTCAGAAGTTCGATGTAGGGTCATGAGGTTCAACCCTCTCAAGAATCTACATACAACTGCTGATGATTTTTATTTCTCTGTACCCCATCACCTCTTGAAGTAACAGATTTTTTCTTTACCAAATGTCTACGTGTCTTCTAAAATCTTGTTTAGAGATACTGTTCTTTAGTTACTTCCCTCAAAACTCTTCTCACTTTAAAAACATTTATATGACTACATGGCACACACAAAACAAGCAGCATAGTCTGTAAAGCAATAAATTTCTTCCAGAATACATAATCTATACATAAATCTGAATTTTCATGTTAGTTATTAAATGCATACACATATATAAAGCTCCATGCAGTACCAATGAGGCATCAAAAGAAATCTGAACGCCTTTGGTTTTAAAGAAAACTCTATGCTAGTTTCCTCAGAATATTTATTATTTTATGAAGTTGACTAATGGAGCAATAGGACAAGAACAACCTGGAAAAGTCAGCTGCAACAGCAAACAACAAAGTAAAACCACACACTTTCTCAATCTTTCTCATAAATAGTAATGTACAGTTCGAGATCTTCGAATAATAACTGTGAAATACTGCAAAAAAGCCGTATCAAAAAGTGATATGAGGGGTATTATGGCACACATGTTGCTTTATCATTGAGTGCTCATGAAGAAAATGAGATCCATTCAAGCATTTCAGTTTGGAAGGTTGTCACGCACTAATGACCTATGGTCAGAACCCAGCACATAAATCTCCCCACGTTTTTGAGCATTTCAGTTGTCCAGGCTGCACATTAACACTAAAACACTACGTTTCTACACACACTGAGTCACTGGATGACAGCAATATGCAAGTCTTATATTGCACTGAAGAATTAATTTTACAGATGGCCCCTGAAAAAAGGTGCTATGGAAACCTCCTCTAGCAGTTAATTCTACTTCAGGAGATTTTAAACAAACAGAAAAACCTCCCTTCCTTTCTATAATGCAAACAACTCATTTTGGGAGGCAAATACAAATTTGCTTCTCTTAGTTTTCCCTTTTTCTGAGGCATCTTCAGAGGTATTTTAGAAAACCAGCAGAATTTTGCTGAAAAATGTAGGCAGACCTTAATACCAATGAGTTTTTCAATACAATGCTTTTGTGCCTGCTGTTTCATTAAAAGACTTTATTTTTTTTAAAAAAAGCTGTTTTAAAGAATCCTTGAACTACATTTTGGTGGTTTGATTTCTTCTAGAACAATATGTTAAGTCTATAAGTTCTGCTTCATTTTAAGAAAACAGCATATCACTAAATGCTTCCATGAACAGCCTTTTAGCCATTTTCTACCAGTACTGGTATAAAATCTCTCCTAATTCAAGCCCTATTAAAAGGAAGTTAATTTTGACTAACCCTTTATTCAAATGTGAGAGCATTGAGACAGCAAGAGCGCTTCAGCATAATGGAAAGCCAGGTTCTATCCAAGTCAGAGTATGTAAGAAGGAATGATGCATGAAAAAATTGAAAGGAACAGAAGAAAATGAGGTGCAAAGAGCTGCTTTACAGGACAGCCAGGCTCTGGAGGACTCTTCAAGCATAACAGGATTTGCCTTCTGAGCAAGAATCTTTGGATTACCAGACCTGAACAACTGAGTAGAGTTCATGTAGAACAGAGAGGAGGAAAAAAAAGACTACTGGAGTATATCAGCATAAGAGGCCATGGCTAAACACAGTTTTCCATGGGCATCAACAAATGGGGCTGCAATCAGTACCGTGATGCATTGCAACTGGAGAACACGTTAGTTCTTACAGCAAAGCTACTGTACAACATCTTAACTGGTCTGGCACACTGCCACCTCCCACTGCCCTGCTTTGTCTTGGGCATGTAAGTCATACCCAGTGCATTGTCAAAATATTATTACTCTGAGAGCTGTTACACAAATCAAGCATTCTAGCTCTTTTCCCAAGGCGTAATTATTATTTCAGTTTATGACAAAATTCACTGTACCTGCTTTAGGCTTAAGTACTTTTCTACTCTCCCACAAGAACTTTTGATTCTGTAATCTTTTTCCTGTCTGTCCTGGTTTTGACTGGGAGAGAGTTAATTTTCTGTCGCTGGTATAGTGCTGTGGTTTGGATTTAGGATGAGAACGATGTTGATGACACGCCGATGTTTGAGTTGCTGCTGAGCATCACGGACTCAAGGACTTTTCAGCCTCTCATACCACCCCACCAGCAAAGAGGCTGTGAGCCACAAGAATCTGGGAGAAGACAGAACCAGGACTGCTGGCCCAAACTGGGATATTCCACACCCTGTGGTCTCATGCTCAGTTTATAAACTAAAGGGGGGGAAAGCTGGCTGGGAACTGGCTGGACATCGGGTGGTGGGTGGTGAGGGGCTGCACTGTGCATCACTTTTTTTGTATCTCTTATTGGTATAAACCACAACACAGCCTTAGGATTTTGTAGCCCTTTGAGCATTGACCTAATGCAGACAGCCAAGGCACCCTCCAGGCCTCCACCTCATGGGACTCTGCCTTTGAGTTCTGGAGAGTTGTCTTCTCCAACTTCTCTTCCCAGTATTCTTGCTTCTTGAGAACTTAACCCAAAAATTCAGATGCTGCGTTGTTTTCCAAGAAGCCTTGTTGTTAACAAATGCTCCCATGACACTCTCCCTGGATTGACCCCCCCCCCCGAGAAGTGAGCTACACAAATTTTGACAAGGCTGAGGTCTAACACCAACAAAGGGACAACCTGTTAGAATTTCCTAATTGTAATGCTGGTTTTCTCCTAGGGATTATCAATAGTTAGTGAAGGTGTATGAACCACCTCAGTTTCACCTTATCCTCTAAAAAAGCTCTGCATGATTTGCTTTTCTGGCACAAAGCACTTACCCTGCTGCCCCTGCGGTGTTTGTGAGATGATGAACTGTGCTGGCTGCAAGTTGGTTGTTGGATGCACCAACACAAACTGTTGCAGGTTGAGATTCTGCTGCTGAAGCTGCTGCAAGTGCTGCAAATCCTTAAGGAAACAGGAGAAGAGAAAAAAAAAAAAAAAGGAGAGAGAAGAAAACAAAAAAAGAAAAAAGAGAAAAAAGAAAAAAAAAAGAGAAAAAAAAGAGAAAAAAAAAAGAAAAGAAAGAGCTGTGTGTTAGACATTTAGGTCAGCCATGACTCCCAATGTAACTCGATTTTCTATCAGCCAGTTACACTCCAACGTTTAGAGATAAAAGTGGATGTCAAACACAGCAGCAGTCCTGCTACTGAATATCCTTTAGAATGGCAATTTGAATTGCACTGTCCTTCATAAAACCAAACAAAAGTTATTTAGTAAATAACCCAGCAAAGTATTTCTAGCCCTGTTCTGCTTTAAAAACAAAGCAAAACAAAACCAAATAAACAAACAAATCCATCTCTCTCCCATCCCCACCAAATGCAGGAGTTTTCAAATACTTTAGTCTCTTCAGCACCCAGACTTCTCAAATTTATTTTTTTGAGGATGGAACTCTGCTACAAATCAAGTATATTAGCTGGGAGCTATTTTTGTTTATAACAACAATCTGCAATTACCATTTGAATCAACAACAAGAAAGCAAAATATTACAGATTCCTTGTTTGCAGGCTGATTGTTCAGGTCAAATTTCAGAAAGTAGCTAACTCAATAAATAAATAAATATATTTGATTAGTTCTGAAACAAATTGCAATAAGCTTAATAGATATGACTATAATTAAAGGTTAAAAGGAATAATCCAAATCACTGCTTTATTGTAGAACCCTACTTTCATGTATTTAAACCATTCAGAACTGTTAATTTTCTGTAATTAAATGACTGGTCTCAACATAAAATGCTAATCTCTGAGAAACTGGATTTTCAAGAAAAATGCTTCAACTTGACATTTAGCTGGAGAATGAAAACATAGAGAACTGTTTAAAAATATTGCTCCCCCCAATAGCCTTTTTCTTTTCATCTTCTCCAAAGAGAACAAAAACAAGAGTAACTGAAATGGAGAACTGAAGTACATTGTGAAGTCGGCCAATATAATAGTGGTAATCCATGAAAACTATCTATACAAGTAGAATTTTTCCATCTTTCTGAGAAGAAGCTGTTTCAAAACACCAATCAAATATTTTCCATACTTGCAACCTCCCACTGAACAAACCAAACCAACCTCCCACGGAACAAGCCAAACCAACCAACCAAACAAGAAGACTAAAGCGTCGCATTATTTTTAAATCTGTTAAACTATAACTTCAAGGTTGCAGAGATCTCCTTTTGGGGGTGAGGGGTAGGGAGTGTCAGTGGGTGGAAAGGAAGACTAGGGAGGGGGAAAAAAAAAAAGGGAGTCCATTGATTTATGAGACCATAGACATGCATTATAGGAAAACGACTACTTAACCTGCATTACACAGACACTGGACATCAATCACTTGGGCAACTTAGTTGTGTTAAGTCAAGAGCGTGCAGTGTAATAATATGGCAGGCAGACACCAGATGGATTGGCCAAGCAGTGCTCTTAAGAAAAGGAAACTCCCATTTTGTAAGAGAACGGTAAAATTTTAAGAAGTGCCCACGAGCGCAACAAAGTGTTTTCAAGGTCAACGGTAATGTCTGCTTTCAGAAAGTTTCAGTAGTAATACAACTATTCCTATGAAATTGAGGCCAATTTCCCTCTTAAAAAGGGAGAAATAACTGCTCCAGTTTTTCCCTGGAACTCCATATTTCTCCTGACTTTGTGTCCTAACATCACACTGGTCAGCACTGCTAACAAAAACTGCTGCTTCTTGAGCCCAACACAACATGGGCCTCCACTCATTTATTCATCGATTTTCGGTGCTTGACTGGTTACCTCTGCAGGTTGTGCCGACCCTCCAGCACAGAGGGGCTCACACCGAACTGATGCGAGGACTGGATGCAGAGTTAAAAGCAGAAATGAAAAGAGTAGGGCAAGCTGACTGAGGGTGTGAACACTGGGTGGAAGGAAAGGAAATAAAGAGAGGCTGCGGGGTGAAAACAGAGGTAGATAAGAGAAAAAGTACAAACACAAAAGGAGGAGTCGGGAAGAAATTGTGGAAGGAAGAAGTATCAACAGAAAAACAGAGAGGTGGAGGACCTCTCCCACCAAAAGCAAGATGACCAAGTAGATCTCAGATGATTTGAAGCACCACCACAGGAGATGGAGTTATGTAGAAGAAAGATTTCAAAGAAACAGTGGCAGTGTATCTGTAAGATCAAAGCAAGAGAGCTTTTTGTTTAAGACTATTGTATTCATAACACCGGCTACCCAGCTAAGACATGACAGCTCTTATCATCAGGCTCTTACACTTTAATATGAGAAAACTGTTTTTAAATTGAGGCCTCAGGGATAACTGGTATAAGCAATCTTATTCTGTGCATCTGCCCTGGTAACTGGTGTGTTGGCTAAGTCTTGTTTAAATACAAAAATATAATTCCGTAACGCAAAATGAAAATGATACCTCCAAGGCTAATCACACTTAAATAGCCCTACCAGCCCCTCAAATTCATTTGAAATCCAACTTTATTTCCACCTTGGGAAAGTTTTATTATTTAGTTAATTATACCACTACAGTAAATCTCCCAATAGCAACCACATGAACAAACTTGACACTGTTTTCCTATACCGATCTTTTTTCCCCTCAGTGTTAAAGTCCCTGTGCAAGCATAAGCACACAGAAAGAGATGGAAAGACTTTCAGGAAAACATGCATGTCTTCTGGTGCTGCCTAACAATTTAGAAAGATCAAAACAATCCAAATCCTACCTCAGCAGAATGATCTGTCAAGTGCTACAACTTGCCATGAAGATTTTTGTTAAAAAAACCAAAATAAATCATCTGAAGTTCTACATTCAATGTCATTTTCTCTAATTACACCCTCAGCACCTCTGTAATTTTGAGGTTTACATCATAAAAACACTGATCATAGATTGTGAAAACAAGTAAAGTTTACAAAGAACCCCAAAGCTTGGTACAACTGTTCAGTGTCACTTTAGCAGCAGCCCAGCAGCAGCACAAGCATCTCACCAGGCTGCTGCAGCAGATACCTTACGTGAACTGCAGAGCACGTTAAAGAAGTCATGCTTGTGCAATTAGTTAATTAAAATAAATACGGTAATCCCCCTGCAGCAGAGACCTGCCAGTTAATCAATTATTCAAAAAATCATCAATTAAAACAAACATTCAGCTATTTGTGCAATCAGCTATATGTTTACAATAGCAACACAAACAAAGCTGAGCACTGCTCACAAATCGTTGCCAAGCTGGATCAAAAAGCATGGTGTTACCTACCTATGAACCTAGATGGTAGACATCTTCCATAAGTATCCCAAATTATACCCAAGCCCTGCACAAATTATGCCCTGCACTTTCATCATGGGAAGCAGCCAACAAGATTCAACCAAGCTCATTTAGGTATCAAGAAAACCTATCCTAAAAGACATCAATTGTAAAGTCAAATGTTTCAGTAACCAGAAAGGCCAGAAAACAAGTCCAACTTTAATTTGTTCCCCATGTGGCAGCAACATGATGATCACATGCTATTTCCCACAGAGCACACGCTCACTTCAGCAGCTCCTGTTTGACGGCACACGCCTGATCTTCTCGACTCCTCTCAAACACTTCTCTGGAGATTTTCTCCAGCACAAAATTAATAACTGCAAATGCTTCACGCATTTCCACTGCTGTGGAAGAGAGGGATTAGCAACATCTCACACGTTGCATTCAGAGGTATCTGCTCGTTCAGAGGTATTCACTGCTTTGGCGGCACATTTGACAAACGTAAAGCCAGAAAGTTCAAGGTACGGGTTTTGTTAATCTGAAATTTTAGTGTGCCACACTCCAGTAAAGCAGACCAAATTATCTTAAGCTGCACACCTGGAAGACAAGAGGCACACACCTGTGGATTACTTACACTTGGGTTAAAAGACTTGCACAGTATCACGTGGGAACTCTGTGACAGATACATAGGAAGAAGTTAGAAGTTGACCACCAACTCCCTTGATAAGGACATTTCCCATTCTTTTCTTGAAATCTGTCTGTATTATTGGCTACAAAGAGTTAACAAAATTAAGAGATGATCTTGAGAACTACAAGTTTCCTTGAATGCTACATCCTTCGGTCATCTCCACGTCATGCCAGAGATCCTTTGCTCAAAGATTTGTTAATATTCGGTCACACGACTTGTCACAGTCCAACAAGAGGTTCAGTGTGAGAGATCTGTGGGATCTCTCACTTAAATGTGGGATGGCATCACCCTGGCCTCTCTAAGGACCGCCAGAGAGGTCAGAACTTCAAGACCAACCCCACAGAAATTTGCCACTTCAGCTAATCGAAACCTGATAGCACAGGCAGGCTGTTATTCAGCTAGTGGACTAGCACAATAAAGGAACTGCACATTTCACCAATGGACTTCACAGTAATTGTGACATTTCCATTCTTGTCCTTAATCAGACCTCATGTTCACTTTTTAAGACACTTCACTCCAGTTGAATGCAAGAGAAAACAGCCTAAACAGAAAGCACCGGACAGTCATAAAGAATCTGCTCACTCTAAGAAGAAGCAACTTTGGAGATTACATATCCAACATACTTTGCACAGCCACACTAATACACAAACTGATACTACGTACTGAGAACCTTATTCTATGGAAAGATGGACCTCAGCATGAGCAACACAACAACCTAATAGTAGCACTCAAGATGCCTCAGCTGTACATTTGTTTACCCTTCTCCACAGGTCTAAGGAGTTTCCACACTACATACACTAAGCATGGAGTTAGTGGCACTGCATTCTCCACACGGAATTATCCCAGTCCTGGAAGATCCAGGACAATCCTTGCTGCTTCTAGTATGCAGAACTGCCTTGAAAAGCAGTTCTTCAGAATTAACTGGCAAGTAGTACCAGACCATGAAACTGGACAGATTTCAACTCCAGACACATTCCAGCAAGTTTTTCCCTAGACACAGAAGAGTGCCCATCCTTTGTCACTGAACTCTGAGCATAAAGCACCAAGCCAAAACAGCACACAAATCTGTCAAGTCAAACTGCCTTTCTTCAGCTCTGTCATTTTGCTTCTAACAAGCACCATTTGGGCCTGACGAGTATCCTTTGTGATACACAGGCATCACTTCCCATCCACCCAGGTCTCAACAAGCACAATTTCTGTGGGTATCTCCCTATACCCTCTTTTCCTCCTTTCCCAAGCTAACTACCAGGAGGAAAATTCAGAAAATACAGATGCTGGAGCAAACTCAGAAGCCCAGTGGAAGTGACGAGCAGCTAAGACTACCAACTTCAACCTCACCAGCTGAGGACGCGTGAGGAACGACTAAAAACGCTCGAGGAACTCCAGAAACCCACCGAACAAGGGAATTAAAAAAAAAAATAAAAAAATAAAAAATGGTGCAAACGAAGTCAAAGGTCTTTTGTTTTCCACCCTCTCAAGCCTCAAGGCTCACCTGTGCAATCTGTATTGGCTGAGATAGAGGGATCTGCGTCATCGGCGTTGCAGCAGAGGCTGAGATGGTGGCACCAGCAGCGCTGTGCTGCTGACTGGCTGAGTGCTGCACTGCAGCCGCCAGCAACTGTGCCTGCGCCTGTTGGAGCAATAACTGTTGCTGGGCTGGCGTCAACGTGAGCTATAAACAATTAGAAAACACAGCCATTAATAATGCAAAGAGCCACTTCAGCTACAAAGTCATTAGCTAGCTCGTTACTAGTTATGTTAACCAGACAACCCCAGAACTATCGCTACGGTTCAGCCGATGACTCTGGCCTTAAGTAAGGGCAGCTGGCTACTCAACACAGGGTAGGAACCAACCTACGGCGGGCCTGACGTAAACCAAAGTGCACCACAGCAAACATTTGCACTTACTGGAACCTACAGAACCCTAGCTTCGCTCCCAAGTCGTCTTCACAACTCTACCAGGAGTTTCGGGGAAAAGGTAATTAAGTAGCAAGCAAAAGAAAAGAATCAGTATTGCCAGGATTTGAAAAGAAATTTACACCCAGCAGAACAGCAAGTGATTAGCCAGATGAATGCGAGGCAGGAATGCTGGCTATGGCTACTGAACAAACTGATAACACCCCAGCTGCTTCACATTAGCATGAATCCCTGCCATATTCCATCATTTCCATTATGCCCTAAGATATAAGTAAAGAACATGAGCTCCATTTGTTTCTCTCCAAGTCTCCCCATCTGCTTTTTTTTTTTTTTTTAAATAGAATAGAGTTGGCAACTTTACATCCCTTCCCTTTCCCAAACACGCATTATCTCTGAGGAACAGGTGGCAGCAGTTTCTCCTTTACATGTAAATGAATCTTGATGCCCATATTTACTACAATCCGTATCTGCATGGGCCTGGAGTTTTGAATGTTTCACTACAGCAGACAATCATGAATTAAAACAAACCAATATTTTTTGGGAATGTAAAAAATAATAAGATATGCCAGGTTTTAACAACATATTAAAACAGTCTCACTTTTAAAGCTTTCAAATGCAGTTAACTGAAAACTAAATAGGATGTTTATTTGTACATTAACATAGAAGAAGGTTTAACAATTGAGCCTGAAATTAAGAAGATGTTTCATTCAAGTGTAGAGATGATCTAATCATAAATACATTATTGGAGCAACTGCCCTAAACACACAAACATTTAAAACTGCAAAGCTGACTACGTAAACGCTCATTCTTTAACGAGCCCTTTCACAAAACTTCCTTTCATGAAATGACTGAAAGCCTTTACAACAATTCAGAAACACCAAACAGTCTAAACCAAGTTATCTCATATTTACTCCCAAAGCCTTGCAATTAAAAAACCCTCAAAACTGGTAGGTTAAAACAGAAGGGTTGAATAGGCTTAAGGAGTACTAATACAGTTACTCAAAAAAGAAATGCATTTGAGAAGAGGAAGAATTAGCAGGTCCCATGATTTTGCTCTACACCCAGCTATCTGATAAGGTTTAGTCTCGTTCTCCCACGTCCCATTTTAATCTTGAAAAAAAAAATAAAAATTCCTCTTTAGCACATCAGTGACTGTCCTATTTGTACACACACCAGGTTTTCCTGTCATTGCAGAGTCAAGACGGGTACCGAGAACGGAGAGAAACAATTCTTTGTTGTTTGGAAGCAAATACTATTGCAACAAACCCCAAATATTAAAGTCTGCTTATTTTCCTAGGAAGATGCCTTCTGTCCCCACTTCCACTGAAGTTTCTTCCTGTGTTAGTGACAATCCCCTTCACTGACAGGCTCTGTGATACTGCCATCAGGAGGCTGACTGCAGTAAACCTGGGTAAACCTTACCCCAGTGATCTGTCCTCCGGCCAGCATGAGCTGGGTCTGGGGTATGGCCGCCTGCACTGAAGGCTGCTGGGAAGGCTGGCTTGGCTGCTGAGAGTCCCCAGATTCTTCATTAGATTTAGACTAGTCAAAAAAAAAATACAACTCTTTATAGTGTAAAACAGATGTTAATGTATAACACACTGCTATCTCAACACCGCACAATAAAAATCTTTCATCTGCATACAAAAAGCCCTTGGGTTTATTTTAAGAGTGTGTTTAAGCAATGGCTCTGTGTGCCCACCACCTCAGCCATGATTGCTCAAACATGTCTGTAGGTAATGCAGTTTAAACAAAACAAAGAGACTCTCGGGTCCTGTGTAACTCTTTGACGTTATTTTCAGGTCCCATCTCATCTTGTGCAATGCAACTGAAGCTGACGCTGCCTCCCACCATAAAGAAAGAGAGGGCTGTTAAAATTATTCATTGCCTAAAATCCTGAACAATGGAACCAGGGAAAGGAGATTTTGTTTCCACTATCTGCATCCTGTACCTCTAAGTCATCATACTGTTGTCTTCTATGGAACTGCTTTTGAAAAATCCTCACAGGTTTATCCACTGACAGCAGAATACATAATACATAAAGTGCTTTTAAATAATCAAAGTTTAGCATTTATTCTGTTTATTTATTAATGCTGCTTTATTTAAAAAGATTCGAGTTTATTTTGATTTATTTCCGTGGTTTGGTTGTTTGTTTTTTTTAAACACAAGAAATTGTGAAGACATGAGGGAGGAAACGCAAGTGCATGAAGAGGGGGAGAGAGTTTTATGATAATTAAAACTGGTTATGCAGAACATTAAAATTCTGCATAGATTTGCATATTTTCCACCACCTGTTTTGGGGACTGCAGAGCGGGCTAATTAACATAAAGGCTCTGATTAATTCTGCCAGTCATTGAGTGATAATTACAGCGCAGGACTGTAAACATTCTGCACTGGAGATACAGCCTGTTTGCCAACATCTCTCTCAGGGATGGAAGTTTACCATGGCAACCAAGGCAATTTTCTGCCTCCTTCCTCTTAGAAAGGAAGGTCACTATACCTCCTCTTCTTTCCAAATTGTTATTATGTATAAGTGGGTCCACATTCTATTGCATTTCATGTAATGCACTACCTACATTCTTTAATAACAAGCAATACTGAAACCAGTCTTCAATAAAACTGAATCCCTTGCCCCTTTAATATAGTACTGAGAGGAAGTGGAACATTAACTGATACACTGAAGTGTTCAGCATCATAAAAAAGTTTGAAAGCTCTGTTGGCTCACGTACGTTATTAAACAACAATTACTCTGACTTATTTTGATATCACTTGGTGTTATTTACACAAGCAATCTAAGCCTGTCACCTTACATAGTTAATGTTACGTTATAGTCCCATATTCAGGTACCAGAAAAATCACAAAGTAACACCTGATATGTTTAAAATAAGTGAATAAATGAAAGAACATGAAATATGTCTGGATTTTCATAGTTTTCATGACGTGACACCTGACTGAAATTCAGCATTAAGTTATGATTGCTGCACGTCTTAAACAACTCCACTGTCTGAATGCTGACTTATCCTGAACCTGATTTACAGCTGTAAAACTATTATTCCTTCATACCTATCACTTGCAAAACCAGTCAGACTGAAAACACAGAGTAACATATCATAGGTTAAAAACTATCTCTAATGGGACCAGGATGCTCTTTGGGATAAGAGAAGGACAAGCAGCAGAAGGTAACTGTCTTTACCTGTACATTTAAGGACTGAGCAGCAGCCTGTAAACTTGTTCCAGCGAGCTGGACCTACAACAGTGCAAAAATGGAAATGAAATAATGTAGAATCCACAGAAAACTAACAATGTAAAAAGAACCATCTCCCCACCCACGTCCCAACAAGAACACTGCACGCCCCTCTAACACCTGAATCAGTGAAATAGGGGTTGGGCTCCAGGCTGAAAAAGATCTGTAAGGCTCTTCCACAAGTGTTATTTGTCTACCTCTTGCAGAAGGCATTCCTGCCTAGGGATCTAGATATTATCATGAATGAATTTGAAACAGAGCATACTGGGTGGACAGGCTACCTGGTCCTATTCCTGTTCAAAAAATCCAGGCTCCAGGGAGCTCCATTAAGCTCCAGTCATCACCATCCTACCCATATTTCAGGATGGGTCTTACCCCAACACTGCATTCACCCACTTTCCTACATGACAGAAGGAGCGATCACCTGCACAGCACAGAACCCAGAGCATAAACACTCTCCCTCAAATCCACCTGCTCAAGTATTTCCAGTCCTCAGCCACTGAAAAGAAGATCTCAACACAGAGGACCAGAGACCCTTTACAAAGGCTGTATTGATTCAGGTGTACTTAAAACTTGAATCTGGTGTTTGTGATTAACAGGTCCAAAGAAGGTCCTGTGGGTTAGCAGTGAAGAAAAACAGATGCTTCAGAAAGTGAGATTTTTAAAAAGTGTTATTTTATCTCTAATAAGGATTTTTTTCTGTACGACAAACACTGTATTTTCATTAACTCAAGACCATTTTAATCAGTCTTGCCTTGTTTCTACCAGCACTCCTAGTTATAAAGAAGGAATGCTATGTAATTAATTACCAACACTTTCAAAGGTCAGAGTTACAGCCTGTAGAGAATTCTGTCTCTGGCCATGTTTGAAAACCGCTGCTCATTTGAAAACAAGGCAACATGTGAGGATACAATAAAGCAAAGCAAAATGTAGCACTCTTGCCTCTGTCCCCACATAAAGAGTACACATTTTCAAGCATGGGAAAAACAGCAGTACCTGAAATTAATAACTGAATATTTGAACAGGCGACCCTTAAAAGTCACCTTGGAAATATTTCCTGCCTCTCTAAATGAAGGTACCAGATTTACTAAGCATGTTCTACATCTAAGCAAACACTCCCAGGAAAGCCCCTCCTCATCACAAGCAAAATATAGTTTGACACAGCTGATGTAAATCTCAGCTTTTAACATGGATTAACAGCAGAGAATAACCTAAACAACACCAGCCCGCCATCCAAAAAAATATACTCAGAAATAATACATTAAAATGACAGAAAACACGCATAAAACACCACAAATGTATCTCAGGTACAGCCAACATAGTCCTGAAAATCTCTCTGAATGCAATTTGGACACCCCATTCACCACACAACCAACATTTTCAAATTAGAAATTAAACTGTCCCCGAATGCTGTCCACAGCCTAACATTTTGCATTAGTCTAGAGGAAAGCACTGTGTGTTAAGGTTGAATAACACCCCACTAAGAGCAGCCACACCAGCAGAGGACAGTTTGACAATAGATCCCCACACACCTGCAGGTGAATAAAAGAATACCTGAGATTTCCCTTTGAACCAGTTTCAAGAAATGAATCACACCTTATCAAACACGAAGTTATAAAGAACCTGACAACTGTTTAAATACATACATTTCCCAAGCAGGATAAAGCAGTGTGCTAAACACAATTACTGTCCTGGGTCGATCTATTATAACAAAACGAAGAGTAAAACAAACACACAAAATTCTGCAGAGCAGCTCTGTGTCTCCATGTTAAACACACACTGGCAACCCATGAAAACTAGTCCCCTTCCCTCCACAGAAAGGCACCCTACAACAGCCTATTGGTTCAGCAAATTCAAACAGTGGCACTCCCTAGGTCCCACATAAACCAATCTACTAGGAAAATTGCAATTATGTGACAAGACGTGTGGAATGTTCCATACAATAAACCGGCAGTTTCAGAGCTCTTAAAAGAGGGCATAAAAGCTTCGGTACTTCAATTATACCACAATAACTGTGCAACCTCAGACCTCAAACATTCAAGGTCATCCAATTAGGTACTGTATTTTAAAGTTTAAACTTGGTGCTGAGGAAGGGAAAGAAATTAGGACATTTGTTTTCATACATCAAGTGCGAACAGATAAAAAAAAACCCAAAACCTACAAAAATGCCCCTTATACTTCTCTTCACCTAGGGATGCCCCACTTTGCTTCAGCCTACATCTGAAATTCAGCTTTGATTCCCTAAACACAGCAGCAGCAGCAGAACAGAGGGACAGCATTAGAAGTCTGAATATCATCTGACAAACAGGTCATTGAAATAACTTTAAGGAAAAAAAAAAACCTCACAAACCATATATGCTTAGTAAGTATGATCAACTTTCTTTCTAGTTAATGTGCAAGAGCAAAGTGTAGTGCTGACTACCATTCAGCACCAATTCTCACTTTTAACTAGACAGTGACAGTTTCAGAACCTTGGCAGCTGTTGGGCCGATACAGTCCTTTCCCAAAAACATTAAATTTTACCTTGCCTTTCAGTTTGGTATCTCTATTAAGGTTAAAACAAACAAACAAAAAAACCCCCAAAAAACCCCCAATCAACAACAACTGAAAAAAAAAACCTTCAAAAACACACACCACAAAGTTTAGGCATTCTCAAGTCCCCAAGATTTGTGGTTCTCCCAGACAGGTCTCACCCTACCCTGACGTATTCTGCAGCCCAATGCACTGCAGTGAGTGCCACGATAAGAACTTTGTCCCATCCGTGCTATTTAAGCACATGGTCTACCCATAAGTTCCATTACATGACTCCCTGTCATTCACAGAAAGAGAGAACAAGGCACAACCAAGGGCAGCTGCATTTGCAGCTGTCTGAGTCTCCCCTGCTTTCAAATGGATCTTTTCTCTTACCTGATGAAGGTGCCCAAGGAAGGCCTGGGCCTGGGCTGTAGAGATTGCTCCTCCGACAGGCACAGGCTGCTTTTGAAAGTCCAGGCCATTTGTTTGCGTGCCTGGAGGAAGAGAGAGATTAAAAACTATTAATTATTACTCTTAAGAAGCAAATTAAGAATTAATACTCCTAAGTTTCCTGCTGTTCTCTCAGTACTACGTCGTAGAAAAATACTCTGAGAGTAACAAGAATCGAATTTTTTGCTGAAAAGGGGGCTGAGGAAGCAGTGACCCAGCTTTGGTAATGGAGCATTTGTCAGCTGAACAAAATCAACATTGTATTTTCTTCAGCCTCTGTTACCTTACCTACTCTGTGTACCCTGGAGATGTTTAAAAAATGTGGCATTTAGGGACACGGTTTAGTGGTGGACTTGGCAGTGCCAGGTTAACGGTTGAGCTTGATGATCTTAAAATTCTTTTCCAGCCTAAATGATTCTGTGATCTGTGTTTCTAATCTACACTATCACCTCATCATTCTCTACATGGTTTGAGAACCAAATGAGTGCACCCTGCTAAGATTAAACCGTGTTTCCCTTCTCCATGCACTCTCTAATCAGCAACTGAAAACTATCTTCAAGTTCAGAACGTGCCAGCAGCAAGGTCCATATCAAGTCACCTTTCATTAAAGACAGGTAAAATAATACTTGATGAAAACAGAGGTTCCACATACACATAGTAGTTATGGGACACAGTTTTACTCTATTGATAAAAGATACCTTCCCATTTCCATTAAAATGTGTGCAAAGTTCTCATTAGGTAAGAAAACTGCCTAGGCTTGCTTCTGTTTTCACTCCCTCTCATATAACCAAAACCCGATTACTTTCCTACATTTTTGAAGATTTCTTCCTAAACAGTTCAAAAAACATTAAAACCCCCAAACTAGCCCAAAATAACCTGGCTCTGAGAAGGGAAAGAAAAATACCCAACATTTTTTCCACAAGACACTACCACAGAATTCTCTTCTGCCAAGAGGTGCCATAAATGCAAACTTTTAAGAATCATCCTGTGGGGAGATGATAAAATCAACATTAGCAATTATCAAAAAGTGGGTTTGTGTGTTGGGTGTTACTACCCACAATGGCTAATAATGAGAAGGGAGACTCCAAGTGTATCAGGCTGCGTGGAATTTCTAGAACAGATGATGCAATCTTTAAAATTGCATGACTGAAATGAAGCAAAACCAGCTTTAGACTTGCATGTTTACTTTCCATGACAATCAGATTTTGTTCAGTGTCTGTGGACAGGTGTTCAGCCGACTCCTACTTCAAAATTCCTTCCATCATCCACATTCTTTGCCATAAAAATCTAGGTTATCTACTAAGCAAAAGAGTCACAGTTGTTAAACAACAACAGGGGGTTGCTATTCCTTAGAAACATCTGCAAAAGCAAGTAGGTATAAAATGTGATTAGTAAAATAGACTACCCAGTATTTTACATTGCTATTTTGACCTACAAACAGCTTAACACAGATAACATTTCCAAAGACTGACTCACTGTTCAATTAAATACAGACATAACAGAGATAGTCTGGCATCCATGTGAGATATACAAAGGTGGCCCTTTGATGCATCTTTGGTGGAGGTGCTGTGGGAGGAGAGCTGGTCTACTCTCAAGTTTTCAACTCTATGCTTTGGGCCAAGGTTTAGAAACTTAGGAGACACAGGCATTAAAGATATTCCAACTTTAAACTACGTAAAATTATTTTCTTTAATGAGTTTAAAATTCCAATTCAAAGTGAATGGAAGGACTGTCACCGGCCTGAATTGATCCTGAATGAATGCAACTTGGTTGCCTTTCTCTAAAGAAAGGTAGATTAAAAAAGTCTGCTGGAAAGAGCTAGAAGAATCTCATCTATTTTCATTCTTTCCAGTAAACTGCAGAATTCTCTTCATGCAGAAGGCCAAAGGGAATGGAAAGATGATTGGATAAGTATATAAAAATAATTCCTGACAAACAGCTACTGTAATTCAAAGGAAACAATCTACCACCTCCTCTTTTAAGTAGAAGCTTTGAATTAGTTTTCAATGTACAGCCAGGGACTCCAAAGTACAAAAAGAAACCAGATAAGAAAACCTACTGTAAGGCAGATACTCCTTATTCCAACTGGAAACTTGCAGGGGTTACAAAAATTGTCTGTTTCTGAGAGGACTGGCTGGAAGCCTCACCTTAAGCAAATAGGTGAAGCTGTTCTAGTTAACTGTCTTCCAAAAGGAGCCTCAAATCACGACACCATATTAAAAGAACACCCCTGAGCACGTGTGCAGAAGAAATGCTCCACTTAGCACTCCTGCTGACTCTTAATATGGACACCTGAAATGAGCCTCCTACGTGACAGTTTGGAACAAGGCAAGCTCCAAGACTGAGCTTAAAATCTCCATGGGTCCCAATAAAGAATTTAGCTGGGTACTGAGAGAAAAGAACATTTTCTTTAAATTCAATCTTGAAAGACTTCGACTCCCTCTTCTGAGGCCTCCCAAAACCAAACCCAGAGCAAAAAAAAACCCCCACACTACACCTGTTCACCTCTCCTGTACTTGCCTCTTAAACTTTCTTTGGTATTTGGAAGCACAGCGTTCCCTCCCCTTTGGGTGAAGCTTTAGTTTTGGAAGGAATGCTCCCCGGGTTGCTTGCATTTATTACAGCATGCCTCTGGCTTCTGAAGATCAGAAAGGAAAATGAAGGGAGTCCAGCACGTAAGAGGCCTTGTTTTTAAGGTATTGATAAGGATGTGATGCCACTCCCGTGGAATCCAAGAAATCTAGAAATGTGATAAGGAGCTGGAAAAGAGAGCTGTCAGAAGCAGAAGCTCAGCACATTCTAAGGACATGGAAAGACCAAAATGCCACTTCTGTTCAAGATAAGAGTTCAATACAAAAAGCCACGATGATTAACAGACACAGCAGATGCAATCACAGGCATTGGGGGTTTTAACAATCCCAAGTATTCATGTATCTTCCATCTCCTCCTCAAAAGGAGTGGACCTCTCCATGTCCCATCCCTACCTTCTTCTTGGTTCCAACTACATTGTCGCTGCCCTGCCCTTTCTGGTAGCTCATAAGTAGTTTTTTTTGTTTTGGGTGCTCCACCCTCATCAAACTGTTGAGACTGAATCAAACTGTAGGATGAAATTTTACCCTTACAGTCGAGGTCCAATGCAGCTTAAGCACATTTAAATTCTGGCATAAATTCAGTCATGTGCTTAACTACTTCACAGAGGTGGTTTGGATGGAGACTAACACAGTGCCTCTCCAGAGAAAGGAACAGAACACTAAGTACCAGGACACCCTGAACATGGATTAGTTTATGCCATCTTGGAGGGTAAAGGCAAAGTGGAGCAGGCAAAGGTAACATTGCACCTGCAGTCAGGGGAACAACTTGACTCTCAGAATTCAAGAACATAATCATCAGACTTCAGCCTGAGTTTGCAAATTGCATAAGAAAGGAAGAGGAGTGAGGAACTCCAGGTCTGGCGAAACGTGGAGTAAGGTACAAGAAAGAACTCAGAAAGGGAAAGGAAGGAAGAAGGGAGATTTGAAAGCTGAGTGGTGTGGGGATGTGCATCGTGCATCTCCCAGCACCACTGCTGCATTTCCCCAGCTGGCTCTCCAACTCTCTGCATGTGTTGAGAGAGAGAGAGATACCCCCAATGCTCAGGAATTGTTGATTCCTTGTCCACATTTATTAATAAGAAGTTTAGCATTGATATTTGCCCAGAATTTTAGCAGTTGAAGAATATTTTATGGTCCCTTTCCTATAGACTTCCTTCTTATGGAAACCGGAAAAATCAGTCTCTGGAAATGAAGCAATGCAAACAAGAACCTTTAAAATCCTTCCAAATACTACACTTACAAAAACTATTATTTTGCTGCTATGTCAACACATGTCATAATACTACAGTTTCCATAGTCATTATAACCTTGGCTTTCATAGTGCTGCATTCACACAGTTTTTAAAAGAGAAGGTGCATTAAACAAACAGAAAGGTTGAGATGTTTTGGAAAATTTTATGCTGCAGCCTGTAAAAAGGACATCCAAAGACTATCCATTTACTGTAAGACATTCTTCTTACTTCTCTTTTTTTCCAGTAGCTACTACATAGACTGTCCACCCACAACTGCAAGACTGGAAAAGATTTCTGTAACTCTACAATACTGATGACCAATGGATCAATTCACAGTCTTAAGGAAACAGCCATCCAACAACTCTTGTACTCATTTTTCTGTTGTTGTTCTTAAGTGGCCTGAAATATGGGTTGCTTTTTCAGATGTTTAAAAGGGAAGTCCAGTTAGCACAAAGATTTTAAATTTATAATCTATTTCAGGGACTCTGTTGTGTCCAACATATTTAGGGGACTTCACGGTGCTCCCTAAATAGTCAGAACTCAAAACACAAAACCCTAGTTTAACTCCATGAAACTTAGTTGTTAGGTCAGAAAAATACTGATGTTGTCATCTTTACCAGTGGCAACTGTTGTTTTTTCCTAGTTCTGCCAAATGTAAATTCATGCCCTAGAGTAATCTCTCTTAAAATTTTCAAGTTGCATCATCTCACTACAGTTTAAAACAGGAATGACCCAAACAAACATCGGCTGAGGTTTAAAAGATAGACCAGTAGTGTTTGCACAACAGACTCAAATGATTTACAAATGTTGCTGGAAAACAGGCAGTTGCAGGAAGTTATAAAAATAAGAACTCTGAGTGTTTATAAAAAACCATCTTCACACATTGTCTGGGGAGCAGGTCTGGGGAGCACAGGCACTGAAGAAAAATCGATGGCACTCCCAGTTCCTCGGCATCTGAGTTGAAAGCTGACTTTTTTTCCCCACTAAGGATGCACTGAGTCCAGAACCGTAATCTAAGCACCCTGATCAGAAGCCTAAAATTACATTCTGTGAGTATTCCTTTCAGGGTTTAACATCTGCCAAGTTGACCAACAAAACTGATGCTTGAGCTCCCAAAGAACGTCACAAATGCCATCAATCACCATCTCCAGTGGTTTATGAATTCTGCATTTAAAAACAAAACAATGACTGGAGAACAAAGGGTGCTCAAAAATTCTAGATTATTTTAGTTCACATAATTTAAAAAATCAGAGTACAAAACTGAAAGGAAAGACTGGTAACATTTAAACTACAGAAGCAATGTTCCAAAGTTCCAAACACCAATATGAGTCAAACTTTTGTAATAACTAACCTTAGTATTAGAGTATAAAAAAATACAGACATTGTACCCCCTTTTAACATGAAAGGACCTACATGCAGCTTTACAATCCATCCCTTCTATGTCATGACCCCCACCTTCACAATGATGAAATATTTGCCTTGGAGAGCCGAGTCAGGGTTCTGCAGAAGCAGGTGCAGAGCTTTCACGATAATGGATTTATTTTTAAGGATTACCTCTGAATAAAGCAAATCCTCCTCCTAACAGCTCAGTTTAGGTCAAACTGCTGGTTCAGGCTGCACTGAGGGAAGGGTGTTGGGAATGCACCCTGGAGAAAACAAACATATGCTGGGAACTGTGGTCATACAGAGGAGGAAATCTGAATTTTCTCAGGAGTTTACGCACAACCTCCAGCTACAAGGAGTCTACAGGGATATTTAAAAATCATTGTTCTCTTGATGCTGTTTATGATCATGAAATATTTACAGCCCATATGTTTTGGAAATATGGTTTTATATCATCCTATACATCCTATATTAAACACATAACAAAACACTTTTGCGCACAGAAAGAATTGAAACCTCTCCTACTAAAAATACAATGGCAATTATAAAACCTGAGAAGCCAGTGACAAAACACACATTAATAAGCAGGCAGAATTCCTTTGGACTGACCCCATGCATTGGCAGAAAACATCCAGCCTCTCAGATCAGCACTGGGAACATTCAGTCACTCTCAGCTGCACTAAAGCCTTGCACAAAGAATTAGGAGACAGTGGTACAGAATGAAACATAGTGTTAATTTTCTCACAACTCCAGAGTTTAAAATAAAACTCTTATTACTGAACCACGAGAAGGAAAAATAATATTCCCTCATACAAGGTAACCAGACTTCTCTCAAAGCAACAAGTTCCTTCTCATTAAAATTTTCTCTTCCCAAACGCTGTTCTGAGCTCAGAAAAGATTCTGAGTCAGGTTAAACTATTTGCCTTCCATTCAGAACTGTCATTCCTCTTGCTTCCAAAGTGAACATTAAATTACTTCCAGAAAGGAATTAAAGCATAAGATAGAATGCTTAAGCTACAGAGGCTTAACAACCTTCTCCAATGGCTTAGAATTTGGGCACATCTTAAGGATGCACCAAAAGGCACATTGGCCCTGGCACAAAGGCTAAATTTGACCAAATTTCAAGGTTCTGTTCTAACACACAAGGAACTTACAGAAAAGCTGGGCAACTTTTTTTTTTTTAATGTTAAGAAATCAGGCTTTCTCCCTTTCACTTGTTCTTGAGAACTGTTGTGACAGCTTGAATGAAATCTAAAATGGAAACAAGATCAGGCAGTGGCCCACACCTGCCAGGGAAAACTTCAACCCAAAAATAAATGACAAAGTTAGAAGTGCTGAAGGTCTGTTCTGCCAGGAAAAAACGAGACTACTTTTGGAGAGCCAGTGCCATCAGGTCTTCTGTAGTATCATAAACATTACAGATAGAAAAAGGGGGAAGGGGAATCTAAGACTGTGTGGGTAGTGCTCCAATACAGTATGGTTAATGATAAAAGTGTTCCCAAGTCTCTAAAAACAGTGGGTGTGGGGTTTGGGGTTTTTTTTTGGTTTGGTATTTTTTTTATCCCAGTAAGCTGGTAAAGAAATTTGGTTTTTCACATTCATTCAATTCCACCAGAAAATATCTGTGCACCAATTCATCATTTCTTACCTGTGTTCCCGTCCCCACTCTCCATTGATGGTTTACTGGTTTCTGACGGATTGTTCATTCTTGAGTCTGCATTAAAACAGAAATAAAGATAAACCAATACAGCCAAAAAAACCCCCAAATCTATTAACACCTTTTTGCCTAGGGGAAGTACAGAACATCAGAAATTTGCTATGTACTTTACCCTAATTCAGATTATAACACAAAAAGAGCAACCAGAAGCAGAACACAACACTGAATCTTCCAGATAAATATTGTTTCAAAATTTTCTATGTCATTATTCCCATATGTGAAAAGGTAGGTATTAAGGGAAGAAAAGACAGCATGCTGGAGGGCAATGATAGGTAGGAACTTAATTTTCAATACAATGAAAGTCACAGAAGGAAAAAAAAAGGAGGGGGGGAGGAAGGAATAATGA
The DNA here is from genome assembly GCF_009829145.1 of Chiroxiphia lanceolata. NCBI lineage: Eukaryota > Metazoa > Chordata > Aves > Passeriformes > Pipridae > Chiroxiphia > Chiroxiphia lanceolata. The sequence continues at coordinate 118,010,304 of NC_045638.1, forward strand.
CTACACCAAGATTCAAAAACGTGAAGTCTGACCACCATGGCCTACATTATTCTTGTGTTTGTTCCCCCTACTCTACCCTGATAAGAGAAAGGAAATTCAGTCACTACAATTAAATGGATGCCATTTCTGTTTTACTGGAATGTCACTGACACTAAGTTATTTTATATTTCCTATATATTCATGCAAAACCATATAGATATAAAACAACTCATCTTCTATCTCCCTCTGGATGAGTCTATTGCAAAGTCTGTTCTTGGTTTCAAAGCCTGTCAGCTGAATGCAGTGCAATGCAGAGGGCCTCTCCAGACAGCAGACAGAGAACATAGTTCCCTCATAAAGGAATCTATACAGATGTCCTGTATACAGCATCAGCTTTCCAGCTTATTACCTCCTCATTCCTTGCTACTGACCCCACTGAGCCACATTATCACAAACCAAAATTACAAACAGAACCTCAAGACAGATCAGATCATAAAATGAACTGTAAGCAAATCCTTGAGCCCATTCTTTCATTCCCATAACGAGCTAAAATCAAGTTCAATGAGCTTAAAATGAACCCTTTATTCCAGGATATTCTCTTGCAAGGTGTTTAAAAGGTTACCTCTGCCATGTACTTTCATCAAAGCAGTGATTTCCAAAACACCAATGGACTGAAGAAGAATACAGTAACAGCACTAACTGCTGCATCTTTCCCCCCACCCCAGACAGTCCCAGGAATGCCCAGACCCTTCATTCCTTGGCAGTCTGTGAAAGCTGGGAATGAGAAGATGCACTGTGGCCATGTACCATCACCTGCTACTACCCAGAGGCACCAGAGCCCAGGAAGGACGTGGACCTGTTGGAGCAAGTCCAGGGGAGGCCACCAAGCTGGTTAAAGGGATGGAGCTCCTCTGCTATGGGGACAGACAGAGTTGGGGTTGTTCTGCCCGGAGAAGAGAAGGCTCAGGAAGACCTTACAGCAGCCCCCCAGTAACTAAAGGGAGCCTACAAGGGAGCTGCAGAGGGACTTCTACAAGAGCATGTAGTGACAGGACAAGGGAGAATGGCTTTAAACTGAAGGAGGGTAGGTTTGCACTGGCTATTAGGATGAGAGGGTGGTTAGGCCCAGAGACAGCGTGGATGCCACAGTCCTGGAAGAGTTCGAGGTCAGGCTGGATGGGGTTTTGAGCAACCTGGTCTAGTGGAATGTATCCCTGCCTTTGGCACGGGTTTAAGGGCTGGAACTAGATGATCTTTTTCCAACCCAAACCATTCTGTGATTCCGTGATCAATATTTTTAAAACTAATATAATTTTCCACATAAACAACCGTGGCAGTTGAACCCAGTAGAGCCTTGAAAACCCAGAGGCCTGTAACAAGCAGGAAACTTCCCCTCACAAGTTAACACATCCTCTCCAGAGCCTCAACTCTTCTCAGAAAGTTCCTATGCCTATCCTTACATCTTTCAGATGTTCAGCCACATGTAAAAGAGATCTGAACTATCAGTGCTACTCTTAGTATAAAGGCAGATGTGTTAAACTGCTTTTTGAGAGAGAGAGTGAGGAGAAACTTTGCAGTTAAGCACTGCTGGCCCACACTTCAGCAAGAAGCTGCAAGTTTTGCCCTGTTTTTCACAACCTCTGCTTAGCACATTCAAGCTGTGACTTCAGTCTGGAACGACAGAACTGTGCTAAGGTTGCTGGTGCAGAACCTTTTGCTTATTTTGTCATTTTCCATATTTGGATAGCATGATCCACACTCTAGAAGCAGAACATGGGTTCCACTGACTGCACAGAAATGTTTGCTGTTGACACAGCCCTCTCTGCAGATAGATCTCTGTGCAAAATAAATACAAAGTACATTTCTATCTAGACATTGCATATACCTTAAATTGAGTTTAGTCCTGTGGCAACAGCACATTTATTTGGAATGATTACAGGCAACGTGCATTTGATAAACAGCATTAGCTCATTCTTTTACACAGAGAGGGCGATTGAAAGTAGTTTATGTTTAGAGAGCACTGAATGGGACTCTCTGCTTTTGATGCAAACATCAAGAGTCCCCATCCAACAGGAAGATGAGCAAAAGCACTTTCAAGTAAAATACATTTGGTTGTGGAAACTGGGCTAACTCATGGTGCTACTGGATGTAGGATGCACATTTTTAAGCCCAGAGCAGAGGGGTGGCCTGAACTCACTATACAACTGACCACAAAAGGGAAGAACACAGGCTGAGCAGGTTGTCTCTCAACAGCATGGGATCCATTCCTTGAGTCACTTCAGAAAACTCATGCAAGAAAAACAACACAGGGCCTCCTGTTGCTGGTTTGCTGGAGAAACTGAAGTATTGGAGCTGCAGTGCAGTACACTAATGGAAGAAACCCAGAGGAGGGGACACAGGTGTCCTGTGCACAGAATTCAAAGCAAGGTAGTGACTGTTCTGTCTGTATGAGGAGGCTCCTACAAGGAGCCTTCCTGCATGATGAGCAAGTTTGCTCAGTTACACCTTCCATAAAGCAAGCCAAGATGTTTTCCTGTCAGACTGTGCTGCAAAATAAACCCTTTTAGAAAAGGTTTCCAGTGTTTTCTAGTACTAGGCATACAGAACTACTTATCTACTAAAAGCTTGTCTAGATGAGGAATATTTTATTGTAAAGATCCGTCCTTAACAAAGACCTCAAATGTTCCTATTGCAAAAAAGCAGCAAGTTGGAAGAAGAAACATCTTTCTGGTAGTGCTCAGGTTCAAACGAAGGATAGCATCCATTATTTCACCAGCTGACTACTTCTTGTTCAATCTGTGGGCCTTCTGCATGTAAAGCATCAAGAACAATGGTGCTATTTCCATTGCAAATGGTATGAACATGCATCTGAAGCACAAAACTGCTACCAGCAAAACAGACTCATATCCGCGGGATACTGAACCTACGGACTCATTATATGTCAAATAAAAAGGCTATTTGGTTTATGCATGCTCATACAATTTCTGCTTTAAAGGTAAAAGAATAAACAAATGAAGTGGGCTAAAAAAAAAAAACCCAAACCTTAATGCCTTCACCTTTTCTTCTTCTTCCTTTAGATCTTGCTCGGGTTTTAAATAAAGGCCCTGGGCTACAACTTCTGCCAACATTATCTAAAAAACAAACTCCACAGAAGGAAGGATCGAAAGCAGCAGGTGCATGATTGAAATCAAACTCTCAGGAGCAAATAGATTCCGTGCAGCTACTCTGCTGGCAGGGCTGAGGTGTCGCCAGGCAGTGCCGTGCCAGGCTCTCACACACCCTCAGGAACGTTCCCAAAGGCATCCAGAAGAAAGAAGCAGCGGACACCGGACCAACCTGGAGTATCAGGGACTGTACACAGCTGGTAAAACACCGAAAATCTTAACATGGTTGTATTGCCATTAGCTGTTTCCTTTCACCCATCAAAGTGAAACTGCCTAATGCTCCATCAGCACCAGGAATAAATGATTCACTGACGCGCACGGAAAACCCGAAGTTTAATGTGAGTGAAAACACGTCAAGAATTGCCTAGAAATTAATTTTTAAAAAACCACATCACATTCAGAAACAAACACATTCAGGTGTCTGCTTTAAAATTAACCGCCCAAAAATATATTCTGTTTCTTTGACACATAAGTTCTCACCTGAACTTATATGATGGAATGAAAAGAATAATAAATATACATATACACACACATACACACACACATTGAGCTTTGTGGAAAAAGCCTTGAAAATAAATAAAACCTGTTGTAAAATTGGGATGATCCATTACTATAAATAACTTTAGAAGACATGGAGAAGAAATTATGGCATGTCTGCTCTGCAGCCCTGGTGGAATCTCGGCGCAGGAAATATATTATCCCAGTAACCTTAAGCACAGCTTGCCACGGTCTCAATGGCAACCACTGTGCACTCCACCTTATTTTCTATTACGCACGAAGAGCCTTGCTGTATTAAAAATACACAGACATAACATGCATTCTGTTGTGGAATGGCTCAATACAGTTACTAAATTCTTTGAGACTGAGGCTCCCTCTCATTCATTTTAATGCTTTAAAATTCATAACACAGGGACGTGCAAGTCAAGTCCAGCGTTTGTTAGAAGCCAAATGCTTCTGAGATTGAAATCCTAAAAGCAAAAGGTCTGTATTAATATCATCCAAGTCTGTGCAGCGGAAACGAATTCTCCTGCAGCGAGGGAAAGGTGGGAGGAAAAAATAAAATAAAATAAAAAAAAACAAACCACAACAAAAAACAAGCCATGTATTTCCCTGGTACAGATCTAGCTATCTATCTACCAGGCAGCTACTTGCTGCCGATTCAGTGGTGAGCTCCAGCCTCCCAAATACCCTCTCCAGCCTCTGCATATGTGATTAAGCCTCTATGCATAGTCAATCTCGCAGCCTCGGTGTCCGTAAGAAAGAGCTGAGCTGGTACCCACCTAGAACGTAGTCGCTGCAGTCCAGCATTGCTGTGGTCTCCTCTACGGGTTCAGATAGTCCAAGGAACGGGAGAATGGCAATTTCTATCAAATCTACACTACTGCTCTGACCGAGCACGAAAGGGAGTGGGGAGGTGGGGGGAGAAATACAACTTCAGTTACACCATAGCAATCTTCAACTGAACGGGGAAACTTCGGTTGCTGTGTGGAGTTTTAGTCTCTCCTACTAGCTGTGTCTGACATTGTCAAGGCGACTGAAGCGTGAAAAGTTCCCCTTTTTGTAATAAAATAGAAACAAAGATTGCAGCTGGCAGTTTCCATAATGAAGCTTAATCAGTATGCGCCTGATTAGGGCCTTATGCAAATCTCCTCTCGTTAGCACAGCAGCCAGCACTTTGAAGTCCATGAACAATTCATTTGCAGAGTACACTGAAAGCGCTCCCTGCATAATTTAAATCACGGTATAAATATTTATCAGCTCATTTGCATATTAATTGGCAGTGCATGAAGGGAAAAATTATCTCCCGAGTGCCAGCATAATAATTAGGGAACAAAATGAATTTTCTTCCAATAGCTTGGCTTCTCAGCCCTAACTCAAGCACAGTACCACAGGGGAGCAGGGAGGGGAAGAGACAGAGCTCTGTTCAAATGCCACTGAAATGACACGTACAAATTAGAAACAACTCTACAGACTTAAGCACCTTTAATCTTATTCCTGCTGGCAACAATAACTTCGGTAATAAAGGGGATTTGGAAAAAGCTTTCTACACAATCCGAATAATCCCACGAAAACAATTAGCAAGGTAGAAGCCGAACACAAAGCTGTCAAACCGGTGCTTGCACATCTGCGTGGAGCTTTCCACACCCGAACACGCACCGTCACAGGAAGGTCCTGGGCAGGGAAGGGAGTACCACCAGGGCAAGGAAGCGGCAGGATTCCCTTTAAACAGCTAAACAGCTTGGTGATTCATTATCGGGTAATCCCTTTGCCACGGCCAACTTAACAGCAGTGGATATGTCAAGTATTGTGTAACATTTGACACCCATTAATCTATCCCGGGCGAAATCAAAATAGATTTAAGTCTTTCGCTTTCCGATGACTTCCAAGAAAAAAAAAAAAAAAAAAAAAAAGAAAACCAAAAATCTATTACTAATCCCTTCAAACACACACACAGTATGGCTAAATACAGCTTGCTGTGGAGCTATGGTCTGTGAAAGGGGCACGTCACACCCACGTTGCATCTTTGAACCACCCAGTGACAACCAGAACGTGCTCGCTGCTGTGACCACAAAGTACGTTGAGGCACCGGAGAACTGGGAAGAGGCTTTGGCTCATGGAGAAATCAATCTTCTTTTCCAAAGGCGGGCCACAGAACTAAGAGTACCACCTATAAGGCTTCGTTAAACCATTTCAAACAGCTTGTTTACCCGTCAAATACTAGTGTCCTAAACAGCAAGAACATTTATATAAAAAATTCAAGCGTGGTGTGGGACATCACAACACTTAATATTCCATACGCTGATCAGGAAAACGTAATGTGATGACGCAGATGATTACAGGGTTGAGCCACCCACTTCCAGATGTTAATGTGAATTTAAAGAGGAAGTTGTTGCTTGTTTGGGTTTTTTCTTTCTTTAAAAGAAACCTTAGCTGTACTTTTCTCCTCATTTCTGAAGTGAATTCAAGCACCGCCTCTCCAAACAAGAGGGAGCGAGAGAAAAGGGACTTCTCAATCATCCAGTACTGACTGGAATTTATTTCCACGCTTGACCTCTTCTTCTGTTCAGGTTCATATCTCTACTTAACACAAGATGTTCCCAGCTATATATTTAACATGAGTGATCTACACTTGAAAAAGATTGCAAGAAGAGAAGGTGCTCCCTACTGCAGGGAAACAACTGCGTGCACTGAATAGGTTTTCCTAACACCTTGTTTCCAACTTGGTTTTCTACTCGTTCACGTGTCCCACTGAGACCTCTGAGGTACGTCTTCATGGTTCACAGACCTTCAGTGAACTTCACTCCTGCACACGTGCTTCTGGAGCGCACCGGGAGATAATCCGTTTGCTTCACTGGAAGAGCCTGCACACAAACGGTGGAACAACCCGCACCCTTCACAAAGCCAGGGTTGGTTTAGGCAGTGGTTGAGCTGAGGAAGCAGCAGCAGCAGAGTGGGAGGACAGCAGTGTCCTCTTTGGGGTCCTCTTCAAATGAGAGTGTTGAGCTGGTGGAGCGCAGGTGCAGCGTCAAGAGTGCAAGACCACAGGAAGGGACCGTTGAGTTCGGGCACGTGGGTAGTGATGGGTGACTTTACCAAACAACAGAGCCGGCAAACAGCAAAGAAAGGCCAGGTAAGGACATGCCTGAAGCAGCCCTAGGAAGCGTGCTGGTGCTGCCAGCATATCAACACTGCAGGGACAGCTAAGAAAGACAAGGCAGAAAGCTTCTTCCCCTTCCCAACTGTGTCAGTGAACCCACCTCACCAACACCGACCCCCACACAAATGTGCATTTCAGCTGTAACATCCACTAACCTGCTAATCGAAATAAAAACTTGTACATTGCCCTGTCAAACCAACTGTTGGCCAAAAAAAACCCAGACAAATTAATTAAAAAAACCACCCCAAGCCAACCAACCATAAACAAACACCACAAAACCACCCCAAACCACACTGCTCTTCCAGTGACCACTTCGTTCTTTGACAACTTTATTATCTCCTCCTTTACGTAAATTCATCAAATCAGAAAATGGTTTGGATTGGAAGGTGCTTTAAAGATCATCTAGTTCCAACCCCTCTGCCCTGGACAGGGACACCTTTCACTAGACCAGGTTGCTCAAAGCCCCATCCAACCTGGTCTTGAACACCTCCAGGGATGGGATATCCACTTTTTTTCTTTTTAAATTTACCCCTGCTGCTCCAGCTGCTCCTCCCATAGTGAGCATGGTAGAAGGCACCCAAGTTCTTCATTTCTGGCCAAAAAACACCCTACTGTCTCATTTATGCCACACTACTGCAGCTATTTATCTGAGAGTCTTCTGAAGGAGGCCTGTAGACATAAGAAGGAAAATGTCTGGGGAGGAATGGTGCATTCCACCCTGCTCCAACACCAGTGGTGGAATATGTTCATTTAAAGTTCTGTTTAGGCTCTGCCACACCACTGCTCGTTTTTTTTTCTTTCTGGCTTCTTATGTTAAAGGTTACTTAACACCCTCAACCAAAGTCATACTTCTGGTGCTCACGTTTCAGAAAAATAGCACTCTTTGCACACAAAGTTTCATTTTCCCTCCAAAGGCACCTCTAAGAGGAGAAAGTGGTGCCCCTTGTGATCGTCAGCATAAAAATCGCTCCACATCCCGTCAAACTGCAGATATCTCAAAAACTGTCTCTCTCCTCTTCATCCAATTCTACAGGTCTTACATTGATGATTTTTTTTCTCCCATAATTCTGTTCATACTCACCCTTAAAACCAGAGGAACTAAGCCACTAACTCAGGTATGAGAAAGGCAGATGTCCTTCAGCCAAACACTTCAGAGTCTGCAGGTAACACTTCAGGAGACTCTTTCTACCCCATTCTCTTGTTTTTGTCACTCTTTATGCATCTTCCACACTTTCCCTTTTCAAATGAATGCTTTCCTTTTGCTGTTTGTCCCACCAACATTTCACTTTATTTAGTCAGTTATAATGACCATACCTGATCCCTTAATAACTTTGTTTTTGGAAAGGGAAACTCATTTTTCCCTGCAGGCGACACAACTCTCAGCCAGACCTCCTTTTACATCTTCTCTTTTATTTCATTTATTATGCCCAACTGATTGACTGTAAACTCCACAAAATCATTCCCCAATGTCATCTATTGTAAATAAGTGCTATAGATAATAAAAGTTGTTCCAAACTAGGGTGAAAGGACATTTAAACCCTTATCTTCAGATGGTCAGTCTCTCTTTTTCTTTTTTTTCTTAAAAAAACCCCCAACAAACCAACAAAAAACCCCCCAACAATACAAATAAAGCTGAATTAAAGGGATGAAGGGCAAAGATATTATCAACATTATTCTATTCAACACATTTATGGGGGAAAGGAATCTTCATTTTTATATGGATGTGTTTGCATATGTTAGTAAAATGCCATTTACTACATGCCTTCCTGTGACAGTAGAAGAAATTTCAGCCCCTAGCCAGCTTGGTGACAAGCATGACCTTTGCAAACTTCAGGGGCACACTTTGTGATGCAACATGGAGAGATTACCCAACAAGCCATTAATTCATTATTTCCCTTTGGAACAGCGTGCTTGGAACAGAGTGCAAAGGAACACATACAAATGGAATACAAAATTACAGGGAAGGGAAATAAGGTATCAACTGTGATGTTGGCGTGTTGCCCTCATTAGAGCATCACTGCCTAGGAGATTTTGCCCTGAAGAACTACTGAAGAAGGGTGGTCACCCAAGCTTTGAGACCAGAGCATGACATATGATGCCAACCAACACTGCAAAGGCCAGAGTGAGCTGCCCTCCCTGTGCCACACCACTGGCACAGCCTGCCCTGGAGGGGCATCACACACAGCTACATTTCAACTCAAAACATTTCCCAAGCTCCCAAACCTCACAAAAATTTCAACAAACAGAACTCCGACGTGCTGCTAAAATAAAAATTTAAAAAAAAAAAAAAAATTTACAAAAATCACCTACGTGTCAACAAAATTAACTGTTACTAAAGCTGGCACAATCCTCTTAAGAGTAATTACAGACACACAGCGGCCTGTTCATAGCTGGGGCTGCAAACTAAGCTCTAATTTTAGCCACCACCTTTGACTTTGGCCAACAGAATTCATTTTATCTGAGAATTGGTAAAGCCAAAGAGCAGCTGTCTGGAAAAGTCAAATAAAATTGGTCTGGTTTAGAATTACTGGTCATGAATTGGAATTTCAATCTACATCTAATTTTACTTCTCACAAACTCAAAACATAACTATCCTTTAAAACTTCCCACCGCACAAAATACCTTTAAAAATTCTTTAGTGTACGGTTTTTTTGAAGGAAATTAAGTACATGGAGAGCTAAGCAGGGATGCTAATTTATGGTATCAGTGCAGGACAGCAGATACTCACAAGCACCTGACACATTAATATAAAGGGGTTTGTTTGTGGGTTTGGCTTTTTAGGTCTCAACTTATTTTTGTCCACACATGGTAGAAACTACCATGAATTCTTTTTTTTTTTTTTTCTTTTTTATAGTAAGAAAACCATGGCCACAACAAACTCACAGGAGAGTACCACCATGTGAGGAGGGAAGAAAAAAGGGAGGCAGATACAACAAGAGAAAATAAACACCCTTACTCAAAAACTACAGAATTATAGCTTTCACGAGGAAACTGAGCTTTATTTGAAACTCAAGGCTAATTCTGTCATTCTGGGGCATCCTCTGAACAGTTGTGCCCTTCCCTTACTGCCCACAAGCCATGGCACATAAGAAAAGATCCATATTATATTTACATAGAAGTTTTTCTTTCATTCAGTTGAATGTTTTCTTTTCCACAGCAAAGGAGATAAGTTCAGTGCAGTCAACCCTTGTTGTCTAAGTAAATGTTATTGTCATAACATTTACTTAGAAATTATGGGATATTTTGAAGATAGCAAACATTAGGTCTTTATATCTCCTGATTTAAACACTCGTTTCACTCGTATCATGTTTTCAAGGTTTCCATGACTATTTCATAATGGCTTGAGACCTTTTCTGTTTGTTTTTTTTTATTATTACTTATTTGCATGCACCAAACAACCACATCATAAGCACTGACTCCAGGAACTTAATTCAAAAAACAACCCAAAGTGTCACACATTTGAAAACAAATGTGTATTATTTAACTAGCATGTTCCACCTGCCACAGAGCTGCTGCACACGAGCACATTTTATTGTCTGCAGGGCATTCACCTCCTTTCAATTTAACTAGAAGTTAGCATAGAAAATGAGCAAATCATGCTCTGATTCCACCACACCTGAGGCATGGTTCTATACCACTACATATACACTGCTCTAGTAAACTTGCATAAGAAAAGTAGTATCCAAACTCAAGCGGGATTTAAAAACAGACAAACAAACAAACAAAAAATTTCTTACGATGTAAATATTGTATGGGAAACACCCATTTTGAGTTTTTGCCCACATATGTGGGTCTCATTTTCTTTTAAAATTACTGGTTTGGCAAATCTAAAATACTTCACACTGACAAGTACTGAACACTTTGGGCAGAGGTACATTGTCTTATTAGCAAACATAGCTTATATTTGATTACTTTTACAGGATTTGCATGCCTCACTTTGCTTTTCAAAAAAGTACTGGAGGACACAAAATAAAGTCTGAAATGAAGCCTGGTAGTGAAGTTACATGAACAAAACACAAGGGAGGGCTGAAGAACAAGATCAGTAGGACTTCAACATTTATCAGAATAAGAAAAAAAGGGGCAATTCAAGGACACAGGTCTGTTATAGCAATACTGGGGGTAGGGGGGAAGACCACATCGCCCCCTCTCCAAAACCAACCAACCAAATAACAACAAAAAAAGCACCTTGAAAAACTTGCAAGCTTTTATGGGATGCTGCAGCTTGGGGCAGCTGGAGAACCTGGAGCACCACCAGGCAGCAGCCCCCATGAGGAGTGGGGTGATCCCAAACTTCCCTTGGCAGGGAATAAATACCAGCCAATCCTCATGTATCCCCTGGACCTAAGGTGGGGTCAGTGTCTTCCACAAAATGCAGTGGCTACTGGAATTGTGCACACATTTGAACGGAGAAGGTAAATGCAGCTCAAACTGCCAGAACACCACGCAGAGAAGGGGGCATAAATATTGCTAGCTACAAATTGTTATTGCAATACACACTAAAAATATTTCAGTTAAAAAAATATTAACTAATATGCAAATCACAACATAATTGATCCGACAACATATGAAGGGTACTTATGCCAAGCTCAAATACTGAAAACAATATTTGTTTAAGCAGTTGTATGACATATTACATTTTGGAACACACATACAGTGGTGCCTCCAAAAGGATTGATTTTGCCTCCCCATGTCCATTAATGTAGCAGGGGCAGGTCCTCAAAGCTTAAAAACATTATTTTTAAATTCACTTGCAAACCAAAACATAATGCCTTATGCAAACACGCTGTTCCTCTGTTCTCCACTTTGCCAAAGTAGCAATTACTAGTCCAGCTTGATGAATAGGGTCTCTACAAAGAACAGACTAATTCAGTGTATGACTTAACCATATAGCACTGCTCAATTCAAAACCCAGAGTCTCCACACTACTTGTCATTAACTACACGACAGGTCACTCTCAAAATACATAAATCAAAGTCGCAGGTTTAAGTTCGCTACGATTCCTGCTGAAGCCAACTGGATTCATCAAGATCAACAGCACAAATACTATTGAGCTCTAGTTAGAATTAGAGTGCCTGACAAACAAAATTAACAGAAAGAAGCACGTGCAAAATCTCTGCAGTTCATCGTAGGAGTCGCAGTTGCAGGGCTGCTATCACCACGCTCTGCAGAAACTGCTTTTGCTCCCTCTTCCTTAATAACTATCTCAAATCTGAAGGAGGATATTGCTTTAATGCCCTCAGCACACTGATACAGACACTATTAACACCTGTAGGAACCACCAGACATGTCATGAGAACGCTTCTTTCTGAAGCTTAAATTATTTGATCTCAAAAGAGGAAAAGGCCAAATTCCAGACAAGCTGCTTTGTATGTTACAAATCGAACAAAAAATTGCCAGATGCAAGATCTGAAGAGAGAAACAGAGTTATTCACACTGCAGACACTGATTCCATCCATCAGCACACTATCCAGGTATCTGTCATTCTGGATGGTCAGAGCTAACATAAGACTGTATTTGCTATCAGACAGAGGAAAACAAAAACAAACAAACCACTCCCCCCAACAGCTAAGTGCTTGGGCACCTGGGTCTTTAGTTTACAATAATTTAGGAACAGTAGAAAGTGAAAACCACAGCATAACTACACATCTAAAGTACTACCTAGGTAAGCTTTTCCAGGAAATGTTCACAAGCCCTCTTCTGCCCGTTTTAGCAGCTATGCTGTGCTAAAGCAGAAAAGGCATTGATTAGCTTTTCCAGGAAATAACCACAAGAACAGGTTTACTAGAAGCAGTGCTGAAGTGCAGGCAGTATGCCTGACACCTGTGGCTGTGTTTGCAGAGGATTTGCTGGGAAGGCAAGCACATTTTATTTGCAGGCCCATGGACGCACCACTGAAGACGGGAATGTCTTGTTTATGTCTCCAACAAATCAGACAAGAGGTAAACTTTTCCACACTGCCTCACTTTCTGTAACTTATTTTGATTGGAAGTGTTAGGTTGACAGATACAGCATCCATCCTCTCAAAAGAAAGTCATGATCTACTCAAAAATTACAGAGTAAAAGAAGCCAGCTGAAAAAATCAGGTCAAAAGGCCTAAAGTTTTTTAAAAGCAACGCCCAGAATATTTTAATGCTTAACAGCCCATTCCTCAACAAAACAACAAGTTTTATATGCATATCTCACCGTTTGCACAGAGAAACCAAAAATTAAAAGCAGGACACTTCATTTAGGATCCTGAATAGATGCCTGTCAGTACCATGGCCATGGGCCATGAACGCTGAGTCAGCAAAAATCCAGCACTGCTGCCTCTTACACAGCTGAACAAGAGAATTAAAACTACATCAACTGTGTTAAAACTACTCCTACTGCAAGGAGAAATACTGACCCAAATCTGCTGTTTAATCCAGGGGGAGAAACGTTTACCCTGTTGAAGCACAAAAGCAGCGAGGACGCAGAGATAAACAACTAGGAAAAGATGTTTTCAGCAGGAATGATGCCTTAAAACTTTTATTGCCTGCAGTTTAGGCCCACTGATACGTTCCACATCCATCTTATGAACTCTTATCATGCATCTGTGTGACAAACAGAAGAAACTAAACCCTCACAACGACTACTTATTTCTTCTTTGAGACACTTGACTCTCAGCCCCTAAGGCTGACAACTTGTATCAATTAGTACACTTAAACATGCACGTGCCCCTCCAATGCCATGCTTGAGAATACTCTGATTTCTGGTCTCACACACACCATTTCCACGCTCAAACATGGAAATGTGATTCCCAAACCATCTATAATCACTTGTTTTCATCAGATGCATTGAAGAAGGCGTTAGAACCACACGGTTTCGAAAGTAAAAAAATGGGGAATTGTTGGTGAGAAACAGAAGTAGCAGCACAGTAAGAGCTAAAATTACACCGGTAAGTTGTTTAGCACAGACCCAGCTTCAAGTACCAAACCCCAAACTCAAGGAACTGTTCACAGATGAATTTAAAGATAACAACTAATAACCCTAAGATATCACAGTAGACCAATCTACAGAATTAAACAAGAAGTACACCTTATAAATATCTGAGGCCACTATATAAAAAGCCTGTAGGTTGGCCTACAGCATCACAACAGGTTGAAAACTGGGATCTTTAAGGTAGACTGTGGCTCTGGTGCCATTAACAATAAATCAGAACTGAAAAAGTTTACAAGCAGATAACCAGACATTAACCCTCTGAATTTTTTTAAATATGTAAATATACCTGTAATGTATATATTTCTATGAACTTTATATGTTTAATATAGAAACGTATATACTTTTTGTGCATTTATACTATTTTTTAAGTTTTATACAAAACATTATATATAGTATGTTTATATTTTGTAGTATGCTTATTTTTTTTTTTAAGAACTGAGACAGTGATCTCAGATTTCTCAAAGTTTCTAAGCCTACTGTTCTGAAAATAGTTTGCATGTTCTGCTTTCCTGCAGACAGGTACCAAGGCAGTTTGCCAACCCAGGGGAAGAAACATAAGCATAAAGAGCAATTCAGCATACAGTGCTGCTCTCATCACTTTTGTCCAGTCCTGGTCAAAAGGCAAGTTGCTGTAGTGAGAATGAACAAGCAAGAAGAAAAAAGTAGAGCTCCTAAGTGCCAGGATACCATCATCCCTAAAAATCCAGCCACAAACAGCTCCAGAGCTGCCAACTGACCACTGCTGCTGACTTGAATGGAAATCATTCCCCAGCCTTCTTAGGAAGTCACAGTCACCACTGAAAGAAGAGCAATTCAGTATTCAGAAAAAACCCCCCCTCAAGCTAAGCTCTTCAGCCACACTCAGTATTGCACTGACATTTTAATACTGCACTGAGTTGATCTAACATGCCATTTTAAAAGAAGGACCTGTATTCCATATTGCCTTCACAATCCCTCACCACCACAGGGAGATTACTCGTTAAAAATGCAGAGAAAGTTAGCAAATTCTCCAGGATTTAACTAAGTCAGAGGCAATAATACCAAAAAAAAAAAAACAAACCTAAAAAAACCCCAAAACAAACCCTCTTTGACGTTACATTTCCAACAAGCCTCACAACACTGGCAAAATGCACGAAAAAAGGCTACAAAATTCAGAACACTGCATGAGTCTGCAGGAACGGTGAACACGAGCAGCTTTTCCCTCCAACGTGACAGTCTCAGAATGACAAGCCCCCTTTTTTTTTTTTTTTGCCTGCCTACCGGCCGGGTCCACACTCCCCTTTTTCTTCTTTTGAATTTCCCCCAACTTAAATTGAATGCAAATAAGCCAGGTGTGGTCCCCGGAGCAGTAATCTGCAGATAGTCCCCACCGAGTTCCCATAGCAACTTGCACAGCTGGCCATGAGAAAGAGGTTGTATCTGCTTCATATTGGCTACAGAGTTTAAACACTCAGCCAGCGAAACACCAATTACGGCATCTTGTAAAGGAAACATCGACTAAAAGGCACATCCATTCTTCCTTGATTAAAACAGGAAAATAAACCTCTGGATATGCTCCTAGTTCGGAGGCTGGCTCAGCATGTAAAGTGAATATCTGTTATTTACGGGAGGCGATGCCTGTGAAGGAAATGGCTTCTCTCTTTGCTGCGAGGTACTGAAGTTTAAGGAACACTACAGCATTTAGAAAATGCCTGTTATTCTGCACTTTGCCATCAACCACACACAGTTCTCTCACAGAGAGAAGTCAGAAACTCAAACCCTTCTGGACAAGTTTTAAGACTTCCACAAGATAGCACCTCTCTGACAAGTGCTTGGTAATATTGCGGATTTTCATTGTATTTTTTCCTGTATCAGCCTTCAAAGTCTCATTCTAAAAATCCAGAGTTACCCTGTGACTGACAAACCACCGTTCATCACGTACAAAACCTGTCCTTTGTTCCTTACCTACAAACACAGGTTCATTCCACTCCCCTCTGCATCCTACAAGCACAGCTCACTACTTTTGCCTGCATCCAAGCCTGCAACTCCTCTCCTCTGCTCACGCCGTGGTTTCAAGTAAGAACAGCCCTACAGGCTTAGGGGAAAGGGCCCATGTATCCCTGCTGATATCCTATGGATACCTTGGGAAGCAGGAACCAAAAGCTAATTCTCAGGCAAAAGTGCAGGAACACGGAAGGCACCTGAGACACTGCCCACCCTCCCCTGCCCCCAGTCACAAATGAGAGCAATTTTTGGGACAGAGGATGTTGCTAAACACTAAAGTAAGTCTCAAAAGATTTTTCTCTGCCATGAATCCACATCAACACCTCATTGAATCCCTGCAAACTTTTAGGAAGCAGCCTGCAGCAAGGAGTCCCATGGCTTAAGTATACACCGAAGAACATTTTTATTTATTTTGCTTTGACTCTATCTCCTTCTGTAGCACTACTTCCATTTCCCCCACTTCTTGCACAAAAAGAGACCATAAACTGTAAGCCTCTGTTCCCTGCCCATGACACTTCACTGACTTATGTCATATCCCCCCTTAGCTCTATCTTCAAGAATGTTTATAAAACGTGTGAATGAATTCCGTAAAGTAATTCCTAATGCTGCTTTTCTACATATTTTTTTCTTCTGATGTCTGAGGGGAAGAGCTGCACAGTGCAGTGCCCAAGAGAAAGAAGCATTAATGGATCGTGGCACAATGCTATTTTTTCTTGTATTGCTTTTCACTCTGATCTTTTCTTGCTAAGTCCTAGCGTTTGATTTGCTTTTTTGACTACTTTTGAGCATGAAAATACAGTAGCTGTTTCCATGAAAAATCGTAACAAGAAAGATCTTGTACCTGGAGCATTAAGAATGCCTATACTACTGCACATGAACTGAAGATCTTACCTCTAACTTATTCAACAGGAACTTAATATCACTGAAATGTCATCATTTGTTCAATTTGGTTAAAACTGGACAACTGTTCACGAGGGAGAGCGGAAAGAAAAAGTCAGAAAGAAATAACACAAACCTCTCTTTCCTTTAGAAATCTGCTGAACGTACAAATAACAACATGATGCTTATCTGCTTCCAAAAGAGCAGGCAGATGATAAGGAATAGGCTCAGTATCAGCCACTTCTGTTTGTGCTGACTTTACAAAATGCCTGTTCTTGCACCTGCCTTAACCATCCCTTTGCAAGTGATGCCTGTGTTTCAGGGAGGGCACGGCAAGCTCACCCAGGAACATTCAACTTCTAACTTCCCAAGAGGCCACCACCAGGCCAGCTGTCTCACAGGAGAATGTACATTTATGTAGAAGCAAACAGGAGCAGTTTAATGTGCAAACTGGACATCAGCTATAAATTTTATTCGTCCAATAATTGTACACCTGTGAGCTTTATCCATTACCCCACCTGGGGGAAGTGGCCTTAATCCATCACTAACTTGAAAGCTGCTCGCTCGCTTAAGTAGATTTAGTTTTCTTCTCTACCCTTTTCTGCATTCCCTTCCAAATTTCTTTTCAGACTAATCAGCAGCACTTCAAAGCAACAGCTGAGCTGGTGGCATTAAAATGACCAGGGAAACACACAAAGCTTTAGCGGGGTACAACCACTGAGCAAGAGAAACACGCCATTTAATGTTAAAAATGATGACTCTAAGCCCATTCAACTGGGGAAAAAAGAAAAAAAAAAAAATCACAATCCATTAGAAGGAAGAAAAAATTAGTATTCCCCTATATGCCTGGCATAATTTGCACTTTAAGAATCACACTATATTAACATTAACAGTCCACTGCATGTTAATAAAAGCCAAAGAATTAAAACCCGAAGGCTCTCTGTCTGTATTGCAAGCCAATGGGTTTACACAGTCTACAGAATGAAATGCAATGGACATACAGGTGGCAGAGTGTGGAACCTGAGAAGCTGAAAAATGAAGAGGATGTGAACTGGAAGTGGACACGTAATTTTGAAAGAATTAGTAGCAGTATTACCAGCTAATACTGGTATTCCAAATAAATATTTAATGTCAAACACCAAATGTGGATGTGCACACACACACACACACACTTGCACTCACATGTGTCTTTTGTACCAACAAACAGGTAAGTTTTGTACACCTCAAAAATGCAGAAGGTTTAAATACAGATTGGTTCTGTCCTTTCCAGCTCTTATCTCCACTGTGGTTTCTACTCACAGTATTTCACGCACGCTGAGGACAAGCCTGCAGTGGAACTGCCCCTCTGCACTTTGAATGTCATTTGGCCTGATCAGCACTAACCCTACACGTGGTACTTGCTTATGAACAACTTGGATAGGGGATGGAGGGAAAGGAAGAACAGGGAGGAGTGAAGGCTTTGACTTCTGAGCAGACTTTGAGATGAGCACAGCACTTTTGTAATAAAAGAAGGCCATTAAACTCTCCTGGGTAACTTGGGCCTCAACTTCCAGGTGACAGATATTAGATTAAGAACACTGTATTCTCATTAATGCAATTTAAGATGCAGAGCTATATACTTTTTTCTTACCTGTAGCTCTTAACTAGCAGTCCCTCTTTTATAAGGCATGCTTTAAGACTGAAATCACCTAGGACCTGTTTCCAGCAACTGGATTTTTTTATGCACCTTGGGCTGCTTAAAGAGCCTTCCTCAAACAGAAGTCCCCCTATTCTCTGTGAGCAAGTCACTCTTCACTAGGTCAAACTTGGTGTAACCAAAGATTCTGAATTTTAAATTCAGTTTGACAGGTTTTTCACATGCTGAATCCAGAATAACTCTTCTCAGAAACACCTCTGGCTTTGTTAGCAACTCCTTTGATGTTACAAATTTCCTAGCAGCACCATAAGGCTAGACTCGAATGTGTTTGCAATTCAAGTATTTTAATTGTTATCACAGGTACTGTCTCACTCCAAAAGCCATTTCCAGACTGCAATTCATCAAAATTCAACTGATTTCTAGAGTGTATGCGTTTCAGAGCACAAACTCCTTTGTCAAAAAATCTACATCATTTTTGTCATATGTTTAACAGACACTGTATTTAGCTAAATTAAAATACGTGGGTCACTTTCTTGGAAAAAACCTGGTAACTCTTACATCCCTTTGCAGTAACTGATCTGCAAGTTGCAACTCCAACCATCTCTGCATCCTATGACAACTTTACCAATGAAGTTTCTGTATTTCTTCCTCATCACTGGCAGGTATGGAAGAGTACTTGCTGCAGAAAAAGACACAGCCAGTAGATTTTGACTTTCCATTAACAACTATATAGAGATTTTTCAGTTATCCTGTCCTTAATCCTTTTAGTATGTGTTACTATTGATTTTGTATCACTTTAATTTGGTAATCAATGAAGTAAGCCATTCTAAATCAGATACATTATAGAAGAGTGCATTTTATCAATACAATTACAAAACAGAGCTTTAATCTTAACAAGAACTGAAAAAGCTTACAGCAAATTCATCTGAAAAGACTTTCTCTCCTACCACAGAAAACTGTATGAATTGACATTAGATTATATTTACTGACCAAAAATTGTCTATCAGCAAATAAAATTATCTAGTCACTCAAGCGAGTGCAACTGACCTCCAGCTTTTAAAATAAAACTGCCCCATTTTTTGACATTATTGACTCACTCATTTTTCCACTCCCTCTGCGGCTTCCTCGGCCACTTAAGATTTACTGACATCAACAAATACATAACATCAACAAATCAGAGAGATTTCTTTCCAGTCAGTCTAAATTACTAAATGCAAGCTGCTTTGTCTTGCAGATTTTAGAAATCCGACTCATCCAGTCTCAAGCATTCCGCTTTCTCCCCATTCCCATTTATTTTGCCAATGGCATTTTCTCTTCATTTTTTGGAAACACTTAAGGCCATTCAAAAGCAGGTGGTGATCTGTGTCAGGACACAGGTCCTCATCCTTTTGCACGTTTCAAAAGGTGCCTGTGGACTGCAGCTCCACGGTTAGTCAACCCTTCGGTTGCCTCCCACCCAAGAGGGGAGTGGAAATCTCACCATTTCCTCTTTTCTTGGGGGGGTTGGTGTGGTTTTTTGGCACTGCTTTATCAGGCCACAGAGCTGTTTAACTAGCCCAAGAAGTTGATAAGTGAGATGAAGGGGGTGGTTGGGGAGCAGGGGCAGAGGTGCTGCATCTTTAGACAACAATCTGCTATGATGACTCCCTTTGGCTCATGAAATCCCGCCTGCAGAGACATTCATCCTTCATCACGCAGTCACAACAAGTGTTAGATGTAAATTTTGAAATAAAGGCATTTATTGGCATTACTTGAGCTTTAGCAGCTTGCTAAACACCATCAGGAAAAACAGATTAGGGTATTTCTTATGTACTTGCATTTAAATAGCTTGAGAAAGGCAGATACTGTAACTCCACATGGCTACATCAAACAGTGCTTCCCAAACCATGCCACTGCCTCTCCTCCTTATTTGCTGACCAGGACATAACCATCGTGAGGAGAAAACACAGGCTGCTGTTTCAGAAGGAGAGCACAGTGAACAAACTGATGAAGGCAGAGCTGGGACCCCTGGTCTCCCAGGGCAGCAGAAAAACAGTGAAGACCAGCCCCCTCATTTGGACTACTCTTTGCCTCATGAGGAGGAAGGAAGCCATGTAAGGTATTTACTATATTTATCCTTCGATAAACCTTTTTTTTCCCTTTTTTTAAATGTAAAAAGTCCATGGCATCATTCTAAATAGCAGAGTATGGACAGCCACTTCTCTGTCAAGCAGGTTCTGCTGATGGAATTACCCCGTAGCTGAGGTACAATTTAGATAAGCTATCATCACCGAGTTCATTCTTTGATGTCCCTCATTTTTACATCATTTTGAAAATATCAGCCCTCTGTACTTGCACATTTCACCGAGATCTATGCTCTCAGAGATTAATTTGGCTGCAGGAGTCAACAGGTAGACTACAAGATCAGGAAGTCCCTTCAAACAACTCCTCTTTCAAATTTTACTTCACTGTGCAAGTTCAAAATTGTACAGTATTACTTCAGCTCACAGTTAATCTATCCTACCTGTGTAATGAATCATCAGTTTGGCTATTAAATTAATGGTCGAATTAATAATTAATTTCTTAGGGTTTTGTCCTGCCTAATTACAGAAACATATGTATCATATTAAATAAGGCCTTTTTTATTGCTGCTGAGCTCACCTTATTTGTTTTTAATACCAGTTTTTACTAACAAGGGGTTTGGTTTTTTTTTATTATCACACTTGAAATCAGATATGCTTTCAGTTCTACATCACATACCCACTATTTTAGCTGTAAAAATTCTCTAATTGGTAAGGTTGATACCACCACTGGCCTCCCTAGCACAGATGTGATGCTCCAAATGCTCCCCCTCGCTCACAACTTTGACCACACACCCCTACTGCAAATAACAGCCCTGCTATTCCTTTTGTCAGCTTTCTGGTTACACTTTGATGGGGGCAGACCCTGGCCCTTCTCCAGAGGCTCTCTCTTCTGGAAAGAGATCTCGTGTATAACTAAATTTAAACTTGGATTCCCTAAGCAGTCTTTCCAGCTACACGTTTCTATTCAAGTCAACAGAGAGCATCTGTTTAAGTGGCCATAAAGAGTTGTTGTGAAGAGATGAATCACTTAACCTAAAAGTTGCCTGACCATGATTAATACAAGGTACAAGAAACCTCACAGTGGACACCCATGGAATAGCCTACTTACCAGAGAAGTTTCTTCCTAATCCCCTTTGGTTAGCACTTTATTTGTTCCCTGTTGTATAATGGTTTTTCAATTCCTCACAAAGGCTTTACAAAACTTTCATTTAACCTAACATAATGTACTGTAAATGAATAATCCCTTTTCTTTCCTGATCCTGTTAATCTTTTGGCCTCAGTTACATCTCACAGCAGTGAGATGCAAATGTTAATTATGCAAGAAGTATAAGATCTGTATTTTGATTTCCATCTGTCCAATACAAGTCCAGACCAAGACACAGAAAACTGAGTGCTTTCCTATCACCATGGGAACGTGATTGCCAAGAACATATACCAAGAACATCTCATACTGACTCCCAGAAGCTCCAGTTAAATACCTCCTATCCATCAGAGCCTCCTCTATCTCCTCTGTTGATTCATATTTTTCACAACCCCCTGACAATTCTCACTGTAACTCAGCCCTCCTCGGGCCTGCAGAAACATTGTCTTACAGTGTGTAAGACACTGTAAGATGTAACATCTCCCCCTTGTTTGCATCACGTATGTGACCACCCAAAAATTTTGTACTGCAAAATACACTTGCACTCCTATGTTTTCAGCTTCCTTCAAACACAAGGCAATGTGCAAAATGCAGTGCACCAAGCAATGTCAAGAGAGACCCACTGAAGCTGGGTCATTATTTGTCAACGCTGACTCAAGACAGCAGAAGTAATGCTCATCTCTGAGAATTAGGTTTTGATCAACAGTTCATAGATAAGCACGTTAAAAACTAGTTGATATACTACTCTGACTGAAAAAAATAAAAGAAGTCTGAGTTACATCAACTCTTTTGCCAGCAACAGAGAAGGAAAAGATACCCATAAACCTTTCCTTTTTCTTCTACTACCTGCCACGGTAATGAAGAACAAAATAGAGCCCAACATAGCATAAACACAGTTATTTCAGGCTGAATTAGAAACTGATACATGTAATATTCTAATAGGGGAAGTTCATAGAAAAAAAAGCTGGCACAGCACTGCTCAACTTAAGAGCTTTCCTTAAGTTCTCAACCTGTTTAGGTACCACCTCCTTTCTCAGAACAAAAGCTTCCAAGAACACGTGGTGAACAGATACTATTTACATATTTTGGTTAAAAGCTGTCCAAAACTTTTCTGCCCTTGAAAAAAAGCAAGATAAAAATGTTATTAAACCACAGGCAGTGATAATGTAATTCACTGGGCAACTAAACCAGCAAACGTTCTTTTCTGAGTTACTTGTACCTCGCAATTGTCGTATTTTGGAGTTTTTAACCCGATTATGATTAAAGCAAGAGTTTGCCCCTTTTGATACATCAGAGACTCCACCCACAAGAAAGTTGTTCTTCACATCCTGATTTCCAAAAATTCTTAAAATCTGTGTCATCTCAGAACAAGAGGTGGGGTAGAGGAGCCACATTTTTGGCGAAGCACTTCTTTTGGCACTGTTTCCACCCCTACTCTACTCCCTCAGTTCTACCAGTACAATCATTTCTACAGTCCCCCAACAAACAGGTTAAAAGTAACTGTACAGTTAAACATACAAAAGACTTGTCTACCTTAAGGGCATGATAAATACATACATACATATATATATATATACACACACACATAATAGAGTAAGGATGAGTTTCTCTGATTTGCTGAATTTCTGCAATAAGTGTGTTTAAAAAGGTCTCTTCTCTGCATTAATTTTCCAACAACTGATGAGTCTTGTGTTCTTACTTAATTCTTTCCTTTGATGTGAACAGTAGCAGTTTCCTCTACTTAACCATCTATGGGGAATGCCTAAGAATCTACTCTCCTTGAGACTTCCATGTTCCTGACAAATGTGACCAACTGGACAGTGCATGGAAAAAAAAATCACAAGAAATGGAATTAACAGTCAGCATAATCTAATAATCTCAACATTCTTTGAAAAACAGGCTTAAACATCCCCCTGCCCAAAAAATCCAGCCAGCCTTGGGGGTTTAAGCTCAGAGACTTTTAGTATAAAAATATAATTTAGAGCTTGTAAACAGGTTAACAAACAACAAAAATACATTACCAAAGAAAGAAAATATGACCTTTTGACAGTGCATCATCTTTTCCCCTGCCACTTAGAAACTGTGTAAAGGCATATTTACCTTCCTCTTAAACATCTCTTTCTGTTCTCTTCCATTCTACAACACACTGTGTTTTTATTTCACAGACTCTCACCCTCAACTTGAGGGACAGGCTACTCTCTTAAATCCACCTTATTAGCTTCACAAATGCATGGTACACCAAGGTCAAGGCAGAAGGAAAAAATTCCTAGTGCTCAAAGCAGGTACAAAGAATGGAAATGTTTGAAATAAGGACTGAAACAGTACATGCTCTAGGAGGGCATTGCCTCAAAGAGCCAGATTCACACAAAGGGGAAAAGAAAATGTTGCGCTCCAATTTAATCAAAATCCACCGGACACAACAGCTGACTCTGCAGCCCTGGTGACCTGAAGAGTAATTTTATTAGTTATAAGGAAATATCCATTTTCAAGTTCCAACTGCTGCTCCACTCCACTTCCCCACCTTGCCCACAAAGAGGAGAAATTTCACACAAGCAGCATTTTTACAGGTTCCTCCTCAAGAAATTTCTCTGAAATAGAATAAGAGAGTTGCCTTCCTTTATTTGGAACAACGTGCTTTTTAAATGCAAAAAATTAATTTTAATTTTCGTTTTAAAGCAACACTTGCAGTTGGAACTTTACACACATCAGTCAAGCTCAAAACATCTGTAGAAACAGTATTGGAAACTTCAGCACACGCATTTCCTCAAAATCCAGATTTTGGTACAGTTAACATAAAGTGATAGTAGGAGTGGAGTAGGCAAAGCTGTCCCAGTAATGCTTTAAGTATCTGCTGCACAACAGTTGGGCTGTGTTCAATTTTCAACAGAAAAAATACAGTAGTTCTCTCTGAAGGCAGGCTACAATACACCACACCACATATATTAGACACCAGCAAACGTTAAGAAATGTTTCTGTTACTTTAATAGAATTTTCCCATTTCTTTACAGCACGTTTTTAACGTGTGTCTTTAGTCGTGGTTTCCCTAGGAACAAAAACAGAGCATAAAAGTGATGCTACTGTTTTGTTTTTTTTTTAAATACCTAAACAGGTTTTTACTACCTGCAAGTCCTATTAACTTTATTTAGCCACTGACTAGTAAAACTGTTGAGCAGCAGAGGCATCTCAGTAGCTGACTTCAGGCAAAGCAATCCAAACATTGCAGAACACATGTTTGTTTTGTATTTGGAAAATTGTTTGCTATTATATGAGTTGAATTTAACACTATGAAGAACTTCAGTTTTACAGCTACGAATGGCATAAATCACTATGCCAGCCAAAACCACTATAACTTCTTAAAAATGAAACACACACACACACACAACATTTGAACCTTTAAAGCTCTTCCCTTGTTAATATGAGAATATTTCAACAGAAAACAATAGGATAATTCATCTGGCAAGAACACAACCACATGTACACATTTTCTCTCCATGAAACACAAGATAACTGAGCGCCTCAGTCTTCACTAGATTAATTATTTCTCTACCCTTGCCCTGTGCAAACTCCAGCTTGCTTTGAACCAAAGACCTTTATGGTTCAAGTCCCAGGAGATGCTGAGAAGGTGTTCTCAGTGGAGTAAACTTTTCCAGAGAAATCACATTCTGATTTGAGAGAATTCATTTCTTTTGGCCTTTGGGGGGAACACTGCAAGTCCCATGTATTTGTTCAAGTCTTTACCTATTGAGAGCAGAATCCCTTCTAGGCTTTGTTAGGTTCATGCTGATCTTGCAACATCTGGCTGTGTACAGCCACATTGTTCACATATTTTTAATTCTGTACATCAAGCGATTTTAACCCAATCTTTTAAAGAACACTGTTTTTCAGTCCTTTAAAACAGGTTTTTATGAGAAACCTTCAAGTAATACCGAGGCAATTATACACAGTTAAAATATAACATGTTGAACAACAAAGGAACAGTTGCTTAGTATTAAACGAGCATATACACATAGAAAGTTACAGTAAGATAAAGCTTAGGAGACAGAAGTGAAGTACTATGTAAGCATATGAACCACTTTCAATATTGAGAATAAGATCACAAAAGACATTAACAAATAGGAAAGGCACCCTTAGTGGCACAACCCCTATTTTTATACATATGAAATATGAAGTATTATTTTTCAGGGAAAAAAAGAAAAAAAAGAGTAAAGTCAAAACAAACCAAAAAAGGCTTCAGAGGATGACAAAGAAATTCATTTAAAAGCAGCTCCTCCGTTCTGAACAGCCACAAACATTTCGAGCACCTACATCACAACTGCTCACATAATTAATTCAGCGCAGCAGCCAGAAACAGCGGTGCTGAGGCAGCCACAGCTCAGCAGCCCACACTGGGCTGTAAGGAAATTTTTCCTGAAGACAGATGCCACCCGGAGGAACCAAACCAGAAAAACAATCGGCTGCCTGACCAGAGGCAAGGCGAGATTAGAACTGCGAGTCTCTCTCCTCCCGAGACAGAGCGAACCCGCGCAGCCAACAGCAGCAGCAATTTTCCTTGTGAAGACAAAGCCAGCTGCACCCTGGCTATGAGGCAAGCAAAAAGAAAAGCAGACTGGCCTCTCAGAAAGGGCTCCTGTGCCTCTTCTAACAGCAAAGACAACCACGGGTGCAACATTTCAGCTTGTGGGTATCACAGGGGTGGGTCAGTGTGCGCTCCAAAGCCAGAAGACGGGGGTTCGCTCCCTGTTTTTTGAAGTGGATTATCAGCAGCGATTCTCTATTTAGGAAACCTGTGTTCTCTCAGCTGAGAAAATCATGCCTTCTGGGAAAAAGAACTGTTTGGGCCACGGCTGTAACTCCCACGGAGAGCTGAGTGTTTAGACTCAACAGCTGATAAGCAGCCACAAACATGACAGCTTCATTTCCTATCCGCTTTCTCAAACTCTGTGTTAATTCACGTCGGGACATGTAGATCTATTTGGAACAGTAATTAGTTCCGTTAATTAAGCTCTCCAAGTATGGATATGGAAGATATCCACGAGACTATAATGTAAAATTTCATACTGCAGGGCTACTCTCTTCCAGTGTGGGTTGTATGTCCAAAAACAGAATCTGGGATCAGAGTGCTTAATCCTAGACAGCAAATTTCATGCAGGAGCTCCGAAGTGAAAAAGTCATTTACACAACTCTCTAGACCTCACCAAGAATACTGACAGTTACTGCAACACAATATTACAACACATGCTCATACAAATTCCTAAGTAACTCAGGAAAAAATCAGGGGGGGTGTTCCCTAAACGTGAACCATGGAGAACAGGTAAGTGTAAACACCTCATGTCTCTCTCTCTCTCTCTCTGGGTAACAGCTTAGGGCTACATTTTAAGGAGTGCTCCACATCTAAAATCTTCTCCTGAGAATGGATTTTCCTGAATTCTAATGCTACACACACATCAAAAAAAACAAAAATCAACCCAACAGACTACTTGTCCAAAAATGAAGCGTAAGCAGGGATAGTCACACAGAAAGAAGGATCCAACTGAAAGGAGTTCAGAATATGGCAGTAGTCCTACTCCAGCTGCAAAGATTATTGTGTCATGGTAAATAGAAAAAGGAAGAGATCTAATCAGAATATAGGTTTCATGGCTTTCTTTGTACTATTGTCGCTTTTAACAAGAAATCCCAACGGAAGGGTTAATATTCCTAGAGAACTAAAATCCTGATCTATCAAGAAAAAAAAAAATCCACCCACTTATAAAGCTCCCTGTCAACAAAGTTAATAAACTTTGGGCATGGGAGACCTGGTTTTAGACTTCCCACGTCAAGGGGAGTCAGGAGAAAATCCACGAGGGATAATTAAGCACCTACTCAAACCTGATACAGTGTTTAACAAGGTAATTCCACAACAAGAGAGAAGACATACCCACAACCATATCTAAATATCTTTATAGACTTGCCCTTAGTGCCTCAGTTTACTGTCTATAAAAATCCTTCCTGCCTCACAGGGTATTGTGAGGAAAGATCATGAGGCTCTCAGATACTGCAGCTGCAATGGTCTAAACCAGAGACATTGGGCTGGTTCCACTTCCAGAACAGAGAAGATCAGCTAGAAATGGTTCTGAATGCAAGACAAGTCTTTAAAAATCTCTACACTGGGACGTGCAGCACCAAAAAACTGGAAGGGTGGTGAAACCAAATGGGTTGTAATGCATAAGAATAACCTGGACTGTATCAGTGAGAATTGATATGGAAAATAAAACACCAAAGGTGAAGAATTACAAGAGTTGGTGGAGGTTTTTGGTACAGCAGGAGGTTTTGCTTCTGTTACTGTTTGAGGATTTTTTGGTTCATGGATTAGGCTGGGATGGGGTATTTTGTGAAGGGAAAATAACAACATATTTCACTTTAAAACAAGGTACAAAATCTTGAGAACAGCTCACTGAATTGACACCAGTAATCTGAACTGGGAGGGCTGATTGTGCATTGCTGTAATTTTTAGAGACCACTCAGACTTCAAAAACATGGTGAAGTACTGTTGAGATCAGTCAAGTGACTGGACAACAGAAATCAAACTGACAAGTTTAAATCGAGACTGATTTTGTCAATTATCTCCAAAACCTCCAAAACTGGTTGCCGCTGCCTCTATTTCAAACAATAAAAATGGGACAAAAGTGTGAAAAGGAGGAAGGGACACTATAATGAAATAGTGAAGGGACACAGCAAACAAACTCCCCAAAAAACCCAACAAAATAACCCCCCCAACCCTATCATGCCCCCCAAAAAACTCAACAAAATAACCCCCCCAACCCCATCATGCCCCCCAAAAAACCCCAAACAAACCCCAACGCAACAGAGCTGGGAGCAGAAGCCAGCACTTCTCTGCTCAGTCAAGGTGATGAACCTTTATTCATATTCCTGATGACTGCAGAAACAGAAACACATGGAGAAAACAATGATTCTTTTGTTCTAATCCAGGGAGTGGAGTGCAAATAAAAGAGTCTCCAGCATCACAAGTTATAGTGTGTCAATAACCTGAGTTAAACAGCCGTGTGCCTGCAGCTGTACAAAACTTAGATTATCTTTGCACTTCATAAAAGCAGATTACAGTCAAAAAGGTGTTGACTGTTCTATACATGGACAGTTCCTCTATCTCCTTCAGAGCAAGAGGTTACCAAAAGGTCAGTTGTATGTGAAGTCCTGTCTTCTCTTTTCTTATGGCCAGTCAGGACAGACCACAGTGTCATGGCAAAAGAGACAGGTCATCATTTCCTAAACCATTACAGCCTGAAAAATTCACCTACCAAAGAGGACCCTTTACTGAATGTGGTTGAATGGATTCTGCTACACCTATTTCTAATTTATTTAACACTTTGTTTTGCCCTTAGAATAGAAAACACCAAGTGTCAGTACACAAAACCTCCTCTTGCAGAGGAATGGTAACAAACTTTGGAAGTTTTACTCAGTGTTCAAAATCCAAGATGCAACACAATCTTTTTTGCATAAGTTTTACGCTGCTGCCTGAAAAAAAAATGCTAAATGCAAGAAACAAGGAAGTTAAAAGTGAAAAGAATAATCTCCATATTATAACCTAAAGCAAACTTGTGAAAAAGAGCACGTTCCAGTGGCAGAGAACTCAGATGCCAGCTACAGTCCAAAGTGCAAGGAGCCTTGCCTATTGTTGCCTGCAAACCAAAGAGCAGAAAATTTTATTTGTTTGAACGTAAGAAATTTTATGTTTTGCGTGATGAAGATGTGAGTAAGTTACACAGCTTCAAAGCTCTACTAAGAATCTAATAAGAAACATTATCCCTTTGGGAAGGAGCAGATGATGTAATGAACCTCTTATCCTGGACTGATGCTGTGAATACGACTATTCAACGACCAGGACAACTGACCTAACATTTCAGAGCTCTGCTAAGCAAGCCTTTCCTGAATGTCTAAGAGTTCAAAATTAAGACAAAGCTGAGAAACTTCTGGCAGCATCCATGCCAAAGAAATAAAATCATTCTGAAGACATCACCATTTCTTAAAAATGTTCAGCTTATTTCAAGAGTAGCAATATAAGTGTTTTCCATTGAGGGATTCCACCCCAAAACACTTCAAGATTTGCAGTTCCTATGTAAGGAAGGAACGTGGTTCAGAGTAATTAAAACTAAGCCTCTTGCTAACACATTTTTCATTACTTATTTCAAGAAGTCTTCAATGGAAGCCACCAAGTTTTTATATCTACTAGGTCATGGAAATGGCCAAATAAAACTCAAAGTTCAGGCCCTAAGCCTGTTTTGTGCAGACATGAGATTGAAAATTCACAGTGTTCTCTTCTGGGTGTACATTACATATTCTCAGGGAAAAAAAAGGTAAGGAAGGATATAATCTCACAGAATTCATAAAAAGTTACCTACAAGATGTTCCTGGGAAAATCCTTCTCCTGTTAGTGCTGGAAGGAATACTCGGAAGCTGACACTTGCTGCTTATTTGCATTGGTAAAATTTATTTATATAAAGTTACTCCTCATCTTTATAGAAATTCCAAGTAGCATTAAAATCATGTTACTAAATTGCACGATGCAGCCCCACCTCCCTCAGAAAGTCTTCCTCTTACTCAACCCAACATGAAGCCTTGGAGCCCAGCGTTTCACAGGCTTGTGGTGTGTGCACCACACTCCACACAGTTCCCAACAAAAGCATCCCCGTGCTGTGGTTGGTGGATAACACCATTCAGCGAGTGCTGTGGCCAAACAGTGATGTGGCAGCAGTGTCTCCTCACCCTCTGTTCCACCTCCAGCAGCTGCCACGACCATCCTGGCACAGCCCAGACCTGCCTTTGCTGCTCAGGAGCAGAGCGAGGACCCGCTGAGGGAACGGGCAGATGGGAAGGGAGGGTTTGGCACAGATTTGTGAGGCTGGGGGAGACGGCTCCAGGTACAGCTCCACGACAGGGTAAGAGGACATAGGTTAAACGACAACAGGAGAGGCTACATGACAAATGGGGCATGGCAAGAGGGAGGGGGGAAGGCAGAACAAAGGTTCATCTTCCCTACTCAGGCAGCTGTAGCCGCGGCCATTAATCACAGCATCCACATCCACCACGAGCAGATGTGCTGCTGCTACCTACGGGGGCATCCTACCAGAACACCTGAAGTTACAGACTCCACTTCAGACCATCCCTTCCTGCATAAAATATGGCTCAAAATATGGCAAATTACACACTGGAAGTTCAATAAGTGGCAGCATCACCTCCTCCCCCCCCCCCACCACACACATACACAGCAGGAAGCTAAGTGGGCCAATTAAGAGTGGATGGGGGAAGTGAGTTTAATTCCTCTGCAGAGACACGGGTATGTAAAATCTTGCTCACACAGAGTGACTGATTACAATCAATAATTTATTTTAACATTTCTTATGCAACATGATCAACATGGGGCAGGGAAGGGGAAGAAAAGAAAAAATCCAACTTGCCATGAAAAGTCAGATTTCAAGGTGATTTTCCTTGCCTAGTAATAAGACTGATAAGAGTCATTGTTATTTAAGCAGTCTTGTTGACATTTTCTCTGCAATTACTACGTTCATAACAGTAGATGCTCATAAAAGAATATACTCCAGGAGGTGAGGTGGAAGCATTAAGAAGCAGTGCCAAAAATAAAAATGGCAGGGCATGTTCTGTTAATCATCACATATTTAACTGTGTTACACAAGCTAATAAAAATACTTCATGTCAGTGAAAACGCAGAATTAGAAGATGAAAGCAAGCACAAATACCAAACCAAATAGGTGTCTCTGAAAATTGTTTATTTGGGAAGAAGTTGGGAGAACATAGTTCCAAATTCTAAAAAATACTTGTATACTTTACGATTTCCAGGCACCTTAGGCACGAATTATGCTATCCCACATCATTTCTTTTTCACCCCTCAAGACTCTGCCATAAAAATCAACTCACCAAAAGATGTCTTTGAAACAAATTTTGTCATTCAAGTACTAAAAGGTTTAGTTGCAATTTTAGGTTTAAGACAGTGTTTTACACTGGTTTCAGTTTTTTATACGCATGCATACATTTCAGTGCTATTTTTAATCTTCTCTTCAGTAAGAAGGGCCTGGCTGATGTACTTTTAAAAGGTGTGCAATGCAGAGTTCACATTTTAAAATCTGCCTAGGTCTGAACCTTAGCTGGTACTTTTCACCAAAACTCTGACACAGAGAGCTGTCTTAACTGAAGACAAATAAATAATCAAGAAGGCTTAAGACTTACACAGCTTTAAAGTCTTGTGCCATGAATTTTCTCCTAACTCTGATTTAGCCCTCCTTCCCTGTTTGTTTTTGAAACAAACAGGAAGAAATTATGAACTTCCCTGGGATATACAAGCATAGCTGGGGCATGGAGACAACATGTTGAGAAGAAAACATCTGTATTTCCTTCCCATTCTCTTCCACCTGAAATAAATTCTTTGGCTGCAGTTTGTCTTCTTTTCTGGAAGCATTTACACAGTATCTAATGCTATCCACCACCATGACTACCCCTGGGGCTTTTATGAGGGTGGGAACAATCAGTATAAGAATTACTAGGGACATCAAAGAGACAAAACATTTATTGAAGGGGGAAGAGGAAGAGAGAGTGTGAGGTAACGAGGGTCCTACTGTATTTACCTTATGTGCCAAGCATGTGGACAGCAATAAAAACCATGTAGGGAGCAATTTTGGTCAGAGAAAGAACACGGCAGCCTAATGGGAGGCCTTTGTTCTTCAAAAGGGTCTCCTTTTCCCCTTTTGTGCTTCACTTAATTCATGGCATCTGAGCTGCTCTTGAACTTGACAGACAGAGAGAAGGAGGGGGGAGAGATGGAGAAAGGGGGAGACAGAGACACAAAGAAAGAAAAAAGAAAAAAGGACTTCAAAGAGTTTTCCTTTGAAAATTCAGTTGTGCTGTATGCATTGCTGAAGGTTTTAGATTCAAAAAAGGGCAAAAAAACATTTCATATAATTTCATCGTGGGGATAAATTGTCCAACGCTCTTATTAAGAAGGCTGGAAGAAAGGAACGGAACAAAAAAAATTTTAAAAATAAATCCATCTGAGCTAAGGAATATAAATAAAATAGAATCACTCCCCTGGGTGCTTTTTATTTACTTTCATGTTAAATCTTATTCTCAATGGATCCCGATACATTTATCAAAACCTTATCAAAAACATCTGGTTTCCAGCAGTCACCTGAGAGGCACACATTTTCCACGCAGCCCCATCAGAATTCCCAGCACAGCCGATTCCTGCTCGGACAGCGGCGGGAGAGCAGCAGCAGCAGCAGCAGCAGCAGCAGCAGGGCCAGCGCCATCTGGGGGGTGCTGCCCGCGCCCTCCGGCTCGGCGCAGACCGCTCCGAAAAACCACCCGCCCCTCAAAAATCCTTTCTCTTCGCTCCCGGGGAGAACCGACACATTTCAGCTCCTCAAAAAGACGAGGTGACTCGGGCCTGGTTACCTAAGGAAACAACGCCGGGGTGTCTCTGAGCCCGGCTCCCAAGTTGGGTCCCCTCCTCTCTCTCCCTGCTCCCAGAGCTCTCCAGCAGCAGCTCATATGAGCTCTTGTAATATATTCGGCTTTTCACCCTCTTTAAATATCCATGCCATAGGCAATATTTATATGAAATAATTCATAACTGCAGACTGTGCTTCTCCCAAGCGTTTGGTTGGGTTTTTTTTTCTGTCCACTAGACCACTTCCTCCCCTCGGTGCCGTGCAGTCAACTACTTACACATAATTTATATATTCCTTTGTGGGTTTTTACCTCTGATGTATACACCGAAAATGTCTGCCAATAGTATTTGTAATAAAATACGAGATTGGAAAATGCAGAGATTTGTGTCAATACCACGATAAATTATTAACAGTTAATTGTTTTAGCTTAATTCAATAAAAGATTTTTAATGCATAATGATGCTAAGTTGTCCCTTATCAACTATTAACCCGTCTCCACCCTGATTTACATCTTCTGACAACCATAAGCATCTGCCTAGACCATGCTATTTCCAGAGTGCAGAAAGTAACATTAAATCCACAATCTAAACTTTCCTACTGGATAATGCCCTCTTCATTACTTGACCATTCTAATTTGAGGACAGATCTTTTCTTCATCTGAACAAAAAGAGGTACCCTAAAAATCAAAATTTTAAAATTCATTCAGTAACTTGAAGCACTTCTCTTCCTTTTCCAAATGGCACTATGAAGCACATCTGTTTCTAAGGACATGAATCTTAACTAGCCAGCACAAGGTTAATTTTATTTAAAAGTCAACACACAGACTATGCAAATGATATGAAAGATGCATTCTCATAAACTGACAGACAAATAAGTCTCCAGCAGATTGCCAGTGCAGCCACTGACACAGAGTTTAGTTGTCACTGAGCTTTATAAAAAGGTTTCTGTCTCACATTGTATCCTATTATGTCACCTGTGAGGTGACCTGGGAAACACCATGAAACAGAATTGGTAGAAATCTTTCACAAGCTTGTTTTCTGTGATTACGAACTGTGTTTTCTGAAGTAATTATGTGGGCTTTGCTTGGGGTTTTTTAATAATAATAATAAATTGGGGGAATTCCCCTGGAATGAATTACAGAACCTGCACCTATTAATTAGATCAACTTCACAAGTCAGACACTGTATTTCAGATTATAGATATTGAGTAGAAGCAAAAAAAGATGGAAGTAAATAGCTCACAGAGCAATTTAAGTAATTGAAGACAAAAAACTCAATCTGTTTTGTGCACGACGAGTCTCTTTGAGTATTAATTTATAAAACACTTTGAATACTGTCAGTGTTACAGCCATATAAAGCAGCCAGCACTGGAATATTTTGTGATTTACTGACTACAGAAATGTAAAATATTTGAGACCATTATTAACATAATTTTGCATAAAAGAGTTGATTTCAGACATTCTGTTGGAACTTGTCTGCCCTCACACTTGTTTCATCACAAGAAGAAGTTAACCTTTGCCACCCAAAAATCTCACACACACCTGAAGAGAACTGCACTCACAAGAACCTGGTGATGCTGGACAGCACTTCAGCTCCTACAGCTGGCAAAGAAAACAGAAGAATAACTGCAGAGGTTTACGGCTGCTTACAAGAACTCTCATATATTTAAGAACCCCCCCCACAAACATGTCAAAATTACTTTTATTCTGCCAAAACCCAGAGCTCTGACCACCTCAAACAGCTCATTCTGTGAACACTGGCTTGTCTTCTAATTTTTCGTATGTTACGTTTGACCACAGCTTTTCTTGTGTTTGGGATGTTTTTGAGGACAGATTTATTGATGTTAACTCTGCAATGTGAGTCCATCTTACTGTCTTCTTCTCTGAGCCTTCCTAGAGGATTCCCCTCCTCCCCTGGCTCAGTTCCATGGAACTTGCAGAAAAATTTCTAAGCACACCTGCCTTTTTGCCAAACTGGTCACAGTCAACCAAAAGATCAGAAAGTTAACCAGGGAACTGGAAACAGAGACACACCATTAGTTAAGAAGCCAAGTTAAAAATTAGTTATTTCCTGCAATAAGAGATTCGATTTGTATAAAACCTTTCTGGCTTAAGCCTAAAAGTTCCAACAAGTGACTTCTGGCAATTCTCAGCCTAAAGAAAAGACAGCAAAACTAGCTTTAGGCAGTAGAACACCTTGCATATATGGAAAGAAAATACCAAATATTAGACAAGCAATACCCATCATGACAGTACTGACTGATGTAAGAGTCAAACCACTCCTTCAGCAGACAGGCCCTGAATCATTTTGTCACACAGGAGAACAGGGTGTTAAGCACAGCTTCTGAAGGAAAGACTTGTAGAGAGCAGCTACCCCTTAATATTTAGGGCAACAAGTAGAGTATAGTCCTACACCACATTTGAACCAGTCATCAAGAAATAGCTCAGAAAGCAACCCCCAAAAATTTCCTGCATTAATCCAGCACACGGATCACAAAAGAGAAGTCATTCATCCTGACACTGACTGGAGGCAGCAGTTGTATTATTTAAAAGTTAAAAAGAAACCTCATCTGTTTATTTTGTTAGTGCAGCTCCCAGGCATATGCTCACTTAGCTTTCAGACAGGGAATATGTATATTGTGTAAATAGCTTTCATACAGTCTGCCTTCTCCTGTAATGCACACAGTAATCACCTGTCTACTTAGAGGCTTTCTATTCTAGAAGTCACTATGTAGATTATGTATTCTATCTTAAACTACTTACTTCCCTTAATTGTGCATGTCCACTGGGAATACTTCAGAGAATGTCTCCAGAAATGTTGCCACGCTACCAAAACCAGGTAATTGCTCTCATTTTTTTTTTTATTTTACTTTAAGATACATCATATTTCAGGGCTATAATAGACCCAGAGTAAGAAGCAAAAATAAACCTAATAATAATCATAATAATCATCATCATCCCTCCACATTCTCATCTTCTTCTCACTTTTCTGACATTCTTTCCTGATCAAACCACAGCCCCACCTCCCATAGGCGTCTGTAGAGAAAGCAAAACTACAAAAATCAAACCAGAACTGAAAGCAATCAGACAAAACCACTTCTTCATTACGAAGATACTTTACTTATATCAGACTGCTTCTT